>NC_069394.1:15380000-15980000 GCF_027475565.1 Acinonyx jubatus
AGTGAAAAAAGTACAGCAATGGCTTGACGCTAAGGTGATTTTTCTGGTCGTACCAAGTACCCCATGATCCAGAAAGACGATCTTTCAGAATGCTAAAGCATTTACTGGAAATTCAGTTCCCGTGCTACCTGGGAGACAACACCTCATAAGGTCAGAGTAATGTCCCACAGGATGCTTGTAACCAGTGAATAATATGTGACATTCGTTCTCTAATAGCCAGAATATGTGGGCTAGGAAGCAGGGAACAAGTACACATCTTCTCCCCGTCACCATACCTAATGACCAACTTGCAGCCCCCCCCCACCTCCTATGGCTGCAACTCTAGTTCTGCTGGTTTAACAGTCTCAGTACCCAAGAGAAGAATGATTTCACCAAGGGACTCAACAAAGCCTCCATTGATTTGGAAGCCTAAACTGCAACCTAGCAATTCTGAGCTCCTTGTGACACTGAAAAGACAGACAGACAGATGAGGTTACAGAACTGGTTGGAGCAATGAATCTTGATTTTCAAGGGTAAAGAGGATAGCTGCTCCAGAGTGAGAAAAGAGAGGTGTGTGTCGGGGACCTGAAATAACTTCTGGTCTTGCCATTTCTAATGGTAAAAAATAACGGAAGTCGTAACTAACTCCATACAGGCAGGAACACAGATACCCCAGGAGTGAAAGTTGACGTGTTCTAGTCAGATAAAAACCTACAGTCAACTGTGAGCTGGCTGCGAACAACGGGAACATGGAATGGGTAGTGGAGAAAAGGAGTTAATACCAAGAAGTTATGGGTTCAGGACTAATGGTAAAAGCTAAGACAGAAGTGTCCCTTCATATTTCTTCCTTAGTTTGACACATACATATTTATATTTTAAACTAATTTCTCCCTTTCCCCTTTTCCTAATATTTTAGAAAATGTAAGTTGGTGGTGAGGTGCCTGGGTGGCTCAGTCAGTTAAACATCTGCCCCTTGAGATTGAGCCCCATGTCGAGGGTAGAGCCTGCTTGGGGTTCTCTCTCCCCTCTCTCTGCTCTTCCCCCACTCATGTGTTCATGCGTGCTTTTCTCTCTCTCTCTCTCTTCAAATAAATAGATAAACATTAAAAAAGAAAAGTTGGTGGCTCACTAGTTATGGAGTACCAGAACACAACAATAACACACACAAAAAATAAGTGTGGCCCAAATATCCTGGACTTGCAAACAGTAACTAATAAGATGTTTGACCGGTCCACCTTTGGGGGAAAGAGAGCATGTGAGGAGAGACAGCTGCAGTATGTTAGTAGGGCATATTTTGTTATTGTTCCTGCTGTTTGAAAATTTAAGTCTGGGAGAAAAGTTAGGTTGAGCAGCTAAGCTCACTGGTCTAGAACCTTTCGAATACTTTTCCTATGTTTGGGGAATGTCCCACCTTATGAGAGATACCTCACTGGGGCTGGAACCCCAAATTTGTTTTCCTGGCCTCCCCTGCAGTAAGAACCCAGATGTCATGATGGCCCTTGGCCTGTGGAACCTCAATTCTTGAGAATGACATGAGGGAGTTGAATAGAAGGTGCCAGCCTAGCCCCTGGAACCAGATTTACCTAGAGACAGAACCTTCCAACCTCAGCTCTGCCTCCCACTAGCCATGTGATCTTGGGCAAGTTACTTAACCACTCAAAAACCCGATTTCTTCATGTACACTCTAATCAAGTCAGAGGCTGTCATGAATATTGAATGAATTAATATATTTAAGGAATTTGGAGCTCTGAAATCCAAAGACAGTAGCCACTGGCCGCAGGTGGTTATTTAAATCTGAATTAAAATTACACAAAATTTAAAATTTAGTTCCTCAGTCACACTGTCACGTTTCAAATGCCAGTGGCTGGCGGCTACTTTCCTGGACAGCACAGATCCGGAACATTTCTACTTTCTATAGGAAGTTCTACCAGCACACGATGACGTACAGAATACGTCCCGGACAACAATCAGGCAGGGTGGGGTAGGTGCCCTCATCTATGACGGGCAGTCAGGGAAGGCTTCACTGAGAAAATGACATGAACAGAGACCTGAGGCAGAGTAAAAGGAGGTGAGGTGACAAGTAACACGGAGGGAGGGTGGGACAGGTCAAAGAGGCCAGTGTGTGTGGCCTTTCACCCCTCCTCTGAGAGATGGGAAGGCTTCGGCAGGAGTGAGGAGATCTGATTGCCTGTTTAAAGGATCACGCTGGCTGTTGTGATAAGAAACAATTTGGGGGAGGAAGGGCAGAAACAGGCCGCTGTAGTCATCTATGCAAGGGTGACGATGGCCGGATGAGGGTGACGGCAGCAGAAGGAGCCAAGAGGTGGTCACATTCTAAATACATTCTGAAGATAGAAACAACAGAGTTTACTGATGGGCTGAGTACGGGCTGAGAAACAAGGAAGTTGGGACAACTTTGGTTTTACCCTGACTGAATGAAAGAGTATAGCTGTCATCTTCTGAGGTGGAGAAGTCTGGAAGGACAGCTGATGTGGGAGGAAACACATGAAGAGTTTAGTTTTGGAAGGTTGAATGTGAAACGCCAGCGGGAAGGAAATGAAGTGGAAACGAGAAGACAGCTGCATACGTGAGACACGGTTTTGGAGAGAAGGCGGAGTATAGGTACAAACGCTACAAACAATGATCAAGTACATGGCGTTACAAGAGCACAGGAGAGAAATCCACTTGACAGACAGAAATCGGGCCCTCCAAGGAGGGCTTCCAAAGCGAGAGAAGAGCACTCCCAGTAGAAGGAATGATGTGTACTGAGGCCAGAGGCAGGAGAACATTCTAAGAGCTAGCATAAAAGAATGGTAAAAAAGGAGACTAAGCAGGGGAATATGTCAGGGAAAGACGTCTGTATTCAATCCTGATAGTAGTTAAGGAATAACTGAAGACGGTAAAGCTGTGAAAAGGGCAGGCAAAATAATGAAAATGTCCAGTTTAGAAAAGACTGCTTGGGCTACTAGACAGAAAACACTGGAAGACGGCACAGCTTTGTGCAGCAAACGCTCCAGGGGAAACTGAAGACCGAAGACGGGGAGGAGGCCGGTGAGCTATCTGCGAGTCGGTCAGGTCTGGAGGCAGGCGGCATGCTGGAAGGAGCTCGGGGGAGGAAGGACGAAGAGACGCTTTGTGGTGTGCGAAGCTGGGCGGACGCCATCGCCGTTCACCAAGCTACAGCAGCTCAGAAGATCGGGGGCCAAGTTCTCCCCGACGCAGGCTGAATTTAAGGAGCCCGTGTAAAGCGGGGATGGCAGAGAGAAGAGCGAATCTGTCTGTGTGATTTTCAGACGAGTGCCCGGCGCGGAAATGAGGATTCGGGCCTCAGCAGCAGGCAGACGACGATTCAAGTTACAAGCACGGATGTTCTCTCTCTCGGGAAGAGAGTGTAGTATGAGAAAAAGGGCCCAAGAACAGGCAGAATACAAAGATTTAGTGGGCGGGGAGACATTCAGGAGGGTTCACTAAGGAGACCATGGAGAAGTGGCCAAGGAGCTAGACGGAAAGAAAAACAGCCGTGCGTGGTCATAAATGGAACACAGCAATTCAGCAGGGAGAGGGTGTCCATAGCAGAGAAGTCACGCGAGGAACTGACTGAACAATACCCACCGGATTTTGCACAAGGTGTGGAAAACCTCAGGCATGTCACTAACTGTCCGCCTCAGCTTCCGTCCCTACCCAAAAACATTACACCGTCCACTGCACAGGCTGTCGTGAGGATACGCGGTAACGTGTAAGAAGTACCAGCAGCATCAGACACACGCAGCACTAAAAACTGCTCTATTTTTATCGCCACGTAGGTCAGACAGGTCATGGCAACAAAGAGAACAGAGGTAGGAAGCACGGAACGATGGCCGTGAAGTGCGATGTGCGGTTGGACAAAGAGCAGGTGGCAGAAAAGAGCGACAGTCCTTTTCCTTTTCTTCCGCCCTTCTGCGGATGCAGCTTAGAATGCAGCCATTCCCATGAGCCTGTCAAAGGGGCCCTGTTAAGTTTCTCTCAGGGTTTACACAAAGAACCGTGTTTTCACAGCCTTTTAAGACAATCATGAGTCTGTGAGACGGGATGCTATGTTCTTTAGAAGGGCAGCTTAAATTCATGAGCAGTCCCACAGAAATTAAACCCATCGATTAGTGATTTCAAAAATTCTCCTAACAGTTTTTGAAATGATAAGCCAGGTAATGTTTATCAAATGAACATTCTAACTACATGATTAAGGAGACCTTTGAACAACCAAATGGACTTTCAGGTTAGTTTCGACACTGACCAAATGAGAGTCACAGAGAAGTTTCCCAGATTGCACACGCTTTCTTATCAAGGACTGAGGCACTGCCTTTCGGGGGGCAGAGAAGACAGACTGAGAACACGGTCTCTGCCACTTGCATTTCTAATGTAAGAAACACTGAGTTTTACATAAAAGAGTTCCACTGATTTTTTTCCATATTATAACCATGCCCATCCTATTTCTTCCACGGCCTCTTTGCTGCGGAATTGACTTTGTAATTCTTTCAACGCAACTCTCAGTACATGAAGCCCATAGTATATGCCCTTCCCTACCTGCTTATTCTGTTACACCCATCAAATTCAAGGTTCCTAGAAAAGCCCCAATTACTGAGGATCTCGATTTTCTTATACACATTTACATAAACTTCCCTTTTCCATACAAGTCCGCAGTCACTGGTGATACTGAGGCTCTCTGGTGGTAAAGAGGCGCCCTGCTTTCGAATCTCAACAATGAAGGACGTATTCCTTGCTCTAGTCTTCGTGTGAGTGTGTGGAGGGGAGACAGCAGGAGAAGGGATGTACATACTTGGGGTTCTCTCTCCTGAAGAAAGCAGACTTGAGAGGAGATTGGGGAAGGCTACGTTTCACAGAAGTGCTTTCTTTCTGAGCATTCGGAAGCAGGAAGACCAGCCTTTAACACCTGGAACCACTGGGGAGCAAGAGCGTCTCCACCATGTTCCATTGCTTCCCTGGGTCTTCCAGTCACTGGAGGATCTCAATAACTGAAAGAAGGAATTCAGCATTTCCGTTATCATCTAAAAGAAAGGGAAACGCAAGTGGTTTTCTTCCTTCTGTTCTTGCTAAGTGTCCATCAGAAAACCTATTTAGTATGACTGTAGGAGCCAGAAAGAAGGCAAAATACCGATTTCGGAAATACTACCTTTTCCCCTCTCGGTCCGTAACTTCTAACGTTCTTAAGTGCCACAAAGATTCTAGTAAATAGACCTCTGATTTTAAATCCCCTGTCTTTATATCACATACACATCTACAGCATGGAATGAAGGCAATCCATAGATAAGACGCTGGATCTTTCCCTCAGTTACCACATCTCACCCAACACGATAAAGACTCTGGAATTACTAATGCTCCAGTAGTTCATTAATGCTCCTTTATCCTTACCTGTTCCATTCACTCCAGCCTAACAGCCTATCAAATTCTCAGATGCTGCCTTCTCTATAATTAATATGGCTTCCTGATATTTGAAATTACTTCCCACTACTAAAGCTATCAAATTGCCTTTTCCCTTCCAATTCATCTCTTGTGAGAAAGGTTTCCTGACTAAATGAAAATGAATTCTATCCATCACAAACCTAATCAAAAAGCTACTATACCCAGGAAAATTAAAACAATGACCAAGACAAAACCGGTCGGATGCTTCCTAGTCTGTATACAGTACTTTTTAGAATAATTTACATAATCTGATTCTCGGAGCCCAGAGAGATTAAGTAACTTCCTTGAACCAAACACCTAATAGGGGACAGAGCTGAGGCCACAGGGTAGCCACCAAGTCTGAAAACACAGATAATACTATTTCATAATGCAGTGTAATATTATATAATTAAGCCATGTATTGTGTGTTCACCTACATTTCCAGACTTGGTGGCCACCCTGTAAATCCAGATCTTCTAGCCCCAACCTATTTTCCTTGATTCTCCCACACGTTTTGCCCTGGAAGTACTAAAAAAGGGGGCAGTCAATGGAAAATACCACCTGCCACGGGGATGATATGTAAACATAAACCAGCTTTCCTATTCTGTTTCCCAATTTAATTTCACAGCCTTGTGCCTGGAGATTAAAAGAGGCAACTAGTATTTTCTGAATGCCTACTATGTGAAGCCTGACTTCCTATGAGGCATGAAGTATTTTACCTACATTATCTCATCTAGTCCTGGTAGCAGCCCTACGAGGCGTCACCCTCTTTTTACAGATAAGGAAACTGAGGATTTCAACAAGACAAGTCACTAGCCCAACGTCATATAGTCAGGCACTGGAGGAGCAAGGATGAGACTGGGTCTTCTGATTTCAACTGCAGTGTTCCTTCCACTAACCCAGTGAACATTCCTTACATGTTCCATAACATGCCACACACTGACCATGGAGAGACTTCTCCCTCAGTGCTTCTAAAAATCAATCATGAACAAATCTACAGGCTAACCTGGCAAGAAGAAAACGGTTACTCAACCTGAGTTAACTAAACACAACTTAAAACACCGGGAGGCACAGAGCAAGCAAGAGAGCAATGTTGGCAAGGTTTGCTTTTGTTATGGAAAGGACAGAATGTTTTAATAATACAAATATAAAGCATCTATAAAAACTAGGAAAAATATAAAAACTATAAAATCTAGAACAAAAAATTTACTCCATTTTTATCTCAAATCCCTAAAATTCTTTCATATTCACACCACTGCCACTTTTAAAATATAACAGACACAAAGTTTCAGAAAGATCAATACTGGTTGCTCTAAAGTCTTTTCTAATAGAATGTTAGAATATGAAGTCTTTTCTAACATAATTATTTTCTACTGTAACAGTTCCATATAACAATATTCTTTTCCTCAAGTAGTTCTTCACTACTAACAAAATCCCTCCCTTATCCATGTCAGATCAGTGTGAAGCATCACTTTTTGTTTACGCTAAATGTTCCAAAACTTTACCTTTGGGAAATTGGTAATAAGACAGGTGTAAGATCAGAAGCTTACTTTATAAATGGCACTAGACAAAAGCACTCTTACTCCCTAATGAAATCTACAACTCAGAGTAAACTCAATGAACTCTGTCTTGAAGCATGACAATAACCTTGAATTACAGGTCAAAACACAGAGATTCAGGGACACCTGGTTGGCTCAGTTGGAGAAGCATGTGGCTCTTGATCTCGGTGGTCATGAGTCCAAACCCCATGTGGGGTGTAGAGATTATGTAAACATACAGAACTTAAAAACAAAAAATATCAAGGTTCAGAATAACCTCTTGAGAATAACCATGTGACCTCAGCATGTCCCTTAACCTCCCTGAGGCTCAGGGTCCATCACATCTACTTTTCCTAACCTGGAGGGTTGCTGTGATCATTAAAGAGGTCTAGGGGCCCAGAGGGCTTCTCACCCTTCACCCTGGGCAAAGGAAACTGGTTTCAGACTTTTAGTCCAGGGGCCAGGGGACTGACCAGGGGACACTTCCAAATCTGGTTTAATCAAACTATCAATAGCCCTAGGCAAATATCAAATAATATGGGAAGCCACAAGAGAAGTAAATTCATTCTCGTCCAGACTTAGGCTAAATCTTCCAGGACGTTATTTATTTATTTATTTATTTATTTATTTTTACATTTATTCATTTTTGATAGAGAGAGAAAGAGCACAAGTGGGGTAGGGGCAGAGAGAGAGGGAGACACAGAATCCGAAGAAGGCTCCAGGCTCCGAACTGTCAACACAAAGCCCGACGTGGGGCTTGAACTCACAAATCGCAAGATCAGGACCTGAGCCGAAGTCGAATGCGCCCCCAGGACATTTTTATCATAAAATGATACCCATACTACAATTGGGCTTTGTTACGGTTTTATAGACTTTGGATCACAATGAACTACTGATGATTAAATCCTTCTTAAAAATTTGTCTAGACTGGAACAGTAACTTGTATAGGAGATGGTGTTCCATGATTCAATTCAGAAATCCAAACACTGGGAATGATCTTCCTCTTCCCAGCTCTAAGAGCTAACAACAGAGACTCCCTTCCCATTCTTTTTGGCAGAATCAGGAAGTCTCTGTCACTCTAGTCCTGTGGCCATTCAGACATGAAATGTCAGACGGGGACTGTCAGGATGTAGTTAACTATAGAATAATCACCTTTCATCTTTTTGGGGGAGGGGTCCACAACACATTACTGTTTATAATTTCATTTTATCTACCACTAGCCAGTGAGGTATGCAGGACAAATACTATTATCACTCTGATTTAGAAATGAGGAAGCTAAAGTATAGAATTAGCACGACTTTTCCAAGGTTACAGCGCGGCAGAGTATTAGAAGCCAGATCTTTATTTCCCAACCCAACACGCTTATCAATCAAACACCAACTGCTCAGGGAAGGGGGGAGAAGGAAGTAAAGGTGACTGTGACTTATTTAGACTAATTACTTAGACTAATTTTTCCTGGCTTTGTGAATTTTCATTAATTTCCTTCTCCATTGTTGCCTGATGAGTTAGTCACTGAAACTATCAGATCAGACATTATAAATTGTTTAAAATTATTTCCTCATTGTTATATATAGATACTCAACTTCAAGTGTTTCATAATAAAGTGACTCAGGGACTAAGCGAGCCCCATCTACATGAGTCACTTGTTGAACTGTTACAAGAGATTTATGCAAAACTCTTGGGAGGTGGGCGGGGAGGGGAGACAGAAATAAACATTTACCCAAAAAGATGACTAAATTAAGGACAAAAAGTGAAATGTAAAACTTCCACAGTTTAAACTGTGGGATGGGAAAATAATTGTGAGGAAATAAGTCACCCATCACCACTAATACCCAGTTCAGGTAGTTCAGAAGAGTTCGCCCATTTAAATCACCATGTAGTGGACATTTTTGTGGAAAGAGAAAGAAATTAAAAGTTAACAGGACAATGCTAAGACCATGCCTTTATACAGCACTTTGCCCTCGCCAGGGCTTTCACGCATGTTATATCTCAGTGTGTAATCAAAGAATTACTCTAAGATAGGAATGAACAGGTACTATGGAGTTCATTTTGCAAACTTGTTGAAGGTCACGCAGCTCTTCAGTGGACAGGCGTCAAAGGAAACTCACTCATTAAATTCAATTAAATTAACACCGAACAGTTTACCACGGTTAATGGGATCATACACATTTTTACGCCACAAAGACAAAACACTTGAATTTCATATTCTGGTAGAGCAATTTCACCACTATTACAGAAAATGTGGTAGGACATATCCTAATTTCATCTGTATTATTTATAGGTGCTTTAAGTAATGTCTTAAGAACTTCTTCTAAGAAAACACTAAGCATGCAATGTTTCTGCTGGGGCTTTTTAAAACACGGTGTAACCACACTGCACAGCAAATTTAATTTCTGATTTTGCAAGAGGGACGCTCTAAGCACGCCTAGGGTTTAGCCCATTTAAAGTTCCTATTTTGTATTTCATGTGACATTTTTGGCTTCTGTTACAATGTTGGGGGCTAAAATAAACCTCAGGATGACAGAGTGTAGTGTGATGGGTGGAGAGGGTTTGCTCCTTGGTACCAGTAACATTCCAAGGACCACGAATAGCTGTGGCATTGAGAAGGCAGGCACTGAAGCATGTGAGACCCTGGGTGTCAGCAGAGGGAAAGGTAAAAAGCAAGCCCAAGTCAAGGACTTGGACGTCAAGGAAGTCAAGGACGTGGAGATTAATCATGTGATGCAATCAGATTAAACTATTTCTGGTCACTGCGTCCAATTTTAAGTAACAGTGATTCAGTCTTCCTGCATTTCACTTTCTACTGGAAGATAACTAAATGATTATTTTAAGATGAAATATAGGATAGAAGAAATAATTAGAAACTGTTCATGACAACTGACTGCATTACTCTAGCCCATGAGAAATGAACACAGGATTTTCACTATTTTAAAGAATGCTGTATTTTACGGGACATAAATTTTCCTTCAAAAAGAAAAGGGGGGGGGAGAGGGTGACACCTGGGTGACTCAGTCAGTTAAGCCATCATCAACTCTTGATCTCAGCTCAGGTCATAACCTCACAGTTCATGGGACCCAGCCCCACGTCAGGCTCTGCACTGACCATACAGAGCCTGCTTGGGATTCTCTCTCTCCCTCTCTCTCTGCCCTTCCCCCGCTTGCATGTATGCTCTCTCTCAAAAGAAATAAACTAAAAAAGAAAAAAAAAAGGCAGAAAGAAATGAAATTCAAAAAGCTCCAGTGGTTGAAGTATCAGGTTGGCCATGTCACAAAAGAATGAAAGATAAAGTGATACTACTGCGAGAAGCTGGAGGCTTTCAGAGGAACAGAGTTAAAAAGACCGTTGACTCTCAATGACAGTTCACTGGGCACTGGCTCCACTTCTAAAAGAAAGCTTTTCCTTACCCATACAACTGCAAACTCACATAGAGCTTGAGAAAATGAAACCCATTTATATTCTCCCCACTTACACTCTTTCTATTCTCTCACTTGTCAACAATTCATGGGGATCACACATTTGAAATAAAGCTGACGACTTGCAGAGAATGCATCAGAGCAATAAATCCAATGCATTTTTCTCTCCCGGTATTTTTTCAAATGGGTGCTACTAATAAAGTAAACACAAATGACTTCAAGATGGAAATGTAGCTCGAGGACTTCCTCTGTGCACACAGGTATATAGTTATGCTATTTATTGAACTATCTTGCTTACATCTTTAAGTAATTTTTGGCTATCTAAGAAGACACCTCAAGTTGGTCCTGAATTACCAAAGTGTTTACTCAGTTGTCTGGTTCTTACCTCTAGTGTGACCCCCGCTTCAACCACCACTAACTAGGGTATAATCTCTTGTAGCTTGTTGCTACAGACGTTAAATAGACTTCGTGATCAGAGAACTTCGAACTCAACCGCCAATGCCAGGCTGCTTGCTGGCCTCCTCAAGGGCCCCGCCCCCTAATTCTGCCCACCCCTTCCTGGTCACACCACCATGGGGACTAACATCCCTCCAACCCCAGGCTCTGTTCCCACCACCACCAGATGCCTTCTAAGGAGAGAGGCCCTGCCTTCAACCTCTGAAGGAACATCATCTCTGGCCTTTCCCCAGTGGTTTTCTACTGCCCCATCTCCTCTCTGAATTTTAACTCAAAATTCCCTTTCAGATGTTATTTAAATCTGATCACAGGAAATGACTTCTCCTTTACACAACGCTCTGGGCAAGGTTATAAATTAGTATGCCAGAACTATTCCAGGTGCTTTCGTGCTATCATTTTCTAGGACTAATTAATACTAGCACCCCTACTTTAAGAAGGAACTGAGGTTTGGGGCTCAAATGTAGAAAAGCCAGGAGAAAGAAAAAAGAAAAAAGAAAAAAAAAAGCAAAGGCTCTTTTCCCTTACTCTGAATTTCTGAAGTAGGTTGTGATGGTCTCTGCCACATGATTTCACTGTTAACATTATTTTTAGCAATTCTGTATATACAGGTCAAGAGGCTTTCGGATCTTCATTAGTCCAAGCATACTGGCAGGAACTGAACCACTGAAATATGAGACTGATAAACAACCGCTTTCAGCTCCATGCTAAGAAAATGCTTTCCTTTTGCAGCGAACCTTAACATTTGGTGACCCAGTCCCCATTCGACCTATTTCCCCACCTCTCTTCCGCTGCTCCTGTCGGTTCACTGCCCATTAGCACAGGCCCCTGCCCGTGCCCTTTCCCGGCCCACCAGCACCACTGCCAGAGAATCGGGAAGGCCTAAATCTCAAGCTCTTTAATACTTACCAACTGTGCTGAAAAGTCTGATATGTGTGGAAGGAGCTAAACTATCTAAAATAAGGGTTTGACGCTACAGATGGGCTGTGCTCGATGTCAGAAACAAAACGGGAGGTGGCTGTATCACAGAACACTCATGTCATTTAAATGACACAAGTAATTAGCTGCCAGGACTGCGTGGGGGCCACTGCAGCCCAGATGCTCAGCGTCTAACTGGGGTGGGGTGGTGAACCAGGTCTTTCAAAGTCCTGCTTGCTTTCCCTGCACACATCGCTGCTATGTTCCTTCCGCCTCCCCTGTACCCTCCTGTCTTCCTCTCCTCAAAAACATTTCCTTCCCTCCGCTCTCCTGAATCGATGCTCCACACAGGGGTCTTGTTTGCTTCACAGACCGATAGCCGAGCAATTGCTGCGTAGATAAAAAATACTTTTCCTTCCTCCATTTCGCTGTTGGAATAATTTGTGTAGTCTTTTCAGAGGCTTGGCCCTTTCCTGATCTGACACACTAACACCTCCCAGGCCCGTTTCAGAATTTCAGATAGGGAGTTTGATGCACTCCCCGGTTCCCTGGATGCCACAGATTACCACAATCTGCTGGGCTGACCTCTTAGCCTCCTCTGTAATACAAGCAGGTGGACACTATAGAAACAGTTCCCAAAGTGGGTTCTGTAGATTATCAGTTCTTCCTCCAATGGGATTTTCTAGTTAAAGAAGTTTAAGAAATTACTAAATGTACTTCCTTTGGAGAATCACAATACATAAAAGCACATTAAAGGCTTTGGAGTCTTTAAGGACATTCTTTTAATCAAGCATTCCCCAAACTTATTTGACCACGAAATCCTTTTTTCCTATTATACTTATTCACATCCTGATTAATTAGTATTATGGAGCAAACTTTAAAAAATGCTGCATTAGAGGGGTGCCTGGGTGGCTCAGTCGGTCCAGTGTCTGACTTCGGCTCAGGTCACGATCTCACAGTTCGTGGGTTCGAGCACCGCCTCGGGCTCTGTGCTGACAGCTTAGAGCCTGGAGCCTCCTTCAAATTCTATGTCTCCCTCTCTACTCTTCCCCCGCTCATGCTCTGTCTCTCTCTCCTTCAAAAATAAATAAAAACTTTAAAAAAATTTTTTTACATGTTGCACTAGAGACTTACATTAACGCCAAGTAGAGTGTAAACATTTGATAATTTTGAATAAAACCCAGCACTTAATACCTACAAAACACTCAGGTGGACTTCTATAAACCACCCATAAAAAGCATCTACAACACTTGGTGACCTAGAAGATTTAGATCTAGATTCTTTCCTACAGAAGCAACTCAATTAGTGAAATACTATAGCCAGATCTAACCACTCTCTCTGTGTATTAGACAAAATGCTACCAAACACTAGCATAATTTGGGAATAACTGCAGAGGGAGTTCTAAAGCACTAGAACAGAAATTAATTACCAGTAATCAAAGAAACAGACATACTCTGGGCCAAGTAGCTGCAGAGTGAATACCTAAAACCAACTTTTTTTTTTCCTGCTTAACTCCCACACCTGGGCAATATTCCTATAGACAAAAGGCTCTATATGAAGCATTAGGAAACTTTTTACAAGAAAAATGGTAAAAGATCACACACCATTTTGTTGTGTCAAGTATAGTGGGCAGGGAATGGAAGACAGGGTCTTCTCCAGTACTTTCCCAAATGGTTGCAAGAGATTTTCACTAATTCCACAGTCATCTCTCACCTTCCTGCTATTGTGCTGACAACAGTAATTTCTCTCAGGCTCAGGAATCTTCTGTCTTCAAATTTTGTAACCCCCAAACTAACTTCCCCTTCTTTTTTTGTCAATGACTCACAATGTGGAGTACATTTTTATGTTCGGTCGGTAGATGATCAGAGCTAATAAATTACATCCTCTGGCCTGAAACTTCCTTCAGGTGCTATGAAACATTCACTTTGCAAGTGGGGAATGTTCCCCAAATCTGGTTAAACTGAAAAGGCAACTCTCAAGTTGTAAGATACCTCGTAAGATTTCACGTCAAAGTAGTGGATGTTAAGGTAACTTGAAAATAAGATTTACAAAAGGCAAAGCTTACAAACTGATGAAAGGTGAAGGGTGAGAAGGCATAGGGAAGTGATATGTCAAAAAACATTCTAAATCATGTAGTTGCATAATAACAAGGCTGAGGTAAGCTATACCTTTGACCCACCTTGTTCTTTTATTATATCTAAGATTGTGTTAGTTTCAACAGCTTACATGAGGTGTCTTTCTACCCTTTTGACTCTCACCATATTAGTTTAAAACATGTGGAAGCAGCACACTAAAAGAACAACATACAGGTAAAATCAGACAAAGAGTGAAAGTCTATTCAAGTAACATTACACAATGAAGCATCATGACAAAAACATGAACACCAAAGTGTAATGTGCATGTCCGCTAAGCTTCTAGGACTGGATTGCTCATTGAAAAGAACAGTGGATGTGTATTTTAATCTGTGACTGCTAATAATGTGAGTAACTCATCTGAGCCTGTTAGGATGTTTATCATTCAGCTTCGTGATGCCCATCCTTTTTCTCCAGAAGAATTAAGGTTACAAAGTTGCAAGGATCACCCCCACGACAGCGGCTGGACTCTAGCATCTTATTTGAAAAAACACACACCTGAAAAATGGACCTGAAGGTTTCTTGAACTAAACTGGTTCCCACCCTTTAGAATCTGAATCCCCAAGATGGGACTACAGGTTTAATTTAAAACAATCACATAAGCACTGAAATACACAGTACAGAGATGCACAGTATTACCAGCGTTTGTTCAAAACCAATTCACCGTTTCTCTTTGGGAGGGATGACCCCTGCTCGACTAGTCAAATGGCCGGAGAAGCAGAAGAGCGGTAACAAAATTATTCTTAAATCAACTGCTGCCATGGCTTGAATGACTACTCACAGTTCCTGGCTCATAGTAGGCACCCCTATCTGTGGATGAATCAATCACTGGCCAGCCTTACGTATGTTACACCAGTACTCTACATACTTTAAACTTTCTATATAAAGCAGTAGGCTTTCTCTGGCCTCATTTCTCAAACTGTCTGAAACTCTTGACATTGACACAGCCAGTAAAAAGATGCTTCCATTTCATGTAGAAGTCGCAAAGACAGAGAAGCTATATATCACGATCCCCATGCTGAGGCTCGCTTGACCTTCATCTTACATTAAATACCACTTCCTGAGGAAGGAGTTCTCCAACCACTCAGCAGTATTATGCCCCCTGAGTTATGAACTCTCCTTGAACACTTTATTTTCCCTTTGTTGTATACAGCACCAGTCACTAATAAGATTTGTATTGCTCTTTGTCAAACGTGTGTCCCTCTCTCTAGACTTCAGACATCCTGAAGGTGGTGGGCATGTGGGCTTTGGTGACTGACCTACTTGTTGCACCTAAACTGCCTGGCACATAGGTGCTCGGTAAGTATTTATTCAACGAATGTTTGAAAACAAGAAGCCCATTTCTGAGAACAATGAGAATAATATACTTCAATGTACTCAAATAATAAAAGCTTAGAAATCAAGGGAAGAAACATGAGGTCATCAAAAGCATAATGTTCAGAACATCACTGTCCTCGACATGAAACCGAGGGAAGTTTTCCCCTGGCCGTCACAGTGGTAAAAGAAGTTAACGGTGCCATGAGTGTCTATGTCCCATTTTACAGGTTTCAAAGAGCTTTCATCACGTGTGTGGTTCATGACTGAAAGTCTCCCAGAAGTTCATGCACAACTTTCTGTGGTTTGACATGAATGTTTTAAAGAGCTGTGACAGCTAGACGATATACCCATTTATCCCGAAAGTTTTAATGAATGACTTACAGACTGTGAAATTTTTTTTTTAGGGATCACTGCATAATATTCCCTCTATAAACCAGCTGGGACAAAGTCTTTTTTTTTTTTTTTTTTAAGTTTCAGAGCTCTGAAATAAATACTGATTCTAAATAACATCTTCAGGCATTGTAGATCATAGGAGCTCTATTTTCTCCAAGGACAAAGAAATGCAATCTGAGAGCTTCTGCTGTGTGCCAAAGGGACTTCCCAGAGACTGTTGGCAAATGGATCCACACCTGAAAGGTTCCAAAGTAAACTTTCTAACACCTTTTCAGAGGTGTATGACCTTCAGAATCCTGTGAAGGTGAGAGTAGGAGAGAGACATCTATTTAAACAATAAACTCTAATACTCTGTGATGATGTAAAGACATTTTTTTAACTTTCTAGAACTGTATGAAAATTCACAAACAGAAAGACCAGCAGGTGGATCGCAATTCTGGCAAATGTAGCGATGGAAACACGACTTGCCTTTAAGATCTTGTTCCACCTTTTAAACGAACGTTTGGACATCTGAGTTTGCACAAACCCAGTATCTTACATCTCCACCAAATTTTATGAATGTCAAAGGTTTGACACATAGTCTCTAATTTGATTCACACAATAATCTTATGAAATAGGCAGGCCAAGAATTGTATAGATGAAGAGCATGAGGTTCCTAAAGGTTAACTTTCTTGACTCAGGATCTAACTTAGCAAATGGAAGAACTATGGATGGAAGAGTCTCTGATCCCTAGACCACTGCTATTCCCAAAGAGCCACACCACTCTGGCCCCTCTCAAAGTGCTGCTCATTCTTTACTCCTTGCCAAAAAAAGCAGTAAGAGGGCAATGTCCATAACTTCAAGTATGTAAGGAGTACACAGCATATATATAAAGTGTAAAGTATTTCCCTCAAAATAATAATGGTCATATCCCCCGCTATGCCCCCACATGGTTTCAGGTCAGGGAAACCTCATAAATATGATTTGCGATTCTTGGTCTTGTATCACACTTACGTGGAGGGCACCACTTTGCATCAGAAAAAGACAAAAAACATGTTTTCTCCTCTTATGAAAGACCAGAATCACTAAATCCAAGTTGCTCCAAAATCTAGTGTAAGGTTAGGGCTGGAAAGTAGGGTAAAACTCAAAGTATAATCTTTCCTGTTTAGTAGGGTGGGGATAATAGGGTAGCGTCTCAAGAAAAAAGAAATGCTGTTAACTACTGAATGAATATTGGTGAAGGTTTCTTTTCTTTTTTTCGTTCTTCTTGTCTTTTTTTTTTTTTTTTTTTAATGAGTCACTTGGCTTTATGAAGGAGGAAGAGGTCAATTCTTTACATAAAACACCTTAAACATCTGTGAATCCTAGAGTTTAACAGAGAAAAAAATCACATTAAGTTCTTTAACTGCCAAAATCTATTTTCTTATCTATACTGTACCCTGTGCTATTACATTTGCACAACAGCCAAGTTAAAGATAGAAAGGCCGATCAAATAACCTCCACTGAATGTAAGGGTCAAAGCAGAATTGATCCATATAATAGGCCTAACCCTGATCTTGGTTGAAAATATATTTAGTCTATAAAGTCAGCCTTGTTCTTTTAAGTCAGTGTTCTCCAACCCTGAATACATTTTAGAATGAGGTTTTTTTTAAATATACTGGTGCCCCAATCCTGCTCCAGAAATGAAATCAGAATCTCATTAGAATAGGAACGGGCTGGTTGAGGGTCAGCTAGAGTTGAAAACCTCTGGTCTAATAAGCGCTTTTTGTTATCCAGTTTCAGATGCCCCAACGTGATGTCACTTTCATATTTTCCTATGGAAGGAATACTCCCAGTCCCAGTACTCATAGCGACAATGGTAAGAAACATCATACTTTTACAAGCTGAATGAATTTACTACTTCTTGGATACAAAGGAGATATTCTTAAGTCACAAATACTACACTTAAATACTAACCATTAAAATTTTTTTTTTAATTTTTTAAAAACTTCATAGAACTATGAACATATAACTATGCAATGCTCATTTAATTATAGCTTAAGTAATAAACTATTTTCAAAAACGTATCTTCCACTGAATAGTAGCCAATCTTATAAAATATTTGATTTTTGGAATTTTCCCATAGATAGAAGTAAGAAAAGGCAAATAAAGAAACCAGAAGTACCAGATACCCTATTACACAGGTATCTGAAATCAGTTCAAAGGGGAGTTTCCACTGCTCAGAGGACAAAGGACTTCTCAGAAATATTACTGCAATCATATTGCTCATTTCTTACTCAACCCGGTACTGCTGAAACGGATGTTGCTATGTTCCCACCTTAACTGCCTTATGTGTTGTTCCTGTGACAGCTGGAGTCAACAAAGATAAGTTTGGCTCCTGGAAAAACCAAAATGTCAGCCTTCTTTATTTTTAAACTCGCTCTAGAATTCTCTTATATTATCTGATCCTATGAATTTGACAATAGCTGCATATGAGGTAAAGCTAGAGAAGGAGTAACTAAGCCTGGTCTAAACCGTGTGCGGAAGTAAACATAACAATAAAAGCACATTCTATGCAGTTTTTAGATTTTATAAAAATCTACTCACGTTCAAAGTAGGCTTACACTAAAGATTTCAAGACCAAAAAAATGCATAATATTCTAATGTTTTGAAAAAAATGCTTTAATGTTTAATTTTTTTTTTTTTTGAGAGAGAGAGAGAGAGACAGAGAGACAGAACATGAGTGGGGAAAGGGTAGAAAGAGAGAGGGAGACACAGAATCTGAAGCAGGCTCAGGGTCTGAGCTGTCAGCACAGACCCCAACGTGGGGCTCGAACTCTCAAACTGTGAGATCATGACCTGAGCAGACTGAGCCACCCAGGCGCCCAAGGCATAATATTCTAATTAAACCTAGGTGGCCTAGCTGGGAAAACACTTCCGATTCCTTTTCCATAAACTTCTTAATTAAAAAGAAATTAACAGCTGCTACAGTAACGCTAAGGACATATGAAAGGATGGAGGAAATTTTGATTTTGTGTTTCTGTTTTCAGGTCAATGAATTGTAACCAAGTATTACCAGGTGAATAGTATAAACTTACATGATTTATCGCAGACTGAACAGCCTTTACGTAATGGCTTAGTTCCCGATCCATCATGGCCAATTCAACCATTGCCTTGTCCATACTGTATTCACTACTCACTTCAGCTGAAAGAAAAAGAAAGCAATTATTGTTTTCAATTTAAAATGTCATCTCTGAAAAAGTTGCTCCAATCTAATTATTATCAGTCAAGGATCTAAGCAATTTTGTAAAAGGTAGTACATGTTGTCTGAAGACCTCCTTAACATATGTCTGTTTCACTCAAAATTCTAAGAATATACTTGGTAGAAGAAGGCTCAAAAGTTGGAGTGGAAAAAAAAAGCAGACTCAGACCTAGGAGTTCCTAAGATTGTGCCACTTAGTTGTATGATCTTAAACCAACCACGACACTTCACTCAGCCTCAGTTTCCTTTTTGGTTAAAGCAGCCCAGTCGTGTATCTGCAAATGAACCTCATGGGATTATTAAAGATCAAATAAGAAAGATTTTCATTTCTAGTAGGTTAGGTTATGTGGACCAATTCTACTGAAAACCACGAAAACAATCAGATAAAACAGGAAGGAAGGAGGGAGGGAGGGAGGGAGGAAGGAAGGAAGGAAGGAAGGAAGGAAGGAAGGAAGGAAGGAAGGAAGGAATGGGAGGGAGGGAGAATTCTTAAAAACAAGAGTCACAAGATAGAAACAATCAGGCAAAATCTAAAGAAAACGGAAAAAGAAAAGCAGAGCACAGAACGCCAAAGTTGCATAGCCTGCCCCCAGGCAGATGGGTCTCTACTCCTCAGAATAGAGGAGCCAGAGGTAATGCCACCCTGTTCTTCCGGGCTGTGGCAAGGTTGGCCTTAGCCACTGAGCAGGACAGAGGTAAGAGGGAGAGACAACAAACCTGTTTCTTAAAAAGTGTGACCACAAGCCAGTTCTCCTGGTTCTGCAGCCTAGGCTGCCCTGGGGAACCTAAGCTCTGATCTTGGCGTGAGGTGGTCTCACCCCGAAAGCACACACAGGTACTCCCCTCTGGAGGAGACATTTTAATCCTAGGTCTCAAATAATCCCTGCAAGTAATTATGAAGGAGAATGAGCAGATCACAGGGGGGAAAGGTAAAACAACAAAAAACCTTACAAACACAAGAAAACAAGACACCAAGAGTAAGAATCAGCAGAAACAGATCCACAAATGTTTCAGAGACTGGAATATTCTACCAGTTACTGGAATTCTACTAGTCAGAATATGAAACAACTATGCTTACTCTGTTGATAAAATACCTGATGCAACAAGAGACTATGAAGAGTGACTGGAACACCGGAAAAGCGGGGTAATGTTCTTAAGTGCTTTTAAATGTATTTTTCCCCCCAACCTCTAAACATACAATTTAATAGATCAGGAAAAGATCAAGAGCGTGAAATAATGCAAATGTTAACATTAAAAGAGCTGAACAAAAAGAAAGTAAAACTAACTTGCGCAATCACATTTGGGAATGCACATAGTCCATTCACATACCTTAGCTCACACAAATGTCAGTATTCCTTGTCTACTCTGAAGAACAATGTGACAGATCATCCCAAAGTCATGAAATAACGGAAAACGCACTTACATCGTGGCTTTTGAAAGTGATTTTCCTAGACTTTAAAGTGGTGTTTTGATCTTACAGTAGTCAGTGATGAGCACATTTTAGAAAGAGTCTCCTGGATAAACCTGCTTCTGGTAGAATGCCTCCTAGCTTATTAATACCCAGAATCCACACTGTATCTGTACGCGTATCTCATTACAGGGGTTTTCGTTTGTTTTTGAGGAAGGGGAAGGGGCAATGTTTATGTAAGAAAAACCTGTATTTACATTCCCCAAATTAAATACATTTTTAACAAAATGGTGTATGAGAAAGGACTCAAGTCATATTCCAAATAAGACTGTTAGACTGTCACTCACAGGTCAGTGTTGTGAAATGTCCACATGTTAACAAGGGAGACAAGCTGTTGAGGTGTTGCTGATACCAACATGGATCCGGTGCTATGCAGACAACAACTGTTTGGTTTGTGACTTATATAAGGCAGGCATTTTACTGCGTCTGGTTAATCAGTGGAATTCAATACACTGTTAGCAATCTCCCTCTGGGATTAAATGACTTTATTTTAGAAAGCAAGTAAAAATGTGCCTTTGACATTAAAAATGCTATGAAAGAGTTTGCAAAATAAAATAAATGGGATCACAGTTTTCATTATCAAGGTCCCACAGATGCTAGCCAGACTTGAACCAGATGGCAATCTCAGATATAAGACCAAGGAAACCTTCCCCACAAAGGAGAAAACGAGTGAAAGCTGCTGGGTCGGGGTTGGACGGCATGAAGCCTGAGGGAAGAATCTTTGGAGGCCATCTGTGGCTTCCTGCAGCCTCACCTAAGGCTCCAGGGCTCAAAGAATGTTGGGACAAGCAGAAGAACCTAAGTGATGAATAGTGCAGCCTGAGGCAAGAGAGGGAAAACACCAGAAAAGATCAGGAAGCTAGTCCGAGAGGAACTGAGAATCACACTCTACCTGAAGGTGACGCCCAGTGCCCAGTCCGCTAACTTCGGGCTAAAGGCAGGGTCTGGGGCCGCTGTAGAGCCACAAAAAGGGCTGTAGACCAGAGACCTAAAACTAGAAGGAGGCCCCTTGGCAAAAGAAATCTGGAAGAAAGGCCAGGAGGACATCCCCGTCAAGTAGCAATCTTTAGGATTCTTTTGTGTTCTTCTTGTTAACCTTTATTTCCCAACTGCGATAATAATCTCTTTTAACACTGTGATATGTATTCACGTTTCAGAAACGGCACAGGGAACCTGTGTCCTGCCCTACGAAAGAATCAACGTGAGGAAAGAGCACAGTGTTGCATGGAAAAGGCAAACAGGCCAAAATAAATCCCCCAAAGGATTCAAGAGGAACTGGGAATGACCAAGGACACACGGGGCTGGCTGTTGTCTAAAGAGTGGGCGTGGGCTGGGGTGGGTATGTGGACAGCCTGCTCTTTTACTACACAATATATCATCCCACTATCAAAATTTCCCCAGCCTACAGGAAAGTCCTGAAAATCTACACCAAACTAAATCCTACACATCCTTCAAGGGATGAACTCAAGCCCTACCTGCTTTTTTTTTTTTTAATTTTTAGCATTTATTCATTTTTGAAAGGCAGAGAGAGAGAGAGAGACAGAGTGCGAATGGGAGAGGGGCAGAGAGAGAGGGAGACACTGAAACAGAAGCAGGCTCTGAGCTGTCAGCACAGAGCCCGACGTGGGGCTCAAACTCATGGACCGCGAGACCATGACCTGAGCTGAAGTTGGCCCCTTAACTGACTGAGCCACCCGGGAGACCCCCCCCCCTTTTTTTTAACGTTTGTTTATTTTTTGAGAGAGAGAGAGAGAGAGACAGAGACAGAGACAGAGAACTAGTGGGGGAGAGGCAGAGAGAGAGGGAGACACAGAATCTGAAGCAGGCTCCAGGCTCTGAGCTGTCAGCACAGAGCCCGACTTGGGGCTCGAACTCACAAGCTGTGAGATCATGACCTGAGTCGAAGTTGGGCGCTTAACTGACTGAGCCATCCAGGCACCCCTGCCCTACCTGCTTCTAAACCATACCAGCCTAGGAGGATCTCCTCCTTCACTTAATTTCTCTTAACAACTATACTTGATACTTTGGTACTTTTAACCACAAACAATCTTGTTTTCTTACATGCATTTGTCTCTCCAAACACAGCTGAACTCATTTGACCGCAAGAACGCTGCCTTAATGATCCTGGGATCCAATAAAGAATTATAGCGCCTCTTCCATCAATGTTCTCACATGCCGTTAATAAATTTGAAAATTAAAATTTCGCCAAACTGTGAATTGTCCTGCTTCAGATATTGAATTGAGTTAAAATGTAAGGAAGAGGGACATCTGGGTGGCTCAGTCAGTTAAGTGTTGACTCTTGATTTCGGCTCAGGTCACCATCTCATGGTTTGTGAGACTGAGCCCTGCGTTGGGCTCTACGCCGACAGCTCGGAGCCTGCGTGGGGTTCTCTGTCTCCCTCTCTTTCTGCCCCTCCTCCCACACATACATTCTCTCTCTCAAAAGAAATATTCAAAAAATAAAATGTAAAGACGACACATGATATCAACTGTTTTGCCTATTACATTTTCATTGTGAGACTTCCATCGGAAAAAGACTGGCACCAACACGTGGAGGCAAGGTAGGTGGGCGAGGGGGGGAGAAGCACACAAATCATGTTAAAATGTACAGAATGACAATCTCGGAGAGGAAATTATTACTGTACCACAAAAGCCTGGCATTACAAGAGATCGGTGAGGATGATAAAGCATGGAAAGCAGTAACAAACGATGAAAAAAATACGTAATAATAATAGCTGTAGCTAACAATTAGTAAGCACTTTATTATGTGCCAAGACTATACTGAGCACACCATTTACAGTAAACCTCACAACAACTTTTTTATATGTACCTTACACATGAGAAAAGCGAAACACTGAGCAGCGGAAGAAGCTTGCTCAGCACCATGAAGGTAGTGAGCGCACAGCTAGGTGGCCAACTCAGGCTTCCCGGTGGCGAAGTCTGTGCGCTTGCCCATCTGTGCTAACAGGTGCTTAAACAGGAGGAGAAGGAAGCACCTCCAAGTCCTCCTCCGTGACTATCCAGGGAACAAGCCGTCGGTGGGGACGAAGTCCTGGCCCCAAGCTTCATCTCAGCCCCTGATCCATTCTAAGTAAGGTACTGGCTATGCCACTCAAATGCTATCGGAGTTCCTTAACATAGACGAAACCGATAACAGAAAGAAAATGATTGTTCCCTTTTAGAAGATTACTAAGTTTTCATGTCGGTGAAGAGAGTGACCTTGCACATCAGCAAGGCCAGTTGGAGAGGCTGGGAGCACAACCAAGTCACCCGCCAAATGCTAGGAGATAAGGAAATGGACTCCAGCTGCTAAGAAATCAAACCTGCATGAGGTCAAAAGCAGCAGCAGCAGCAGCAGCAGCAGCAGCAGCAGCAGCAGCAGCAAGAGACACGGAAGCAGCAGCCAGGCAAGCACAGCAGTGAAGCAATGCTCAAGGGGAAGGGAGGGAAAAGTCCTGGAGTCTTCGTGTTGCAGAGATACTTCTGAGCGGAGCCTGTGGCAAACCATTTCTATCACCTGCGCCTCTGACTGCCTCCCCCCCCCTGCCCCCCCCCCCCCGCCAAACGGGAGTCTAGCAATATTTACATTTCTTCGATGTGCCATTCAGTAAGCATTTATTTATTATAATCAAGCCTTGCTTGTATTAATAAAATGAACATACACAGGTGATACACTTGAACATTCATTTATAAGCCAATAAATACATAGGGAAGTCTCATGGAGAGAGCTTGGTGAGTCCACGAATCCCGTATAACAAACACATCTGGCACGCTAATTAGGGAACTGTTCCAAGAAGTTAGCACAATAACTAGCTGAAATATATCCCCCCACCCCACCCCGGCAAATCAAGTCCAGAGGGCACAGATAATCTTTGATTTACATTATAAAGTGATAACTGTTTCTGTAAGTATGCCCGTACTGGGGATGTCCTCCTACAAATCTGCGTGTCTACACCCCGAGATCCTGGTCAGCACCATCCCAAACACTGGAAGAACTTTTAAAATGTTATTTAGACCAGAGAGACCCACAGAATTAAACCCGTTTTAAAAAGATGGGTTTTCTTTGATTTTTCTTTTTCCTGTTCAGTGGCAAACCTTAGAAAAATCAAATATGATAGTCACTGAAGGAGGGCTTCTTTTACACCGAAGCACTCTGATATTTTTATAGTACAAAAAGTCTCTGAATGGATGCAGTTGGCCTGCATATGATTTTCCTAAAGTCAAACAAACCTATAATTATGCAATCTAAGGAGCCGCGCTATTCATTAGACACGTCATCTGTTACTCAATGTCAAAATGCACTAACAGCAATATTATAACTATTACTATTCCCTGTTTGAAGTGTCGAATAGGCATTAAAGTTACACGATCTGTAGAACACACTAAGCAGAAGTGGGTGATTTCGTGTTGCAATCGCTTCAACTTAAAACAAAATTCATGAGGCTTCAATGAGAGGAAGGTGATGGCAGGAACAAGTTATAAAAGCAGAACAGTCACAGTCAATGCCAGTTGCTTGACTGTGAAAGACCAGGGCAAAATGAGAAGAAATAGATCTGAGAAAAGGAATGGAAGGGGAGGTGACAAACTAGCTATTTTTACAAACGTAGATTCATGTAAGACAAATGCCAAGTCCCCTATTCAGGACCAAAAGATGCAGGTAATAAGCCTGCAGCAATACAGGAATTGTTCTGCAGCACAGTGTGGACTCCTAAGAGTTTATTATCCAGGGTGAGTTCCAAGATTGGTGAGGGTCTGTTCACACCTTACTTGCTCAATATAGTGCCATTTTAGGCAAATGGCTAGAAATGGGGAAGCAGAAGATTCTTTACCTTGGCTTCCCCAAGTCCAGTGGGCATGGACCTCAAGCTCTCATTCCAGACGGGGACCGTTTTGGCAAGAATGGAAGGTATCACCTGTGACCAACTATTCTAAATAAGGCCCCTCCCTAGCCACGCTGCCTGTAACTGCAGCCTAAGGCATGTATGTACGGAGAGAAATAAACTCTCTTCCCCCAGGCCCAAGCCCTGAGGTCTGGGCAACAGCTGAAACGGCTGAGCACACAGCACCTAGAGCCAAGTTCTCTTACCACCCTCCCGGTCCTCAGAACTGCCTTCAGTGAAACAGACATGAAAAAGAGGACATTCTCCCTCCTCTTTCCCCCAGCATGTCCATACACATCTTTGTATTACCTCTCTGCACTACCAGACGTCTCTTCGTTTTGCTCTGCTGTTCTCTATGATCTCAGCCACAGAACCCTCTCCAGAATCCTCCCTAATCTCCAGAATAGGACTAAATGCTTCATGTCTTATAGGTCCATAAAACTTCTCTACTTTTACAACTAGGACACATGTGAACGTGTGTGTGTTAGGGGGCACGCCCAAGATGAATTTCACCTACTTAACCTTTCCAACTTTTTGTTCCTGATTCAAATGTATAGTTTTGCCCCTGGCCAAGGTGTTTCCTGAAATTTTGTCCTAAATAAATAAAAATTGCAGAGTCGGGTGTTCTTTCCCCCCTACAAAGTCATGCGCAAGCATTTCTGAACAGGAACAATACCAATTACATAGAGTTGATTAAATTCGACTCCATGCACTTTATCAATAAAATGCCAGACTAAGACAAAGCAGCCATTTAGTGTTCTTATGGGGTTGCTGACTCCAATTCAACATGAATCACACACTCAGAAGGATCTGATAAATATTCAATGCCATCGAGTACATATGTCCATTTTGGCAAGGAGCAGGAAAGAAAATGGGGCAGGGGAACTGCCTGATTGTCCTTTAAGTTTCCTAGAACAGATGGGCCAAGGAATAGAAAGAGTTTACTTTCTGAAACAGAGATATATCTTCCTAATCTCTTCAGTGATTCGTCTATATTTTATAAACAAGAAATTTCTTCTTTCTGGGTGAACTCAAATAAATGAGGATATAAACCATACCTTTCCCTCTCTACACACACACACACACACACACACACCCCTTCCTCCCTTAAAATATAGCTCCAACCATATCTAGCAACATATATCTATATACACACCTACCTCTATGAGTGGGTGTGTGTGTGTGTGTTTCCTGGCAGCCTAGTATTAAGCAATCATTATATATTCATCAGGAGTCAAATTTAATGACTTACTCACTGCTTGAGCAATATTTAATAGAAACTTGTTACTTCTCACTACACTGTACTTTAGCCATAATTATTTCTCCCCACAGATATTAGTGTGGAGGAAAAGTTAAAACCGAATCCACATTCTGTAACTGCCTCCCACCAGAAGTAATGGTGGAGAATGTAACAGTGTATGGCATGAAGTGGTCTGCCAACTAGAAACACAGTGAATACGGGGGAAATCTTTAAGAAACATTGACCTTCATAATCCTCTTTACTTATCTATACAATTTTCTTGTCAATAATACAGAAGAGGGATTAATAATACAGTGACAATATTGAGTTACAATAATACGGTAAACTCAAAAAGCCAGCTCTGGAGTCAGCTTACATTCAAATCTAGGCTATATTACTTGCTAGCTATGTGGTCTTTGGTTAGTCACTAGATCAGTTTCCTCTTCTGTATAATGGGTACAATAACCATATCTAACTCATAAAGTTGATATGAAGACTAAATAGCTATGTGGTCTTTGGTTAGTCACTAGATCAGTTTCCTCTTCTGTATAATGGGTACAATAACCATATCTAACTCATAAAGCTGATATGAACACTAAAGGAGAAAACAGACAAAACGATCAGCACGGGGCCTGGCTCACAGTAAGCGCAAACAAAATATCTGCCGTTAAAATTACTGCAGAATGGGAACTACTCTGCAAATGTAATCAGTCTAAATGCTGAAAGCATTCTACCCTTAGAACCGTAAGTTATCAAGTGAAGGTCACCTCCTTAAACTCTCTTGGCTGTTTTTACCAACTTGACACCAAAGCACTAAGCTGAACACCCACAAAACTATGATGCTCAATGAGAGAAGCTCTGTAAACCTCCCCATGCCAACTAATGTCCAGAAACTCATTTGCCTAATAATATATGCTTCAGTACTTACTATATGCCAGGTGAGGGGGCGGGGTGGTTTCAAGCAAGGAGCACCTAACCCTGCCCACAGAAGGTAGGAAAAGGTTCAACAGGTGAGGGGATAAATGTGTCATATCTTGAGAGGCGAGTTAAGTGTGCACCAGAGGTTCACAGACTGAAGCAGCACCTAAACACGCCTCTCACCCCTTTCCACAGAGGCTGACTTCAAGTTTAAATTCTCAGACAAGAAGAGGAGCATGACAGAGATTAAAAGAAGGAACAAATAAATCTTCGCGGAGCACCGACAATGTGCCAGGCCCTTTGAACATACTACTCATTCTATGCTTTGTTGCAACAATGAATTAGGTGTCATTAAATGTAATTTGATAAGGAAACTGATACCCCTAGAGGTTAACTCATTTGCCCTGGGTCACACAGTTAACAAATGGCGGAGTTAGGAACTGACCTCAGGTCCAAGTTAAAGTTAGCATAGAAGGCACACGCGACAAGGGTCTGAACTACCACACAGAAATAAATAATACGCTCATGCAAAAGTCATGGAGTAATAAATAATTGGTTCTCTAGCTAAAGGAATTCTCCTAAACATTACTTTCTTGTGTGTGTGTGTGTGTGTGTGTGTGTGTGTGTGTGAGAGAGAGAGAGAGAGAGAGAGAGAGAGAGAGAGAGAGAAAGTGAAATTAACTTAAATAGTTCTACCTCAGAGGAATGGAGACCATGCTTCATTATATAGACAGGTACTTCCTTAGAACACATAGTTAATATTAAACCACCATGGTAAAGGTATAACTCAAAATATGGCTTCAAATAAATTCTATGAAGGATTAAGTTCACAAAATCATAGAAATTGGTCTCTGGATACAATCTGGTCTCTACCAGTCATCAAAAGCACTATGAATGTCAGGTGATGACTATCTACCATTTTAAAACATGCCCACTGGCCTTTTTTGGCTACCTATTACAAGGCCCTTGAGTCTTCAAGGTCAAATCTGTCTTTTCTATGACTTAAACCCTTTTTCTATACCCTTCTTGCCCATTTCTTCCTATCTAATCTTCTCACAGACTGGAAAGAAACAAGTCAATTCAAGGCAGCAAGCAATAGTGACAGCAGCATTTCCAACCAACATAATTTCAATGACTGCCATCTCTCCCTGGTCTTCAAGTCCTCGGCTGTGTCCAAATTCTAGCTAAAATGTGACGATCCCAGGAGGCTTAAGGAACAGATCCTGGCTTTAACCTGGTTCAACACCAAAGTGATGGCATGAACTCGTGGCAGCAAAGACAAAAGGAAGTGGGCTTAAACCTCATGTGACTATTGAGGAAATTAAATGAGAACATAGATAAAGCACCCAACAGGCTGTCTTAAACACTGTAGACTCTTAATAAATGCAGTCTACTTTGCTGTTAACTGAGTGTACTTTGCAATATGCCCCAATACAAATCTTCTATTTCACTTAAGCAAGTATCGATTGCTATTTTTTTTATTTTATTTTTTTGGCAAGTACCGATTAAATCATGGAGTCATCTCATCCACTTTTTAAAATTAATAAAGCATACGGTTGAGAAATTAATTAAGCACACACCTGAAAAATTCCAATAGTATAATGATGTGGTGTCTCCAATCCCCAAACTCCCTCCCCAGGAGCAACCACCGTAATGAGGAAGTATTTCCACTCCGTGTTAATATTCTATGTATAAGGTACCTTCTTTTAAAAAGGACAACGGAAACTAAGGCAAACAAATTTATCTGGGAAACATCATGAACATATTAAAAACAAGAAAGGAGAGATGCTAAAGAAGAATACAATTTGGGTGTTAGAGGGGAACTTCCATTCACTCATCGGACAAATATTTACCAAGCACAGACCATGTGCCTGGCACTGTGTTAGGTGCCCTGGACAGAGTAGCAAACAAGGTAAACACTGTAACTTTTCTCAAACAGCTTATACAAACTTCCACTCCATGCAAAAATTCCTAAAAAGCCCTGATATGACTATTATGCCTTTGTTTGGCTCCAGGTGTGGTGGGAAAGCTTGTTCTCTGCCAAACTCCTCTAATTATTAGAGCCCTTCCAAAGAGAGAGCTGATTAATCATCGCCCTAAAACAATTCTAGGCAATGACAACAATAAATGTGAATTACTCTTTCACACACATTAACTTATTTACACCTCATAACCTCCATCCATACAGAGTGATTTTACTCTCGGTGTCATATGGTTGAGGAAACGGAGGCTCAGGGAGGTTAAGAGATTCCACCCAAATCATGCTTCAACAGCAGAAGTAGGACTTGAACCCTGGTCCTCAACTGCGGAGCTGCAGAAGAGCTATGTAGTGAGCCACACAGAAACAGTCAACTCTTTCAGATCACAGTGTTTCAAAGATCTGAAGATGGCTATGAAATATTTCCTACCTGTGAGCCTTTGCTTCTCCAGAATAAATAATGATCATCAAGTTGGCCGGCCTTTATCTCAACATGCTTTACTTGCTCGTGTCCCTTTTATAGATGTACTCCAGAATTAAAAACAAGTACAGCCATGGATGAACAAATGAAGGCTGTAACAATACTCATTACATGTGTACCCCTGTGATCATGGGTGGATTATCAGTTCTTTCAAGAAATTAAATCATAGCTAACATTTATTGAGCACTATGTGCCAGACACCATGCTAAGCAATTTCATTCAAACTTTGTAAGTCTGTGAAGAAGACACTACCATTATCCCCATTTGATGGAACAACAAAAATGGGCTCAGAGAGGGTAAGTACCCTGAACCAAGGTTATATAGCCAATGAGCTGTAGAGGGAACATTCAAACCGGGGTCTATTAAACAACTGAATCCATTTTCCTATCTCAAGAATCGTCACCCTTTGGGCATAACCCATTTCTACACGTTGTAAGACTCTGTGTCAAATGTCTTCCTAAGATCTACGCTTGTTAGATTAAAAAGCATCCCAACTTTAGCAGGGAAGTCACCATAATTTTAAAAAAGTGTGGGGAAGGGGGGTATGAAAAGGAACTAGAGTGATCAATAACAAAAATATCAAATAAGCTCATAAATATGATCACGACTCAAAAAAAGGTTAATGATCTTTTTGCTTACACATGGATAGCAATTGCCTTAGACCAGCCTATCTCTGTACTCATTTTAAATAAATTTATACCAGGGAAAAAAAAATTACAAATGGGGAGTCTACTTTAAAATAGAAAGTTGCTGGGGCGCCTGGGTGGCGCAGTCGGTTAAGCGTCCGACGTCAGCCAGGTCACGATCTCGCGGTCCGTGAGTTCGAGCCCCGCGTCAGGCTCTGGGCTGATGGCTCAGAGCCTGGAGCCTGTTTCCGATTCTGTGTCTCCCTCTCTCTCTGCCCCACTCCCGTTCATGCTCTGTCTCTCTCTGTCCCAAAAATAAATAAACGTTGAAAAAAAAAAAATGAAATGAAATGAAATAAAATAAAATGAAATAAAATAAAATAAAATAAAATAGAAAGTTGCTAAAACACTTTAATTAAATAGAAATTAAATCTCCCAAAAATATAAAAATAAGTTGGAGGAGATTTGTTGATAAGTTTATTGGATTACAAACCTATGATAGGAACTGCATATCTTCATAACTTACCTCTCAAATGTTGATCTAAGACACCCGAGAAACAGATTTAAGGAAAGCATAAGAGCCACGATCACAAAAGAAGAGAACAACTGTATGTCATAATCCTGTCTGCTGGAGGATAATTTCTGTGCTTGTGTTTTTGGGAAAGCAAAATAAATTTGAACTGTAGTAAATATGGCATAATGTAAAACTTGCCAAGTCACTCTGCTGTATACTTTAGACTAACACTGTGTCAAACTACAGTCAAATAAAAACATAAGTAAGTTTGATTTCATGAAAACAATGGCAAATCAATCTGTTAAAACTTAAATTACTGACAGCTCCAGAAAATAAATCTATCATAATTTACCACAAGTATTATAATAACTATTCCATATGTATAGTCGTACATACACATAGAGCAGGTTCTTAAGAGGAATTTGTAAGTTACAAAGTAATTCTTTTTCCCATTGTGCACCTTATTATTTCTAAGATGTTTTATTTATTTTAACTGACTTAAATTGGTAGTGACTCCCAATACTGTTTCTGTCTTGTCTTCTTTTTACAATTTTTTTTGGGGCGCCTGGGTGGCGCAGTCGGTTAAGCGTCCGACTTCAGCCAGGTCACGATCTCGCGGTCCGTGAGTTCGAGCCCCGCGTCAGGCTCTGGGCCGATGGCTCAGAGCCTGGAGCCTGTTTCCGATTCTGTGTCTCCCTCTCTCTCTGCCCCTCCCCCGTTCATGCTCTGTCTCTCTCTGTCCCAAAAATAAATAAAAAATGTTGAAAAAAAATTAAAAAAAAAAAATAAAATAAAATATTTTTTGCATCTATGTGTTTTTGAGACAGAGACAGAGTGCAAGTGGGGTAGGGGCAGAGAAGGAGACACAGAATCCGAAGCAGGCTCCAGGCTCTGAGCTGTCAGCACAGAGCCCGATGCCAGGCTCGGACTCACGAACCCCAAGATCATGACCCGAGCCTAAGTCAGATACTTAACCGACTGAGCCATCCAGGCGCCCCTCTGTCTTGCCATCTTCAAAAACCTCCTTCCTCTATATTGAAGAAATATTGGTCCGTAAACACTTAAATCTACTAGAAACGGCTCAGAAAACTCTGTTGGGGACAGTAAACTACTTCTGTAATGGGAATTATCAGCTACCAATATCTTTTCCTGGATGACAATTATAGTGAACTGCGAAGTAAGAAATAAAGAACTATTAATATTCAATGAGTAACTAACTGGTTCTGTAACAGTATGCTACTATTTCTAAAATGGGAGGCTCTAGTCAATCACATTCCACATCCAGGCACCAGTCTCGGCAACCGCAGTGAACTGAACCACATGCAAAACCCAAACCCTGAAGTTACCATAGATCCCTCCCCTCCTAGCATCCTCCACACCTAACTACTCCCCAGGTTCTACCAATTCAGCCCACTAAAGTCCACTATTCTCTCCTTTCCTCCCTTCCCAACTCCAGCTGTGTTAATTTCAATCCTTATTATTTCTTCCTCAGGTTATTGATTTGCTTCTTTAGTGACTTCCTTTTTCAATCTCTTCTCCCTCCAATCCTTCTTCCATGTTGTTCCCAATGCTCAGCAACAAATCTGAGGTTACTCTCTTATTTACCAAAAACCTACCAGAGTACTTCCATTTCTGGCCAAGATTGAGTAACAGGGACCAAATTTATTCTCCTCCCTGAAACAACCAAAACGTTCCAACTAAAAATAAAGAAATAATGGTTTGCAAGATACTAGACATCACAGAAGGAAGAAGGAGCAGAGTGATAGGAAACATGAGGTGAAACCTGTTAACTGTCCCATCACTTTACAACCTTCAAGTAGTTTTTAGGCTGCAGGGCATACAGTACCAATCAAAATCTCTGCTGGCTTTTTTTTTTTTTTTTGTAGAAATTGACAAACAAGATTCTAAAATTCATATGGAAAATGCAAATGACCTAGAACAGCCAAAACAACTTGAAAAAGACAAAGTTGGAGGCCCAACCCTATCCAATTTCAAGACTTACTGTAAAACTCCAGTAATCCAAATAGGGTGGTAGTCCAAACAGATCAATAGAACAAAATAGAGTCCAGAAATACAGACGTATATGGACAAATGATTTGACAAAGGAGCTGAGGCAATCCAGTGAAGGATAATCTTTTCAACAAGCTGCTGATACAACTGGCTATCATATGCAAAACAAAACATCTTTGACCCATATCTCACACCTTGAACCAGATATAGAAATTTAGTCAGAACGGGTCACAGATCTAAATGTAAAACCCAACCATAAAACTTCTAGAAAAAAATTATGAAGCCAAACCTTGAGATCTTGGGTTAGGAAAAGAGGTCTTAAATACACCAAAGCACAATCTGTAAATTGTGAGAATAAATTGATAAATTGGACATCACAGAAATTTAAAACTTCCGCTTTTCCAAATAATCTGTTAAGAGCACAGACTGGGAGAAAATACTCACAAATCATATATCCCATAAAAAAAAAAAAACTGTATTCAGAATACGTATATGTATTCTCAATATCAGATAATAATAATAAGCCATAACAAATGGGAACAATATTCGGATACACACTTCACCAAAGAGGTACATGGCAGATAAGCTCATGAAAAAGTATTCAGCACGATTGGTCAGTAGAGAAATGCAAACTGAAACACCATAAGATACCAGTGTGTATTTATTAGAATAGCTGAAATTAGGAAGACAGACTGCCCACATCAAGTGTTGATGAGGACACGAGAACTACCCTAATGTATCCCCCACACAGATTCCTAATTTTCAGACAACTGTATTACTAAAAGATCACATTCTACCATATAATATAGACCACATTTAATATAATTTCATCTTATCACAATGACTCAGAAGGGACTTCAAATATCATAACGTCTCTCAGTGTCTTCATTATGGTTTTACTATTCCTATAAAAGTATGAAGACAGGAGTCAACAGAAATTTTTTACGTAGCAGGTATCAAAGAAACCAGCTTTTAGTCTATAATTACCTCACAAAATTATGATTGCTTTTTATTATAATTTATTTTCTCCAATGCAGTAGTTCTCAAAGTGTGGTCGCCCGACCAGGTGCATGAGCCCTGCCTGGGAACTTGTTAGAAATGCAGGCTCTCAGGCCGTCCACCAGACAACTGGATCTGGTGGGAAACAGTGATCTGATTCCAAAGTGTGGTAAAATTTGAGAGCCACCATTTTAATGTATGTTTTAAAGTTAAAATCATGAATTTGCCTTTTCTCTGAGACTCTTTTTGAATTCACAGAATTTTAAGACAAAGAGGAACTGTTACTTCAAATCCACATTTTCAACAAATCTAGAACTCAACCAGCTGTTTTCCTATTTTTATACTCCTGAATTATTTCAGGCCTTTTAAAATGCTAGAAAACCAAAACCGAACGTAAGGTCCCATAAATAATGCATTCTACAAAAGCCTTTGTTTTAAAACAAGCTTTTCTACTTAAATATCCTAAGTCATTTTACTCACATCTATTTTTGCACCCAACATTCCTTCCAAATTTACCAAAATAGATTTGCTTCTAATTTCAGCTACAAATTGTCAACCTCCAGTGAATATCAGTGCAACTTTTAATTAGGTTCATCTAAATGGAATGGATTTTTAAAATAATTCTAGTTATAAATTTTAATTGTTTCATAAAGAGACGTAAGATAGAAACAAAATGAAAGCGGAAATGGGGACGTCTGGGGCTAATGATAATTTGCTGAGAGATTTTGAGTTTTCTGGGGCTCAGTTCACTTATTTTTAAGAGGGAGCTGGAGTAGATGACCTGAATAGGCCATTTCAGGTCTAAAGGTCTATAAATCCGGTCTCTCACCCTTATGCTCTATGGTACTATAGTTTTACATTAATGTGGGACTGACAAATTATTTTCTTTAAAGTTGTATCTGTTTTTAACTATTTTTGACATTGTTTTAAGAGACGTGCCTCTCCTTAGGACTCAAGAACATCACTCACTACACCATTACTCCCTAGAAAGCTGAATACAGTAAAATGTGAACACACACAAACTTTTAGCTGCAGAAGCACTGAAATGGTAGTGTGATTTTAAGCTTCTTACTCTTCCTTAGATTGGTTTGTCTCTGAAACTATGGGGATGCATAGCACGAACCCCCAAAGCCAAAGATTTCACAATGTCATAAATAACACGGACTCTAGAGGCAGAATGCCTGAGTTTGAATTCCGGACCTACCACTTAAGAACTTTTTGTGATTTGGGGCAAGTTATCTAAACTTTCTGAACCTTATTTTTATCAGTCTTCTGTTAAGAGGATAACAACAGTATCCTCTTCATACAAATTAAATGAGCTAATCGTCAAATAGCACTTAGTACAGAATAAACGCTTAGTAAGCATTAGGTGTTTTTATTAGTATTGCTTGCTAAGTCAGCCCTCTACTCAGAACTATTATCAGAACGTTATCAGAGCTAATGTGCAATTCAATTTAATAAACACATAGAGTGCACCTACTTGGTGCAAGGCACCTCATCGTTCACTACAGAACGATTCTCCTTCTCGAACTTCAGGATGTACCAGAATTACTTGGGTTGTTTGTTTAAAATGCTGATTCTTGGGCTCTGCTTCCAGAAACTCTGATTTTGCAATTTTTCAATAAGCCTCCCAGATGTTTCTGAGGCAGGCTGGTTGAGGACCACAGTTTAAGAAATATTTCTGCAGGATTTCAAAGAAGGAATCCCTTCCTTCAAGAACCTACAATCTCCAGGCATTTTTTCCATTTCAGAACCCGCCGTAGTTACGAGTGTTGCACCTGTTGGCTGTGTAACAGGTACAGCTAATATGGTCCTTCCATGAAGATTCTGTTTGCCATCACTTAAGTTCCAATATCTAAGCCCTGATTCAACTCTTTACCTGATATCTGAGCTCTGCCTAATCCTCTAAACCCCACCAAGCATGTGACTAATGCAAGTTCCTGATATAAGGGCTATTCCTGACCTCTAAAAACAGAAGATTCATTAACCCTGATTCATTAATCCTGACCTATAAACCTGACCATGGCCTCATTCGGAGTCCTGCTTTCAGCCTTACACTTCCAACAGTGCTGCCAGCAGATATCACGGTATGTCCTCGGTTAGTACACATTTTCAAAAAGAGACTGCAAAGCGTCAAAATCCATACAAATTTAACTCCCTAAGAACTTTAATGTATACAAGACAATGAGAACAACAAAGCAGCCATCAGTTATCAGGGGAAGGAGGACAGAATGCAGACTATGACAAAGAAATTTAACTCTATTACAAATGTTTGACTTAACCTCACTGAAGGGCGAGGGGGAACTGACGGAGGTAGCCTTACACAGGGTTTTGAGTGAAAACTGTAAGACCAAAGACAAAAAGACCTGTACCTAAGCACTGTAAGCGAAGCTGTTTGTCATGGAGGTACAGGCTAATAATTCTGAAACTGTTTTACATGCATCTCTAGGGTCAAAAGAGTAAAGTAAATTGATAGTAGGAGCCTCTATCAATATGGTTATGCTAAAGACAAAAATTTGAATAACTGCCGTTGACTTCTTCCTTTCTCTCAATTTTCACATTCAATAAATCATGGAGTTTCATCAATTATTCCTCCTTTAAGAATCTGACTTCTCGTCACCCGTGTCACCTTCCTAGTCCAAGTCACTATCATCTAATGCCAGGGGACTAACTGCAACACCCCGCCAACTGGGTGGCCTTCCTCCACACTCATTCCTGGGAAGCCATTGCCCGTATCACAGCCAGAGAATTAATGCAAAACATCAACTATCTTATTCCTGTTTTTAAAACTTTTTAACAGCTTCTCACTGCCCTAAAACCCCAACTTCTTAACTTGACCTGTGAGAGCCTACCACCACATTCTGACCCTTTGCTAATTCTCTCCAGGCTCTGTTCAGTACCCAGTGGCCAGGTCTATTTTAGTCACTGCTGTATTTGCAATACCTAGTACATGTAGTATTAAGCCTTTGATCCCTACATGAATGCTACCTTCACAGTGATAGACAGACTTTATTTTCTTTTTGCATGAACTGAGGCTAGCCCTGTGATGGATTTGATGTATTCAGTTACACTGGAGGTGATGCTCTGGAACTTCTGAGCCCAGGTTTTAACAGGTCTGGCAACTTCTACTTCCTTCCTCTTAAAAAAGCTACCATGCTGGGAAAAACCCACACCACATGGAGAGGCTATATGAAATAGAATCCTCAAACTCTGATCAATAATTCCATCTGAGTATCCAGTCAACAGGCAGGATCAACTGCCAACCGTGTGAGTCACCTTGCAAGTTGCAACCCAGGTGAGCCCCCCCCAACAATGTCCACCATCTTAATTGACATCACATGGAGTGAAAGAGCCTCCCAGCCCAGTTCAGTCAACCCACTGAATCATGAGACATTAAAAAAAGAAGAAGAAAAGTCTGTGGTTTTAAAACATTAAGTTTTAGGTAGTTTGTTTCACAGCAATACGGGCACGTGTCAACATGTGTTGAAATCTCGTTCCTGGTACCAACTCCATCTACTGCTACTTAACAGATTACCCCCAGTAAGCTCCTTATCTTGATGTGAGGAAGACCATGCAAGTACAATGATGGGAAGATTGCTGGGGGCCACCACTGGTGAATAATTACTGAAGGGCATGATAAACATGCAATACCTCTAATAAAAGTATGTGCACCTGTCCTGTATTTTAAATTTCTTTGCTTTACCAGATCTAGATTTCTTCAGGAAAAAGCAAAGTTAAATCAGTCACCTGTTAAACTCTAATAGATGAAATCAAATTTCAGCAAATATATTTTCTCAAGGTTCTTTTGAGAAATCTATTTCCATGGTACTCAACTGGGACCAACCAAAATCATTAAATAAATACAGAACGAAAGTATGTTAAAATCTCTGTTCACATAGCAGTCACTTGCTCTCCTTGTGCCGTAACTATCTGAAAATGTGACAAGCAGATTATGTAAGGAATTTTGTTTATATTTTGACCGGTTCCCCCACTTGGGAACCTCCTATGGCCAAGAATGCTAAGGATGAAAAGCAAAACCAGTGTCCTTGCAGTGAATATGCAAATATTTGTTAAATATCTGTGTGAAAAGTAAAGTACTGAAACATATGATCACTTAACCAAAAACTGAAAGAGGAAAAGGAAAGAAACTGCTTCACAGGTGAGCATCTGGGATACCTCGTAGAACTTTCCCGGTCATCTCTCACATGATTTGGGTCTAATACGTTTCTAGGTATTTGGAATGTGAAACTGGCAGGGGGGTCCTTATAGGAACAACTACCATTCGCATCCTGCTTCCCAATTAGTATCTAAACACAGGTACACAGTGCACTCTGGAAATGATAAAATTGATAAAAATGATAAAAACACGTTGCTGCTAACACTACCCATTTCAATATTATTAAGTTCCAGTCAAGATCCAGACGCTCTCATAAGTTTAGCACTAAGAGAACAAAGAAAAGGCAGGTATAAGGGAATTCTTTCAAACTGAAGAAATTCCAAAACTACCAAAAAACCCTGGAAGGCTCTATTTCAAGAGAACAGAGAACACTAACAAAAAACTGCATCTTCTGTGCAACACATTACATTACCTTTCTTTGTTAACTGGTTTAACTGTCTATTTTAGACTGTCCCACAGGAGCTCTGATCCTTTTTGCTTGAAATTGAATCCTGCACTAATTTTCTAAAACGAGAACACGTTTCTGCTTCTTAAACCCCATCATAAATGTCACTCCTTTTCCTGTGAAGGAGATAATGTCCACCTTCCCCTCCCCCTGTCTCCCGCACACTTGGCCTTTACTCCACACACATTCTTGGTGCCGTTCCTTATCTGAACTATAAAGTATACGCTTTAAATGTTTTTCTGCTAATTCTCTTTATGACCAAAGGCAGTGTTTACAGACTGACCAGCCAAGGTAGGAGGTAAAACACTGTATTCAAAGCATATAAACTGTTTCAAACTAGGAACAACCATGAAAAGAAGACACTGTCTATATTTCACATGCAATGAAAAGGAAGCTCAAAGCAGGGAAGTAACTGGTTCAACGTCACACAGTAGACGGCAGAACTTGCATTTTAACCAGGGCTAAGTGTACAACACTAATTTTGTACGATACTAACTCTGCACCAAGAGCTCTTAAGGATCCAGCTCTCTCACCTGCAAAAGGCCCACGTAATTATTAACGAAAACAAAATAATTGACCAATAAAATGTGAGTACTGTGGGCTAAGCACAGTGGAGAGCATTTTATACACGTAATTTAATTCTCGTGTCAACCCTAAATAAAGTAGGAGGGTGCAAGGGAGCCGTGTGTGGGCGCACAGTTAAATACTCATTAGGTATTAGTGGCTCTTTTACAATATTATCCCCTTTTTACAAATGAAGAAAGCAAAGCTTACCTGAAGTCACAATGCTAATAACTGGCAGAGCTGAGCTTGAACCCAGGTTCTTGGATTCCAGAACCAGTTCTCAAAGTCCTAAGTTACTCTGCCTAGCCAACCAAAGCACTGTGCGGCCCTAACTGGCCAAAAGGGAAATGGCGATGCTACGTGGAGAGATGTACTACATCTTGATGGAGGTTAAGTGCTGACGCTGCAAGATGTGGTGGTAAGAATATCAGAAAGGCCCAAATCAAAGCTCCCTGAATCTGTCAGGTGTTGGGAATCAATTCTTGAGGGCTCCCACACATCTCTGTACATCTTGAAGCAGAGGCACTAACTGCCCTTTTGTTCCAGACTGTCTTTCCAAGGATGTCTGTATCATGATTAAAGCTTTAGAAAACTGAGAGAGCGTGTTCCTCCAGAGCAGAGGGATGTGTAAGAAACATACTGTCTCTTCCTCCAGGTCCAAAAGGTGGGGAGGTGTCTTCCCCGTTATAAAAATCTGGGCACCCCAAGCTGGAGGGTTCTCAGCTGTGACACAGACAGGCTGCAGTACCACCCTGGGCCCTTCCAGATCACCCCGGGGAGGACTTGAGGGGGCGGTCAGCAAGGCGACCCTATGGACAAGTGATATTCCCACTACTTAACGTGCAACAAGAAGAAAGACCTTTGTCTCTGCCCCGGGAGTCTCCCGTCTTCTGCCAGCACCCAGGAAACTGTGGCAGGCTAACTTGTTGGCCCGCAAGGGGGGTAAAGCCTCAGACGCGTCACAGATCTCCACAGCAGGCTCCCCACACCTCTTCTCACCTTTGCTGCCCTCAGAAATAGCCCTTCCCACTCCGTGAGAAACACTCATCTTTTTGTCAACATCTCCTCTACGAAATTTCTCCTCTCCCCACGGTCCTCAGCAAGAATGAACTACTAACCCGAGGGCGCCCCCCATTGTTTCCGGAAACATGGCTTCTTTCACAGCACCTTGAAAGCTTTCTTCCACTGGCTCCTGTGTGTGCTGTGCCAGTTAATCATTGCATTGGCTTCCGGCTCAAAATTCGCTTTTTAACTGAAACTGCTGTAAGTATTTCTGTACTGTACTGTACTTCTGTATTGCTGTAAGTATTTCTCCTTACAGTGAGCATTATGCTAAGCTTTCTCAGTAGAGGGTGCGGGAAGGACACTGCAGGAGGAAGGCAGTTCTCTTGCAAACATTATGCTTGATGAAAAGATTGGATGCTTCCGCCTTAAGATCGGGAACAAGATAAGGATGTCCATTCTTGCCACTTGTATTTAACATCATACTGCAGGCTCTAGCCAGGGAAATTAGGCAAGAAAAATAAATAAAAGGCAAACGAATTGGAAAGAAATAAAACTATGTCTATCCGCAGATGACATGATCTTGTATATAGGAAATCCGAACGTATACACTAAAAAAAATTGTTAGAACTACTAAACGAGTTCAGCAAGGTTGCAAGATAGAAGATCAACATAAAAATCAAGTGTATTTAACTGCAATAAACAATCTGAGAAGTAATTAAGAAAATTACGTTTACAATAGAATCAAAAAAACTGAAATGTTTTGAAATAAATTAACAAAAGAAGTGTAAGAAGATCTAAATAAATGTGGAAAAAAATCCTATGGTCATGTATCAAAAGACTTAATATTTTTAAGATGGTAATAACTCCTCAAATTGATCTACAATTCCATGCCACCCTATCAGAATCCCAGCTGGCTTCTTTGTAGAAAAAAACTGATGCACTGATCCTAAAATTCATACAGAGGTACAAGAGACTCCAAATATTCCAAACAATCTTTAAAAAGAAGAACAAAATTTGAGGACTATACTTCCTGATTTCAAAACTTCCTACAAAGCAACAGCTAAGACAGGCTGGTATCGGCATAAAGATAAGCAAACAGAATTCCATCCATGGAACAGAACTGAGAATCCAAAAATAAACTCTTGTGTGTCTATGGTCTGCTGACGTGCAGCAAGGTACCAAGATCCCTCAGCAGGGGAAAGAATGGTGCTGGGACAACTGAATAGCCACATGCAGAAGACTGAAACTGGACTCTTAATTCAAACTACAGATGAACTCGAAATGAATCTAACTGTAAGGGCTAAAACTATAAAACTCTTAGAAAAGAAAACAGGGATAAATTCGCCAGGCGGCAGATTGAGAAATGGGTCCTTAGGTTTGATACCAAAAGCACAGCAACCAAAAAAAAAGCAGATCATCGGACTTCATCAAAATTAAAAACTTGGCTTCAACGAACACTATCATGAAAATTTAAAAACCCAAAGAATGGAGAAAAAATTTGCAAATCATATACCTGTTAACAAACTCATATCTGGAATATATAAAGAACACTTACAACTCAAAAATATAAACAGAAATGACTCAGTTTGAAAATGGGCACCGGATCTGAATAGACAGTTCTCCAAAGAAGATACACAAGTCACCAGTAAGTTCATGAAAAGATATTTCACATCACTAATCATCAGGGAAATGCAAATCAAACCCACAAGGAGATACCAACTCACACACAAATGTTCACAGCAGCATTTTTTAATAATATCCCAATAATAGGATAATATTTCTTAATAATATTAATAATAATAACCCAATGTTCATCAACTGATGAATGCATATGTAAAATGTGTTTTAACCATACAGTAGAATATTCTTTGGTCATAAAAAGGAATGAAGTAGTTAAGTACACGCTGTAACACAGATGAACCTTGAAAACATCATGTTAAGTGACCAAAGTCAGTCACCAAGGCCACATGTTATGTGATTACATTTACATCCACTGTCCAGAACGGGTGAATCTATGGAGGAAGAAAGTAGATTAGTGGCTCCTTAGGGCTGATGAGAATGGGGAGGGATAGAAAGGCACCGCCAGGTAAAGGGGACAGGATTTCTTTTTTTGGAGGTGATGAAAATGTTCTAAAATTGAGTAAATAAAGTATCTGTGAATATATTAGACACAACTAAATTAGACATTTTACATACGTGAATGATAAAGTATGTGAATTATATCTCAATAAAGCGGTTATTTTTAAAAAGTCACCAAACAAAAGAATAATGGCGCTAATGGAGATTAGAAGAGTGATTGGGAGGGATTAAAAAGAAAACTAGGTTAGCATGAACAAAATGTCATGAAGGTGAATTAAGGTGATAGACTGTAAGTTGCTGAAATAAATTTCATCACAGCAAAACTGTATCCCATAATGAGGGATTCTTTATTCATGGCACCAAACCTAATACCTATAGATACAAAGGCAATTAGGACTGGCAGAGGACATGATGACATACACAAGAATGAGTGCGTGTGTGTGCGCGCACGTGTGTGTGCGCGCGCGCATAAGCACACGCGCGCATACACGGAGCAGAAGCTATCATGGATGTAAGTACCATCCAGTCAAACTAAACTTTGTGATTCAGACACATCACTCAACCCCTCTGAGCTTCGCCCCTCTCCTCCATCCAATGTCTACTTCATTTTCATGGGATTATTAAGAAAGAAAGTATCTGTAGCAAGATCTAGAAATTTGTTGAGAGTATCTTCCTATCTCTACATTTCTAGCATAGTGTTTGTCACTTAGGTACTCAGTAAACAATTTGTGGAACTTTATTTTTTTTATGTTTATTTTTTTTTTAACGTTTATTTATTTTTGAGACAGAGAGAGACAGAGCATGAATGGGGGAGGGGCAGAGAGAGAGAGAGGGAGACACAGAATCAGAAGCAGGCTCCAGGCTCTGAGCCATCAGCCCAGAGCCTGACGTGGGGCTCGAACTCACCGACCGCGAGATCGTGACCTGAGCTGAAGTCGGACGCTTAACCGACTGAGCTACCCAGGCACTCCATGGAACTAACTTTAAAAAACATAAATGGCTCTTGGAAAGGAGAAATTAAAACATGATTAAGCACATCCACTTCAATGGGGATCTACATGACTAGAAAACCTTTACAAGTAGGATTTTTCACATGATACAGAAGCTTGATACAGAAGCTCTTAAAGCTCACATTATACTCTTTTATGTGAAATCAGAAGTTATTTTCTACCAGTAATTTAATGAGTTAGGGAAAAAAGTTATTTGTAGGAACATTTCTGCTATCCTCTCCACAATCCCTTTTCAGATATCACTTTGTGTTTTGATTGTGCAAAATTTAACCCATTCTTCACCTTATATACATATATGAATAGAGACTATCACAGAAGGACTTTTGTCTAGACCAGGGGTCAGTATAGACTTTATACATTATATTCAACCCATTCTTTGCCATATATATATGTGTATGTATATATATGAACAGGAAGACTTTGGTCTAGACCGGGGGTCAGTCAAGTATAGCCTTTATAGATTATTTACAGCAGAACTGGACAGCTGCAACACAGACAGAAAGCCAAAACCTGGTTGGGAAACAGGATGTTATTAACTGACGTTTTCAAACTCCTGTATCTAGTGGTAGGAATATAGATTTTATAAACAATTAAATGCAAAGAAGTACTCTATTGTTGTGATGGATGAATGCATGGCCAACTCAGAGGAAACTCAGTATGGTCTAGGTGGGAGGAGAATTACCTGTAGAAAAAAAGATAATACTTAAGCTTGGCCTTGAAAGAGAATAGGTGCCCTTCAATCAGTCAATAGGGAGAGAGAGCATTCTAGGGAGAGGAAGTCATGTGAACACAGGCAAGGAGGCCTGACAGCACACCCTGGTAGAACTAAATCCAGTCTCTCTGACAGGGTGTACAGAGGGGTGTAGCCGGTGACATCATGAACATTCTTGTACACTATGCTCTCTGGTTTAAAACGGGCATAGAAATTAATAGCTACTATTTGCAGAGAGTAAATGCCAGATGCTTTGGTCATGGCTAGAGACATGATCAAACAAGGATGATCTACAACATGGTAATTGAGATTTATAAATATAGTCCTAGGGAAAACTTGTTTTTGTAAGTTCAGCAAGGGAACCTTCTAAGTCAAAAATTAGCACAGAATGGACTCTCCAAATTGTTTTAATGAGAAGCTCTCATCTTCAGGTACAATGGTGATAGAGCCCAGCAAACGGGCTGTCTCTATAATAAGCACAGGCATAAGCAATACTTGACTAGATAAGGGGACTTATCTCAAAGCTTGCTGCAATTGAGAAGGGGAAAGTGACACTTACAAGGACAACAGACTGAGAATATGCAAAAAGTAAATAAGTAAAATGTGTTATTTCCAATCTGAAATAGGTTATTGTGAGAGAATGGTACCCAGTCCTTCCTCAACCTCAAGGCTCAGTGTACTCCTATGTTAAAGTGACTATGTTACCTACCTACCCGAGAGCACTGCTGTAAAGATTCAACGAATACCTATGAGGCATTTAGAGCACGGCTGCCACACAAAAAGCACTATGTTCACTATTGTTAAATTGCCCAATATGTACAGTCTGAAAACACGTGTGCCTACTGGATATAAAATCAGGCTGCTAGGTCAGAACGTAAAAAGTCATGAAGAGGACAGAAAGACTCATGATCTCATTTAGAACAGACATTTACTACTATGAAGTTTTTCCTTTATCTTCACACGTACTTGTCTTATCCGCTAACTCAATTATTAGCTTCTAGAGGGCATGGGCCAATAAACAATTGGTGACCGATCAACATAAAGTGCTAACAATTATCTAGGAAGAGTGAAAAGTAAGCTCAAACAAATGTTCTGAATCAGTATTGTACAGTAAAGAGGGAAAATTACTTCGCCTGAGCACTGCCCCAAAGAAAAGGAAACCTACATCTTTGTCTTAAAGTAAAAGCCACCACTGCTGCCACCACCAGTTTAGAGACAGAAACTCTGGATTTCATAAATTTTCTCTCCTCCTCTATCTACTGCCTGTAACTTCTCAGTGGGTGTAACTTTTCCAACTAACATTTCTTTCTACTTTCTTTTTTTAGCTACCTTCTTCTGGATCTGACACAACAACAGCACTGATTAAATACTAAATCGAAGGGATAAAAGATGGCTTCCATGTCCTTTTTCAATAAATTTAAGAAATTTAATGAAATAGCGATGAAATCCTTCTTAATCAACCATCACTACGGCGAATGGTGCTAGGAAGAAGGGCAGATCCAAAGGGAAATAAACTTGCTCTCAAAGTCCATTAAAACATAACTCCACGAGGCGTTCAAAGAAATTCCTGCAAGGAATACTCCTCTTTTAACTCGGTCCCAATGCAAAAATGAGCACAAAGCAGGTGTGTGAGGAGCTAGCCCCAAGTGCCTTAGAACTTCCCCAAACAAGGTTTTAACTCCCATCCTGGGAGGGAAAGGGAAAGCCTGCTTTTGCAGCACCCAGGGACAAACAAATTAGCATTTCCAAGGTCAACTGCTGACTGGCCTAATTATTTACAGCGACTAGAGTATTCTGGCTGCAGAAGTTAAGAGGCTGGACCCTTCTGGGTTGCCCAATATCCTAAGAAACTAATTTACCACATTAGCTACAAAATATCAAAGTACTGTAGGTGTGGAGTCAAATCAGCATATGACATTTCAGACGGAACCAAATATTAATAAGATCCCCAGAAGTAATTTTAGGCTGGCTAAACAATTTGGGGAAAAACTTAAAATGACAATCCCACCAGTGGTAGAGGAGTAACAACTACACACACACACACACACACACACACACACACACACACACACACACACACATCAGTAAACAGTATGGTCTCATCTTGCCAACTGATTTGATTTCAATAGTCACCAAAACGGCTAAAAAGCTGCAAAACTAGTTGATGTAACTACCCTTACACATTCTTGCCGTCCTCTGATAGCCACTGAAAAATGAAATCACTTATATAACCGCTGCTGTCCATCATCATAGCCACCTGCCACATGTGGCTATTAAGCAGCATATGAAATGTGGCTGGTCCAGATGGAGATGGACTGAAGGATTTTGAACTTGGTACCAAAAAAATGTAAAAATAACTCCACTTTTATATTAATTACGTATTGAAATAATATTTTATGCACATGGGATTAAATAAAATATTACTAAATTTCATTTCTCCTCTTACCTTTTATGATGAGGATAACAGAAAAGCTTAAATTGCACATGTGGCTCACACTGTATTTTTATTGGACGGTGCTGTAATATACAGATAATGCTTCACACTTATGCACAAGAACATATAACCTCAGTTTCAAAGTACAGACCGAAGGAAAAATAGGCCTGAATGATACCAATCTTCTCTAAAATGATCAAATTGGTTTCAACTGTTAATCACCAACCTAATAAAAGCTCCTTTCTGCTTACCACCAGACAAAATTTTATTTTCTAAAAAGGAAACTGCTGTTTCAAAATCGATCCTAAAGTCTGTTCTTCTGTCTGGAGTTGTCATCTTTGCCTAACATGAAACTAGTCTTAATTCTTTCCAACGATCAAAGATAACATGATAAAGTGCTAGTCTAATTTTTAAATCTGATCAAGTGATTCCAACTCCATTTTTTCTGCATTAGTCATTTTCATACCCTATTAGGTCACCGAAACCTAACTCATGCCTTTGCTCCAAATATAAATAAGTAGAATCAACGGAAAGATTATTAAGAGTCTAGAAGAACCCAGGCGGTATTCAGATACTATACATACTCTGTTTCAAAAACTAAAATATGACTCATTTACTATTTCAGAAAGTGACATCCCATTGTAAACAGGAGAGCTTAGCAAACAGGAGAGCACAGAAGCAGTGATTTCCACACATTCCATCGTGCGGAGAAACCATGCAAACCTTCAAGTCGTTACAGCCAGTGGAAGAGAGAAAACCTGGAGGTGTTGGGACGGTTGGAAGTTTCTGTGGTGGGAAAACACAGCAACAAGAGGTGAGGTGAGGCAAACTGCTCAAACCTTCCTCTCCCCCGCTCAAAAAGGAAACTACTCAACTTTCTGACTGAGGAAGCCAGTTGGGAAAGGAAAGCACATTTCACACTTTTTAACCTCCTAAAACCGCCCAAACACTACTGGCCCTCTAGTAGAAGGACAAAATGACATATTTTTGTGAACAGAACATGTAAACCTTTTTAAGAGTGGTTGTTAAATGAAATCAACAACAAAAATCAAGATCTGATAACTCAGAGTAATAAATAACAAAGCGGCAGTGTATGTTTCTGTCTTATGACAGGGTCAACATCTATCACTGGCAAATGAATAGCCTGCGTAATTGAAAACGAAGCTAGTGGAAATGTGCGGTTATTCCTCCTTCCTGGAAGAGTTCATCTTGAAATGTAACCTTAATAGGCCTATAGTTTCTCTGGTCTGATACAGTCAGCATGTTTGTTTTCTCAGATAGATGGAATAACTCAGGCTCTAAGCTACAAAATGCCAACAATTCAGCGATTTTACCTTTTGCACAATCTTGAACTCCGCAGTCAACAAACCCATCGTTAAGGCCAAAGGCCACCTCATAAGAAGTATTCTGGTGCCACCTAGTGGTGGAAGTTTCCTGCCAACTAGGAAATGATGATTACACCTGGTTCTCAAAGTAAGGTCCATGGACCAGCAGCGTCAACATCAGCATCACCTGGTAACTTGTTAGAAATGCAAATTCTTGGGCTCATCCAGACCTACTGAAACTCTGATGGTGGGGTTGAGCAATCTGTGTTTTAACAAGCTCTCTAAGTGGTTCTGATGCACTGAATTAGCTCTTACACAAAAATTAAATGCAAAGCCTTAAAAAACTAGGTTTACAAATTAAAACGCACAATTTCTAATTTTTGAAAACAACTTAATTTTCTACATAGTGGATTCAAATAACTGTATTTGGAGAACAGTCTTCAAAGACACTTATTACGTAACTCATACACACTCAACACCTGACAAACATCGAATTAAGTCCCAACCTCTGAAAACATCCGATGAGCACCCTGGGGTCTCTGCCCCAAGGAGACCAGGTTCAAAGGGAAGATCAGACATATTAACACAGCGAAATACAATATAAATACGAAAAACAACAACAACCGTGAGACAAAGAGAAAACATTAACTGGTTTCAGGATGTCAGGATATGGCATGTTACTGCATTTTAAGTGGGGGCGGAGCTTACCTGGGAACACATGAAAAGCCAAGGAGGTAGACTACTGCCGATTTTTAAATTAAGAGTCAGCTACCCTAATGAGAATAGATGCCACAGAAAAGCTCACTGCATACATCTGCTTTGTGCAATTATGTTATAAAGTAATCAGGAGAAAAGCAGATCTAATGAAGCCTTGCTAAATTGTTTATTTTCTATTTAGATCTTAGAGAACGTATTTAATTTCTCATACAGCAACTTAAAACACCTAGGATTCAGTAAAAGCAGTCCAAATATTTATTTACAAGTATGCATTTCTTTAAATTCAGCTTTATATTATGCCCTCCTTTGGAAAAAAAAGAACCCTGAATTTTAATATCTATTTACTCAAAATTAAAGAATTATATATTTGAAGTAAAAAAAAAAAATGGATCAGTATGACTGTGGTCCACACAGTCACAATTAAGTGCCATCCCTTACTCTGTGGGTAACTGCAAAACTATCACTTAGGAGGAAAAAAAATCAACTCTGAAAAGCAAGTCTTGCAAACCCAGGCCTCTCATGTGACAGGTGACATCAAAGACGTGAATAGAGGCAGCATAAGCACATAAAGGAATTTCAAAGACTTGCTCTACTGATTAGTTTTGATTTTGCACTTTTAAAATATTAATTTAGATATGTACAGAGACCAACTATTTAATTCTCACATTTTAAGAGCAACTGCCTGTAACAGTAGGAGTTTCTGACAAAACTCTTTTTTCCTTCTTTTCAAACCCTTCCCTTCCTGGCAGAGAGGAGAGAGGACACAACCTGAGGTACATTAATGTTTTCGAAGGGCCATTCCTAGGGGCACCTGAGTGGCTCAGTCGGTTGAGTGTCTGACTCTTGATATCGCCTCAGGTCATGATCTCGTGGTTCCTTAGATCGAGCCCAGCGTGTGGCTCTGCACGGATAGCACGGAGCCTGCCTAGGGTCCTCTCTTCTCTCTGTCCCTCCCCACACTGGTCACAAGCTTGAGTGCACGTGCATGCACTCTCTCATTCTCTCTCAAAATAAATAAGATTTAAGAAAAAAAAAAAGGGCCATTCCTCAATTTTATTTAACTAAACTTAAAGGGCTTATGAGAATTCAACTGCTCAAAGATGACATTAACAGCAACACTTTTGATAAATTAAGTTAGTACTTCTGCCTAAGAAAGCAGAAGAGTACACAATAAATTTAAAAATCCGAAAAATAAGCCCCAGCTACCTGAAAAATCTCCTAATGTAAGAAATTTCATTTCCCAACTAAGTAAGAAAGAAAGTATTCCCAGGGGCACCTGGGTGGCTCAGTCAGTTGAGCATCAACTCTTGGTTTCGGCTCAGGTCATGGTCTCACGATTTCAGGGGTTCAAGGCCCATGTCGGGCTCTGCGTCGACAGTGATGTCTGCTTGGGATTCTCTGTCTCCCTCTCTCTCTGTCCCTCTCAAAATAAATAAACTTAAATTTTTTTTTTAATTAAAAAAAAAAAAAAAGAAAGTATTCCCAGAATAACCAACACACTTGGAGAAAAAAGGAGTAGACATGGCAACAGTAAAAGTCAATTGCCTAGATACACATCCTATAACATAGCACAGGGAAAGGTGACCATTTCAAATGAGCTAGAAGTTGAACAAGGACAACCACCTGGTATAGGAAAATGCAACCAACGGGAAACGAAACAATACACATCAGTTCCCTCCAAGTTCTTGGGAACAAGAATCCCCCTTACCAACAAGAGAATTGCAGTGCGGAGTGAGAAAATGGTACCTCAGTGATCACTAACATCTCTTCTAACAAAGTTCATTCTAATTTGTGATGAAATTGGGCAACCCAGAAGGGAAACAGAAAGGGTGCTAATCTTAGAGGTGAAGAAAGGGAGCATTTCTGTTACAAAGATAATTCATGGACTTTCCCACATGCTCTTCTGTACTTTAATTTGTTCCAATCCAGTCACTGCTCTCCAACATAGTCAACTGCTCTTCTCTCTTATGGCTGAAGATTTTATTATGACTTTTATCCAAGTTAGACTTCAAGTCAAGGTTAAGAACTTTAGAAGGCTACCCACTAAAAATTATGGGTGATTTCTGCTGCTGGCCATGAATGAACTGGAGTGTGGAGTTGGCCCCCCTGCAGTGAACGACTAGAGAGCTGGATGAAATAAAAACTGACAGCTGCTCTCAGACAGTGGGGCAATAGGCAGGGCAGAACTGAGTCCTGCAGAAAGAGAAAAACAAGTTAGGTAAGTCACGCAATTGCCCTCCTCCCTACACAAGAGAGGAGGAATCCAAGCAGGGAATGCAAATCTTCAAGGACTAAGGACAGACAGAGACTAGAGTTCAGGGAGGCTAAGACAACAGGGGTTTTCAAGACAGCACTGGGAGAGAGCTATGCACAGAAAGCGCTCAAGGAACCTGCAGAGATCCCCTCAATCCTAAACTACTAAGAAAAAAGTGCTGGGAGCTATACAGTGATCAATTCCCAGAATTCACACAGGATGGGAAGAGCTTCAAATTGCATCCAGTGGAGTGGAGTTATCTCACTGAACCCTCCGGGCAATCAACAGAGACTCAGGAAGGCCAAGCTTTGTAACAAGGCAAAATTGGCCCTAAGATAAATCTACACCAACTTGACCTGCACTGACCAAGTTTAGTTAACCTGGAAAGGATTAGCCTACTCCACAAATTACTTTGATGCCTGCCAAAACAAATGCCATAATTCTTTACTGGAAGACAACAAAATCCAAACACTTAGCAACACAGCACACACAATGTCCATGTGAAGAAGATGCAATAGACAAGAGAAGACAGAATTAGCAGATAAGGATATTAAATCAGGTATTATCAATATGTTCAGTATATTCAAGAATACAGAGAAAAACATGAACATAACGAAGAGAGATAGAAGACAGAAATAAGATTCCATTTAATTCTTTTTTATGTCCAGATATGAAAAATCCGGTATCTGAAATTTAAAATTCACTGCGCAGAATTAACAAGAGTAGACACTGCAGAAGACAAAACCAATGAACTTGAAGACACAGCAAGAGGCACTTCGAGCTGAAGCCAGACAGAAAAAGACCTGAAAAGAATCAACTACTAGCCTCAGTGACTTACGGACACTATCAAGCTGTCCAATACACGTGTAATTAGAGTTCCAGAAGGGGAAGGGAGGGGAGGGACACAAAAACTATTTGAAGAGATGGTGGCAAAATGTTTTCTTAATTTGATCAAAACTATAAGCCCACGAATCCATAAAGCTTCAAGAACACTAGACACAATAAACAAAGAAAATCATGCAAAGGCACATCACAATCAAATCGCTAAAAACTAGCGATATTAAAAACAACCAAAAATCCGTTGCTCCCCTGCTCTGTATATAACACAAAATAAAAACAACCCTAATCCAAAGAAAGCAAATAACATCTTTCTAAATCTTCTGATTGAAAAATGTTCATCAAAGCTCAACTCTCCTATTTTGGTAGAGGCCTTCCTAGCTGGTACCCCTAGCATAAGCTTAGTCTATCAAGCACTAAGACTTGAACTACTGCAAAATAACTTTATTATAATGCATTTGCATACCTTACAGTTCACAAATGTCACATACTTTAGATTGAATGATCTTTGAGGACAGGAACCTTCCTGTTTTAACCCGTAAATTTCTAGTGCAGTTTCTTCTAGCATAGAACTATTTGAAGAAACATGAATAAGTCAATCTCATTTAATTCTCAGTACATTGTTATTCGGTACTTAGAACACAATGAGAAAACAGACGCCCAGAGGGATTAAGCGATTGCCCCAAGAGCACTCAAAAGGTGAGCAGTATCTCATATCCCTAGAATGCCTCCACACCAGGTTATCTCAAAGTAAACACAAAAGAAATAAGTTTTGTTACTTACTCTGAGTTTCCACAAGATCCAAGGCAACACTAGAAGCTGTGTCCATTCCAGAGCTGATACAGGATTGGAAGTTTTTCAAAGAGGAGAGAGCAGATTCTATACCACTGAAGGATATAAAACCAGTTGAGCCTGAACTTGAACTCGAACGTCCGGGCATCTTGAAATTATCACCTAAGTTTTCAAACACAATAAAATAAGATTTAGGGGTCAGAATAATAACTGCATAAGAAAATAAAACTGCTATAAACATCCATATGAATGTATCTAATATCCCACAAGTGCCACACTATTACGAACATTCTCCATCCCTGGAGGGGACACTAAAGCATTGTGCTGTCATCTGGGCCACCAAACACAGATGCGCTCAATACAAGGGGGAAGGGTCTTCGTTTTTCAAAGGAGGGAGAATACCCTCTTTTAAAACATTCCTTGGTTCTCTGAAGAATTCAACAACAGCATAGTTTTATGAAACCTAAAACATAAAGGGGTTAGACAAAGTAGACTATTCATCTGATGCATTTTTCTAAAAACTGATAGTAAAAGTAAAATCGTTTAATACAGAGAACTCCAAAATCTGTAGTTGTTAACTTATCTGACATATATGCATATTGAATTCTGAAAACCATAATATATTAAATATAAATTTAAAAATGTATATATATAGATACTGGTATAAATTCCTGACAGTCCTCTGGTTCTAACAGATTTATAGACTTGGTAACATCCCAGACTCTGTCAGTAAAAGCAGAATTTTTCTACATTATAGAGAAAAATATGGAGGCCATATGGAGTAGTGGTCAAGCATGTAGCCTCTAGAACCAGACTACCTCAGTTAAGAGCCAGATTCTGCCATTTGAGTAACTGAATGACTTCAGGCGAATTACTTAACCTCTCAGTGTTTCATTTTTCCCTCTCCTAAAATAGGAATCATCCAGGGCCTAGCTCAAGGATTCCTGTGAGAACTGAATGAGTTAAGGTGTATAATAAAACACTGAAAATAATGCCCACCAGATAAATCTTTAAAAGTGGAAGCAAATATTACCATCAACTTCATCATTATAACACTGTAAGCGACAGTACAGAGTAGTGCTTACAAGAATGGACAATGGGCAGAGATGCCTGAAAATTCTGTCCCATCCATGCTACCTAAAACTTCACAACCCTGGTTTAGTTGCTGACCTTCTCTATCTTCAGTCTGAAGGAAATTATCTATCTATCTCACAGCATTATTGAAATCAAATGTTGTAGTTTTCTAAAACTTGTCTGATCTTAAGAATCAGTTGACATGGTTCTCAAAAACATAGATTTGGGGCACCTGGGTGGTTCAGTCAGTTGAGCATCCGACTTCAGCTCAGGTCATGATCTCATGGTTCATGAGTTCAAGCCCCATGTCGGGCTCTGTGCTGACAGCTCAGAGCCTGGAGCCTGCTTTGGATTCTGTGTCTCCCTCGCTCTCTGCCCCTCCCCCACTCACACTCTGTCTTTCTCTCTCTCTCAAAAATAAACATAAAAAAACTTAAAAAGAAATATAGATTTATATACAGGTACTCTCTCAGACCTACTAAATCAGAGTCCCTAGTGGATACTCTAGGAAACCAGTATTTTTGTGAATAACCCCAGATAATTCTTAGAAGCAAACAAGTACGGAGAACACTGAAATAACTGCATCTCAACCCCCGCCAAACTTGTATGTTGAGAGCCTAACCCCCATGGTGATGGTATTTTGAGATGAGGCCTTTGGGAGGTAATTAGGTTTAGACATCCTGAGGGTAGAGCCCTCAGGAAGGGATCAGTGTCCTTATTAGAAGAAGAGGAGACACCAGAGTTCTCTCTCTCTCTCTCTCTCTCTCTCCACCTTGTAAGGATATAACAAGAAGGTGGCCTACTGTGAACTAGGAGGGTCCTTACCAGTATCCAACCATGCCAGCGCCCCAATCTCCAGCTTCTAGTCTCCAAAACTGTGAGAAATGAATTTCTATTGTTTAAGCCACCAGTCTATGCTATTTTTCAATAGCAGCGGGAGCTGACAAAAACACACAGTGTATACAGGGAATAATATAATCCAGGATAAATGGGAAGTACCTAGCACATGATAGCTATCCTTATGATGTGCGTGCAAAATTCACATTACGCGAATGAAACTTTGCCCTTGCACAGAGCTGGGGAAAACTTCCTTCTGTAATGCTGGAGTATTTCCAGGGAAAAGATTCAGACTGAGAAGCAAAGAGAATGGATGGAGAGGACAGATGGCGTAGACGCACTTTTCCCTATTTCTACCACTATGTACACAGCTAAGCACATTAACTCACAGGACGGCAACCCGCCTCCACCTCCACCCCAAAGAATCATCAGGACCAAAATGTCAATCACGCAGTGGTTGAGAAACCCAGGTTTAAATCAACCTCCACTTGGGAGTCTTCCCCAGTAAGAATAATCTCTTTGTTCCCTGAACATATGGTTACCAAGGAAGTTTAAAACGAGGTTTCTTGAGTTCTTCCCAAGCATGTTATTTTGCCTCCCCTAACAGACCTTGTCTTAGGCCATTCGGGCTGCTGTAATAAGACACCAGACTGGGTGTCTTATAAACCACAGAAATTTATCTCTCAGTTCCGGAGGCTGGCAAGTCCAAGATCAAGGTGCCAGCTGGGTTGCATTCTGAAGGCCCTCTTCCTGGTTCATAGCCCCCAGGCCTTCTCAGTCTTCCTCTTCACAGGTCGGAGGTGCAAGGGAGCTTGAAGAGCCTCTTTTACCAAAGGCACTAATCCCATTCATGAGGGCTCTACTCTCAAGACCTAAGCACCTCTCAAAGGCCCCACTTCCTAATACCAGCACACTGGCATCAGTATTTCAACATATGAATGGGGGAAGGAGAAAGACAAAAACATTCAGCAGGTCTAAGATTCGCTTCAGGCAGGACTAGTTATTAGCTAACTTAAAAATACTGTTTCCGGGGCACCTGGGTGGCTCAGGCCGTAGAGCGTTGGGACTCTGGCTCAGGTCAGGATCTCACAGTTGGGGAGTTCAAGCTCCACATCCGGCTCTGTGCTGTCGGCCTGTCAGTGCAGAGCCTGCTTCAGATCCTCTCTCCTCCTCTCTCTCTGCCCGTCCCCCACTTGTGCTCTCCCAAAATAAATATTTGTTAAAAAATACTGTTTCCCCAATCAACAAAACTAAGAGGCAACCAACAGAATGGGAAAAGATATTTGCAAATGACATATCGGATAAAGGGTTAGTATCCAAAATGTATAAAGAACTCACCAAACTCCACACCCAAGAAACAAATAATACAGTGAAGAAATGGGCAGAAGACATGAATAGACGCTTTTCCAAAGATGACATCCAGATGGCCAACAGACACATGAAAAGATGCTCAACATCACTCATCATCAGGGAAATACAAATCAAAGCCACACTGAGACACCAGCTCACGCCGGTCAGAGCGGCTAAATGAACACATCAGGAGACTATAGATACTGGAGAGGATGTGGAGAAAAGGGAACCCTCTTGCACTGTTGCTGGGAATGCAAACTGGTGCAGCCACTCTGGAAAACAGTGTGGAGGTTCCTCAAATAATTAAAAATAGAACTACCCTATGACCCAGCAATAGCACTGCTGGGAATTTACCCAAGGGATACAGGAGTGCTGATGCATAGGAGCACATGTACTCCAATGTTTATAGGAGCACTTTCAACAATAGCCAAATTATGGAAGGAGCCTAAATGTCCACCAACTGAGGAATGGATAAAGAAGATGTGGTTTATATATACAATGGAATTCTACTTGGCAACGAGAAAGAATGAAATCCTGCCATTTGCAGCAACATGGATGGAACTGGAAGGTATTACGCTAAGCGAAATGTCAATCAGAGAAAGACAAGTATCATATGTTTGCACTCATATGTGGATCTTGAGAAACTTAACAGAAGACCATGGGGGAGGGAAGGGGGAAAAATAGTTACAAACAGAGGGAGGGAGACAAACCATAAGAGACGCTTAACTACAGAGAACAAACTGAGGGTTGATGGGGGGTGGGGGAGAGGAGAAAGTGGTTGGGGGCATTGAGGAGGGCACTTGTTGGGATGAGCACTGGCTGTTGTATGGAAACCAATTTGACAATAAATTATATTAAAAAAAAAAAGTTTCCCCGGAGGGCCCCTGTGTGTTTCAGTCAATTAAGTGTTGGACTTCAACTCAGGTCATGATCGCTCAGCTTGTGGGTTTGGGCCCCGCATCGGCCTCTGTGCCAACAGCTTGGAGCCTAGCCTGCTTGGGATTCTGTGTCTCCCTCTTTCTCTGCCTCCCCCTCCCCCCCGGAGCTCTCTGTGTCTCTCAAAAATTAAAAAAATTAAAAAAAAATTTTTAAATACTGTTTCCCTCTCTTATCTTTCTGTACATCACAGTGGTAAGCACAAAGCAAACAATTTACAGACACTATATTGACCTTTAAGTCCATGGGGACCTGTAGGAGGAGTCCAGCCAGAGCTGTATCTCCCTTTACAAGATGCAAGGATACTTCTTTCTTCATGAAGCCTTCTCCTATCCATACAAGCAATTGCCTGCCCCACCCCCGCCATGCTACCACTATCCCTCCCTCTCTCTCCATCACACACACACACACACACTCTATTATAAAACTCATCACAACTATTCGTTCACGTGGCTACCACTCCCTCACTCTGGGAGCAGCTTAAACTAGAACTCTGACACGTTCTACAGCATGCAAAACAGCTCCTCTCACAAGACCGGCGATCAATAAAGAACTGAGACTGACAACAATAACAGCAACCACCATTTCCCCATAAACGGGTGCTCCGGCGCTTCACTCTCATTATCCTAATCCTCACAACCATTTATAGGAGAGAAAAGGAAACTGACACAAGAGCTTATTTAAACGACCTGCCTGAGGCCCTGCTTCTAAAGACAGCTCCCACTGGATTAATCTGCACCAAGAATTCGTGATCAGTTCCCTACCAGGGCAGAAGGACGGAGAGATGGCGTCTCGGGAAGGGGGGCAGCCTGCCCAAGCCTCACTGCTTAACGTGCAGAGCCAGGACCGTATCCCAGGTGGACGGACCCCAGCTCAGGGCACCCGCGGAGGGCCCGAGAGGGAGGCGACACCTCCCGCCACCCTCGCCATCGCCACCCCTCGCTTCTGCCTTACCTGGATGTCCGACCCAGCTCTCTCTGGCTGCACCCGGACTGCCCCCACCCGGACCCCAACTCCTTCCTCAACTCCCTTCTCTAGTCGCTGAAACCGCGAGCGCGGGCTCTCGCGTCATCAGCCGGCGCCGGCGAACGGTCACATGACGCCCCGCCCTGCTCTCCGCCCCTCTGATCATGTGACCGCCAGGGGAGTCAGAGGCGGAAGCGGGGGTCCCGCAGGCTGGCGATCGAGGGCTGCGTCTAGAAGGGGACGCGTGCGGAGAGGGCGGCGTGGGGACCCAGGTGCCAACCCAGTCCGCGATCGCCGGCCCTGCACGTGCGCCCTGGCGTGGCCCGGGTGACAGGTGAGTTGGGGCGGGACGCGCCCTCGATTCGGTCCCCCGGCCCCTCCCCAGCCCCTGGCCCGGCCGCGCTGGCCGAAGGGGCGTCTGCGGCGTGCGGTGCGATCTCGATGCAGAGCCCGGCTTGGAGGACTGAGGGGCCTCCTGGGGCGGGGCCGCAGTCCAGGCTCCTCATCCCCACTTAGGTGCACAGAATTTTCCACGCCGCCTGGGCGCTTTAGGAAGTGATGTTCAACTGCTTGGCCCGCATCTGTACCTTCCAAGTTTCCAGGAGCCGTGCTGGGTAGACAGTGTTATCCCTCCGTTTGCCCTCGAGAAAATTGAGTGGTTCGCGAAGTCTCGTAGAGTCTGATGGACCCGGGTTTGAATTCTGGTAATGCCGTGGGCTGCGAGTTGGAGCAAGTCATTGTTGCTTTCTGCACCTTAATTCCCTCACCTGTGTCATGCTGGTGCCAAAGTTCTTTGCATTTCTCAAATCAGTTCCAAGGGCCCTGACTGGTTTATGGTCGCACGGTCGAAAACATAAGTCACAGAGCTGGTAATGGAGCCGGGTGTCCCGATTCCAAATGCACGGAGCTTACTCCAACATAGGTGATGGAGTCAGGGGAAGGAACGGAGAGGTCTTACTGGCCCACGACCAGGAGCACCTCCCGTTTCTCTTTCTCCTGTCCCAGGATTTATGAATGGGACTAGAGTGATCAGACTCATTTTAGAACTTTTCTGGAAGAGATTTGTCGGTCACTTTTATCTTGGTCAACAACCATTATATTTTGTTTCTGATAATGGATAGGTGGAGACCAGTGCTTCCTTTTTTATGGAACTGAGATCTTATGAAAGGATAAAAATAGACCTGTGTTCTTTTGTCCTCTGAGTAGGGCAAACAGCGGTTTGTCCCCGGACAATTTTATTTCCTTCAGAATTCAGTTCTGTACTTACTCAGTAATTGGTATAATGATGCCATGCTGCATTCTTGAAACATGTTGTCTGTTGTCTAGGATTACTTTCCGAACTGTAAACACAGTTCCATACTAAATTCTATTTTTTTAACATTTAGAAAGTCATTTATGAGTATATCTAGTACATATTATTCATTCTAATCTAAACACTCACTTTCAATCCCTCATGTGTTTATACACACAAATTTACAAAATATACACACATATTTACCATTACTAGTCGTTTCAGGATGGTTACTTTTGCATAAAGCTAAACATGATGTAAATTTCAAATAATTTTTTAATTTTATTTTTTAATATAATTTATTGTCAAATTGACTTACATATAACACCCTGTGCTCATCCCAACAAGTGCCCTCCTCAATGCCCATCACCTATTTTCCCCTCTCCCCCCAACCTCCCCCCCCCCCACACACTAAATTCTTAAAAATAAAGTTACAGCTACTTTTTGGGTGCTTTATAAAAGAAAATTAGGAAATTGAGTGGGATTTCTGGTTTCATTTCATGCCAAATAGTAATGCAGCATATACTGAGAAAAACTGGTCTTTATGAATTTTCTTCATCTCTAGCAGCAAAAGAACCACTGAATAGAAGATTCAATATGGGTTTTTCTGCAGTGTTTATTTGCACCTCACTCTAGAGTGATTTTTTAAAAATCTCAACCAAGTCTTAGCACCTTATAAAGCCACATAATTCTGAAATCACTGCAACATGATTAGGCATCTTTAATGTTGGTTCTTAGATTCTGTTCTTTAGGGCAAGTGTTTCAGCCAACCTTGGGGTATTTACCAAATAATGTAACCAAATAATATCTTGAATGTTGCCAACAGTGTAAGGATTTAAGGATTACAATAAGAAGCAGATACACAAAAGTCTTGACATGTCATTATCCCAGGCCTAAGCTAACCTGACCATGTGCATGCAGGTGCTGAGTGTATCTGTTCATCCTTTTTTTTTTTTTTTTGCTTGGGCAGGGAAGGGAAGAAGGCAGGTAATCGTGTTTTGCTTTAAAGATGCTTTCTCCATGGTCCCATTGTCTGGCCTGTGTTGGTATCCAGAATCTGGTTGCAGTTACAGCAGTGAAACATAGCTTGTCCACCTTGCAGTTGTGTCTGGAGTTTCTTCCTGCTTAGACCTGGTATCCTCAGACCTTAGATCTTTCTGGGTTAGTTTGGTGGTCTTCAGAGGACTTCAGTGACTTTTTCTTTCTCCCCCCCCCCCCCCATTTGCCATTATTTCCTCCTTTTTCTTGTCTCATTTTCCCAGCCACACCCATTCAGTGCAAAAAAAATGGAGTGAAATTGGGCCGCCTGGCTGGCTCAGTCAGTAGAGCATGTGACTGTTGATCTTGGGGTGAGTTGGAGCCCCACGCTAAGGGTAGAGTTTACTTTGAAAGAGGTGGAATGTGGGGCGCCTGGGTGGCTCAGTCGGTTGAGCGGCCTACTTCGGCTCAGGTCATGATCTCGCGGTCCGTGAGTTCGAGCCCCGCGTCGGGCTCTGTGCTGACAGCTCAGAGCCTGGAGCCTGTTTCGGATTCTGTGTCTCCCTCTCTCTGACCCTCCCCCATTCATGCTCTGTCTCTCTCTGTCTCAAAAATAAATAAACGTTAAAAAAAAAATTAAAAAAAAGAGGTGGAATGAAATTATCTGAAATTCAGCCTATTAGAGATCAATGTGCCTTCACAAGTAAACATCATGAGAAAATGAAAGGGCTTGTTAATAATTTATGCCTTAATGTATATTAAAGGATACCCTCATTGGAGAGAGTTCTAGACAACTGTAATGGCTTCTTAGCAGTCCCTGCTCTTGGAGCAACCCCATCCACTTCCTCTGATCTGTGCTTCTATCCTTTGCTCACTCTGCACCAGCCACATCAGCCACTTTGCTGTTCCCGAAACACATCTAGTGCATTGCTGACCTGGGGCCTCTGCATTTACTTGTAAATCCTGCCTGGAATGCCCTTCTCCCAGATCATCACTTATTGTAAAATAACAAACTACCCCAACACCTAGTGGCTAAGACAAAAGACATTTATTGTCTTACAGTTTCTGTGGTCAGGAATCAGTTGGTGTGGCTTAGCTGGGTGCGTTCGGCTGAGGGGCTCTTGGGAGGTTGCAGCCTAGCTGTGAATAGATGCTGTCATCTGAAGGCTCAGCTCGGTTTGTGGGGGGGAGTCCCTTTTCAGGCTCATTCAGGTGGTTGTTGGGAGGCCTCTCACTCCCTCATCACAGGGCTCTCTTACAACATGACAGTTTGCTTTCTCCCAGAGCAAACAAGCTAGGGAACGCGCCCCAGCCAGAAGTCACAGGTTTTTTGCAATCTAATCTGAGAAGTGATATCTTTTACATCTACCATATTCTGTTCTTTAAGAGATAGGAAGCCACACTCAAGGAGAGGGGCCTCCACAGGGCATGAATTAGGGGAAGGAGGGCCTCGGGGACTGTCTTAGGGGCTTCTGACAACACCCAGATACCCTTACTGCTTGCTGCCTCACTTCCTTCTGGTCCCTGCTCAAATATCTTATCAGAGAGGCTTTCACAAACTAAAACAGCACACACTCCCGTCTCTTTATCATGCTTTTTCCTTCCCAGCAATGATCACAGGCTGATACCTAATGTATTTATTTGTTTATTGTCTCTTCCCCACTCCCAATAGTATGCAGGCTTTATGAGAGAGAGCAGGAACTTAGTTTTGTTCACTGAAGTAGCCTCAGGTCCTAAAACAGTGCTTGGCACATAGTAGGCACTAGATGCCTATTTACTGAATGAATGAATCTGTAGCATTAGGAATGCTTCCACCTACAAATAATTCCAAAGCCAACTAGCAGTAAATAAAGCATAAAAACAGTTCATTTTACAAGGATTACAGAGATAGGTGGTGCTACAGTTGAATCAATGAGTCAGTCACCTCAACAAGAATTTAGAGTCTTTCTTTCCTTCCAAAGCACAATCTGCAGGTTTGGGGCCTTTTTTCTCTTAGGCTCATCACCTCATGGTCTCAAGGTGGCTATTGAAACTTCAGACAAGACATGTTCATTGGGCCACATTCAAAGACAAGAAGAAGAGGGATAGAGGAAAGAGAGAAATTTCATGTGCTTCTCTCCTTATCGCAGGAGGGGAAAAAAAATTTCCTATCAGGTCTGCCGTAGACTACCTCTTACGTCTGTTTGGTCGAAACTGAGTCACATGTGTAGCCTAGATTCGGGGGCAATGAGAAAATAAGGATCCACCTGTTCTGTCCTCTATAGGAAAAAAGGGAAAGGAGGAAGGGAATTATTGTTGGAGAGTCAACAGCATCCTAGGAAATGAAGACATTTCTAAATGCTGAATCAATAAGAAGAGACTTATAAGAGGAAAAAAGAAAACCTTTAAGGGTTACACAAAAGATAACTACACGAAGTAGCTCAGCGCGAGTGAACTTTGAAAATATGTGACAAGGGTTGGGGAATGTTTTGCTGGGGCTTCAGAGGAAGCCCTCTCCTGTCCAAAGTCTTCCCACATTCTGGTTTTGCGTACAGTGAAGTCCTCACTATTTTACTGTTTACTTTTTGAGTCCCTGCAGCCAGAAGATTACATATGAACGTAAAAATTGGCATGGATATAAAAATGGTAACGATCACTTGTAAGATGAGTTCCCTTGCAGATATTCATGTACTAAAGAGTCTCTTGGGCTGAATTCTTGTTTTTGGTGGTCACTCTTCTTAATGCTAATGTCGTGTCGATAGGACACAGTGCCAGTGCAAATGTTAGGAAGTACACAAGCCTTCACGAAGTTGAAAAATAATTCAGGCCTGCATGAAGCTGACCCAATGATGACTTAGCTAAATTAACAAGTAGAGGAGAGCAATACAGCGAAGATGATGACAAAACTAACACTTTCAAAGATAATGATTTGAAAAAAAGAGTGGGAAGAGGCCTTTGGGAAAATGAATGCTGCCTTGAAACATTTTTTTTGTTGTTGTTGCAAAAATTACCTTTTTCTAAGATCATGCTATGAAAGTCAGCTATGAAGTACAAAATATGTATTATCAAAATTACAATTTGGTGAGATCAACTTTCAGCGCATTCTTGGTATGTCCCTTGAGTTAGTACGTCCTTGTTGCAACTTTACTCTGAATTGGGGGTAAGTACGGAACTTACTTTCATACGTTTTAATTACATCATTCCGAGATATCTTTCTAATCAAAACTTTTCCACCGCTCAGTATGAAACATTTGTCTCTACTTTAGCGTCACTCAGGAGTATTTCTCAGGTATGTCTTACCCTTGATAACAAGGGCCTCCTGTGTTTTCCGTATGAGAAACACTTTTTTTCAAGGTGGCTCCCTCACCTAATTCGAGTGGATTTGAGGCACAGTTCTCTTTTCCAGAGGTAAAACAGGCGTTAGCAAAGGTAAGACAACTCCCGTAAGGACAATTTAATAATCAGTGCCCAACATAGGGCACATTGGAACTGCGATGCTCACTGGCTCCTCCCAGCTGCATCAGGTCCTTTCTCATGGGGAGAAGTGAATAAAGGATTGAAAACAGGCCAAGAGTGTTCACTTAGCAAAGTCCATCCACATGGAACACCGGGAGGAGTGGACAATAAAGGCCCTTCCCTCATGTCGGAACTCATGCATGTGTTACATATGCTCCCTTTAAAAATGGAGATTTTTTTTTTTTTTATACTTTTCTTTTGGGATACAGGTCCTTTAATGGAGCAGCCAATCTGTCAGCAGACCTGGTTTCATCTAATGATTTACAGACCTCAGCTCTGAAGCCACTGAAACATTCCTCCCGGCCAGGCACTCATCCGCACGATGTTGGACTTCCTAGCTGAGAACAACCTGTGTGGCCAGGCAATCCTAAGGATTGTTTCCTGTGGTAATGCCATCATTGCTGAACTTCTGAGGCTCTCGGAGTTTATCCCTGCTGTGTTCAGGTTTAAAGACCGAGCCGATCTACAGAAGTATGGAGATATCATCTTTGATTTCAGCTATTTTAAGGTAACCTTTCTCCATAGCATTTTGAACGCTATCTTTCCTACAAAAGCATGCTTTCTCTGGGAAGTGTGGGACCCTGAGAGGCTAAGTAATTATGGAGAAAGAGTTAAAGAGGAAAGCTTTTATACCACATTTAGCGTCAGCTAACTAATTTGAAAATAATATAAAGGTGTTGTGTGGAAGCCCTAACATAACATAATCACACTTTTAAAAAGATAACTTTGGTGAAACGTATTTTACAGTGAAGGACCCCACACTTAAAAGCTTGCCGATCATGGTTACAATCCAACTTTGTTTCTTTCAAGGGGATTCCGTATCTAGGCGTCTGTTATCTCTGTCTGTTATTTCTGTTGCTCCTCTTTCAATTTCTCATCTCCTTTTTCAAGCATAGGAACACGTTTTTAAAAGACTGTTTAGAAAATGTTACCAACATGGGGCGCCTAGGTGGCTCAGTCGGTTAAGCCGCCGACTTCGGCTCAGGTCATGATCTCGCGGTCCGTGAGTTCAAGCCCCGCGTCGGGCTGTGTGCTGACAGCTCAGAGCCTGGAGCCTGCTTCAGATTCTGTGTCTCCCTCTGACCCTCCCCCGTTCATGCTCTGTCTCTCTCTGTCTCAAAAATAAATAAACGTTAAAAAAAAAAATTAAAAAAAAAAAAAAGAAAATGTTACCAACAAGTATGCTTTTGTTGACGTTTCACATGAATGTGTTTTTCTTCTTAGGGTCCAGAGTTATGGGAAAGCAAGCTGGAAGCTAAGCCAGAGCTACAGGATTTAGATGAAGAGTTTCGTGAAAACCACATAGAAATTGTGACCAGATTTTATTTAGCCTTTCAAAGTGTGCATAAATATATTGTAGACCTAAACAGGTATTAATTCAGTAATAGCTTATTCTGGGGGTAAATAGTGGAAAAAGAACGTGCCAGAGCGTGCACGCCTTCCTGAGTTCCTCTCCTGTGCGTAATTGTCTTTTCCTTCCAGTGGCACTTGTCACCTTTAGTATTTTAGAGTGTTGTTATGCTTTCCTGCTCTTGTGAAACGGTACGATAACCTCAGCTTGTACTGAGTCATGGCTTTCTTTTCTTTTTTTTTCCTCATTGAGGCATAGTCCACGCATAACGTTTACATTAGTCTCAGGTGTGCAGCATAGTGATCTGGTAGCTCTGTAAGTTCTGCTGTGCCCACAAGTAGCCACCGTCTGTCGCCGTGCAGCACCCCCTTCACCCCTGGGACTCCATAACTGGAAGCCTGTACCTCCCTCGCCCCTTCCCCCATTTTGCCCACCCAGCCCCCACCCCATCCCACTCCCTCTGGCAGCCGTCAGTTTGTTCTCTGTATTAAGCCATCTGGCTTTCCATCCTGTAGTTTATGATCATATTTTAGCATCTTCTTTAGGAGAAGTGGAGAAAAAGCTTATTTTTATAGCATTAGTAACCGTAGCCTGCCATCTCATCCCTAACTACACAGTATTTTCTTCCTTTCAGCCCTTAAGAATCCATTACTCAGCAGTTTTTAAACTATTCCATGTCTTTATAACGTTACTTCTAAGATACTTATGATTCATAAATCGGGACTAGAGACGGTTCTTTCTGCTTAGAGTAGCCAGTGTTAGCAACCTGTGGCCCTAACCACTGGGAGTTCCATTTCACGAGTCCATTCTTAAAGAGCATGAAGGGCCACAAACGTTTGAAGGCCAGAATGTCTGGTGTCTTGTCTTATCTTTTAAAAATCTTTATATTCCTTCTTCAAAAGTGGTCATGTTTTCATCAGAATGAATAACTTGCCCTGGGGTTTCATTTCTAGATATCTAGATGATCTCAATGAAGGTGTGTATATTCAGCAAACCTTAGAAACTGTGCTCCTCAATGAAGATGGAAAACAGCTTCTAGTAAGTAATAGTAGCCACTTAAAATAGAAAGTCAAGAATGTCAACTTTTTTCCCATACGTCCCAAACACATACAGAGTACCCTTCTTTAAAGGGAAGCAAATAAACTGACAGTTCTCTTCTAATCAACAATATCTGAATTTAGAACATAGTAGACTGAACAGAATTACAAGTGAGTGGAAGTCATGGGGTGGTTGTGAACTTCCTCAGTGCAGTCCTATCTTCTTTATCTTCTGCATCCCAGACCTGTAGCCTTGGAAACTAGTACGTGATAGTCACTTAAGAAAAGTTCATTAAACAGGTAAAGGGTTTAGAAGTATTCATAATGTTGGGACTCCATTTGGGGCCCCAAGCGAAATACCAAAAATAGGCCAATTGAAAGGTAATCACTGCAAATTAAAATTTATTTCCCATAAATTTTTCAAAGCCCATTCTGTACAGAAGGTGAGAGCCTTTGGGAAAATCTGCATTCTCCTTGTAATATGAAGCCTTTAGGAGGAATAGGAACAAAGTGATTCTTTTTAACCCTCGTCAACTTCATTCCATAAGAACGTAGCTCCTGTGAGTTGGGCCATTGTCTTTCTCTCTTCATAGTGTGAAGCACTGTACTTGTATGGAGTCATGCTGCTGGTTATCGACCAAAAGATCGAAGGAGAGGTCCGAGAGAGAATGCTGGTTTCCTACTATCGATACAGGTATCCCAGGGCTGGGACCGCACCCCCCAAAAGCACTGCTATTGGTAAAATGAAGTAGTTTCTGTACTACTTTCGTCGTGAATGGCAGCGGTACGATCTAGAATGAAAGGTGTGAGATTCTTATTTCTTCTGAACGTAATGGAGAAATGTAACAATTACTCTATATTTGTGTCATTACCATAATAATAGATTATATATCATGTAATCTATATATTACACGTAAAGGAGCCTATGTGTTTTAGATTGTTAGAGATACATAGATCATCATGTCCACAATAGTACCTTAGTTTTTTTTTTTTTTTTTAAAGCAATCTGAATTTTCTTTATCTTAAAGGTAAATTTGGGAATGTTGGAAGTCTAATGAATGTTCTTTTTTTTTTTTTTAAAGTTTTTAAATATTACACCTTGGCAGATGTAGGGACATGAATAAATTTTCTGTTGTCATTTTTGGTTTGATGACTTTGGAAAGCTATTTCTCAGAGTTAGGTGGGAAGTGAATTCTCACCTGAATATATGTGGAAACAAAACAACAGCACATATCACAATCACGTGTTTCGTATGTCTGTCCAGAACTATGACTTTAAGGGGTAGGGTCTTTAAGTCAGAAGCCACCTTAAAGTTCTATAATTCCAGTATCTACCACACGGATTTCAACGTGCTGAGTTAATGAGTCAAAACCTGGATGTAAGGTCAATATTAGAAAAAGTCAAGGGGTGCCTGGGTGGCTTAGTCAGTTAAGCGACTAACTCTTAGAGATTTCAGCTCAGGTCATGATCTCATGGTCTGTGAGTTCAAGCCCAACATCAGGCAGAGCCTGCTTCAGATTCTCTCTCTCTCTCTCTCTCTCTCTCTCTCTCTCTCTCTGCCTCTTCAACACGTGCATGCTCTGTCTCTCAAAATAAATATATGAACTTTAAAAAAAATAAGAGAAAAAGTCAAGATTTGGGAAGAAACAAATGATAGGCAGGAATCAGCAATGTGAGCTGAAGATGTGCAGACTGGAATTAACATTCTTTTTTTAAACATTTATTTATTTATTTTTGAAAGAGAGCACGCTCAGGGGAGGGGTAGAGAGAGAATCTCAAGCAGGCTCCACAGTGTCAATGCAGAGCTTGATATGGTTCTCAAACTCATGAACCATGAGCATGTCCTGAGCCAAAACCAAGAGTCGGACACTTAACCAACCGAGCCACCCAGGCGCCCCTAGAATTCACATTCTTAAACTTACAAATTGGGACAAAATAAATAGGACAAAGGGGCAGATCCTCAGCACAAAGGGATTGTTGGGGACATCATCTTTTCAGCGACACCTGCTACTGCTGTCCCTTAGCAGCCCCTGCTACTGCTGCCCCTTCATCGCAGGCTGCTCAACTAGCCCATGTACTTCAGCTTCATCAGTATGTGAGGAGAGTGTCCTCAGCAGACATAATTAACTCACATCAGTTTGACCATGAGGTGTTTTGTCATCCATGTTTTTAAAAATGAACTTTGAAATTTTTTTTAATGTTTACTTACTATTTTTGAGAGAGAGACAGCATGAGCAGGGGAGGGGCAGAGAGAGAGAGGGAGACACAGAATCTGGAACAGGCTCCGGGCTCTAAGCTGTCAGCAGAGAGCCTGATGCAGGGCTCAAACCCGTGAACCGTGAGATGATGACCTGAGCCGAAGTCGCACTCTTAAGTGACTGAGCCACCCAGGCGCCCTTTAAAAATGAACTTTGAATGCCCTTGTGTATATTTCCAAAAGTACCTGGAAAGCCAAAAATAATAAATGACATAAAGAAGGAGAAAAAAGGGTTTGCTCGTCAAGGCCAGCTTTAACAATTCTGCTTTGTCCTTTTGGGTACAACAGTGAATTCATTAGAATGTGAGGACCCATTACTGAAGTGACCCTGAACAATCGCCAAGTCAGAGTTGTGGGAAAGGAGATTCTTGTATCAAATAGGAGGTCATCCTCAAGTCTAAGATTCTTTGAGTCTGAGGATTACCACTCCACACCACCCTGAAAATCACAAATGTTTTGATTCAATCTCTGTAAAAGGTACACCTTGCCAAGGGGAAAAAAAAAAAAACAAAAAACGATGATTATATATCACACTTTATGTTGACATAATCTTTTAAAATTATTTTTTAACCGGGGCGCTTTCATTCGGTTAAGCATCTGACTTCGGCCCAGGTCATGATCTCATGGTTCATGGATTTGAGCCCCATGTTGGGCTCTGTGCTGACAGCTCAAAGCCTGGAGCCTGCTTCAGATTCTGTGTTTCCCTTTCTCTCTCTCTCTCTCTCTCTCAAAAATAAATAAACATTACAAAAATTTTTTTAACTATTTTTTAACTTATGAAATGTTGGTACTGGATCACATTCTTTATCTGCAACTCTGAAATCCAAAGAGCTCTCAAAAAAAATATATGCATGTCTACACACACATGCGTGCACATAGTAACTCCCCTGGCAGCAAACTCTGATCTTACCTGAAGCCATTTGGAGTCAAAACCTGATCAGTCCAGATCGGGGGCTATAGATGGTCCTTATTTATCTCATTTGCATGACAATTCATAAATTTTGCTGCAGAAATATTAACGTGTGCTGATCACGTAATGCTAATTGAGACCCTACTAAAGTGTTGTATACGATCTACACGCCATGTTAATTTCTTACATTTGAAAAACGCAGTATTCTGAAACAAATCCAGCCCTAAAGATTTTAGACAAGGGATTGTGGTCCTCAACTTAGAACTAACTATACATACATGTAAGAATCCGTCTGGTAAGTTTGCTATAATAAGCTTTTTGAAAATGCAATTGTGAATCTCCGGGGACATAGACTGACCAGGAGTCTTATGTAAAACTACATAAAGTCAAGTTATGATGAAATTCTGCTCTTTTGGACTTTTGAGTTTCTAAGCTGTGTGGTTTGTTTGGCCCTTTGTTTCCCACTGTGAACGTGGTTCAGCGCTGCTCGATCTGCTGATTCAAACATGGATGATATTTGTAAGCTGCTACGAAGTACAGGTTATTCCAGCCAACCAGGAGCCAAAAGACCACCCAACTATCCTGAGAGTTATTTCCGGAGAGTGCCTATCAATGAAGCCTTCATCAGTATGGTCATTGGTCGACTGAGATCTGATGATATTTACAACCAGGTGGGGATCAAATCTACCAACATCTTCGTTGTTTGAAAGATTGATTTCACTTTCCTCCTCAATTACTCCTTCCCTTCCTTATTCCTCAGAAGAACAAAAGCACCTAAAAAAGTCCAAACTTTTTGAGGTCTACTATAGTTTGGTAGAGGAAAAAGGGATAGTAATTTGGGAAGAATTTGAGATTTCAGGGAGAGGATGGGATTTGAACTATATTTGGAAAAAAGATCATTCTCTCAGCCATTCATTCAACATAGAGTTACTGAGTGTGTTACATGCCTGTCCACAAGCTGGGTGCTGGGAGGCCATCACTGACAAAGACAGGTCATGGTCCCTGCCCATAATGAGCTTGTAGCTGAGGAAAGAAGACAGACAACTAAAGGAATTACTGTAAAGCAAGGTGAGTGATAGCTTAGGGGAAACACAGGGTGCCACGGAGCGTACAACAGGGGCAACAGATTGCAGCAGGTGGCGAAGGGGACGTAAGGACACTACGAGAAGGCAGCTTGAGCAGGGCCGTGAAGACCCTGTAACATTTATAAGTTACTTCCCTTTCCTCTCCAGTATGTGTATCGCTCATGTAAGAGGGCACCAAGGAAAATTACCACGTGACTTCAATTTCCTGAAGAAAACATAATTTTAGGGGCACCTGACTGGCTCAGTCAATAGAGCATGTGATGCTTGACCTCAGGGTTGTGAATTCAAGCCCCCACATTGCATGTGGAGATTACCTCAAAATAAAATCTTAAAAAACAACAACAACAACAACAACAAAGATACATAATTTTATGTATCAGGTATTTTTCTTACCAAAGAATTGGACCCGTAACAGCCGGGTATTGTTTATCACAGAGCACAGCTGCCCTACCCAGTTCTGCAAGTACCCGGTTAGTTTTCTTTATGAATATTATAAGTATCAATAAAAGAGGTTTGTGTGTGTGTTTTAAAAACAGCTCAAAATCAGAAGCCACCTGCAGATACTGGGTCTTCATAATTTGTTGCCATTTTTTGAGAATTCGGTACCAACCAGAATCATAGTTGATTTTCTTCCTGAACTGTTCTCTCTCTCCTCAGAACAGTCCTGCAGAGTGGACAACATTATCCTCATGTTGCTGTTGAGAAAAATAAGGCTTAGGGAGCTTCATAATTTTTCACAAGGTCATGTAACTAAGTATCAGAACCCGAATTTGAACTTGGGTCTATACGACTTCAGGGGCCATGCTACTTCTCACTGCCTGTCTTTACCCCTTCTGCCTCGTATGGGGTCCATCTTGTCCGTGTCTCGAGGCAGTGAGTTTCAGTTTTCTCTTGCCCCATGACCGTACTAACACAGGGCCTCGGCTGTGGTATGCTGTGTACCCACCCCACTCGCTGCCCAGCACCTGCCCCGTCCCTGGTCATGGTGAGTTGGACAGGGGCAGTCACTTGACCCAGGACGGATCGGATTCCCTGTTAGGTGATTTGGAATGGGGCCCCAGAAACATCATCTGCACGTGGGTTTACTCCTCACACGCAAAATTTGGAATTTGGGGGCAGCCCCATTCTCCCACGTGTAAGATGAGAGGAGCAAGGGAGAAGGGGCAAACACATCAAGGGGTGGAAACGGTGAAGGCTTTGTGGCCCACAGCTCCAGACCCTTCCTGTAGCCTGGCCACGCTCCTGCCTGTGGGTTCCCTGTCACGTCGCTGTGTCCACCCTCGTAGCAATTTCCTCCCTTTGTGTTTGTGGTCCTCGAGGTGACGCGTACTGTGTGCAGCCAGGTCACCGGCCCATGTGGTGGCGGAGCCCTGGGATGCACCAGCAGCTGAAAGGCAGGCAGTGGAACACCCAGCAAAGCAGGGCAACAGGGGTGGCGTCTGTGAACCTTGAGAGAACTGAAGTGAGAGTGTGAAACAGAGGCTGTTGGAGCAGCGTGATTGTGAGGTGACGAGTGACTTGGAGAGATCATAGGTGATGGTGCAGGGCACGTTTCAGGGAGCTGTAGAATGAACAGGAAGTGAGAAAATGGGGACAGGGTGTGGGGTCTGTCAGTTCTGAAAGACTGTCTGTGATAGAAAGACCCAGAGGGGCGCCTGGGTGGCTCAGTCAGTTGAGCGTCCGACTTCGGCTCAGGTCATGATCGCATGGTTTGTGGGTTCAAGCCCCGTGTCGGGTCCTGTGCTGACAGCTCAGAGCCTGGAGCCTGCTTTGGATTCTGTGTCTCCCTCTGCCTCTGCCCCTCCCCAGCTTGTGCTCTGTCTCTCTGTGTCTCAAAAGTAAACGTTAAAAAAAAATGTTCTAAGAGAGACCCAGAAATGGACAACTAGCAGGAGACATGGGGGAAAACATTTTTCTCCTCCTTGAGGCAAAGACTTCAAGTTGCAGTTGAGTCAGGGGCTGGAGGGAAGAGAATGCTGTGTGGTTAGCAAGAAGAACGGCCCTGGTTGTATTGTCCTCTAACAAGGCCACAGTCTGAGGATCGCACGCGGGGTCCAATTCCCAGAGGGGATGGACTCTTGAGAGACTGGGACGTCCTGGAACCACATCATTTACTGGGCATGTGTATCAGTTCACAAGTCACCAACAGCTGCCTCTTCAGGGTGTTGTCTCTGTGTTGCAGGTCTCCGCATATCCTTTGCCAGAACACCGCAGCACGGCCCTGGCCACTCAGGCCGCCATGCTGTACGTGACCCTCTACTTTGAACCTGCCATTCTTCACACCCATCAAGCGAAAATGAGAGAGATTGTGGACAAGTACTTTCCAGACAACTGGGCAAGTATCACCATTAGTCTTTTTGTCCTCTGGAATAATCCTGTTAGGGAACCAACTCTGCGTTCTTTTGGCCTTTAGCCCAGAGATCAGAATGTTGTAAACGAGACATTAAGTCACATTGGCGAAACTACTCTAAGTGTGTGGAGAATCTCCTGAATCATGACATGAGGGAGTAAGTCAGTAAAACTTGGTGAAGAGCCCATGGGTTTGTTTTTTCTCTCTTAAATGGATACTCTGAAGGTAAAACCCTATATTGAAATGTTCTCGCTTTAGCTTCTGAATTGTAACTGTTTCACATGCAGTGAAACATACTTTGTTCTTTTCTATTTTATGAATCTAAGCTTGCAAAATTAATCTGTTACTTTACGAATAGGAGTGTTACTTTAATAATAAGTTTTATCTATCTGTAATCTAACGTTGATGGGGCTGTTAAAGTTTATATTATTGCAGAGATGTGCTTGTGACTTTTTAACACTGTGTCACTCAAAACTCAATTCTTTAAAAAAAAATTTTTTTTTAATGTTCATGTATTTTTGAGAGAGAGACATAGAGTGTGAGCAGGGGAGGGTCAGAAAGAGAGGGAGACACAGAATCAGAACAGGGTCCAGGCTCCGAGCTGTCAGCACAGAGCCCGATGCGGGGCTCGAACTCACGAACCGCCAGATCATGACCTGAGCTGAAGTGGGACGCTTAACCTACTGAGCCACCCAGGTGCCCCAAAACTCAAATCTTAAAAACATAAGGCTGACTTGACGTACTCAGTGTAGATGAGATGTTCTCCTTGTACGTAGAGGTTTTGATAAAGTACAGTGAATTGGATCCTGGTCTCAGGGAACAGATTCTGTTTCACTTCTTATCAGTCATTGAATCACAGACTGTGATTAGGGAGCCTGCAGTGAGATGTGATGCTTCCTACCCACGAACGCATCGTGCTTATAAGCTAGGAGCTGAGCAAACAGAAGGAAAACTCTAATAATCTGGTTTCATTTGCTAAGCATAATAAAGAGTTTCGACCATAGTGCTACAATGAGAAACAGTAACACATTTAGTGTTAAGGAAGGTCAAAACCCACTTATGTGAAGCTTACAAGAGACCCTCCTGAAAAACACCCCTGATGTGCTAAAAATGAAAGAATTTAAAAAGCGAGTGAGATGCCAGGCAAATGCCACCCAGTAAAAATCCAGTAAGAAAATACTTACATCACACCATAGAGACCTTTAAAGAAAAACCTGCGTAGGGATAAAGAGGGATCATGTATGATATTAAAAAGAATAATCCAGGGTGCTTGGGTGGCTCACTTGGTTAAGCGTCTGAGTCTTCAGTTTGGGCTCAGGTCATGATCTCACGGTTTCATGACTTCAAGCCCCACATCAGGCTCTGCGCTGGTGGTACAGAGCCTGCTTGGGATTCTCTCTTTCCCTCTCTCTCTACTCCTCCACTTCCCATGCTGTCTCTCTCTCTTTCAAAATTAATAAATAAACTTAATAAAATTTTTAGGAAAGAATAATGCAAGGTAAATTCATACCCAGTGACATACCCAAAATACATAAAGCAAAAACTCAAAATAACCTATAAAAGTTGAGAAAACCATAATCATGATGGGAAATTTTAATATACCTCTTTCTGTACATAATCCTGCTCTCCCAAAAATACACGATAGATGTTCTGTGTGTATTTGAAAGGATACATATACAAGTTGGGTAACATTAGATCACAAAGTTAAGAAAGCTTTAAAAAACGATGTTAGTCTACAGACTGTATTCTCTTACTGTAACTCAATTAAATTAGAAACCAACACTTAAAAGATATTTTTAAATGTTTAGAAAAAACTAACTTTTGTGTTCAGGAGGAAATCACAATATAAATGAAATATCAAAACGCTACAAAGCGAAGCTTACGAGAATGACTAAAAACTGTTCTTAAAGGTAAATGTTGGCGTGCCTGGGTGGCTCAGTCTGTTAAGCGTACAACTTGAGCTCAGGTCATGATCTCGTGGTTTGTGGGTTTGAGCCCCGCATCAGGCTCTGTGCTGACAGCTCAGAACCTGGAGCCCACTTCAGATACTGTATCTCCCTCTCTCTCTGCCCCTTCTCCCACTTGAACTCTGTCTCTCTCTCTCTCAAAAATAAACGTTTAACAAAAAACTAAAAGATCAATACCACAAAGGCTGGTTTTTTGAAGAGTAATAAAAAGATATTTTGCAACGCTGATCAGAGAGAGGGAGAAGGCAAGTTTAAATATGTGAAGATTGAAAAAGCAGACCCGAGATACAGTAAAGAAGTTTTGAAGTTATCAGAAGACCTATGAACAACTTTATGCCGATATATTGGAAGACTCTGAAAAATGGAAAATTCTCTCAAAAATAGAACGACTAGATCTGATTCGAGAAGAAAAGGGAAGCATGACAAGCCCAGTGACTGTTGAAGAAATGGAGCTGGGGATCCGCCTCCCTGCTCAGCCACTCCCACCAAAAAGAGCACCCCAGGATCGCAGGATTTCACAGGCAACCCTGAGCAAAGCTTCAAGGGACAAATAATCGTAATTTTATACAGACTCAAGTGGGTAGGTGAGGAACCCCAAAAGGAACACTTTGTTTCCTTTACTCGAAGGATTCTCAAGTGAACTGGGGAGCCCTAGGGGTCCCCAAGGCTCATTCAAGGGGTCCGTGAGGTAGAAACAGTGAAGTGCTCTGTGCCTTGCCCTGTCCCCCTTTGCCAAGTCCACACGGCACTCCCAAGGGCCCCGAGGCAGGCGGCGCGGGAGACCCACTGCGGAATATGGATCCAAGCCCAGCTGTCTTCGGTCAGGCCAGACGCTGCAGAGACTCGAAGAAACCGAAAGGCGATGCCACGTGTCTCACAAAACCTTTTGGGAAAGCCTTTAGTCTGATTTTTTTTTTTTAATTAAAAAGTTTTCTGTTAGCATGTAATGGGTGTACTATTTTTTTTTTCAATGTTTTATTTATTTTTGGGACAGAGAGAGACAGAGCATGAACGGGGGAGGGGCAGAGAGAGAGGGAGACACAGAATCGGAAACAGGCTCCAGGCTCTGAGCCATCAGCCCAGAGCCTGACGCGGGGCTCGAACTCACGGACCGAGAGATCGTGACCTGGCTGAAGTCGGATGCTTAACCGACTGCGCCACCCAGGCGCCCCGTAATGGGTGTACTATTATATGAAGTGAATTAATAAGTATTTTTTGAAATGTCTCGATTGTGATGTGTAATAGGATAAGGATCAATAGATAGAACCCCATTTGAAAAAAACACAAAAAGTCCTTGGGAGTTTTCAGTAACTTTGAGTTGCGTAAAAGCTGAGGTGAAAATGTTTGAGAACGCCACTGTTCAGTCAGTCTGCTTTTCTGTCAACCCTGATTTAGTCGTTTTCCCATAAATGGCTTTTGTAGCCCTTGTTCCAAAGTGCTCCTAAGAAAATGCTTACCTATATCTTTGGCAAATCGGGGTTTTTCATTGCAGTGGAATTTGAACCAGAGGGAGTGGGCAGTGTTTTCTGTAACTCTGCCTCCAGACGAGTAGGTATTTAACACACTGGATGAATGTGTCCTCTTTCAGGTAATTAGTATTTACATGGGGATCACAGTTAATCTAGCAGATGCTTGGGATCCTTACAAAGCTGCAAAAACTGCTTTAAACAATACTCTGGACCTTTCGAACGTCAGAGAACAGGTAGGTGCTGGCCAATGGAGAAGGATTCCGTCACAGCTACAAGCCTGCTTTATGGCGTGGGAAATGAGTAGAGTTCCCAAGGAATTTGGAAAATGTCCACATAGACATTTTAGTGCAGTGACGAATGAAAGGTGAATTTTGCGCATCCTAATAAGATAGGTAATGATAGATTTTGTAACTTATGTGGTATATGTAAAGGGGAGGCTTGGGTCTTAAGATTCAGCGTCCTAAGACAAATCGGTATGTCACATGGCCCCGCTGACTTTGTTTATTCTTGTCGATGTGGATGGAATGGCTTTCACGGGTAGCTGGAATTTTAGTGTTTTCATTGGTAGGATGCATGTTGAGGATGGTAACTGAGCATACGCAAGATGCCCTGTCACTGTAATTTCTATTTATGTTTTAAATTTATTTAATTTATTTTAATTTTTTGGTGCAAGAAGGTGTTTTTATTAAAGCACGGGGACAGGACCTGTAAGCAGAAAGAGCTGCCCCATCACTGTAATTTAAATTTATCATTTCTGATGTATGAAACCAGCAAGAAGACTGAAGACCTTCCTCTCCTTAAAGTTTAAATGCTTACAGTCTATCTCTTTGATAAGAGCACAAGGCAGGAGGAAATTCCTAAGTAAACAGAGCCATAAAAATCTTTTTTTGGGCAGTATCCTTGACATTTCTAAGTTATCTTCCTCAGCCTGGCTGTCTGAGTTCTTGAGTTTCCGGGGCAGATAGAACGACATTGAGTCCAAGAACTTCAGCATGTTTTATTCAAGTAAATTACATTCCATAAATAATGCATAAAATAATTTCAACTTCATGTCTCCTGGAAATATACTAGAGAAAGTGATGCTTCTGATGCTTACTGGCATCAGAGCATTAATTTTTTCATTACTATGATTAGTTTCCAAAATTGCCTTTTCTCTCTGGTGCCATTTTAAGAAGATTTCAGAATTGTCTGATGAAACACCTTGTGGTAGTTTTAAACTAACCTGATGAGGTTGATGATGTTTAACATGTAACTCTTGCTTCAGAGAAAGTAGAATGACCCAAATCCCCAAAGGCTGGTTTGAAAATTCACTGGATTGAAAAATACACAGAGGTGTATTTTTGTTGTGCTCTCGTCTGCCTGTAGAAGCCTCTTCTTCTGGATATTTCTGCCCTGCCTCCTTTGTCAAGAATCATGGGAAGAATAGACAGTTGAGCCTATGTTTCTTTTCTATCCAAGTTGAGAACAGAAGGGGCCCTGGGAACCACTGGATACAGTTCTTTAGTTGACATTTGAAGAAACCAGGAGGGAGAGGTTAACCCCAAAGTCAAACCAATATCTAATCATAGCTAGAGGTAGGAGGTAGGATTCTCTTGGTTCTGAGTCCAATGCTCTTTTCAAAAGTGTCCAACGGGGCTTCTGGGTGACTCAGTTAAGTGTCCGACTTCAGCTCAGGTCATGATCTCACAGTTTGTGAGTTCAAGCCCCGCATCGGGCTCTGTGCTGATGGCTCAGAGCCTGAAGTCTGCCTCGGATTCTGTGTCTCCCTCTCTCTCTGCCCCTCCCCCCTCACGCTCTGTCTCTCTCTCCTAAAAAATAAACATTAAGAAAAAAAATGTCCAACAAACCACTTGCCTCTGAGTCTTACCAACTATGGTCCACATATTATTCACCTCCTGTAGAAATGTTATTACTTGTCAATGGGTTCATCTGTATGGGATTCATTTTCTAGGAAAGTAATTTTCTCTTTTTGAAAATGTAATTCAGGCTTTTTCTTTTTCAAAGTCAAGCAGATACGCTACCGTCAGTGAAAGAGTGCACACTCAAGTGCAACAATTTCTGAAAGAAGGGTATTTAAGGGAAGAGATGGTTCTGGACAATATCCCAAGGCTCCTGAACTGCCTGAGAGACTGTAACGTGGCCATCCGATGGCTGATGCTTCACACAGCAGACTCAGGTAATGGGCGAAAGGTGTGCCCATCTGTATGGCTCCACTTAAAGGCTTTCAGAGCTAAGATATGCCCCGCGGTGCAAAAATTGTTTAGCCTTTGGATGAGAATCAAGTGGCTTTTTAAGTTAGTCGTTTTTGTGTCTACTTGGACAAGTCAACAGCTCACCTGAATAGGCCCCTTTGTCAGGTTTGATTATCCGGGATTATCCCAGTAGGTCCAGTATAATCACGAGGGTCCTTAAATTGGGAAGAGGGAGGCAGAAGAGTCAAAACTAGAGAGGTGGAATCATGAAAAAGCCTCAACAGACCATTCCTGGCTTTAAAGATGGGAGGGGCTACAAGCCATGGAATATGGTGGCCTCTAGATGCTGAAAAAGATAAGGAAACAGGATTTCCCCACAGCCTCCAGAAGGAGCCTGCAGAAGGAGCATAGGCCTGCTGCCTCCTTGATTTTAGCCCAGTGACACCCATTTCAGATTTCTCCTCTCTGGAGCTGTAAGAGAATACGTTTGTGTCCTTTTAAGCCATTACGTTTGTGGTAATTTGTTATAGCAGGAAACTAATTGAAGAGCCAAGCCAGTAAATAAGCCAGATGTGTAAAACAGACACTTAGTGGGATTTCGTCCAGAGCAGGAGAGAAATGTTGCTTGGGGTAGTGGGTGAAGGTAGCTGGGGAAGGCTCCATACAGGAGGCAGGAAGGATTCTGAAGTAAAAAGAAGTTCTAGACTGGAGAAATGATGGGGGCGGGGGGGGGGGGGGAAGGTACGATTTTGGAAGTACAGGAAACCATGGGCCCACAGAGTTGATAAACAGGCTGAACCTGAGTGCCTCATAAAGGTAGATCAGGTCTAACCTTTTCTGGCCCACAGTCCTCTTGGAGACGCTATTGGCCATCAAGTTCAGTTGCTTCACAGGTTGTATGAAATGCCTTCACAGGGTCTGTGAGCCTATGACTTAAGAAGCTCCCGATTTAATGAAAAAACAAGTAGGTTGGACTAACCTGAGCTTGTTCAGAGCTGACACAGTTTCTCGTACTCAGTGAAGGCTGGATCAGTGTTAGTTAACCAATGGCTTCCCCCACCCAGAGCTGCGTGCCCTTCCCGCTAAGCGTGGCTGTCATCCAGCGGCCCCGTGAAGCCTCCTGCTTTTTGTTTTTCATCAACAAACTTTGCTTGAGAGCCACCCTGAGACAGGTACTGCCTTCAACACGTGTTCTTTCAGATAAGGCAGTATCTCAAAGTAAACTGTCCACTCCAGATTATTCTGCAGCCTCCCCTGGTAACACAGAGCCCGTCTCACAGCTCTTCCAGGCAAGATGTTCTTTCCTCTAGCTTCCATCTGGTCCCACTTCCTGTGGGTGCTAGGAAGCGAAAACAGCAGGGGGACGACTTCATCCTTTGTATCCTTGGAAATATGTGGAGTTTCTCCTCAGCTTTCTGTCTTCATCCTGGAAATCTCTTTCTCGAAAAATGCTTTCCAGTTTTTGGTTTTGTTTTTTGTTTTTTTTTTTCATTTGGCTTCTTTGCCTCGATCCTTCTCCAGTTTACGTTCGCTCACAGCATGAGCACCGTGGCCGAGGTTTAATCGTCCAATGGATCTGGTGTTGGTTAGTCACGTTTAGTCAGTCCATAAACTCCAGTTCTAATTTGGGGATTTTACCACACTGACTCAGTTTATAATCTTTACCAAAGTCTTCCATTCTCAAGCACATGAACAACTCAGGCCCTCGCTTTATCGTATCATAAAACCAACTGTGGTTTTCCAGTGACTCAGCCTCCTCCTCACCTTCCCTGTGAGCCAGGAGTCTCCTGGATTTGGACCCTTCCAGGGACAACCTCGTCTTGCCAGTGGTCTGTGCACTTACCTTCAGCCACGTCTGTTTCCCATTTTTGTGCCTGGCAATTGTCTGACCTGATTGCACAAGGTCACGATTTACCAGAAACAAGTGATTTACCTGATTGTGAGTCATGCGTGGGAAAGATAAGTGCTTATTTAGTTTCTGTGGTGTTCGGGTCATGATGTGCAGGAAGGAGTGCATATATTCTTTACATTCCCTCCTGTTGGCCTCCTGGAGGCACTTCCCCCAGGCTTTGGAACCCTGTTCTGCAGCTTGCTTTTTCTCATTCAACGGCATATCATGGATGACATTCCACGTCAGAGCCAACTGTCGTGTTCAAAAGTTCGGTTGTACTTAACTTCATGGCGTAGATCTATTGTCATTGATTTTATTGAATCTCATCTTGCTTTTTTAAATGCTCCAAATGAGTGAAAATGGAGGCACGTTTTTAACAATTCATCTTAGATTTCATATTTTCTGCACAGCGAATAAATTGGGAACTCTTTTCTTCCTGTTTCTAGCTTATGACCCAAACAACAAACGCCTTCGTCAAATCAAGGACCAGATTCTAACAGACTCTAGATACAATCCCAAGATCCTCTTTCAGTTGCTGTTGGACACTGCACAATTTGAGTTTATACTCAAAGAGGTAACGATCTTTAATGAATAATCACCAACATCTTAGTTTTTCTGTGCTTAAAAATATTTTTAAAGGGTTGAGATTCAATAACGAGTCATAGTCTTTGATTCAGGCTACAGATTCTAGCAGTCTGAGATCGTTCTTATACTAAAAGGACAGGATTAAACATTTAACAGGCGTTTAGTGCCTACTGCCATTGGGGATACAGTGATGGGGAAAATTGCACAGGACCATGGAGGTGACAGTCTAGTGAGGAATGTGGACATTAATCAGAGAATCGCACTAATGAAAACGTAAATACAAACTGAGATACGTGCTCTAAGGGAAAGGAACATTGTTCTCTGAGTACCTAAAATCCCTGAGAAGAGAAGCAGGAGCTTCTGAAGGGACCTGAAGAAGGAACCTGTCGGAGTTAGCTAAGACAAAGGTCGGGAGCATTCTGGAGACCATTGCAGAGAGAGGACAGAATATGCCCGAGTCCTCTTGGGTAGGGAACAGCATGACCAGTTCAAGGACCAGAAAGAACAGTTGGCTAGAGGGGAGAGAATGAGATAAAAGTGATATGAGATGAGGTCAAAAGGTGGGCATGTAGGCCTTGTAGGATTTCAGTCTTCATCTGCAAAGCCATGAGAACCTGTTAGAAAGGGCTTTTAAGTAGGGTGGATGATTTGTGTTTAAACAAGGTCCACTCAAGGATTTTAAGGATTTTGAGCTCCCTGAAGGAAATTCTAAGGTTGATTGGTCTTATGCCTAAAAGAGCCTCTGTGGGCATAATAAAAATGGTTGATACCCAGGAGTGCCTAGGTTCTATAACCAGTAGCCTTGGCGGTTCGGATCAGGTGGGCCCAGGAGCTAGCCGTGGACGTTAAGGCCCATTCCAAACTGATATTCTCCTTGCCTCAGTCTGGTTAGTGGTCTGCCGGTTTTTTCTTTATCTTCTAGGTGTGCGAGGACACTGTGTTCCCCCGTTCAGTAGCTAAGGAAAAGTACATGCTGATTATTAACATCATGCACATGTGTGTGTTGAGTGTTATTCAGTAACCTGTCTCGGTATAATTTTGTAAGATCAGAGAAACGCTACCCCTTTTTGATCTCTTTAAGAATGTTCATGTTTTCTCTCTCAATAGCAAGTCATTATTGAATACCTGCTCTGTTCCCAGCTAGGTGCTAGGAATTCAAAAATGAACAAGGCATGTCCCTCCCATCCAGGAGCTCTCAGTACAGTGGGGAAGAGAGACAGATTAAGCCAAAATGAGAGACCAAGAAAGATCCAAGAGCAGGAACCAGGCATCTTATTTGTTGGTCAAAGCAAACTTCAGAGGCAAGTGAGAGTCACCCCAAGGAATCAGTGCACTCCATCCACTTAGGATCCTGAAGCAGGACGCCAGTCACCCAAGAGTTCTGTAGCTCAATATTGTTGTGTGGGAATCAGGACAGATCTGGGTCATCTGCCCGACCACGCCTGCATTTCTAATCGTTAATCTTTTTCTGGAATCTGTTGGAATAGAATGGGCAGCTTCCTTCTGTCTGTTCTATTGGAGAGAAAAGAAGACCAACTCATTAAAGATCTTCAAAAGAGAAGGATCTGGTAGAAAGATAAAAATAACTGCCCAATACAAATTGAGCAAAACAAAGATATATTTAATGTCTGACATTTCAGCTCGGTTCTTTAACCTTTATCTCTATCTCTCCCACCTCCCATCCCAACCCTTTTTCTAGAATCACCTTCTGATTCTCTTAGAAACACACTAATTAGACCTGTGTTTCTTCTAATCTTTTGATGAAGGCGCATCTCTTAACTTGAGAACCATCCCCTATCCCAAATTCCATCTTACCAGATATGAAACCTGTGAGGTCAACCTGGGAATGAGTGTCTGAAGGGTTTCAAGCTATTAGGTCTGTAATGAAGGCCTCACAGTGTTATTTTTGTCACTGCTGCTTCGTGAAATGGCATTGATCGGTCCTAGGCATTCAAAAAGACAGATGGACTCTATAAATAATTCCTACTGTTCCTCACCCTGCCTGAGCACTAAGATTCCTCTTTCTCTGGCCCCACAAAATTCCACCAGTCTTTATCCTTTCATCTACAATGAAGTCTTCATCTTTTAACATTCAGTTCGATGCTGAGGAATGAAGAATTTCTTAAGAGAAAAATCAGTATATTCTCATATTTACCTCTTAGGATCCCAGTGAAATAAATCCCTGTAGTTTTGCGACACACTTTAAATAGGTTTTTAAAATTTGTTTCAAGGGGGGGAAAAAAGCAAAACCTTGAGTTATACCATTTCCTCCTCTGCTCAACTCTTTACAGGCCTTTAATTTTGTGAAGGAGTGAATTAATAAACAGACTTACTGTGTGATCCAAAAGAAAAGATTTTTGTGGGTAATTTAATTCATTATCCACTCATCAGACAAGGATCATGCTCAGCCTTCCCTGACCTATTTTAAATAGATGCAACCACAGAAATTATTACTTGCAAAGGACCTTTGAGCAGTGGCCACCAAATTTGATTTCACATTAAAAATGCTGGTTCCTAGGTCTACCCAAGACCTTTTGAACCAGAAGCTTCATGGGGGAGCTTGAGAATCCCAACCCTTGAAAGCCATCCAGATGATGAGATGCTGCTTATGTGCAGTTGGTCTGAAAACCAATGCAGTGGTCTAGCTTTGCCCCTCAATTTGTACAAAGTAGTGCAGCTTAAGAGATGACGTCAGGGGTAATGTTACTTTTAGATACCTATTTTTATAATAAATTGGGTTTCACTCAGGGCTTTCTTTGTAAACTGCCTTATTTGGATTTCCTCTTAAGTAAGTAAATCTCTTCTGTCTCTTTCAACAGATGTTCAAGCAAATGCTTTCAGAAAAGCAAGCCAAATGGGAGCATTACAAGAAAGAGGGCTCAGAGCGGATGACGGAGCTTGCTGATGTCTTTTCGGGAGTGAAACCCCTAACCCGTGTGGAGAAAAATGGTAATTGCTAAAGAGGAAATATCATTGTGTTTGAAATGTACACACGAATTCTTGGAAACACACAGAGTAAAAACTCAAGCACATTGTCATCATTGTATGCTAGGACATTGCTGATGAACGTCTAAAGCCTAGTCTTAGCCGCCTCTAGCTTTGGGCTCCTTTCGGCAATGTTCATATCTTCTCTGGACTTGGGGCTTCTTATTTTTGAAGTATGAGGTTAGGCTACAGGGGTTGTTATACTCTGACTCATAGTCCGGAGGTCCATAATTCATCCCCCAGCCTCACCATAGTGTGTCAGCTTATGTGCATTTGCAGGGAGGAAGAGAAGGACCTATAACTGTCCTGATCATCTCAGGATACTTCACTCAAGAATAGTACTAACTACTGGGGCACCTGGGTGCCTCAGTTGGTTAAGCGCCCAACTCTTGATTTTAGCTCAGGTCGTGATCTCACGGTTCGTGAGTTTGAGCCCCTCATTGGGCTCCATGCTGGTGGTGTGGAACCTGTTTGAGATTCTCTCTTTCCCTCTCTGCCCCTCCCCGGCTCGTGCTTTCTCTCTCTCTCTCTCTCTCTCTCTCTCTCTCCAAAATAAAATAAATAAACATTAAAAAAAAAAAAAGAATATTACTAACTACTAACATATGGGTGCCTGAGTAACTCAGTCAGTTGAGTGTCCGACTCTTGATTTCGGCTCAAGTCATGGTCATGATTCATGAGATTGGAGCCCTGCATCAGGCTGTGCACTGACAGCACGAAGCCTGCCTGAGATTCTCTTTCTCCCCCTCTCTCTTCCCCTCCTGCATGTGCACACATATTCTCTCTCTCTCAAAAATAAATAAACATTGAAATAAACAAATAAAATTTTAATAAAAGAATATTAGTAACTGCTAACATAGATGGTATCCAGGAGTCTTGTCTTCTCATGTTTTCTGGTTCTTTTTTCCTTGTGCGCCTGCCATCTAGTGGCAGAAGAGGGGACATGCAGACTTTTCGAAACAACACAGCTCAAGCCTTAACGTTAATCATATTAATCCTGCTTCTTTTAGGAAATTTTATCTGTGGGAAAATCATGGTATCACTTAAAATTTTTATACAGATAGAAACCCTTCAAAGTGCCCCTGAATTACCATTCTGAATTTTAAGATGAGAAGCTATTTTTAAAAAAAAAAATTTTTTTTTTTTAACGTTTATTTATTTTTGAGACAGAGAGAGACAGAGCATGAATGGGGGAGGGGCAGAGAGAGAGGGAGACACAGAATCGGAAGCAGGCTCCAGGCTCTGAGCCATCAGCCCAGAGCCCGATGCGGGGCTCAAACTCATGGACCGTGAGATCGTGACCTGAGCTGAAGTCGGACGCTTAACCGACTGAGCCACCCAGGCGCCCCGAGAAGCTATTTTTTTAATGCTTAATGTTTTAACTATGAAATTCATTTCTGATAAAAGTTAATTATACAGTAGAATTTCTCAAAGGTATAGCTTTTTGTTTGAAAAAATTACTCTTTTAATCAGTATGATCTTGTGATTACTATATTTGGCTTTTGTTGATGTATTTGATGTCGAATGGTTAGCCTAAAATATATTTCCGAATTACTTTATTATTCCTAGTAGGAAAAGTTGGTGTGTTTTTAATAATGTGATATAAATTAGCAACATGTCTTGCAGGTCACTACATTTTGTCCGAAAAACAAGGAACCACCTGTAACAGTCTAACCAGATTAATTTTTGAGAATCAGGCACATTCGTCTCTGTTCTAGTCTCTTTTAGGTTCTTATAAATCCCAACACCAAGAAAAAAGAAAAGAAAACCCCACCATCACTTTAAAGGTCATTCAAAACGGCATCTGGTACTTTTTTTTGGCTATATAGCATATTTTAGCTTAGGAAATGCTTCCACAAATATTTCTCGTTTGAGCCTTACAGCCTTATGAGGTAGACATCTTCATTCTTGTTCCACATGTAAAGAAATCAAAGCTATAAAATGTAATCACTTGCTGATGGTAACAACGATTCAGAGCCTGGATTGAACTCGTCACCTCAGACTCTGAATGCTGTGCTTGTTCTGCTACTCTATAGCTGTCCCTCAGTCCTACCAAAAAAAAAAAAAAAAATCTTTAAAATTACAACCAGTGTTCTTCATGCCAATTCGTGAAATAACTTAGATTATAAGTCCGTAAGTGCTTTTATTAAAGTGAAGTCATCCCATTGATAAAACAAACAAACAAAAATGTTAGGGAATCAGCTTGATGAGATCAAATGAGCACAGCCTTTGAATCTGGCCAGACAGTCGAGAAAAGCCTGGTGCTGCTGTTTAGTGACTGTGTGACCCTGCCTGGGCTCCTTAACGTCTCTGGGCATCAGCTTCCTTATCCGAGAAATGCCTTCCAATTCCTGCCCCCATAGATTGTTGTAAAGATTCAGTGAGAAAAGCTCAGACCTTTGCCGGCCACCTTGAGGGTCCTCAGGGCATATTAATGACTCTTTCTCTGCTGTGTGAAACTGGTCTGTGAGTGCAAATGGCACCCCTCAGCTGTTCAGACGTCCCCTCAACTCACCACACGTTCTTCACACTCCTGACATGTTGCCCCTTGTTCTCCCAAGGCGTGCCATTGTTATTTTTGTCATGAAGCTTCTGCCCACATCTGTCCCTTCACCTCGTGACAAACTATCCCTCTGCCCCTCTCTGCCTTTCTCAGATCTTTTACTTACCCTCGATTCTCCAGGAAACTGTTCCCGGTAACTTTCTGTCACAATCTTTCAGTTCCTTCCCCACTCCTTCCCACTCCAGTGACCACCTTTGCACACTGGGGTTCACACCACAGACTCAGGCCTTTACACCTTTTCTGCCGGGTGTTAGACTGAGCTACTTAAGTAGAAAGTTTCCTGTCCCCTAGGTCACATACCCAAGGCGTTTTGGTGGTTCCTGTTTGGAGAATCCCAAGGGCAGTGTCAGGTACTGAGGGAAAGGTCTGTGAATAAGGGCTAGATTTGTGAAGGATTGTGGAATAAAATTCAAAGCCACAGCTACCACAGTTCTGGGATTTCAGCAGTCTCTCCTTGTTTCTGTGTTAATAGAAAACCTTCAAGCCTGGTTCAGGGAGATCTCAAAACAAATACTGTCTTTAAATTATGATGATTCAACGGCCGCGGGCAGAAAAACTGTGCAACTAATACAAGCTTTGGAGGAGGTAAGAAAACTCTTTGTAAGCGACAGTTCATGGGGCACCTGGCTGGAGGAGCGTGGGACTCCTGATCTCAGAGTCATGAGTTCTCACCCCCCATGGGATGAAGAGATTACTTACATAACTAAAACTAATAAATAAATAAATACATAAATAAATAACAATTCTTGGATCATGAATCATACTTGTGGATCCACCCAGAAGATCTGGTCCTGGAAATACAGCTAAGAGAATATTTCATCCGAGCAAAAAAAAAAAAAGCAAAATATGCTCATTGTGGTATTATATCCAGTGTCCTAAAATTGGGAAAATAATGCAGCGACCAGTGTGAAAAGAATGCTAACAAAAATGATATCTCAACTTGCAGAAACATAATTATATTTAATAATTATGAAGACAACATGGAAACATTGGGAGATTGTGGAAAGGCAGTAAAAGCAAAATCTGTATTTTTTTTGTGTTTTGTCTTGTTAATATAATTTACTTTCAAACTGCCTAACATATGATGCGTAAAGTGTGCTCTTGGTTTTTGGGGTAGATTCCCGTGGCTCATCGCTTACGTACAGCACCCAGTGCTCATCCCAACAAGTAGGCACCATTTTAGATTGGGAGAGAGTTTGGGGAGAGAAAAACTACAAAGGAATGCACAACAATGACCACAGTTGTATAATGATCATATGCTTCTATGTGATGTTTTCTCTTCTGGAAAAAAAATAGTTTGTTTTTTATCTACTCAGATATTATCTACTCAGATTCAAAAAAGAAGGATTATACTTCCCGACTCTTAAAATTTTAATTGTATGCTTAAGTAGGTTTAAACTAGCTTTAAACTAGGTTTTTAAACTAGGTTTAAAGTGGAAAATACACGCATGAGAACAATAACCATAAATTATCTAAAACATTGTCCATACTTATCTGGAACCCTGTCCAGATGAGATAATTTTATATCTTTAGAAATATAATTAATACTTTCTTTGGCATCCTTTCTTTTATTTTTAAGTAATATCTACACCCAAACGTGGGACTAGAACCCACAACCCCAAGATCAAGAGTCTAATGCTCTCTGGCCCGAGCCAGCCAGGTAGCCCCGGCATACTTTCTTATAGGCTCTTATTACTTTTGAGAGGTTTTATGATCCCTATGAATGGCAATACAAAACAGTACTCCACTATGAACTTGTCGGTTTCCTTAGCCATTCCAAACAGTTGCCCACTGGTACCATTCCTATTTTGGTTGTTTTCTGGATCTTCTACTCTACATTACAACTACAAACAACTTTGTGAATCTCAGATGCTTTTTATCACTTGTGCTGTTTATTTTGACCATGGCCCAGGCACCTTGAATTACATACATTAAAATTTCAGGATGAGGTGCCTGGGTGGTTCAGTCAGTTAAGCGTCCAACTTTGGCTCAGGTCACGATCTCATAGTCTGTGAGTTCGAGCCCCGCATTGGGCTCTGTGCTGACAGGTTGGAGCCTGGAGCCTGCTTCGGATTCTGTGTCTCCCTCTCTCTCTCTGCCTCCCCTGCTCATGCTCTGTCTCTCTCTCTCAAAAATAAATTTAAAAAATGTTAAAGAAAAAAAAAACAGAAAAAACACTTCAGGACACAGGGGAGTCATTCTTTTGTTTTAAGGAGTACAACATAAGAACTTAATGTACAAGTGCCAACACCCTGGTATAATGTGACTTACTCTGTGTGTTAGCAATCCTGCAAATCTCCAAAATTAAGAGGATTTTCTAATATGCCTTTATCAGCACTCACATGGAAGATAGAAGCACCCACTCATTATGTCATCTATGTACAGAAAAAAAAAAGAGCAGAACATTTTCTAATCCTAGAAACCTGTGCATTACGTTATGACTTGGCTTATACATTTCTAGGGTTATCGTTTGAAATAGAAATTTTGCCAGGAAATTCTTAGTGCATGACATGCCTTTTTGAAATGTTTTCAGGGAAAAATGAACACCACAGAAGCCATTCGGAATTTTTAAATTAAATGTGTTTATGTAACACAGGTTCAAGAATTTCACCAGTTGGAATCAAATCTGCAAGTATGTCAGTTTCTTGCTGACACTCGCAAGTTTCTTCACCAAATGATCCGAACCATTAACATTAAAGAGGAGGTCCTGATCACAATGCAGATCGTTGGGGACCTTTCTTTTGCTTGGCAATTAATTGACAGGTAATGTGACCAGCCTACCATTTCCCCTGGATGAAGGCCACTGCGGATGTCTCCTTACCATTTCTCTCTCTTCACAGTTTCACATCTATCATGCAAGAAAGCATAAGGGTAAGCCCGTCCATGGTCACTAAACTTAGAGCTACATTCTTGAAGGTAAGCAGAGAACAGTTAGGTCATGTTCTTAGTCACTAGGGAAGAATTGGTCTCCGTTACTACCTCATGCCTAAATTCAGCCCGAGATTTCATTCTTTTAGAAAGTTAGGTAATTTGGGACACCTGGGTGGCTCAGTCGGTCGGGCGTCCGACTTCGGCTCAGGTCATGATCTCATGGTTCGTGGGTTCGAGCCCCACATCGGGCTCTGTGCTGACAATTCAGAGCCTGGAGCCTGCTTTGGATTCTATGTCTCCCTCTCTGTCTCTGTGTCCCTCCCCCACGCGTGCTCTGCCTCTGTCTCTCAAAAATAAATAAACATTAAAAAAAAAAGTTAGGTAATTTAAGTATTTTTATAAACTGAAAATTGTTAGTTTTTCCATGAAAGCAAAGTTTGAAAAGATGCCACGCATATTGGAAGTTTCAATTAATACAAGTTGGATGTCTTATAGAAGGTAGTGTTTACATTAAAAAATACGTTTTTTCAAGTTTTACCAGTATGCTAAAAATGTGGGTCCTTTTTTCCCTAGATGTGAAGTAAGTCCTTTTACTTACTCATTTAAAAAAACTCTTGTTGAGCCTCTGCTACAAGCTAGGATCCCCTCCAAAGTTTAGGGAACAGTGGTGGACAATTCAAGTATAGCTGTGCTCCCAAGATAATTCCAGATCGAGATAAATGAACAAAAATTTACTCAGCGTCTTCTGACAGAGTTACCTCATGTATCAGTTCTGAGGTGCACTTTCTTTCGTATTTAAAAAATCTCTCTAATTGGGGATGGGTTTTATAACTGACAGCACATCATAGTTCACCATAAGCATGTTCGCTTCTTTCCGAGTGGTACAGAAAATAATGGTACTTCTTCCATGCTGTGACCTCTCAGATTGGAATGAGTACAGTCAGCCATCAGTCACAGTGTCTGATTTCCATAGAAGAGTAGCTGCCTTCTGGAACACAGTGGCTCTCAAACTTGAGGGGCATCAGAATCACCTGGGGGGGGCACCTGAGGGACTCAGTCAGTTAAGTGTCTGACTTCCGCTCAGGTCATGATCTCGCTGTTCATGATTTCGAGCCCCACGTCGGGCTCTGTGCCAACATCTCAGAGCCTGGATCCTGCTTCAGATTCTATGTCTCCCTCTCTCTCTGCCCCTTCCCTGCTTGTGCTTGCGCGCGCTCTCTCTCTCTCTCTCTCTCTCAAAAGTAAATAAGCTTAAAAAAAAAATTGGCATCTGTAACAAGTCCCGGCTGATGCTGATGCTGCTGGTCTGGGGACCACAATTTGAGAACCACTACCAAAGCAGATGACTGTCGTTTTTTTAGAAAGTGTATCATTGTCAGAAACTATTAATGACTTTGATGAGTCAGTGGTTGTTGCATTATCTTGGGTAAAGCCCCAGAGCTTTGTTGTATGTTACTATTTCTGGAAAGAGATTTCTAGGACTTCTGGAAATGGAGAAACACATGTACCTACTTTTCTTGCAGCTTGCCTCTGCCCTCGATCTTCCCCTTCTTCGTATTAATCAAGCAAATAGTCCTGACCTTCTCAGTGTGTCTCAATATTACTCTGGTGAATTGGTGTCCTATGTGAGAAAGGTGAGAAATGCATCAAGGTGACATTTATTTTATTGGCAAACTGACTGCTCTTCTAAATACAAAGAGGATGCTTGGGGCCCTATGAAAAGTATACCCGTGTTCCTTTCCCTTATTCTTAACTTGATTCCAGAAACTTGCAATACCTGAAAATAAACTTACTCTTACTGGTATTGTGGATATGCAGATGTGTTTTTACTTTCAGGGAACTTTTGCACCTGTTTTTAAGTGCTGGTGGTATTAACTCCCATTCTGCGCTTAACAGAAACTGAGGAATAGAGATTATATTGGCTTCTTTAAAGTCACCGAGCTAGTTGGTAAAAAAACCAGATCTAGATCCAGCACATCCTAGTTGGAGCTGTAAGTTTTCCCGGGAACTTTGGTCCTCGTTTCAGTAACTTACGGTGCAGCGTGGAGCCAGACAGACCTGGCTGCAAAATTTCGCTGTGTCACCTGCTGACTGCGCTACGGCCACGTTACTTAACCTCTCCGAACCTCAGTCTTTTACAAGTTTATAACGTGGAAAAGATACATCTTTTTGCTGCACGCGTATGGGGATTAGCTGTGTATCTTGTGAGCAATTGCTGCACGTGTATGGGATACGTCTTTTTGCTGCTGTGTATCTTGTGAGCAATTAACGTTTGAAAGAATGTAGCCGTGGGCCTGAGAGCAGATATTAAAGTACCTCCTCACGTCCCTTCCCGTCCCTTTTTGTAGACAAATGCCTGTGTGTACAAGGTGGTGCTGTCTTAACTGCCATCCTGGCATTTATCAGCTAAGAAAAATAAAAGACATATCCAACTGTTTTCCTTCTTTTCTCTTTCACTAAAGGTTTTGCAGATCATTCCAGAAAGCATGTTTACTTCTCTTCTAAAGATCATAAAGCTTCAGACCCACGATATCATTGAAGTGCCAACCCGCCTGGACAAAGACAAACTGAGGGACTATGCTCAGCTTGGCCCACGATACGAGGTGGCGTGTCCCTTTAACTTCTGCCTTTTGATGATTTAAAACCCAAACCACGATGTGTCACGGGTCTGTGTCGCCTGCCATATCCCTAGGAGCGCCAGACCAATTATGATTTATCTTTTCCTACTCTCCTGTGATAGCTTCATTCGTTACCGCGTCCTGGGTTATTTCAGGCCTTGCCTGCCTGAGTGTTCTCAGAGGACGGGGAGCTCAGCTGGCCTCTTTTCTCCGTGAACAGTCCTGATGAACCAGCCCTTCTTCTCTTTGGGTTAGATTGCCTAGACCTTTTGCGTTCGGGTTCCTGCTTTGTACATCAGATCAATGGCTCAAAGTAATCTGGATTCCATTAAACCATTTCCTACAGCCAGACTGTGAAGCCACTCAATAAGTAAGCAGCCCCAGAGGTGGTTCCTCCCAAATACCTCTGCTTTTCTTTCTCCTGAACTTAAAATTAAAGATGTGAAAAAAGTGAAATCAAGTGGAAATTGACATTATGAAGTCCACTGTCATCACCTTTCATCCCAGCATCAATTTCTACCACCTCTGACACAGCTCCAAAAATTGCATCAGGAATTTCAGTCTTCAAGCTTGAAATTTACATATTTATTCTAACTCAAAAACACAGCACCTGTCTACCATACCAGTGCCTCCCGGTGTGGCTTGAAAAAACTCGTAGAAAGCGGTAAAGATTAACTTTTTAGACTCTTGGTGAGCCTTTTCTACTTGGAAAGGACCATCCATCTCATTGAGTCCTGCCTGCTTTTTATGTATGAGAAACTGAGGCCCAAAGAAGGGGAGATGATTGGTCAGCGTTTAAGAACTATTTCATGTCTGCTGACCCTGCCCAGCATGTCTAATGGCAGTGCCTTGCTTACACCACAGCACCTCATTTCTGACGGGGGCCCATCACTCCCGCTGTCTTTGTTCATTTCAGGCTGTCAGCCAGTTATTTTCACTTCCCTTAGAAAGGATGGGTCTTTTATCTGAAGTACTTCATTAACTTTTTTTTCTTTGTTAAAGGTTGCCAAGCTTACTCACGCTATTTCCATTTTTACTGAAGGCATCTTAATGATGAAGACAACTTTGGTTGGCATCATCAAGGTAACGGCTTTGATACTCATCCACGTGGCCTTGTAGTAATAAGACTCTTAGTTTGGATCACCAGGGTGTTTCTCCCATGGGGAACAGGGAAGGCAATTGTCATCTTGGGTCCCTTACTACTTCACATGCAGCTCTCCATCTTCATTTTACTCGTTTGTTGATGGAGGAAGGGAGAGCATTATAATCCTGATTTTTCATCATGCCCAAGAGTTACTTAAATCTAAGAAAAATCCATTTTATTGAATTTCTTTATTAAATAAATTTTTTTATCATTTATTTTGAGACCGAGAGAGTGGGGAAGGCAGAGAGAGGGTGAGAGAGAGAATCCCAAACAGGCTCCCCACTGTCAGTTCAGAGCCCCATTCGGGGCTTGAACTCACAAACCATGAGATCATAACCTGAGCCAAAGCTGGATGCTTAACCCGCTGAACCACCCAGGTGCCACTTATTGAATTTTTGTAATAATGAAACAAAATAGTTCGTTTCCCTTTGGCCAAACAGCTGGCTCACTCTCTCCCACCCTTCTTTCCTTTTAGTATTTTTATATTGCATCTCAGGTGCAGAGAGCTGACCTGATCCTAACCCATTGTCATTGTCTGGCCATTGTCCTCACTGATGCGTGCTCGTTCCTCTCTTCATCCTTTCTTTCTCATCTGGACACCCATTCCCATTTCCATCCCCAATAGCACCTGCTCTGTGTGTTTGATTTCTGCCCCTAAAGAGGCAAGTAATCCCGTATTTTAAACATGAGGTGTTACTTTATGTGTGCCTGTGTTTGATTTGTCTACATCATATTGTACTCTAAGGCTCATTCTTTTTTCCAACTCTTCTCGCTAGTTACTGCTTTTGAAATTTGTTTGTATTGCTGTGGGTTGGGCAGTTGGTTACTTCTTACTGCTGTGTAGAATTATACATTTTACTTAACCATTCCCCAAGACCCAGACACCTATGTTGTCATTTTCACTCCAACGCTCCCCATTATCGTGAGCATCTCTGAACATGTCCCTGCTGTAGGGCCTGTGTCGGAAATCTGCCTCCCCAGGTCTGGGTCACTAGGTCTTAGGGTGTATTGATACTTAATTTCTCTCACTACTGCCAGATTGCCTTCTGAAATGACTGTTTCTCTGGTGTCTGTCCACATTTTTGACAATACGTGTTACTATCTATGTTATAGTTTTTGCTCCCCAAAGAGTATAAAGTGTTATCTCCATACTATTTTAATTTGTAATCCTATGATGACTAGAGATGTGCCCATTCACAGAGTTCATGGTGCTTGTATTTCTTTTTCATTTATCAGACATCAGTAGAATCTATATATTTCTGATTTTTATTTTAAAAAATGTGTGTCTATTGAATTGCCAGATTAACACTTATGTTAATAAAATCCAAGAAAACCTAAATAGAAATGAAACTTTAGTGTATGGTTTCTGGATGTGTGCTGAAATACCATTGTAGCCCTAGAATATTCACAGAACCCACTGAACATCCTTTAGACCTGATGCCAGTTTAATTCAGTTGATATGCAAAGAGTATACATGGAGGTAGTCACTTCTTACTAATCCATAAAGTGGTGATAAATCCTGGGACCAGATTAAGCATCTTACATGCAAAATGACCAGCACAGAAAGGGTATAATAAAACCTCATAATGAACAATAATTATCAAAAGAGAACCTGCTTACGAAAAAGGCAGATCTTTTGCTACAGTCTTTCAGATAAGAGCCAGGGAGAATATCATCTTGACCATATTCAACCCAGTAGACTTTCTCTGCCAGTCTAACAGTTCGGCTTTCGGTAACAGATCCGGTGGCCCTCACAAGTCTTCAGCCAACTAATGTTAAGCATCTATTTCAGACATTTATAAAATGTGTAAGTGTCCTTTAATCCATATGACGTAAAACAAGTGAGATATACACAGAGATGTATGTATAGATGTTCACTGTCAGAGGTAGCCATACAAAAAAAGAATAGAAATAATCTAAGCATTTATCAGTGAGAGAATGGCTGAATATATCATGGTGTGTTCCTACTGGAGATTGTTTGGCTGCCGTTCAAAAAGCTTTCACCACTCGGGGCGCCTGGGTGGTTAGCCTCTGACTTCGGCTCAGTCCATGATCTCACAGTTCGTGGGTTTGAGTCCCGCATCAGGCTCTGTGCTGCCAGCTCAGAGCCTGGAGCCTGCTTCGGATTCTGGGTCTCCCTCTCTCTCTGCCCCTCCCCCACTCACACTCTGTCTCTGTCTCTCAAAAAGAAATAAAAGTTAAAAAAAGCTTTTACCACCAAAGATTTCTAAAATTTAAAGTGGGAAAAGCAAATTGCAGAACAGTGTGTGTGTGTGTGTGTGTGTGTGTGTGTGTGTGTATACATATGTATTATGGTCCCATTTAGACTTTTTAAATTAACTATGTATTGAGGAAAATATTTATGTGTAGAAATTAATAGAGAAAGGTCTGGAGGATCCATGTGAAAAGGGTTAACTGTTATTAACTTCAGAGGAGGGGATAGAAATGTGAGGGAAGGGCCTGTGTGCAAGGGGCATTCTCTAAGCTGCAAGCACTCTATAGATTGGTGAAAGGTTTAGAAAAATTGGAAGGACCATTTAAGACTTTTGTTTTCTTGAAAACAGTTAACTCTTTTTCACTAAATCTGTTTTTTTTTTTAATAAAGAATCTTTTTTTTTAACGTTTATTTATTTTGAGAGAGAGAGCATGCACACGTGTGTGCATGTATGCGAGTGGCGGGGGGGCGGGGCAGAGACACACACAGAGAGAGAGAGAGAGAGAGAGAGAGAGAGAGAGAGAGAGAGAATATCTCAAGCAGGCTTGGCACCATTAATGCAGAGCTGATCTCAGAGCCTGAACTCACAAACCATGAGATTGTGACCTGAGCTGAAATCAACACTTGGATGCTCAACCGACTGAGCCACCCAGGTGCCCCTCACTAAATCTGTTCTTTATAAGGAGTATTTCTTTGAAAACGTCATGTTACTTCTTTGATTTCTTTTTCCTCGTTGATTATATCTAGTTATAATTTACCCTCGTATTGTGAAATAGGGCACAAATACTGAAAGCTGTAGATCCAATTACATAGTTTAATGGGTTATTACAACCACCACCCAAGTCAAGAAATATAATTTCCCAGCTCCTACCCCAGGATCCTCCTCATGTGCCCTGACCTAATCCTAGTCTCTCCATTTAGAGTTTTATTATCTAAAGTCAATCTGTGGACACTACATTTAAAAAAAAAAAATACATTCTGTCTTTTAAGTCTTCAGGTTTCTCCTCCATCCTTTTCCTTTCTCACAGTTTATCTGGTCAGGAACGCACAGCCTCTGACTTGTTGTTTGTCCGAAGTCTGGCTTTTGCTGATTGTATAGTCATGGTGTAGCTCAGCATGTTTCCCTGGCTCTTGTATTTTGTGTAACTTTCATTGCAATTGCCATTCTTAAAGTTTAAATATAATCAAACCCAGATGAAACCCATCCGTTTGTCTTTATGACTTTTAAAAGTAATGGTACTTTGCAAATTAAAAATATAAGAAACAAGTTGCAGGGAATTTCAAGGGATTATGTTAAAACTATTTGATGTTTTCTGGATTTGACAGGAGACTGTCTTTTAGGGAATAATGGATGCTTTCTCATTATAGAAAAAAGAACCAGCAAAACCAGCTTATAGAGGTAGATAGCAGATTTGCCTTCCTGTTTTATCTCCCTAATTACAAACAGCATTCCAAGAATACTGGAAGAAAAGAGAATTGTTAAGTCTGTCCAACCCCAAGTTTGAGCTTGCTCATGCGGATGTAGGTGGTGTCTGGAAGAAAGGCAAGGCCAGGCCGTTCATTCCCCTCTGCTCCTGGTGAGAAGAAAAGGCACTTTTTACTTTTAATGAAATGATTAAAATGAGAGAGGCACTTTAAAATTCTTCATACCCACCATCTCTGGGATGTCATGTTGTAAAATTACCATCATGAATTTTACGGAGGCCAGCCGAGTCCTAAAGAGGTGACAGGTTCCACAATTCTGTCCAAGCTGCACAAGATCAAAGAGACGGGAAAGGAGAAAAGTCCCAATCATTGGGAAATGGGGTGGGAAAGTGCTTCCCTGCAGATTCCAGAAACTGTCTTTCCTTTGGATTTCGTCATGGCTGAACTTTTCCTCACGGCCATTTTTTGCTTTTTGATTTGCACGTAGGTGGATCCAAAACAGTTGCTGGAAGATGGAATAAGAAAGGAGCTGGTTAAACGTGTTGCTTTTGCTCTTCATAAGGGACTGATCTTCAACCCCCGAGCCAAGGTACCAGATGACCACGTGGGTCTGTCCTTTCTCTCTGCCCAGCTTGCAGAACTGTCGTGAACAACACCTTTCCTCCTAACACATACCTGATATATGATGGTCAGCGTAATACACTGATGTGTTTTTTGATCCTATGTTGTAATCCTTTCTTATGATAAGAAAATCCTTACCAAAACCAGCCCTTTCCTTCACTTGTTGATCCCCCAATTTAAGAATTGAACGGATATCTGTGATTCAGGGTCACTTCTTAAAAGAATTTCTTAACCCTAAAGCAGATGGGGACTATAAAGCCTGTAATTTTTTTTTTTTTTAATTTTTTGAATGTTTATTATTTGAGAGAGAGACAGAGACAGAGAGCAAGCAGGGGAGGGGCAGAGAGAGAGGGAGACACAGAATCCAAAGCAGGCTCCAGGCCCTGAGCTGTCAGCACAGAGCCTGATGCGGAGCTCGAACCCACAGACCATGAGATCATGATCTGAGCTGAAGTCAGCACCCAGCCGACTGAGCCACTGAGGTGCCCCTGGCCTGTAATTTTTTATTTGCCTTGACCTAACAGATCATTTTTCTCAGGAGGAAAACAAAAATGGGCCTAGAACTTGTATCTAGGGTTCTTTTCACTCCAGTAAATTCAATTTAAAATATTTTAAGTATTTGAAGGTTGGATGTATTCATCAAATGACATGAGAGAAATCATCAGTGTTCATTTTCCATATTCTTTTGTGTGAGACTCCCCTCCCAAATGAATGAAACCTCTTCTTTGCTGAATGTCTGAGCACTCATGCTGGATGAGGTAGGAAATGGGTATTTCCCCAAAGCTCTCTTAAACTCTCACTGTGTTTTAGAGAGGGGTCTTATTTAAAGTCTAATGTAGATATTAGTGGTTGACAGTCTACCCCAGTGTAATAGATTTGTGTTTCCTCTTTTGCACAGCCAAGTGAGTTGATGCCCAAGCTGAAAGAGTTGGGGGCTACCATGGATGGATTCCATCGCTCTTTTGAGTACATACAGGACTACGTCAACATTTATGGTCTGAAGATTTGGCAGGAAGAAGTTTCTCGTATTATAAATTATAATGTGGAACAAGAGTGTAATAACTTCTTAAGAACAAAGGTATCTAATTAAATTGTAAAATTCTGGACTGTATTTGTTATTCAGACATTTAAAATACATGCCCTGAACCTCAGAAATAGCAATAAGAAAATTTATTTAAATAGTTACTAAAAATCGGTTAGCATTAGATAGTCACAGATCCCTTCAGAGTACATTCAGGAGCCGTGAGGGTTCCAGAAAAGTTTATAGGACACCTGACCTCCAAGAGTTTACCATCCTAAGGAGGAGGGAGATGTAATTAAATGGCCACAGAATGAAGCTGTTGTAAATGTCATAACTCCCATGATCAAGAGTTCAGAAGGCTTGATCAAGGAGTTCAGTTGGCCTGATCGGAGTATGCACATAACAGCAGAATTGCTGGGTCATGTGGTAGTTCTATGTTTACCTTACGGATGAACCACCAGACCACTTTCCACAGCACCTGCAGCATTTTTCATTCTTTCCAGCAGCATCTGAGGGTTCTCATTTCTCCATATCCTTGCCAACGCTTCTTGTTTTGCTCTTTTAAAAAAATTCTAGACGTCCCCGTAAGGGTGAAAGGGTATCTCATTGTGGTTTTGATTTGCATTTCCCTGGTGGCTAATGATGTTGGGCATCTTTTTGTGTGCTCATTCACCATTTGGATGTCTTCTTTGGGGAAATGTCTACTGAAGTCCTTTGCCTATTTTTTAATTGGGTCATTTGAACACCAGATTCTTACAAATCCGTAAGAATTTGTCATGGCTGAGAAGTTTGATTTTTAGTCAGTAGTTGACAAGGAGTAAGTTTTTGATTAGGGAACTGACGTGATTCAGGTGACGTTATTGAAGGATTAAGCATCTTCCAGCCTTGTGATATTTTGGAATCTTATTATCATGTCGATGCATGTTAACCTAGAAGACAAAAAGCCAGAAATTCCCATCTCTCTTCTAACTTCTCAGTCACTTCACTTTTCACAAATATTTCTTCTTTTATAAATGTTACATGTAGCATTTCTCGGGGGCTATTACCCCAGTTTTAAGTTTTTTTCTTCCAAACCAAGGAGCATTTATTGTCACTGTTTATGCAACATCATATTTGTAAAACTAGGTAGAAAAAAGAATAACTGGTTATCTTATCAAAGACGTACGGTTGACCCTGGAGTAGCACGGATTTAAGCTGCATGGGTTCATTTTGAGCTGCAGGGGTCCATTTATACACTGGTTTTTCCCAACAGATACAGTACAGTACTGTAAAATGTATTTTCTCTTCCTTATGATTTTCTTAACATTTTTCTCTAGCTTATGTTGTACAAATACAATGTATAATCCATTTAACATACAAAATATATGGTAATGGACTATGTTATTGATAAGGCTTTTCTGGTCAACTATAGGCTGTTAGTAGTTAAGTGTTAGGTGACTCATAAGTTGTATGTGGATTTTCAACCTTGTGTGGGTCAGCGCCCTAGCCCCTGTGTTGTTCAAGGGCCCACTGTACTAAATGTTCATGGTTTTGTTTTGTTTTGTTTTGTTTCTAGATTCAGGACTGGCAGAGTATGTACCAGTCTACTCATATCCCAATACCAAAGTTTACCCCTGTGGACGAGTCTGTAACATTTATTGGTCGACTCTGCAGAGAAATCTTGAGGATCACAGACCCAAAGTAGGTGTATCTAAATTCCACTGGGCCTTGAACACTGTGGACGATAGAAGTCTCTGAACATCTTCCTCAAATCACACCCTTGTTCCTACTACACTTGGATCTAGTGGGTTTATTAGAGTCACTTTTTTTGAGACTGGGTATTTTCTGCAGTGGGACTAAGGAGACCCCAGTCCAAGGAAATGGAGATCAAAATAACTTTCAGGTCTGTTCAGCCACCTTTTAGTTTTATGTTCTTCTCACTTTCCAACTAACATTCTACTCACTTGGGCCTGCAGACTCCCTAGTATGTTAAAACTTTTTTTATTACGGATTTGCTCATCTGTACCTGTAACTGTGGCACACTCCTCCATTCCAGCCACCAGGTCTTACATTTATCAGACCCTGACCTTTGGAGATTACCCCCACACCCACGCACTTGTGTAACATTTACCTTGTACACACTTTTCAGCACATTGTACGCATCCCTGATACTCATTACAGCCATCTCTGACATAGGCATTGTTATTCTTCCCATGTTAAAGGGAAGTAACTGAGGCTTAGTAAAGCTAAGTCACTTGCCCAAGATCTGGGTCTAAATGGTAGATCCAGAATACACACCAGCCCTCTGACTCCAGGGCCCAGCTCTTAAGTGCCATGCTGTTAAGGGCAGGCTGCATAGCTTTGCATACAGTGGATCACAGTTTATATACACAGTCACATGAGTGAACATCTCCTGTGGTCAAAACCACCCTTAAGAATATTTTAGGTGGGCACCATGGGAGACCCTTGCACGCTCCTTCCCTCATTACGCCTCATTTTCCTTCTCCTTCTCAGTTGAGCTTCTGATGAGGTAGTCGGTACGAAGCCCAGCTGCAGGAAGGGCCGGCTCGCGTTTTCTGTGTCCTGTCTACCCCTGTGCACATGCTCACTGAGTAGAATGGTTGGTGGGATTACCCAGGAAAAGAGGACTTCTCTTCTTTCTCTGTCCAGCTGTGCATGCATAGTTGAATTTGTGTAAGCTAAATGGCCTTATGACATGTCTCCTTTGTACAGCCTTCAAATTCTGGCTTATTTTAGCTCTTCAAAAGTTATGCAACTTGGCACACTATATGTAAACTTCTTCCAAAAGTTACAGCATAAATGAACTTTGTCTGTGACTCATGGGCCAAAAGGAGTAAATGATCCAAAACATTTTGTAACACCTGCTTTCTGGGTACCCATGGGTGGGTCACCGAAGCCCTTCTAGAAGACTATCCACCTAATGCCATGTTAAGACTTGTAGGAAGGATTAAGCATGCTTGGGATTTCCTTGTCATGTTATTGGCTTACTCATCGACATGGGGAGCCTCTCAAGTGACACATTCAGAGTGCCAGCACTGGGTGATCGAATCAGGACTCTTCGAAGCCTTAAAGTAGGATGCAGTTCTGGAAATCTTGTTCTTCCCATTTACTTCCAAATGTAAGCTTCCTTTGCTCCCGTGCCTCATTTCTTTTTTTTTAACGTTTATTTATTTTTGAGACCGAGAGAGAGCATGAACAGGGGAGGGTCAGAGAGAGGGAGACACAGAATCCGAAACAGGCTCCAGGCTCTGAGCGGTCAGCACAGAGCCCGACGCGGGGCTCGCACTCACGGACCACGAGACCATGACCTGAGCCGAAGTCGGCCGCCCAACCGACTGAGCCACCCAGGCGCCCCCTGTGCCTCATTTCTTAAAGATATGTCCTTAAAGATGTGTCTTAGAACTGGGGGCGTGTCGTCTGTGGAGTTTACTGGAATTTCAGAGGCTGGGCTTCCACCCCAGACCTGCTGAGTCAAACCCCAGGAATGGGATCTGGGCACATATTTTTAAGTGATTGAAGGTCCCCGTGCCAGCACTTGAGAACAGGAAGATGGTGGTTAAGGATACGGTGTTGGAATCAGGCCTCGCTCTGTTGTGTCGTCTGTAAAACAAAGGTCACACAGCTTATGTATTGCAGAGCCATGACGACAATGACCCCGAAGAGCACAGAACCTGACACCGAAGAAGTGCTCAGTAAATACCATTGGTTGTTAGCATTGCCATCCGCGCACTCCTGAGTCTAAAAGGAATCATTAGTTGGTGACCAGAACTGGGAGGAGAGACGAAAGGTCTTTGTTGCCATAGTCACGGATGTTTGATAGGGCAGCAGGATTCAAAGTTCTTTTCTTATCAAAGTAGAAATGACACGAGCCTCTTACATCCCGATCTTTGGGAATTTAAGGAAAGACGCCGTGGAGCGAAAACTGGGCGCTAATGCCTTCCAGCCTGACAGCCAAATCCGACCTTGGCCTCTCCGCTCAGCTCCAAACAACAGTCCAATTCAGTGGAAATGAATTAGTCCAAGCGGTGACCTGGCATAGGGCAGGAAACGGTGATTTCACTGAATTTTGCCTTCCTGGCCCATTGGGCATTCACCGTGAGATACACTGGGTGCCTGGACGCAGACGTTATTAAACGAATCACGTCATGTCATCCCTTATATCTGGTGCCCAAATCCTGTTACGTCTCCCATCTCCTCAGGATGAACTCTGAGCTGCTTTTGGGTTTTGAGTTTTTTGTCTTTCCTTTAGAATGACATGTCACATTGACCAGCTGAACACTTGGTATGATATGAAGACTCACCAAGAAGTGACCAGCAGCCGGCTCTTCTCAGAAATCCAGACCACTTTGGGGACTTTCGGTCTGAACGGGTTAGACAGGCTTCTGTGCTTTATGATTGTCAAAGAGCTACAGGTGAGCCTTTCGGCCTTCATGCATGGTTCCTGCTACCCTGGGAGAGATTTAACTTTTCTTTCATGCTTTCCTATCCTGACACGAGGCACACACATACATGCTTCTTGTCAGGTAGATAAGAATTGAGAATAAACTAGAATTTCCTTGGCCAACACGGTAGTTTTTTGGGTGGACCGGTTTTGAGAGTTTCATGTGAGGAAGTTGAGACTCTCTTTGAAACCAACAACTCCTCCGAGCAAGGGGTATTTCTAACAGGACCTAGAAGTTGCCGTTTCCCTGTCATCCTTTGTAACATTTTATGACTTAGCCCAGGCTGTGTTCCATATACATTTGAGTTCATTGGAGTGTTGTTCATTTTGTTCATTATGTCTGGTTCTTCTGTTGTGTCTTCGTGTTTTAGAATTTCCTCAGTATGTTTCAGAAAATTATCCTGAGAGACAGAACTGTGCAGGATACCTTGAAAACCCTTATGAATGCTGTCAGCCCCCTAAAAAGCATAGTGGGTAAGTGTTCTGAAACGAGTCTGAGATGGAGGTAACACTAGCTTTTCCAGATTTACTAAATAGAAAATTTTATTTTCACCTTTCAGCAAATTCGAATAAAATTTATCTTTCCGCCATTGCCAAAACACAGAAGATTTGGACAGCGTATCTCGAGGCTATAATGAAGGTATGTTATGGGAGAGAGGGTGATCATCAGTACTGTATTTTTTCAACTATCATCTTCTTGTAACTTTGTCACCCAAAGAAAGCTACTCTCTTTCTTGCGTCATCAAAGCAAAAATACAACACTTCAGTTTATTATTATTTCTAAGTTCTTTTGTCCTTTATCTTCCTTTCTGGGCTGTTCTCGAATATGTTTTCATTTATGTGGCCCATCGTTTTGCTTAACCTGAAGAAAGCAGTTTCTTTCTGGAACGACCTGGAGCAAGAAGTGCTTTCACACTAGGAGATGGAAACCTTCCTCCCTCAGGGGTGCTCCGTCCTGAGGTGTGACAGGTTTATTTACGGAGCGGCTCTGTCAGTGTCCAGCCCTGGTCCTCTCCAAGTAGGTGCTAGAACAGGACATTTGCCTCTCTCCCCTCTTGTGTCCGCACAGATGTTACAAAGCCAAGTTCTCTAGGACACAGGTTATCCTTACACCCTGCAGAGAACACCGGGTCTTTGGAAACGAGTAAGAAAGTGAGGTGAAGAGATCAACATGGCGGATGGAAATCCAGGTCACTTTAGGAGTCGCTCATCTGTGCTCCTGCCTTCACGCTGTGGCATTGGCTTTGCGTGTTCTGCGTGTCTTTCTCTCATCACATGATGATCCAAGACCTTCAGCAACGCTTTGTCGACCACTCATGTGCAAATCATTGTCACGTGCTACGAGACAGAGTTGGAGGAAACACTAGCTGCCCCCCTCAGAAAGCCTACGTACTGTCTCGTAGGAAAGAGGAGGTTTCCTGGTGGAAAACTAATCCGTGGTTACAGACATCACCTACCACAGGAAAAGTGTAGGCTGCTGTGGGAATTTGCGGAAGTTCCATTCTCTTGTTCCCAATTCCGTTAGTTGTTCGTTGAGACAGTACTCATGGTGCCTCAGCCAAATTCACAATATATTTCCCATAATTGCAGTGAAAAAAAATGTGTTTTAATTTGGAAACTTAGATTAAGTAACACACAGAGCCTCTGGCTCTGCTGGATGTCCTCTTGTTCCATGTCTGGACGTCCCTTAGCCACGTGATTTCCAGGTATTGAGAGCTTCTCAGGCTAAGTTTCTAATTGCTGGAAAGCTTTCAGGAGGAATGGAGAATTACCTAAGGTCGGACAGGCCTGAGTCTCACCTCTGTGGGAGGCTGAGGGAGGTTGCAGGGATGCGTCAGAGAGGTTCCCTAGTGGCTCTTACAGACCTCTGTGAGTCGTAATTGCTGGTCCTTCAGTAATCACCCAAGTATTTCGGCAAGTCAGTGCTCTTTACATAAAGCCCTCAAAGGACCAATTTGTCCTTTTGTCTCTTGCTGATCTGGAACAGTGATGGAGATATTCTGCACTGTTTGCTGGTAGCCATTGGCCCCATGTAGGTACTGAGCGCTTAAGACATGGCTTGTGGGAGTGAGGAACTGAATTTTAAATTTTATTCATTTAAATCCGTTTACATTTAAATAGCCGTATGCGGTTGTGGCTGCCCTATCCGTGCAACTCTAGAGAAACGGAGAAAGATGACAACCCAAAGATCTCTCTAGATGGGTAGATAGCATCACCTCCCAGGCTCCTTAGTCTCTCCAGAATCTTCTTAAAGGCTTGTAGTAGGTGAGCACCAAAAAGAAAATGATGGTCACTGAGATTCAATATTTAAATAAGAGCAAGTTAGGTTAAACTGCCTTTACTTCTGTTTCCATTTCTAGATTGGTATTTTCAAGGGAATCCTGGACATAGAGTAGAATTAAGAGGGAATTACGTGGCAGAGCAGGGGTGGGGGGGCACCTGGGTGGCTCAGTCGGTTAAACACCCAACTTCGGCTCAGGTCATGATTTCATGGTTAGTGAGTTCGAGCCTCATTTCAGACTTTGTGCTGACAGCTCAGAGCCTGGAGCCTGCTTTAGATTCTGTGTTCCCATCTCTCTCTGCACCTCCCCTGCTCACACTCTCTCGTTCTCTCTGTCAACAATAAGCATTAAAAAGAAGGAATTACATGGGGCAGATCAAAGTTGAAAGGACATTTTTGAGTGGCCTGATGGGAACCCACTGTCTTCTTGGCCTTGCCCTATTCTAATTTTTAAATAATAGTATTTTTCTATTTCTAAAGGTTTCTTATAAAAACATTTTTTGGATTTTATTTTTTTCATGTAAGTAGAATAATAATCTAGTAAGAATAGTGGCCAAAAGTAATACATCTGAGGCCATTTAACGCTTTTAACTGTTACGAGCTCCATTTATCTAAATATCTTTTCTTTGCTCTTCGGGAAGGCCCCTCTTTTTTTCTTAACCTTTCTCTGCTGCCAACCACTCAGAGGAAATGTGTCTATTCCTCCCTCACTGTTGCCAACATTATAAAACACCTTCCCCCTATTCTTCCTCCTCTCTCTCTCTCTTGCTAATCTTTTGGGGATAGCTTCCCTAGAACAGACAAGAAGGAATTCACTGGCACAGAAAGTTACAGTCTGCTTTTGACTTCCTGATGCCAACAACTGGGACTTTGTTGGAATGATGTGAACTCCGCCCCAGACCTGACCAGAGGTACTTTCCCGTCACCTGGCAGGGGTCCTAGACGTCTCCGCGTATCGCTTATGCTCATCACTACTCGGAAATTACATGCTTGATCCACCACGCTAACATAATTCTGTATCACAGATCTCTTCTTTGAATAGTTTGAGAATTACACATGGTTACAACTGGCTGCCATTGTTATCCTTCATGTTTTATTTTGCACATTTAAAAGAATTATTCTGGGGCGCCTGGGTGGCTCAGTCACCTCAGTGTCTGACTTCGGTTCAGATCATGATCTTAAAGATTTGTGGGTTTGAGCCCCACGTTGGGCTCTGTGCTGACAGCTTGGAGCCTGGAGCCTGCTTCGGATTCTGTGTCTCCCTCTGTCTGCCATCCCCTGCTCATGCTCTGTCTCTGTCTCTTAAAAAATAAATAATAAACATTAAAAAAAAAGAATTATTCTTGGACTGTGTCAGTAGGCTTCCCCAGATTCCCAGAGAGGTCCAGGATACCAAAAAAAAAAAAATGGTTAGGAACCCATGGATGAGGGCTTATCATTGTTAGAAGGGCCTTTTTGGAAAATTTATGTAAGTTATTTTATAACCCAGAAGATTATGTGAACTGTAATCCTAGGTGACGCAGATAGGTTTATATTCACCAAATTTTAGGATAACAGAGTACAATGGCATCCTTAGGACTCCTTAGTTCAGTTTAGGACAAATAAAGGAAGGAGGGCTTCTCATTCGCAGCTACTAAGCTTGGAGAACTTATTGCAAAAGGTCGTAAATAGAGCTTCAATACAGACACCTTTTTGATACATGCACAACGCAACGTTAATGGGTCACTTTGTAAAATATCGGACTTTGGGGATATTTGAGGTTGGCGTATAGGCGTCTGTCCACACATCCCTTGCAGGGTTCCTTATGCTCCGTCAAGGATGACACTGGTCTTCACCGGGGAGCCAGTCCAGTCCTGTGGAATGTTGTCATCCTTCTAGTCAAAACTTGTCGTCTTTGTGTTGCCTCCTTGCCGTCCCTTTGCAGCGTGGCGTGTTCCACCTGTTCTTCCTCTTCCTCGTTCACAGGTGGGGCAGATGCAGATTCTGAGACAGCAGATTGCCAACGAGTTAAATTATTCTTGTCGGTTTGACTCCAAACATCTGGCAGCTGCTCTGGAGAATCTCAATAAGTAAGTGCCAGCGTTGGAAACAGCCATCCGTGGGCCCGGATTGTTCGTTATCGGTTAGCGCCCCAGTTTCTTCAGTACGTACTCTTTTACGTTCTTTTGGGGTAAGGAGGCTGTCTGCCCCTATGGCCTTCCTTCCCAGGGAAGACAGAATCGAACCCGTCTTTGTAAGCCTCCTCCCTCAGTCTTGTCTCTTGGTCTCAGTCTCTTTCTCTCTCTCTCTCTCTCTCTCTCTCTTTCTCTTACTCGCTATTGATGGATTTCATTTATTCAGCCAACGTTTACTGATCACTTAGTACACATCAGACCTTGTGCTAAATACTTGCACAGTTTGAGAAAGCGGTTATTACCAAAGGCACAGCTGGATCTCCACAGGACTAGGTCACTGATCATCCGGAGGGCAGTTAGAAGTGTGTTAGTTACCAGCAGTGGCCGTGGGCACACATCCCGGCGTGCAGTCACATCCTCCACCTCACCAGCAACCTGCTCTCGTTTCCAGCCTCTACTTAAAAATAAACATCTGGGGGAGCCTGGATGGCTCAGTTGAGTCGGTTGAGCATCTGACTTGATTTCGGCTCAGGTCATGATCCCAGAGTCGTGGGATAGAGCCCTATGTCAGTCTCTGCACTAAGCGTGGAGCCTGCTTGGGATTCTATCTTGGGCTCCCTCTGCCCCTCTCCCCCACTCATGCGTGTGTGCTCTCCATAAAATTAAAACAAACTTTTTTTTAATAATAAATAAATAACTCAGTGCTTTTGACAAAGCAGGTATTGAAAACAGTTCAGTCAGTTCAGAAAAATTGGAACAGTGAGGGTCACCTGGGAGGCTCAGTCAGTTGAGTGGGCCAACTTCGGCTTAGGTCGTGATCTCACAGTTTGTGGGTTCGAGCCCCACATCGTGCTTGCCGCCATCAGCCTGTCAGCACGGAGCCTGCTTCAGATCTTCTGCCCTCCTCTCTCTGCCCCTCCCCTGCTCACGCTCTGTCAAACATTAAATAATAAGAAACAAAATTCTTTCTAATCAAAAAAGTTGGAACAGTAAAAGCATTTGATTTGGGTTAACTCCAAAAGATAAAACAATACTAGGTCAGATTTTCCACTTATAACCAGTCACAGGTACAGAAATTGAGAACTGGAAGGATCAAGCCTTCGTTTTACAGATCAGAAAACTGAGGCCCCGAAAGATGACGTCATAGCCCGTACTGACTGCTCCATGAATTGCGTTCATCGCTGACATTTATCCCTGCTTCGTGTTGTTTTGTGTCTCTCCTCTAGGGCTCTCCTAGCAGATATCGAAGCCCACTATCAAGACCCTTCACTTCCTTACCCCAAAGAAGACAACACACTCTTGTATGAGATCACAGCCTACCTGGAGGCAGCCGGCATCCACAACCCACTGAATAAGGTCAACGATGAGAATAAGGAACAGAGTGGTGGGAGGCGCATGGTACCGAGGGGGACTCGGCCCGGATAGCAGGTCACTTGCTAAAATATTGGGAGAACCTGGGTTCCCATCCCGGAACCTCCCTTCTCTTAAGCCCTCACTCTCCCTGAGTTTCAATCTCCCACGAGTAACAGGAGAATCACACCTTCCCTGCCTGATAGGGGCCGTGGGAATCGAGAGACACGGTGTTTGCCGCAGTTCCTTGAGAAGTGAGAAGTACTCTGTCTGTGGGAGATCAGTTTTAGGTTTGTCCGAGGTTGGGGATTTGAATTGCTGCTAAATGATGGCATTGATCCTTGATGCCCAAACACGCTTCCGTCCGCGGCTGATAGTAATCACAGCCATCATCTGGGGGCCACGGACGCTTTTTTGTACTTCTAGTTTCCAGAAACCTCTGAGAGCTGAAAGTCTTTTCACAAGTTGGTGCCAGATCTCATTTGGTGGCAAAACTTGTCCCGAACTAACATGAGGCTGTTTATGCTTCTGTGAATATTCATGTTTTGATGCAGAAATACTGATGACTTCGGTGGTAAGGTGTTACTTACACCCCTTACTACTTCTCTAAAATCTGTAAAATCTATACGATCCCCCTGGGCTTGGATGAAAGATCATGAGCCTGAATAGCAGCTAACATTTTTTTTTTTGAGTGCTCACCACGTGCCAAGCACTGCGAACCCCGACCATGAAACGTGCCGTGGTTGGGTGAGGAACTTGAGGCCGAGAGGCTGATGACCTCACCGGGGCTCCACTGTAGCATATGCGGCAGAGCCAGCCAGTTGGAGCAGAGCTGGGGCTGCTGGCCAGAGTGCCACGCTGCCTCCCAGGGCGGTGAGGGAAGCAGGGAGACAGCGGGATCTGCCCTGACTGTACCGGCTGCACAAGACCTGGTGGGGGGCGGGGGGGCGGAGACTGCTCTGTGACATTGCACAAGGGAAAGCGAATGACACAGGAGACATTTGCTTGCTTTCTACTTACTTAATACCACTCGCTGGCTGGGTGGATCTTCTTTCCTTCTTTCCTTCTTTCCTTCTGCCCAACCCTTTCCCTCCCTCCCCCCTCCCTCCCTCTGCCCTTCCCTACAGCTCTCCATTGAATTTGTGCATTTTGCTTTCATCACACTTTCCCCTCTCCGGTTGTTTCTTTTTTCTTCTTCTTCTTCTTTATTTTCATTTTATTTTTTTTTATTTTAACTTGTTTTATTTTTTATTTTTTTTAAATTTACATCCAAATTAGCATCTAGTGCAACAATGATTTCAGGAGTAGATTCCTTAGCGCCCCTCACCCATTTAGCCCATCCCCCCTCTCCCGCGGTTCACGACATTAAGAGGATTCCCGGGGAAAGTAACTGCTATTCTCTAGGCAAAATTGTTCCCTTCCCAGAAGGGCTGATTTTTATATAGGGATTTATGTTTGCAGGGGTCAGTGGCGTTAAATGAAACTCTGAAGGCGGCAAATTAACAGAACCCTCCTAGTTTTAGGTAGTCTGCAGAGCAAAATGAAATAACGTGGAAGCTTCCCGTTTGAAAATGTGCTCTGCGGTATCGCGCACGGTGAAGAGACCCATCAATTTTGCTTCCCTTTCTCTTTCCAGATATACATAACAACCAAGCGCCTACCCTATTTTCCAATTGTCAACTTCCTATTTTTGATCGCGCAGTTGCCAAAACTTCAGTACAACAAGAACCTAGGTACCGTATGACATTTTTTGCCATAAGTAACAGTAACAGTGGATTCATACCTAACCAAACAGCTCTTCGTACAGAGAATGCTGCGTCACCTACGAGCCCTTTCCTTAGTTCGATGCGTGTTTGTTTTTATTTTTTAATTTTTTTTCAGTGTTTAGTTTTGAGGGAGAGAGAGACAAGAGTATGAGCAGGGGAGGGGCAGAGAGAGAGGGAGACACAGAATCCGAAGCAGGCTCCAGGCTCCGAGCTGTCAGCACAGAGCCCGATGCGGGGCTCGAACCCACAGGCTGTGAGATCGTGACCTGATCAGTCGGACACTTAACCGACTGAGCCACCCAGGCGCCCCTTCATTGTGTGTTTATAAAGTGCATGTCTTTGGGCCTGTGAAATATGATGCTCCTTCGTGATGTGGACAGTGGATTTGCCTTTTTTTTTTTTAAGTTTGTTTATTTTAAAGTTTATTTATTTTGAGAGAGACAGAGACAGAGCACGAGTTGGGGAGGGGCAGAGAGAGAGGGAGACAGAGAATCCCAAGCAGGCTCCACTGTCAGCATGGGCCCGACATGGGCTCCAACCCACAAAGCCATGAGATCATGACCTGAGTTGAAAGCAAGAGTCGGATGCTTAACAGACTGAGCCACCCAGGCGCCCCTAAGTTCATTTATTTATTTTCAGAGAGAGTGAGGAAGGGACAGAGAGAATCCCAAGCAGGCTCCGCACTGTCAGTGCAGAGCCAGATGTGGGGTTCAAACTCACAAACCATGAGATCATGACCTGAGCCGAAATCAAGAGTCAGACACTTAATTGACTGATCCACCCGGGTCCCCCTACAGTGGATTTACCACGAACTAAGTACGGTCCGCCTTTAATTTCCAAACATTATCCAACCTGTAAAACGTGTGGGATCTTTGCTTCTCTCCTTTCCTTAATGTTGAGGCAGCTGATCATGGTGTGGGAGAAACTTGGTTAATGTTTCCTTCTCACAACAAGTGTCCTGAGCCTCCCGTGTGTATCGGGAGCTGCGGTATGAAAAGTAACGATATGATGAAGGAGAGAAGACCGACACCAGAATATCGAAACTTTAAGACGTGTATATGATGCCATGTGAAAATACTCAGTACGAGCAACAGCTACCAGGACCTTCCAGTGTGTGTGTCCTGTCCAGCAACATAGCCTGAATTTTTTTGCCATTGGGTACTTTACCTTGAGTATTTTTTATCATCTCTTACGTTTCTAATAGATTCCCAGGTACTTCCTCTGCCTCCAGACTTTGTATCAGAGTGGAGCTTTGTAAAGTCTGCTATAGGTTCAGTTTACTTTAGAAGTATTTTAAGAGCTTTTCTATAAATGTAACTCTATTATTTTTTAACTAGAAGTTCTGAAATGAATTTCTTGCTTGAAGTATTTCTCTTCCTAATTCATAAGCTCTTTTAGGATAAAGATGTGGAGTCTCTTTAGGATTTTTACTCTCTGATTCAAAAATACTCCTTGATCCCAGGCACAGCTCCCGTAACAGCACCTGTCCCTGGCGCAGACTTGCAGAGCACGGTGGCCCCATAAATACTGCTGCAAGAATGAGGAACAGACATGTGTCCGGTTTCTGGCTCTCCCACTGCTCACTTCCCAGGGCTCACCTTGTGACTTTGGCCAAGTTACTTAACCTCTCAGGGCCAACCAGAAACAGTACCTGGCCCGGAGCAAGTGCTCCACTGATGCTAACCCCTTTTCTGTATATTGGTCAAAATCAGGGTAAAGAACCACCCCAAGGTGGATTTAAGAGTTCATCTCAAGACTCCGAGCCACGTTCTCCTTCTGTGGTCCCTGTTACAACTAAACAAGGATATATGATACTTCTGGGGCACCTGGGTGACTCAGTCGGTTGAGCATCTGACTTTGGCTCAGGTCACCATCTTATGGTTCGTGAGTTTGAGCCCTGCATCCCCCCTCCGCTGCCTCTCTCTCTCTGCCCCTCCCCTGCTCATTCTCTCTCTCAAAATAAATAAAAACTTAAAAAAAAAAAAGAATATATGATCCTTTATAGTGATGGATTGTCAGTGCATAAAGATAATCTTGTTTTTATTAAAGAGTGCTTGTTCACTGGTCTCATTCTTAGGTAGTATTTCTTTCATTGTACAGCTGCTTATAGGAAGTATTCCCTTGAATTCCCGGATCTCTCAACAAAACAAAACAAATGAAACCTTTAGTGTCCTGGAGATGTATCTCTATCTGACTGCAGTTATTTTCCTGAATTAAACTGATGTGTTAATCTGGGGACCAAAATAATGAAAAAGAGGACTAGGAAGGAACATCCGGGTGCTTGGACCGCAAGAAAACATTTATTTCACCTTGCGAGTGTTGCTCTCGAGACTGATCTAAGAAACCCCTGCCTACCTTGGTCTGTCCTTTAAGGAAGCATCTCCACGGTGCCACATTCAGAGCGGAAGTTCCTTTTGTGAAGCATCGTGGTCGCTGTGTGCCTGGAAAGGATTAATTCTCCATGTTCTGACTGCCGTTATTGTCTTGTATGGTAGATCCTTGAGCAAATTCAGAGTTGCCAAGGCCCAGGTTAGGGAAGTCAGGATAACTTGTTTTGGCATCTCTGGGTTAAGTAAGAGAGTTTCCGGTCTTCACAAGAGCCCAGAGATGGGATCTGAAGGTCTGGCCAGTTTAACGCCTTTCTCCAAAGCGCTGGGCCATTTTACATCTCACCAGCGTTTGGCAAAGTAAGTCGTCTTACTTTTAACTGATCTGTTGGGTGTGTGTGGTATCTTGTGGTTTTTAATTTGCCTTCCCCTAATGACTAACGATGCTGCGTGCTTTTTGGCCATTCTTTATATCTTTCTTTGTTAAGCGTTAACGTCTTTTGCCTGTTTTTAAATTAGGTTGATTGCTTTTTTATCACTAGGTTGTAGGAGTTATTTATATTTATGGATACTCTTTTTTTTTTTTTTAATCTAAATGGTACACACTACTCACATGGCTCCATTTCTTTTTCTTTTTCTTTTTTAATGTTTATTTTTGAGAGAGAGAGAGAGAGAGAGCAAGAGAGAGAGAATCCAAAGCAGGCTCTGCATGCAGGGCTCCATCCCATGAACCGTGAGATCGTGACCTGAGCCAAAGTCAGATGCTTAAGTGACTGAACCCCCCCTGGCGAACCCCACCTATTTATTTTCTTAGTGGTGACTTTAATGAGCAGAAATTTTTAATACTAATAATGTCCAGTTCATCCATTTGTCCTTTATAATCGTCCTTTTCTGTGTCCGGTCTAAGAAATCTTTGACTAACCCTAAGGTTACGAAGATACTCTCCTATGGTTTTTTTCTAGAAGCTTTGTGGTTTTAGCCCTTACATTGAGGTTTGTGGTCCATTTAAAATTACTTTCTATGTACAGTGTGAGGATATCCAGTGTCAGCACCATTTATTGAAAAGATTTCTTGTTCTCCATTGAGTTGTTTGGATATGTGTGGAAATCCAATTGTTCATATAAGGGCGGGACTGTTTCTGGATTGTCTATTCCATTCCATTGATCTATTTATCCTCATGCCCGTACTGCCTTGATTACTATAACTTTATAAGAAGTCTTGAAATCAGGCCATGTAAGTCTTCCAACTTTGTTCTTTTTCAACATTGTGTTTCTTTCCCCTCAAAGACCCTAAGCTCTAGCTCCTGTTCCCCAAGCAGCCATCCGGGCAGAAGGCCAAGGCCTCCAGATTTGGGCAGAAGTCCTTAGAGAAAAAGCCAGTTTTGGCACTCACCCATTCCACGAATTTCCTTCTTCCACCGTCCAGGCTTCTGCAGATTCTTTAATCACATAACGTTCCACGTTGTGTTTAAAGATACATCTTAGAAATGTTTTCCGGGATTCAGACTGTTTTCGTGTAAGAGACTGGCTCAGCGTGGATAACATGCCATGCTGCCATGAACAGAAGTTGCTCATAGCTAATTTTTACTTTCTCGTTTCCCTTTAAAGATACAGATCTTTAAACTTGTCTGCAACGGCATGTGTTAATTGTATTATCCAAAAGAGACAGTGACGATGGTAATAAAAATCAGTAACCGTTTGACTCTGTTGGATCAGACCACCGGAGGCCCCCAGCAACCCCGGGCCGAATTCAAACAGTAGTCCAGAGTTGTTCCCCAGATACTCACCTGCCAGTGCAGGCGCGGCCCCCAAACATGTTGACATTCACAAGCATTCATGCTGAATGAACATCGCCAAAGGCAAGCCCTTGGCTTTGGTGGCATAATTCGTGATTTGTCGCTCCTTTTGCAGGAATGGTCTGCCGGAAACCTGCGGACCCCGTGGACTGGCCGCCGCTCGTCCTGGGATTGCTCACCCTGCTGAAGCAGTTTCATTCCCGGTACACCGAGCAGTTCCTGGCGCTGATCGGCCAGTTTATCCGCTCCACAGTGGAGCAGTGCACAAGGTACCGAAAGCCAGTCTGGAAAGAGCAGAATCAATGTTACAGAATGGGCTATAAACCTTGCGTGCGAAATTCCTCCTGTTGTCCCCCTTGTACAGATGGGACTTGCTGTCACCCTGCTGTGTAAAGCAAGTCAGGGCCCACCTTGTTCATAGCAACTAAAGACAACCCATCCGTAGTCACCCTGCTGGGGGAGCCCCCTCGGCGCACTCCACAGTGATTTTACAAGGACGAGTCATGACCAGGATTCACGACCCCCGCGGGGAAGAGAGTGCAGGCCTGTTCCTCTGCTGTCCTGGGTGCTGTGCTCAGAGCTCAGGGAGCCCGGCCCTCTGGCCGGGCCCCTGGCATAGGATGGCTCCACAGCCTTTGGCGGGAGTCAGGGAGCACGTCCGTGTCAGCCTGGGCACGGCCTGGGTTCCTGGTGTATGAGGAAACAGAAGTCACATCAAAGCTCCTATGGGATACAAGGCTCGTAAACCCTTTCTTCTTCCCGCCCCCCGAAAATGTGGCTTCTCTGGGATAGAAAAAAAACAGTTATTTGCAGGAGATGCTGGGTCCTGAGCCTCCTCTGTTACCCTGAAGGGTCAGGCCAGCTGACTAAATTTCTCTGGCATGTTGCACATCCAACGTCTGGAAGAGGACCGCCTGGTCACTTGGGTCAGTGTAACTTAAAGACTAATGGGAATGACCTTACAGGTCCTCACAGTGCACCCCTGACTGGACATGATTTCAGAGGCCGTTTAGTTTACCTCAGCCAGGATGTGAATCCGCGCTCAGATGCCCCTGGCAGGAACCATCCAGATCTGCTCGGACACCCCCCCTGGGTGAGGTACTCATCACCTCCCAAGGCCACACAGCCCTGGTCACTGGAAAGTGGCTGACTGTGATGAATGGAAAATTCCATCCTGTCTCTCTGAGATTTCGCTCTCTGGGCCTCCCTCCACGCTCTGAAATTAGAAGAAATGCAGTCTCCTTCCTTTGTGAATGTCAGCGGTTGCCTTGGGTCTTTTGCTTTAGATAAGCTGACTTCCACCTGTTCCTGTGCACCACGCCGTGGCCACTCACCGCATCCGTGACCTCTTCTGGGGGTTCCAGTTGGTAATCCCACCACTTAATATGTGGTTTCCCAAACCCACACCGGGATTCCAAAAACAGCTGACCCCTTAAAGCGGAGGGGTCATAAGCTCCTTCATTCCGGGTCCCGTGTGGAGTACAGTGCGGCTAGAATTGCAGGACCGGGTTCTTGCCTCTTGCAACCTTCTCAACCCCTGACCTCTTTTCCCCGAGAGCATCAGCCAGGCTAATTCTGCCCCACCTTAGTTAGCGGACCCAACGACAGACGGACGCTGGGTGTCTTTCTAGGACGTATGCGGAGACTTGCTTCCAACAGCCGACTTTTTAACAATTAAAAAACAGAAGGTAGCTCAGAAGGATGGGGAAGTCTCGGAAATGGAATTGCAGCAATTGCAAAACGAGGTCGGTTGCAAAGGGCAGCAGTGAGCACCCAAAAACCTAGTGCATCTGGCTCCGGACGGTGAAGAGGAAGCCAGGGCTGCAGTCAGCTTGGTCCAAGGCGATTGGGAAGTGACCTCCACACGGGCCACCCCAACCCCAGTCCCCCATCTGTCAGGAGCTGGCAAATCCTTCCTGATTCTTCCTCACCAGTGACTACAAAGCGTGGCTGTAGCACAGCCTGTTACCGGTGACCCTGACAGAGGTCACCAGGAGACGGGCATCAGGCCGCGGCTCGGTTTCTGGTTTGTTCAAGTGCAGTGACGTCAGGAGCGTGGGATGCACGGAGGCTCTCCCTTTCCCTCGCCGCCCTGGTCCTGCACTGAAAGATCGAGAGCAGCGGCAGCTTTTTTCCAGGTGTAACCACTCTTCAACCTGCTTTTCCAACGCAAAACATCATCAGGGAAACTAATCAGTAATCCAGTTCCATGAAATCCTTCATTAATCAGAAAATGCCATTCTGTACGTAACTTAGAAATCGTTTTAAGAGCTGAAGATTCCTTCCGCTGTAAAGAAAGGGTGTAGGCTCCGTGAGAAGCCTGTCACGTCCTCTGCTGCATCCGCAGCTCTGGAAGGGTTTGGGCAGCGTGGCGGTTGTGTGAGTGAACGAGTAGGATCCGCATGGGAAGTTACTGGACGCTGTCCTGGACCCCTTCGAATGTACAGTAGGGGGCAGGTGCCGTCCCAGATGCTGAGGAGAGAAGGCTAAAGACAGGACCCAGGCCCTCGAGGAAACCAACATACAAACAACTGAAAACCTCCGAGACTTGGGGGAGAATACTAAGGATGCTCAAAGCGTACGAAAAGGCCATCTGCCCAGAGGAGTGAGGGAGGCCTTTCGAAGGAGGAAGAACCTAAGCTGGAACTGGCAAGATGCCTAGAAATTTACTTGTAAAGTAGGCGTGCAGAGCAAATGGAGCCGCAGAGACCGGGGGCTGGGGAGGCGCGGCCTGTTCAGGGACCTGCCAGTTCTTGAATCACGAAGTGCAGGGTGGTGAGCAGTGAGTCTAGACGGACAGCGGGGGCCGTGTGGTGGAGGCCCACGTAAGCCATTCAGTGCAGACTGCATCCTCTGGGTTATGTTCTGAGAATACAGCCACAGGGTAATGATATGAATCGAGAGGATGGTCTAGAGATTTTCTCCTTTGACTTTAGTGGTCTGTCGTTTCTCTAGTCTCAGTATTTTGACTGAGGGTCCACCACATGCAAAGCGGTGCATTGATCCAGACTGTTCTCTGTTGCAGCCAGAAGATACCTGAAATGCCTGCGGACGTTGTGGGTGCCCTCCTGTTTCTGGAGGATTATGTTCGGTACACAAAGCTACCTAGGAGGGTAAGCAGTAGACAAAGGACAATATTAAAGCCCTTTTTGTAAAAAGGTGCCATTAAGAGTGGCCCTGGAGGGGCGCCCGGGTGGCTCAGTCGGTTAGGCGTCCAACTTCGGCTCAGGTCATGATCTCACAGTTCATGGGTTGGTGCCCCACGTTGGGCTCAGTGCTGACAGCCCAGAACCTGCTTCAGATTCTGTGTCTCCCTCTCTCCCTGCCCCTCCCCTGCTCATGCTCTGTCTCTCTCTCTCTGTCTCTCTCTCAAAAATAAAATACACATTAAAAAAATTTTTTTTAATTAAAAAAAAAGAGCGGCCCTGGACTCACTAGGGGTACAGTCCAGGAGCTCATCCCAGTGGATGCTCTGAGCCCCCCGGGCCCCCTTCTGCCCGCAGCTGTGAGCGCTCCTCCTTTCACTGCGTTTGGTGCTTCACAAGCCCGGCTCTCACCGCACCTACCCCCCTCCTCCCTCCCTACCGCGCCCCGCTCCCAAGCAGCTCACCCAGCCCTGCTTCTGGTTCCAGAGGAATAGATGGGCAGTCCAGGAGGGAATCCTGGAGGCAATAATTGTGTGGGTGGTTTTTCCCCCGCTTCCCACAGCAAGTTCAGTTCAGTTCACACCACAAGTAACATCATATTTACCCAGGGTTTCCAAAAATGGCTTCATTTTTTACTCCCCAAGATAGTCTTTCCTGTTCCTTTCTCACTAATGATTCCACTTTGGTAAGTTTCAGCTCAAAGTGCAGAGCTTCGTACTAAAACACAAAAGACTTTTGATAGATTCCGAAAAGCCATTCTGATTGTTTTTAATTAGCAGGTTACTTTTTCATAACAACAGCCAAAGACGGTGTTTTAAAAATTAACTGGCGACATCTTCCGCTATAGTGAAACGCTAGCGGCATCCCCCCTAAAGTCAGTGCCGTGACAGTGATATAGCAGTACCGACTCTCACCATGGCTTTGGCCGTACAGGTTCAAGGCAGTAAACCAAGTGACAATTAAAAAATGCACGAAGGAAGACAAATTTGTATTGTTCACAGAGGATGTAATTGTCTTCCTTGAACACCCACTGGAATCATGTGGAAAACTGTTCGAATTTAAGACTACAGAAAAGCTGATTAGAGAACGTACAGGGTAAATGCACGAATAATTAACGCAAACACATGGTGTGAAAAAGATCCCATTCGCAGAATTAAGGAAATAGCGTAGCCAGGAGTAGTAACCTCTACAGGAGGGGCACCTGGGGGGCTCAGTCAGTTAAGTGTCAACCTCTTCAGTTCAGCTCAGGTCATGATCTCGTGGTTCATAGGATCAAGCCCCACATTGGGCTCTGTGCTGACAGCGCAGAGCCTGCTTGGGATTCTCTCTCCATCTCTCTGCCCCTCTCCCACTCACGAGCTCACTGTCTCGCAAACTTTAAAAAAAAAAGCTAAAACACTGCAAGAAACACGGTTTAGAAAAAATAAGTTATTTTTGATATTTTAATAACAGTTTAGAACAAAGTATAAAAATTCAGAGTCCATCATTCTGAATAAGGAAACTCAAATAGTAGTTTTTATTCGTTTATAGGTTTATTGCAGCTATGATCAAAATCCCAGATAATTTTTGTAACGTTAGGGAGGGGGATTTTTAAAAATTTTATAGAACTCAGACCAAAAGTAGGTTGTTTTTAAAGAAGACATTTAAAACATACCAAATACTTAAAACTATTGTAAAACTACAAAGATCATAATAGTGTGGCAGTGGTATGAAACTCAGTAGATGAATCAATAGATCAGAATATGTAGCTTCCTTGGGGCACCTGGGCGGCTCAGTCAGTTAAGCGCCCGACTTTGGCTCAGGTCATGACCTCACGGTTTGTGAGTTTGAGCCCCGTGTTGGGCTCTGTGCTGACAGCCCAGGGCCTGGAACCTGCTTGGGATTGTGTCTCCTTCTCTCTCTGCCCCTCCCCCACTCACAGTCTGTCTCTTGCTCTCTCTCTCTCTCTCAAAAATAAACATACATTTAAAAAAATTTTTAAACAAAAAAAAGAATATGTAGCCTCCTTACATACAGTTGCATGTAAGGGAAAGTAGCATCATAAATTAGGGGAGTAAGGAAATATTTTAGTCAATAGTGCTAGCACAGTTAGTTCATTATGTGATAGTCAAAAAATAGCCACTTAGTGTCCTCACATCTTTCTTATATCCATACGGCTAGTGTGGAAAATAGAACCAGCAAACACAAAAATTTTATACAACTATGAATGAGCTCTCAGAACTTTCTATATAAACATCAAAGGAAGCAACCATAAAGGAAAAGATTTAGAGATTTGATCTCATGAATGCTGAATGTAATGAAACAATTCTGTCAAGTGTCTCTTAATTTAAAAAAAAAAATGGGGAAAATATCAACAGAGGATCAGTTTTCTTGATGCGTGGCATGTTCTTTTACATCAGTAAGAAAAAGATAACCAATCCAATAGGGGGGGAAAAAAAGACAAGGGATATTAATAGGCAGTTTTCAGGAAAAGAAATACAGATGGCCAATAAACATTTGTAAAAATGTTCAACCTTAATTCAGGTGTCACGCATCAAAATAACAGTAAAACTTAATTTCCACCCATCATATTGATAAAAAGTAAAATGTTGGGCCCCCGCTGCGTGGAAATCTTTAGAGAAATAGGACTTCTTAACTTCTCAGTACTGTTGATGGCAGTGTAAATTGTTTATTCTATGGGAGGGCCATTTGGCTTAATTCAAAAATAACTTGTAACATTCTCACCCGGTCCATGCAGTTCGACTGCTTGGAATGTATCTGCTGGGTATATGTGCAAAAGTTCACCAAGATGCGTGTGCAGGGATGTTCATTACAAAAGATTTAGCAGAGGCAGGGGCACCTGGGTGGCTCAGTTAGTTGAGCGTCCTCCTGACTCTTGATTTCAGCTCAGGTTCGTGATCTCACAGTTCGTGGGATCGAGCCTTACATCAGCGCAGAGCCTGCTTAGGGATTCTCTCTCCCACAGAATAAATGAATAAACAACAGCAACAAAAGATTTAGCAGAGGCAAAGGACACAAGGTTATGTGATCCTAATTTTGAGTATGTGTTATGTGTCAATTGGAGGGATTTGTACAAAATAATTACCAGTTTTTCTCTTTAAGGGTTTAAGATTAAAGATTTATTTCCATTTTACGCTTCCTGCATTTGCTAACTTTCCTCCGAGTAGCAGATGATCCCTTTACAATCAGGAAAAAAATTAAACGCTGCTTTTAAAAAATAACCAATTTTGGAGCACATGGGTGGGTGGCCCAGCCAGTTGAGCATCTGCGTCTCGATTTTGGTTCAGATCATGAGGTCCTGGTTTGGGAGTTCAAGCCCCACTTTGGGCTTTGCGCTGACAGTGCAGACCCTGCTTGGGATTCTCTTCCTGTCTCGCTCTCTGCCCCTCTCCACCTCATGCTCTCTCAAAATAAACTCACACGCAAAAAAATTCTTTCTCTCTCCCTGTGCCCCTCTCCCCTGCTCATGCGCTTGCCGTCTATAAAAATAAAAAAATTTCCAGTTTCTAGCAGTTGGAGATCACCCAGCCCTACATCCCACCCATTCACCCTACCCACCCTTCCTCGGGCTTCCCCCAAGAACAGTTCAGGACTGCGTGCTGAGGCCCTTCCCCGCCCCCCCTTCTGGCCTGTCCCTTGGGACACGCTGTTCTTCCCAGGTGGGTCACAGATCAGTTGTGAGGTGACCTGAGATCACCTGTCAGCACTTCCCAGCATTCCTAGCACCTCAAGTGCCTCGGGGAGCCGGAGAGCCTGAGAGCTGAGCCGAGCCGAGGAGCTCACACCTGGCGCGTTTGGAGGCGGGAGCACCGCGTTTGGAGGCGGGAGCACCGTCGGACGTTCCCTCAGATGCCAGCAGGGCTGAGGAGCTAGGCACCAGTGTGAGGAAGGACAGCAATGCGAGGCAGGGTTTCAGGGAGTGCTCCTCCCCTGTGAGTCCACTTGCCTGAGCCCCACCTTGCTGCCAAGGGTGTTTTTGTTTTCCTTGCGTGTGGAAAATTCTGACCTTGTTCTGAATCAGAACACTAGGGAAAAAGTAACTCTTCTGTTTACTCTTTTTAGGTTGCTGAAGCACACGTGCCTAATTTCATCTTTGATGAATTCAGAACAGTCCTGTAACTTTTTTGACATCTGCGTCTTCAGTCAAAGGCTTGTCCTTCAGTCTTCCCACGACTAAAATGAATTTAGAAATGAAGAAACTCAGCTGCTCGTAGAACTGCCTCGCTCCCCTTAACTGTGGGAAACGTCAGGTATTAAGATGTATCTCACGGCACTCGTTCATATAATTAATATTGTTGAAATCATGGTATTATATGCAATTTGTATCATGTAGGAGCAGAATACATTTTTGTACTGCCTCTTATAAATGCCGAATGTAATTGTCACATATAAATCCATTTAGTTTTATGCTCTAAAGAACTATTTGTGCAATTCGGGATTTTCAGTAAAATAGTAATTGCCAGTACCTGAAGGGGTCCTTCTGCCTATGATTCCGAAACTGTGTATTCATCGTTTAAAAAAACAACCAAAAAAACCTCTGGAAGGTAAGCGAGGAATCCGGTAGGTCCCATGGATACCCCCACAGCAGGCTGGCAGGCACAGGTGATGGCCAGACCGGGACCAAACAGAGACCACACGCTCCACGGACTATGTGCTCTGGAAGTTTCTTGGTGTCTGAGGTTCACTGTTCTCTTCCAGCCATAGAACCCCGGCGGGGGGTGGGGGAGGGGGCAGTTCCCAGCATGCCTTCTGGGTGTCTCTCCAACTTCAGCTGCTCCTTCCGTCCTTCCCCGCATCTTCCCCAGCCGCCTGAGCCCCACCCCAGCAGCCCAGCCTAGTCAAGGCCCAGCACAGAATTTTAAAAGTGAACGGTCACCCAGCGTGCCTGGGTGGCTCAGTCGGTTGAGCGTCCGACTTTGGCTCAGGTCATGATCTTGCCATTCTTGAGTCCGAGCCCCGCGTCAGGCTCTGTGCTGACAGCTCAGAGCCTGGAGCCTGCTTCAGATTCTGTCTCCCTCTCTCTCCGCCCCTTCCCCGCTCACAGTCTCTCTCTCTCTCTCAGACAAAAGAAACGCTAAAAAAAATTGTTTTTCCAGCAAATTGTTGCCCAATACATAAGGAGTTTGGAAGTGCCCCCCCGTGGGAGGCTGGCATGGCACATGAGAACTCAGTCCGTGGCCATCCAGCAGCATCTCAAAAATACCTTGTGGTTTTCCATCTGTAATCAGGTAACATTAACTGCATGAAGTGAGATCTTTAGTTCTCTGTGAAAATGGCCCCCAAAGAAAGCCAGCTGCTAAAAAGGCCAGACTAAGAAAGTGAGATTTAAACCAGAAAATGGAAGTGTGGAATACCCTAGAGGGACTTTGACAAAACCAAGTGAATGAGTCCACCACACGTGCTAGAATGAGGCAAATGAGGTATGCAAGCAACACCACCTGTGATGTGGCAAATGTCCTCGATGGAGAGAAAAAGTGAGAAAGAGAAATTTGTGTTATAAAAGCCTTTTTTAGGGGCACCTGGGGTGGTTCAGTCAGTTAAGCGTCTGACTTTGGCTCAGGTCATGATCTCACGGTTCGTGGGTTCAAGCCCCGCATCGGGCTCTGTGCTGGCAGTGCAGAGCCTGCTTGGGATCCTCTGTGCCCCTCCCCTGCTCATCCTCTCTCTAAACATTAAAAAAAATTTAATAAAAGCTTTTTAAGTCCTTTTAGCCCTTATCATTATAATCTGAAGTAGTTACTATTCCAAGTCATGTTTTACTGCTCTTTGAGGAGCAGTTTACTTTAGTGATATCTGGGGGTTTACTGAAATTCCATGACACCTTTCTGATGTCCATGATCTCCCCAAATATACTAAAACTCAGTAAATTCGGATTTTTCAGCGTTCTGCCAGACATCACAAGTGCTTGTTTCTTCACTCACCGTTTCTTCACATAATCCCAGCCTGGCTAATTCGTGTTATACAATGGAACGTCTAAAGCCCTTGATTGTCCTGTGTGAACGTGTTTTCACAGAACCCAGAAGAGAACCTTATCTGACTGGTTGGGTACGTGAGGAAAGTAGAGTACAGAGGTATCAAGGCCACTTCCCCAGCATCGGTTATTTAACAGAACAGGCAGAACAGGCTTCCCTCTGCATTTTCAGTCCGGCTTTGGTTTTCCTTTGGAAACATGATCCTGAAGCTACACAGAGTCCACAACAGAGTCAAAGACATTCGAGCTCATTCTCCACTTTATTTGCATGTCCCGCAAATGCAAAAATTTGGACTCTGCCCAAATCCCCAAAGTCAAAAGAAAAACTGCAGAGCCTCAGTGTTAGCACTAATTTATGATCACGATCATTTCTCTCAAATGTCTATTTTACCCTTCGTTTTAAATTGCAAAGTATATATTTACATGTTTATATACAAATAACCTCAAAAACAAATTAACCCCAATCTTGGTCCAAGAGTCTCCACTTTAGAAGTGGTTTCCTTCTCTGCTATGTACATCCTCTTCCAAGGGTCTCTTAGGACTTGGTGAGTTCCAAATATTCGTTCACAAACGGTTCCCTTTTTAGCTTAATGAACCAAGTACTTAATTTCCGAGTAAATCAGAGGAAATATTACAGAGCATGCTTTGTACAGGACAGCACCACTACTGAAAATGGCTCGGGGTTTTGTAATCCAAGGCTCCGACTTAAAGCAAAAATACGTGGCGTAGATCGCGACAGCAAAGAAATGTCCAATTAAAACTAGAGGGTTAGGAGACAGTCTGTAACAGAAAAAAACAAACAAAAAAACCATATATATATTAGTAAGACCCGGCAATTAAAATTTACTCATAAAAAGGTTCTAATTATGTATCATCTACAAAGCTGAACACACGCTCTACACTTTAGAGGACTCTGCAAGCTTGTGTGGCCCGCTGTATGATGACAGGGACAGATACATGTTCTTACAAGAAACTCCTTAGACTACCCCCTGTCAGAGAAGCCAGCAACTCTTAGTCTAGTTCACATAAACTGTATGTTCTGAGCTGTTCCACTGATCTTGAGACCTCAGTCCGAAGTGCCTGGATGGCCTGACCTGTGGGAGTCTTGGGTTTTCCAAAGATAACAGTATTGACATTCAGATCATAGACGAATGAGAAGAGACTTGAAGAATTTTACCCTGCAGACTTTTCAAGAATAATTCTGTGTATGCCTGTACTGTCAAAACCATTACTGAGTTTCACAAGTCCCTGCACGTCAACTGAATTAAGTTTTAAATACAAATTCCTCTGTTATCTGTGGCTCCCAACAATCAGATCATGTGGTTAAACCCACCAGCAAAAACTAAGTTTCTATTTTAATCAGGGCTTTGGCCCCCTCTACCACCAACTTCTGCTCACCACTTTTCCCAGAAGTCAAACACAGGACTAAGTGTTGCTTTTTTCCTTTCTCTGAGCTACCTTCTGATTGAGATTCTAATGGATAGTAAAGTGACAAAATGTATCAGGAAGAAAGACTTGCAGTAATTGATAAACTGAGCAGTCCCAAAGAAGATCTGAAATACCCAGTTCCTGTGTCATCGAAACAACCCAGGGTGCCTGGGTGGTTCAGTAGGTTAAGCGTCCGAATCTTGATTTCAGTTCAGATCATGATCTCACAGTGTAGGAGTTCAAGCCCCACATCGGGCTCTGCACTCACAGCACGGAGCTTGCTTGGGATTCTCTGTCTCTCTCTCTCTCTCTCTCTCTCTCTCTCTCTCTCTCTGTCTCCCTTTGCTCCTCCCCTGCCTGCACTCTTTCTCAAAATAAATAAACATTAAATATATTTAAATAAATAAATACAACTTACACAGAAAGCAGCCCAACAGGACCAGCAATACATTCTCCACCAAGTTTGAAATAAAGAAAACAGGCTTTTCTTAGTTGATGTACGGAATCTAAAATAAAATTTTAAAATCACTCTGAATCAAAATATTCACACATTTATTTCAGGGTGCTAATGATCTGTCAGAAAAAAATGTAACATAGACCAAACCTTCTAATTTTTTAAAAAATCTAGTCCTGGAATTTCAACAACTCAAAATTTCTTTTAAATTCCATAATTAGCATTATGGGCAATAGCTTAAGTGTGAACAAACTTTTCTGTTAGTAAATAATCACTGTAAAAAGCATGCAGGTCTCAGAAGTTAAAGTTGTTTAAGTGTTATTTCCTTGACTGTGTTGTAAATTCATTAAATGATGCAAATACGTTGTAAATTCTTTTGGTCATAAAAACACAATTCTAGGGGCGCCTGGGTGGCTCAGTCGGTTAACCGTCCGACTTCAGCTCAGGTCACGATCTCACGGTCCGTGAGTTCGAGCCCCGCGTCGGGCTCTGGGCTGATGGCTCAGAGCCTGGAGCCTGCTTCCGATTCTGTGTCTCCCTCGCTCTCTGCCCCTCCCCCATTCGTGCTCTGTCTCTCTCAGTCTCAAAAATAAATAAACATTAAAAAAAAATTAAAAAAAAACAAAAACAAAAAACACAATTCTAGAACCCAAACTCCCAATCTCTAAGATACCCCCAACCTGTATTTCTGAGCATATTATCAAGTAAAAATAGCTGTGAATATTAAATATTAATGCCTTGTATTTGTATACTTTTTCATACTTTTCAAAGTAACCTGTCAAACCTTCACAACAGAGTATTATCAACCAATAATCTTTCTATTTAGAATCAATGTTCTTTTCAGGTATACTTAAGATTTTTCTTTAGAACAGATAAAAAAGGATATAATAGGTAATCTCACTCCAATAAAACTCTTTCCTCTTCTATCGTAATTTCTTTTAAGTTGTTTGTTGGCAGATTGAAATTCATAATGTAAGACTCTCAAGAGCTTAGGAAAACTTAAAAAGAAGTGCTTAGAAAAACTCAAAACTTTTCTTTTTACTTGCCCACCCCGCCAGTTTAGCTTCCGTGCCAGTTAGCAAGAGAGGGTAGATTGGCGAACCACCATCAATGAGTTGTTTTTTTTTCTTTTAGCAAGGATAACGTGTATGGAGGCTACAGAAGGCACTTGTGCCGTATCAGGTCACCAAAGAACTGGATCGCCAGTTCACGGAAGTAGGCTTGTTGTAAATATCTGAGGTAATAGGATTGGAGTCACATTTATTCCTGAAAACGTAAATGTCCGATTTCATCGTGGCACAGTCGCCTCCTCCTCCATTTCTACTGCTTCTGCTGCGTCACGTTTTCCTCAATATACAGACTGACCATCGCCACTTTACAATGTGGAAGCAAATACAAAAGCATGGGAACGTTTCAAGTGAGTAGAAGGGGGACGCATTCTGCTATTCGTGCATTGTAGCAGGAGACAAAAATCTAACCTTGTTACGAAGCTCATTACTTATTTTACAAAATACAACGAACAGAAATCGAAACTGGTGTTCAAGGAAGAAAAGGCTTAACAACTATGTTTCGTTTTCATTCACGGCCAGAAGACCCTCCATCACGACTTTGTGCATCTGTGGCTCTGCGTGAGCTGATTTGGGCCAGAGGAACGAATGGACACATTATTGAAGTATTGCTGTTAATACTTCCCCACAAAGTGGTGGATACGTGATAACTAGAGGCTAAAAGTCTTGCGCAAGGATGGAGTTAAGGGCCACCAGTTGGGAGTCAGTAGACTTGGTAAATATTTCTATTTGTGGCCTAACGACTAACTTTTTTATAATTCAGTTCCCTTCCTGTGATAAAAATCAATTTTTTAATTTTAAAACTCTGTAATTTCCATTAAAAATTATCTATACTTAGGGGCACCTGGGTGGCTCTATTGGTTAAGAGTCCGACTTTGGCTGAGGTCATGATCTCATGGTTCATGAGTTTGAGCTCCGCACTGGGCTCTGTACTGTCAGTGAGGAGCCTGCTTGGGATTCTCTCTCTCTGCCCCTCTCCCTGTCTCAAAATAAATTAAAAAACAAACAAACAAAAAAAACTGAAGAAAGTAAGATATACTTACCATCCGTGGCAGAAAATAATTCATAAAGAGCCTGAGCAAGGATATTCACAACAAAGGAATGAGATGTTTTTCTTGCCCAGTAGAATGATTTTTTGGCCTAAAAAAGAAAGAGATCACTTGTTACATGGTAAAGCTGGGGGGCAGCACAAATGAGTGCTTATAATCCCCTCAAGCTGATGTTTATCCTGAGGACTACCTACAAGTAATGCAGCCTTATATTCGTCATTTACACACACACGCACACACAAGAACACATCTCCAGAGCAATGAGCTCCATGACTCTGAAGCTAAATGTACAATCACTACAGGCGAAGTGGCCTGTGCCAACCAATGCTACGTAATACTCATACAAAAATGGAGAAACTGGGGCACCTGGGAGGGGGTCAGTCGATTAAGCATCTGACTTGATTTCGGCTTGGGTCATGATCTCCCAGTTCACAGGTTCAAGCCCTGTGTTGGGCTCTGTGCTGGCAGCACAAAGCCCGCTTGGGATTTTCTCTCTCTCTGCCCCTCCCCTGCTCATGCTTTCTCTTTCTCTCAAATAAACAAACATTTTTAAAAAACAGAAATTCGGTAAGATTCATGGGGTGCACAGGCTCCCAGATTCTTTACACGGGAACAAGGCTGCCTGAGAACCATGACTTAGGATCAGGCTCCTCCCAGGTACAGATCCCCCCAAGGAGGTCCCATCCCTCTTAGGCCTAGAAAGAAATCTGTCTTGAGGCACCTCTGTCAAAGAATGATTGAATATCCTACCTGGAAAACAGCTGCATCATCATAAAGGTCAGGGATACCTTTTAGCAATTTTCTCCATATCTTTATGTCTTTAAAAACAACAGTCATTCCTCCTCCAGTAAGAGGATGCCGCATATTATACGCATCTCCCAGAAGAAGAACGCCTACAATGAGAGAATTTAGATTATGACATCATCCCTTAAGACACATAAAAAAATAGTCTGTTACTTTCTAAACGTGAGTGTGAGCCAGAAAATCAAGATGTGAAAATACAAGGGAACAAATCATGCCTAAAATTTGCTGATGCAAAAATTCAGTTAGTCCATATTGGGCACCTAGTAGGTCACAGACACTGAGGATACAGTGAGAACGAGAACATGGTCCCTGCCCTCGGGAAAGTCACATGTGAATCAAAGGTGAAGTCAAACTGTCACATACGCATAAGGCCTCTTTCATGAAAACACCAAAAGAATCTTGGCACAAAAAGCAAGTCTTCGACATGGGAAAAATGAAGAGGTCTGACATTTCATGGCAACACTGGCTGCCAGCACACTCTAGAGAAATATCCGTAAAGTTTGAAGTTAAAGAAAGTGGGCCCTGGGGCGCCTGGGTAGCTCAGTTGGTTGAGCGACCGACTTCGGCTCAGGTCATGATCTCATGGTTCGTGAGTTTGAGCCCCGCGTTGGGCTCTGTGCTGGCAGCTCGGAGCCTGGAGCCCGCTTCGGATTCTGTGTCTCCCCCTCTCTCTCTGTCCCTCCCCCACTCATGCTCTGTCTCTCTCTCAGAAATAAACATTAAAAAAAATTTTTTTTTTAAATAAAGAAAGCGGGCCCTGGGAAGATGATACCCAGCCATGCTGCAGTCTGAATTAAAGAGCAGGAACAAGCAGATATTCCAAACCTATCTGAAGTTACTTTGGACAAATAAGCCCTGACTGAATCTTCCCTGAAAATCAGCTCTTTGATTCAAAACTGCAGAGGCAGGAGGCGCCACCCTTTGACTGCAGGTGCGCCTGCCTGAGCGGCCTGACCGCGCTCCCCAGGCCCCTGTCAGCCCACTTAATGACCTAAGACTTGAGTAACATTTCAACAAAGCGTTTATTTAATTGTATTTGTAAGAGACACAGACAACCGTAATAGTAATGTGAAGGTGGCAAGATTATAGGTAACTATTTTCTGTAACGTCACAGTTACATTTGTAACTAATTGTAGAATGCACATAAATATTAGCTTCTAAAAAGGTAGCTTCTAAATATTAATTCACATTTCCTAAGTATTTCTCTAATATCTTCACTAAAAACACCACAAACTATATGGGGTGCGTGGGTGGCTCAGTCAGTTAAGGATCTGACTTCAGCTTAGCTCATGATCTCACGGTCCATGAGTTCAAGCCCCTCGTCGGGCTCTGTGCTAGCAGCTCAGAGCCTGGAGCTTGCTTCAGATTCTGTGTCTCCCTCTCTCTCTGCCCCTCCCCAGCTCACATTGTGTTCTGTCTCTCAAAAAGGAATAAACGTTAAAGAAAAAAAATAAAAAACCCACAAACTATCAACAGCTTTTATTCCTCCTTCTCCAAGGATCATTTCTAATTCCACCAATTGTTGCTGGCATGCTATTTATATCAGTTTGGCATTGGCCTCTTCATTCTGCTTTGCATTAGTTTCTTTATACGATTAGTAGTTTATTATGCATGTTTTCCCATAGCAAATTCCATCTGTTTACGTTCAGGAGCCACCGGGTAGCGACAGCTCCCACCCACACCTGTCTCTGGGGACCTGCTCTCAGGCTGTCAGGGGTGTTCCGCACCTCTCCTCCAACGCCCTGCCAGCACTTCATACACAATGTGCCCGAGAGCGGACTCACCACCCCTTCCCACACTTCCTAAACTTACATTCCTTTCCCTGTATTTCCAATATTAGCAAACAGCTGGCAAAATCATCTAAGCCTGAAACGTGTAATCCATCAAGAGACCTCTCTCTCCCTACAACAGCCAACGGGTCACCAACTTTCATGCGTTCTACATCCCAGAGACACACGTTTCCACTCCCTACCTTCCATTCTCACTGCCATGGCCCGGCGTTCCAACCTCTCACCACCACCCTCGTGGAACAATGGCCTTACTGTAAGCTTTTGCCTGACCCTTCTTCCAAACCACTCTCGACAGCAGAGTATTACCTCTAAGATAAAAATCTAATCGTGCCACCATCTCATTTAAAACTTTCCAGCTATTAGAAATAAATGAGTTCAGCAAGGTTTCAAGATACAAGATACACAGGCAAAAATCAATTGTATTTCTGTACACTAGCAATGAAGAATCTTAAAATGAAGTTAAGAAAACAAGTCTATTTACAATTGCATGAAAAGGAATAAAATACTTGGAAATAAGTTTAACAAAAGAAATGTAATAAAACACTCTGAAAGCTACAAAATATTGTTGAAAGAGAAAACTCATACTACGTTTACAGTCCAATTTGACAATAGTGCCAAGACACTTCAATGGGGAAAGACTACTCTTTATCAAATAGTACTGGGACAACCAGGTATCTACACAGAAACGAAGCTGAACCCCTTCCTCACACCATACCCAAAATTTAACTCAAAATGGATCAAACACCCAAATGTAGTAGCTAAAACTATAAATCTCTTAGAACAACATATAGGATTACATCTTCACAATCTTGAATAGGGCAAACCCTTTTTAATTACTTACTTATTTTAAATGCTGCGGTTTCTCATGCGAGTATTTTTAAGTTTATTTATTTATTTTGAGAGAGTGCACAAGCAGGGGAGGGGCAGAAAGAGAGGGAGAGGGAATCACAAGCAGGATCCACCCTCTCAGTGTAGAGAGGGGCTCAGTCTCACAAACCATGAGATCATGACCTGAGCCGAATCAAGAGTTGGACACCTAACCCACTAAGCACCCAGGCGCTCCTACGGCAAAGTCTTTTTAGATATGACATCAAAAGCACAAAGTGACAAAAGAAAAACACAGATAAACTGGACTTCATGAAAATTAAAAACTTCAATGGACATCTTCAAGAAGTGAAAAGACAATCCATGGAATGAGAAAAGTTTTTGCAAATCATTTATCTGACAAGGGACTTATATCTAGAATATATAAAGAACTCCTATAACTCAACAAAAGTTTTTTTTATTAATTTAACCAATTAAAAAATGTGCAGGCTGAATGGACATTTCACCAAAGAAGATATACAAATATCCAATATGCATATGAAAAGATTTTCAGCATCATTATCCATCACAGAAATACAAATCAAAACCACAATGAGATATCACTTCACACCTACTAGAATGGTTATGGGCAAGAAGACAGATAATAACAAATGTTGAGGATGTGGAGAAACTGGAACATTCATACATTGTTAATGGGAATGTAAAATGGGGCAGCCACTTTGGAAAAGTTTGGCAGTTCCTCAAAGAGTTAAACAGAGTTACCAAACCCAAGAAAAATGAAAATTACGTCCGTACATAGACGCATATACAGACGTTCACAGCAGCGCCGTTCATAATAACCAAAAATGAAAACAAGCCAAATGTCTATCAACTGATGAATAGCTGGTTAAAATGTAGTATATCCACACATGGAGTATCATTTTGCCATGAAAACAAATGAAGGACTCACACACACTGCAATGTGGATGAACCTCAAAGAAGCTACTTACGAAGGATCCACTGATTTCATTTACAGAAAATGTCCAGAATAGGCAAATCCACAGAGACAAAAAGCAGACTGACTAATGGATGCCTGGGGCTGGGAGTCGGGAGAAAATGAGTAGCGACTGCTAATGGATATAGGGTTTCTTTTTGGGGTAATAAAAAGGCTCTTTAGAGTCCGTTTTAACTGACCGTGGTGATGGCTGCATTGATCTATGAATATACTAAAAACAAATGAATTGTAAACTTCAATGGATGAGCCATATGATTTATGAATTACATCTCAGAAAAGCTATTATTAAAAAAAAAGTTGCAATGACTTTCCACTGTCTACAGGATTAAAACTAAACTTTAAATAAATACCTTACCTTTCTACCACTCTGACACCTAGCCTACGCTCCAGTCACAGGAAACCACTTGAGTTCACTGAAAGTGCCACCATTTCTCAGCCTTTGTGGCCTTTGCAGATGGTATTCCATCTACTTAGAAGTCCCTCATTTCACTGTCCACCTAATGAACTCCCACTAACCCTTCTTGCCCCAACCCCCGTTTTCTTGCCTGAGACATGTCTTCCCAAATCACCCTTCCTAGTTCACAAGCTCCCCTCCCTGCCACAATGAATCTTGTGGTACCACGAGTGGGCTTTGACTACAGCATTTATCAACAGTGTTCTGAAATTACCAGTTGATACCCCTGACCAGAAAACGGCCTTTTCTAGATTTAGGACTATATTTAAGTGTTGTATCCCAAATAAGGACTTAAATGCACTCAACATTAAATAATAAAGATATCATAAAACTAATTTTGGTGTTAGTAATGTGTTCATCCACAGGAACCACTTCTCTGTCCCACATATCATTCCCAGCAGCATACATTTAATCACATATTATATTTGGAATATTTGGAATTTACATATCTGGAACTTTATAAATCACTCCAATCAAATGGTACCTCGTTTGTTTACTGGGGAAGAAGGAAGAAAGCTTGCTGGCATAGATCTCAAACGAGAATTCTGAATGGCTTCTAGGAACGGTTCTTTGAGGTGATCTGCAATAAATCCCAATGGTTTATAAAATTCAATTTTCAATTATCACATGTTCTTAATCAAGTATAAACAAATACCTTCTATACTTCTGTTATGGTTGCTACATATATCCTGGTGGCAAATCAAGAACTAATTATTTTATTAACACAATTGTTGATTAAGCACCTAGTTATTCATGCTGAGGAATGACTAAGAAATCTGAGAAAATTAATATAAATAGATACACACAGCTGAATGAACAAAAAAGCGAAGAGAGTGAAGCAAATTCAGAGGAGAGGAGACGGAGAAAAACCACCCACCTCTCTTCCAAATGTTCACTGACAGGGATCAGATTTAACACTTAGGTTACCATCACCACCATAACCTGGTAATGACAGATGAAATGTACTACCAATTCACAAACAGCAGGAATATATGTACGGTAGAAAAAGGGTAAGATGCAGAGAGCTCTACTTTTCTGAGTTTCCGTTTCTTCATCTATAAAATGAAATGCTTTGGTTATTAGCTCATCTCTCAGACACTCCCAAGTTTTAAAGTTTTATGCTTCTACTTGTATCGGAAATGAACTGTCTTTTCATACAGTTCTCACTGTGATCTGGGAAGACAGGCGCAGAACGCCTACGTTGAAACTATTCCATTCCTATAAGTAGAATTTCAATAACCTAACTAATATTAATATAAATCTACAAATGGTTTCCCACCATGATCTCTGGGAAGTCTGTTCTGAACCTCTGTACTGGAAAAGGCAATCTACAGTAAAAGAAAAAAAAATGCCAAAAATATCACATTATTGGGGCGCTTGGCTGGTTCAGTCGGTAGAGCATGCACCTTTTTTTTTTCTGTAATTTTATTTTTGTTTAGTAATCTCTATACCCAACACGGGGCCAGAACTCATGACCCTGAGATCAAGAGTCGCACACTGCTCTGACCAAGCCAGGCAGGCCCCCAAAGTGTGCGACTCTTGATCTCAGGGTTGTGAGTTCGAGCCCCACATTGGGTATAGAGATTCCTTAAAAATAAAATCATAAACAAATAAAAAAATAAAATAAAAAATAAAAATATCACATTATTGACTATCTTTTTCCTCAATGTGAATAATTCATTTTTCCTAAAAGCTTCAAAAATGGCTTAAGTGAAAATATATTGAAATGTTGAAAATGTCTTTTTTTTTTAATTTGGGAGAGTGAGCACGAGGTGGGGAGAGGGGCAAAGGGAGAGGGAGAGAGAGAGGCAGAGAGAGAGAGAGAGGCAGAGAGAGAATCTTAAGCAAGCTGCATGCTCAGGGTGGAGCCCCATGCAAGGCTCGATCCCACAACCCTGGGATCATGACCTGTGCCAAAATCAAGAGTCAGACGCTCAACCGACTGAGCCAGCCAGGCGTCCTGAAAATGTCATTATTAAAAATCTAAGTCCATCTTAGTCCTCTTCAGATGTTTATATTCTTATTAAACAGAGTGCTTTCACATAGATTAAAAAATAACCAGAGGGCACCTGGCTGGCCCAGTCAGTAGAGCATGTGACTCTTGATCTGGGGGTCATGAGTTTAAACACCACATTGGGCACAGCGCTTATTTAAAAACAAAACAGGACAAAAAAAACTTGAAAAAGAAACAGAATTTTTAAACAAAATATACACCTACCACAGATAGTTTCCTATTACTATAATCATATCATCTAATCATATTAAAGGGTTTCTCTTCAATTTTATCAATATTTTAATATTTCAATAACCTTAATTTTTTAGATTTTTTTTTACTGACATCTTCAAGTCTCAAAAAAACATGTCAGAAAGTAATTTTTTAGGAGTGTTTTGCAAAGATGCCTGAACTCTTATGAAGCCTTTCTGTATTCAACTCAAAACTAAAAATGACCTTGAAGATTGCTTACAGCTCTAACATTCTGAAAGGGGGCTATATGAGCCACACACAACTGGCCTCACACTGGCTCTGTCACTTAGTGATTGTTTATCTTTGGAGGACCTTTTGCTGATTCTTAGTTCCCTCATTAATAAAATGGGGATCATGATAATGCCCTACCTCACAGGGTGATTGTGTAGATTAAGTTATGTGTATAAAGCACTTTATAGTAGATATTCAATAAATGGTAGCTACTATGGCTACAAAAACCAAGCAGAAAAGTAATTAAGTATAAGAGAGATTTCTAGAATTCGGAGACCTTAGATTGCTATTTGGACCACCTTAAAAAGTACCACATATGCCAATATTAATAATTATCCTGAAAGCAATGATTTAATTATTAATATGAAAAAATATATTGAAAAATTTTTTTTTAATTTGAAGGTTGTTTTTTTCAACGGGCTAAAACAGCTCAACTCCAGTGTATCTGACTGACTAGATGCATTTTTTTTTTACCTGCCATGTTTATCTTTGGCCTAATTTAGAAACAGCTTTAGTGAGAACCGGAGATGGACAGCCTTTTGTGATATTTTAGACTACAGATTACAATGTGGATGAAATCTCTTTCTTACCGGGTAATTGTGGGTGAATTTTTTCAGCCATGTATTCTCTTAAATTCCTGGGCATTTCCCCCCGAATGTCAACAAGTACTCGAGTTTCATCAGATGAAATCTGATAGATGAGAACTGGACTCGGATTAGCCAAAATAAGTTCAGCATGATTTGCTTTAAACTGTGGTGCATGCTAGGGGGGAAAAAAAGAATTAATAATTTTCAAATTTCAAGTTGTGTTTGTTTTTCTATAATTATATTCCTATAGTACCTTCATAATAAAGCCAACAAAATGAGATGAAACAGAAACTTTATTGGAGATCAGGTTTTTCCTAAACTTGGAAAAAAGTCCATCGGCAACAACAGTCAATGGAGCATGGAGTTCCTACAACAAAGATAAACAATACTCAGCTAAATGGTTAGAAATACAAAGTAAAAGGACCACATTTAAAATATTTACATATTTTATTGGACAACATTATGGAGGGTAATGAAGATAATGCTACTAAAGAAGCTGTTATGGAACTTAAGTTAATGCATAAGACATTAATACTTCCTCTCCTGAGGGACTGCCTTCCTTCAAAGTACTACCATCCAAATCATCTGGGAGTTAAGTTACACTTTGATAGACAACAGAGGAATCAACTACAAAGCAAGTGTGGACCACAGAAGACTGAATCTCATCATCACAAAGTCCAAGGACGAGTCCAATGTTTATTCTAGAATTTCCTTTACTTTTCTTTTTTTACTTTAAATTCATGTTAGTTAACATATAGGGTAGTTGGTTTTGGGAGTAGAATTTAGTGATTCATCACTTACATGTAACACCTAGTGTTCATCCTAACAAGTACCCTCTTTGATGCCGATCACACATTTAGTCCATTCCCCTACCCACCTCCCCTATTCTAGAATTTTCTAACTTCATATAATGCTTTCAACCAGTGGCTAGGGCTTAGAAGAATTTTTGTAAATGTGGATATATGTATTTATATTACCTTGCAGTCACCCCCATTAGAGTACAGTTTCTAGGTGGTGGTGACCCATCCACAAAAACCAAAAGATTAGCCTTTCACTCTTTCTCTTCTTTCGCTAAACCAAAATGAGCAAATACTGGAAACTATTTTACTCTGCTATCTCCCCAGGCATTCTGGTACTTTTCCCTTTTCAGATCTAAACAATTTGAAACAATTTGTTTACTTTATTCTAATCATTTCTTTTGTATCGAATCCTTTGTTTTTTTTTTGCCTTCCAGGCTCCTCTGCTTTTCTCACTTCGGTCTTTAATACAGCTAATCCAGTGGTGTGTCTGCAAAGCTGTGTGTATAGTCTTGTGAGGTGCTGTAATGGGCAATGTGTTGCAATTTGAAACCCATCCTGCTGCAGAGGGCTTAGAGAGAACTCAAGCAGTAAATTGGTGGGCCTACTTTTTTAAAGGAATAGGAGAAAAAGAAGGAAGACAAAATCTCTTAGGAAGAGCTAACATTTGGTATCTCTCACCTTGATGTCCCCGGTTTCTTTATCCCTGTACTGAACGCCCATTACAGCATCATCTTCTTCTAATAACTGTAGCACGATGCCTTCGATGAACTTTGTACTAAAGGATAAATACACAGACATAAATCACAACAGAGTAGCTCAAACAACTTACATAAGAAAAGATAAATTCCTTATCTCCAGTTTACCCACGTAAACTGGACACACGTGTGCACACAGGTACACAGAAAAGGTCTGGAATGATAAGCAAAAACATCATTAATGGGTTTCAGAATTAAGTGTGGTTTTATTTTCTAATTTCTTAAAATTGAATACATAGGTACTAATCTAATGATCTTTAAAAGTAGTTTTAAAAGTAACATTAGATTTTTACCTCAATTCATTAAAAAAAAGTACATGCAGAAAAACTTTACACACCCACACAAATTCATACACAGATGGGAAAACAGAATTGGGACTTTATCCACCGAATTATTCACAGTAGTTACTTCTAGTCAGAAGAGTCATGGATAATTTTTACAAACCTCTGTACATTTCTGTGGATTTTTCCATTTTTCTACAATGAACATATTCTACTTCCACAGACATCAAATTCTTTCAGTCCTAAGGGTAAGTCCACTTACTTCTTCACTAGCTTACTCAACACTTAAGCTTTTGCCAATGATATGAGAGGGTTCTCAAGCTTGAAACTTCCTCAGTTACAGTGCCTAAAGGCTAGGGGCAAATAGAAGTTAATAATTAAGAGAAGAAGCCAGTCCTACCAGACTAGGTCCTTCCTTTGTAAGAATGGAAAAGGGATTTTCCCTTGAAGTCCTCTGTTCTGACTTTTAACAGAAAATACCATAAGCACAAACCCCAACTCCCAAATAGGCAGACAGGGACTTAAACCTTAATTACAAGGGTATCCTTTAGGGGCCCCTGGGTGGCTCGATTAAGTGTCGGACTTCTGATCTCACGGTTTGTGAGTTCAAGTCCTGCGTCTGGCTCTCTAGAGGCTGACACCTCAGAGCCTGGAGCCTGCTTCAGATTCTATGTTGCCCTCTCTCTCTGCCGCTTCCCCTGCTCACACTCTGTCTCTCTCACCCTCTCAAAAATAAATAAATATTAAAAAGAATTTTTAAAAAGTTTATCCTCTAAATCCAACAACATAGAAACGCTATTTAGTCAAAGGAAAAATCTCAATAGTTCTGTGTCATTCACATGGAAATTCTTCACATGATATTCTTGACAAAGGCATTGAAGATCTAACATTCTTCTAACTTGCAGTCTACTTTAGTAATACCTATGTTCCAGCCCATACCCAAACACTTATGACAATTTATGAAATGGTATTTGTGCAAAGGCCAAGTTTAAATGTGTTTCTTTAACATCATACGTTTGAGTCGTCTTACTTGGGCTCTGCCATCGCTGCTTTCCGGAGACCCATTATGAATCTTCCATGATGGAAAGCTCTTCCACTCTGCACCTGACTGTTTTCTGACAGAGGGTAAGGAATGTGAACCTCTGATTTGCTTTCCTGATCATGAATTACGTAGCCATGTACGACCTGAGCATCAATACCTTCCACTGCATCTGCAAAACAATTCAGTTCAAAAAAAACAGTTTTGTTAACATGCCCAGAGTTATATGAGGCACCAAAGGACATGGAGGCATTGAAAATGAGTCTCTTTCCTCATAAAGCGATTGAAACCATCTGGACAAATGGACATTAATATAAGTAACTATTTCAAAAGTCTTAATGCATCTGAAAGACAACCCTCTGAGCAAATCTGTAATATCACAGAAGATTAATATTTGTATAGAAAATCTATTGATTAACTTCTATAGGAAAAATATTAAGATCCTAGTGTCAATGGGTGAAAAGTTTAAGGATGATTCACATTAAGCAATATGGAAACATTGAACAGATCAGGAAAATGTTCAAAACCTGATTAAGAAAAAACAAACCGATGAAATAAACTGAAACATTAAGATACCAAATCTATGAAAACTGCTGGTGAGATGATAAAACTGATACATTTATATATTACTGGTCATACTGTAAATTAATAACATTTTAGAAAGTAATGGTGGCAATAATTATCAAGAACCACAAAGAAGTTAGCATCCTTTGATTTAATCATCTTAGTCTTGGAAGTTCATCTATGTTCATCCTAAAAATGTAATTTTTAATTTTTAAGAATTTTATTTTTTTTTTAATTTTTTTTTCAACGTTTATTTATTTTTGGGACAGAGAGAGACAGAGCATGAACAGGGGAGGAGCAGAAAGAGAGGGAGACACAGAATCGGAAACAGGCTCCAGGCTCTGAGCCATCAGCCCGGAGCCTGACGCGGGGCTCGAACTCCCGGACCGCGAGATTGTGACCTGGCTGAAGTCGGACGCTTAACCGACTGCGCCACCCAGGCGCCCCAGTTTTTAAGAATTTTAAAAAAATATTTTAATGTTTGTTCATTTTCGAGAGCAAGAGACAGAGTGCGAGCGGTGGGAGGAGCAGAGAGAGAGGGAGACACAGAATTGGAAGCAGGCTCCAGGCTCTGAGCTGTCAGCACAGAGCCCCATGCGAGTCTTGAACTCAGGAACCATGAGATCATGACCTGAGCTGAAGTCAGACACTTAACTGACTGAGCCACCCAGGTGCCCCAAGTTTTAAGAATTTTTAAAGTTATATATAAGAATAAGTTTACTATAGTGTTATCACTAATAAAGAAGAAATGAAAACAAACCAAATATTAATCTTAGAAAGGTAGAGTACATCATGAAGTATCAACTGAGAAAATACTATGCATAGGCCTAAAATCATAATGATAAACAAGGTTAATATATTAAGATGAAATGCATTAGAATAATTTCTAATTATTCTCATGATGAAAGAAAATCTTCACAAAGAATTCTATCACACATCTAAGCTAAAAATCAAAATAAATTAGCTTTCTGATATGCTTTTTAATTGCCCTTAAGGTCAAGTCAGGGACAAACTGGCTGAATTTTGTTAGACTTCTGACCTAGAATCAAAATTACTTAGTTTTTTAGTATCGTTCTTAAGTTATTACAGTTAAAATTCAGTCAGAGAAAAGTGCAGAGACATCCTAAGAGCTGCCAAGTAGCAGTGTATTCAGTTTGGGTCTCAGCAAATTGCCAATCTTTTCCGACCTAAATATCTGAAGCCCATTTAATATTTCTATAATGCTTTGTCCAGCCACTGAGACAGTTTGTTTTTCTTAACCCATAACTCTATTATGGAAGTACTTGAAATGTTTACACTGGCCACTTTAGAACATACCAGAAAATGTTAAAAGCATAATAGCACAGTAAAATTTTTCCTTGGGTAAACTATCTTAAGACAAGTATATAAATAAGGTCTTATTTAAGATTTTTTAAATCTGTCTCTGTCTCAACTTTATTGATAAAATCAAATATGACAGACTTTGCACACTTTTACTTTCTTAAGTAGGCAAAAAGACTACCCTACACTTCAATGACATTCGTGCTTCATGAACACTGGACATCAATAACTTTGAAGCCAGTGACATAACAGAGCTATCACTATCTATTAATCATAAGGCTCCACACTTACAATATTAGACTACTGGTCAGTATATCACATAAACTGACATGGAAAACACTCCTCCACATTAAAAAATACAGAACTGCTTGCTATAAAAAGGCAAATTAAAAAATAAAACCAACAATGAAAAAAACAAAACACGAAAACCTGCCTATGCTAAAAATGAAAAGCAACTTCAAAGTCAAACCAGTGAACAAGTTTTAAAGGCAGCAGCATAAGGGCATCAGAACCACAAGTGTAAGAGTGGACTTTTAAGGGCCACTCCTGAATAGGAGATAGGAGCCCCCATGACCAGGGACAATGAAACTTAGCACCATACATAAATGTCTTGTCAATAACACAGAAACCACAAAAAATTCAATACCAAGAGACATGGCATATGGAAGTAAGCCATTCACCATAGGCTAGGGGTGGAGTCATCCATAAAAAATCCAAACATACCTTTATGCCATGACCTCATATAACTTCTGAACCTCAAACCAAGTATACAGTATATAATCAATTAGGTATCATTTTTGAAAGCCCAAATATAAACCAGAATCAAGGAATAAATATAACAAAAAACATACAAGATTTATGAATCTTTATTTAAATGCATTAAAGACCTAACTGAATGGAGTATACCACATTCGTGGACAGGAAGTCTAAGCAAATTATTCCAAAACTGAGCCACAGATTCAGTGCTATTTCAGTCATAATCTTGACAGAGATATTTTGAAAATTTATTTCTAAATTACATAGAGAAAAGCAAAAGGGCCAAGAAAAGCCAAAATAATCCTAAAGAAAATAAGAGGTTCCCCACCAGATATTAAGAGTTATTAGAAAGATATAGCATTTATATTAATTTTAGGAGTTCTTGGGGCAGGCATTTGAGTGGCTCAGTCGGTTAAGTGTCCGACTCTTGATTTCGGCTCAGGTCGTGATCTCACAGTTTGTGAGTTTGAGCCCCATGTGGGCCTCCACACTGACAGTGCAGAGCCTGCTTGGGATTCTCTCTTTCCCTCCCTCTCTGCCCTTCTTCTGCTCACGCTCTCTCAAAATAAAACTTTTTTAAAACAAAAAGAGTTCTAGATATTAAACTTAACCCATAGGGCAATCACTTATTAAAAACTCATACTCAGGGGACACCTGGGTGGCTCAGTCGGTTAAGCATCCGACTGCGGTTTCGGTCATGCATGATCTCACAGTGCATGGGTTCCAGTCGGGCACTGGGCTCTGTACTGACAGCTCAGAGCCTGAAGCCTGCTTCGGATTCTGTGTCTCCGTCTCTCTCTGCCCCTCCCCCGCTTGTGCTTTCTCTCTCAAAAATCAACATTAAAAAAAACATAACTCAGGATGGATCAGTCCTTATTATGTTAAAAATCCACACTCTAAAAAGTAACTATTCCAAGTGTTTCTATCATCCACATCTCATCACAACTCAGGGGAAATTCATAGCGTAATGAATGTTATAAAAATTCGTATTTGTAATATTAAAGGTATTCATGGTATGTGGACTCGATAAAATACTTTAGAGGCTCTCCTTACTCTTGCATTGAACTACATATCAAAATCTACCACGTGGCAATGAGAAAGAACGAAATATGGCCCTTTGTAGCAACGTGGATGGAACTGGAGAGTGTGATGCTAAGTGAAATAAGCCATACAGAGAAAGACAGATACCATATGGTTTCACTCTTATGTGGATCCTGAGAAACTTAACAGAAACCCATGGGGGAGGGGAAGGAAAAAAAAAAAAAAAAAAAGAGGTTAGAGTGGGAGAGAGCCAAAGCATGAGACTCTTAAAAACTGAGAACAAACTGAGGGTTGATGGGGGGTGGGAGGGAGGGGAGGGTGGGTGATGGGTATTGAGGAGGGCACCTGTTGGGATGAACACTGGGTGTTGTATGGAAACCAATTTGACCATAAATTTCATATATTGAAAAAAAAAAAAAATCCACTGAGGCTTGTTACCACAGCCTTGGAAGTATCTCCTGAAGCTAGATCTCTAAATGATTCTATGTACAGTCATCAGTTTTGAGAGCATTTACGGTGCCTAATGTTCAACTATAAAAGTAACAAAATCCTGTCTCACGATACTGTTACATCTGCTTCAGGTGAACCTCTCCGGTAAGATGGTGGTTAGGGAACCCAAAAGCACAGAGATAGAACTTTCCTTCTTCATAAAGCACTCTCTCCACTTGGGTCCTGGGCCCTGCAGGCTTTTGCTTTTCCTCCTTACTAACTGCTCCTCCTCAGTCCCCCTTTATCACTTCCACTTGCCTCACTGATCGCCATACATCAGAGTTCCCCAGGGTTCGGTCCTGGACCTCTTCCTGGTAATGTCTTCTAGTCTTGTTTAAGTACCGACCCTTCTCTTTCTCTCATACCTAATATGTGACTTACCAGCAAGTCCTACTGACTCTTCCTTCAAAAGGCGTTTCCAGAGTGTGACCACTTCCCATCCACTCTACTGCTGTGATCCTAGGATGTTCCAAGCCATCAACTCTCACCGATTCTGCAATAGTCTCCTAACAGATCCCCCTGCTTCTGACTTTGCCACTCTTTTCCTACAGAATAACATGAATACTTCTAAATAATATTTTTAAACACACTTCTAAAACATGAGATTGAATAACTCCTTAAACTTCTCCAATGGCTTCCCTTTGGAATATGAGCCAAATCCACATAGTGGGCTATAAAATCCTATGGTCTCAGCCCCCACGATCTGCCCACTCTTTACCTCTCCCCTTCCCTCACACCACTCCATTCAACATTATTTTCCCTTCTCACTCTTCAAACAGTTTGTGTCTGTTTTGGTCACCACTGTAGCCTCAGCATCTAGAACAGCAGCTACAATATGGTGCATGCTAAATGAATATTTATTACATGAATGAATGGACATCACTCCTTTAGTCATTTCTCTCTCTTGCGTCATCAGTTTATTCCTCTCTACTTGATCATCTCCATCACCAAACATGCTCTAGTATCAAAATACACCTTCTTTATCTTCACATCTACATCTCATTACTGCCCTACTTCTGTTTTTTGTTACAGAAAAACTCAAGAGTGCTTTCCTAGTCTAAATTTTTTAAACTCCCACCCACTTCAGTCTAAGCTTTGTCTCCACAACTCTGCTGAAACCTCTTGTCAACATCACAAGCAACCTTCAAAACTGCAAAATCCCATGGTCGTTTTTCTGTACTCATCTTACCCTTCGTTAGCAAACCGTGACATAGTGCCCTTCCCCTTCGTGACACATACCCATCCCCTCCTACCCAAAACCTTCTCCTCTCTTGGATGAAGTGGCACCAAACGCTCTGTCTTTCTCTGCCATTCTACCAGCTCCTTCTCAGACTCCTTTTCAGGCTTCTCTCTTCTACCAGATCTTCAAATACCAGTTTCCCAGGACTTAGTTTATTCTGTCTTCTCTTTTCTCCCTACATGCCCTCAATCATTGTTGTGGCTTTTCAGTACTACAGATAGGCTGACACCTCTGAAATTTCTAACTCCAGCCAGCCCAAACCACTCCTCTGCACCCGAGATTTACATATTCACCTTAACTTCTCCTCTTGGATAGCTCAACATGTCCCATAAATTCCTCCCCAATGCTCTTCCTATCAGCAAATGATACCAGCTACCAGCTGTTTAAACCAAAACCCAGGAATCCTTTTTAATATTTCCTTCTTCCCCATATCTCACACCAATCCCTTAGTAAGTCACGCCATTTTTAACATCAGTTGGGCCACTTCTCGTTATATCCTCTGCTACCATGCTAGCCCAAACCACCATCATCTATCATTTGGACTTAGCAATGAGTTCGCACTGGACTCTGCATTGACTGTCGCCACCCCACTGCCACCATCTTACGGTGTATGGACCACACCATCTCCACATATTCTTTTAAAACAGCATTCTCCCAACTTCAGGGTGTGACTCAATGATAAATTTTGAAATGAATTTCAAGTTGTGAATTATATACTTGGGTAGAATCATGACAAGTATTTAAAAAGAAAAATGAAACAAATTTCAGCCAGATTTATATATGTACGTATGTGGTGGGTCAGGATAGAAAATGTGTCTGTAATTGTGAGTAGCTGTCTAAGGTCTGAAGCCACTTTAGACGTACAGCATGAACAAGATCACGCCACACTCCTGCTCCACTGACTGCAAAGCCCTCCATGATGTGGCTGCTGCCTGTCTTTCCAACCTTGATCTCAAGTCATTCTCCTTTCCCCATCACCCAACACTTTCTAGCAACACGGCCCTCCTTTTCAGCTCCTTGAATGAAACAGCAAACATTTACATAATGCTTACTACGTATCAGGCACTGTTCTGAGTGCTTTGTGTATAGGAATTCATTTCAACCTCATAGTAACCTATGAGGCAAGGACTCACATACAATGTCCATTTTACGGATTAAGAAACGGGTACACAGAGCAGGAGCCTGAAGCCTGCTTCGGATTCTGTGTCTCCCTCTCCCTATGCCCTGCTCGCTCTCTGTCTCTCTCTCAAAAATAAATAAACATTAAAAAAAATTTAAAAAAAAGAAACTGGTGCTGTGGAGGTTAAATAACTTAGCCAAGGTCATACAGCTCTTTCAGTGCCTGAGCTGGTATTCAAAGTCAGGCCATCTAGTTCCAGAATCAATTCACATAATTATTGCACTATCCTCCCTACCACATGAGCCAAGCAAGCTCTTTCTTAACTCAGAGCCCGACATATTTTGTACTCTGATCCTTAAGAGTAGCCAATGAATCTGTCTTATTCACCGGTATATCCTCGGCACCAAGTACAGCACCTCACACAAAGTAGACACTGAGTAAGTATTTCCTAAATGAACAGCTAGTGTTTAAAAATCATTTAGGGGTGACCAGGGGGCTCAGTCAGTTTAACGTCCAATTTTGGCTCAGGTCATAATCTCATGGCTCATGGGTTCAAGCCCCACATCGGGCTCTGTGCTGACAGCTTGGAGCCTGCTTCGGATTCTCTGTCTCCCTCCCTCTCTGCCCCTCCCCTGCTCACACACTCTCTCAAAAATAAACATTAAAAAAAAACTTTCTAAAATTATTGCTTTAATAGATGATACTTAAATAAAAGATTCCACAACAAGCACGTAATATGTACTCCACCAGTGACAGCTCCCTTCACTCTTCACTAGATTTCATGCCCTCATTCTAGTTTTCCAATCTTTAATTTTGACCATTTCTATTTTTTAGCCACTTCACTGTATCTCACTAAGTCTCCTTTATATCTCCCCATCCACTAAACTCTTATCTTCTCCTTTGCTCTCATTTTCATGCAAATTGGTTGGTAAAGAGTATAGTGACTTTTAGAAATGTAAATAAGTTGAAATATCTTTTTACCAGTTATAGGACAGTCTGCAGTGAAGAGGGTTCGCTTATACCACATTAACTCCTAAAAATTAACATGGACCTACCTTCAAGACCAAGGTCTTTAAGGACACGATAACCACCTGGCTGCAGAAATTCTCCAACTATCCTGTCAGGCTCTTTTAAATCTCTCTCGATTACTGTCACCTTTCTTCCATCTCTGGAAAGCATGGCTGCCAAAGCAGAGCCAACCACACCGGATCCCACAATGATAACTTCTGGATCATTCTGAGAAGATATTGATGAAGAGGCAGCTGCTCCTATTAAGGTGGTTTCTGAAATACTGGTTCCTTTTTTGGGCTGTGTTAAAAAAAAAAAAAAAAAGTTAATTATGTATCTACATTTGCTATCCGTAAATCATGCTGCTACTACATAGGCACTCAGGCCTTTTCTATCTTGGGCAAAACCTTCATCTCAAATATTATCAACCAAATGCAGTGCTATGTTTTTAAATCCAGATCATATATAAAAACCAGTGATACTGGGGTGCCTGGGTGGCTCAGTCAGTTGGGCATCAGACTTCGGCTCAGGTCACGATCTCACGGTTCGTGAGTTCGAGCCCCACGTCAGGCTCTGTGCTGACAGCTCGGAGCCTGGAGCCTGCTTTGGATTCTGTGTCTCCCTCTCTCTCTGCCCCTCCCCTGCTCACGCTCTGTCTCTCTCTCAAAAATAAATAAACACTAAAAAAACACCCGGGGCGCCTGGGTGGCTCAGTCAGTTAAGCATCCTACTTCGGCTCAGGTCACGATCTCGCGGTCTGTGAGTTCAAGCCCCGTGTCAGGCTCTGTGCTGACAGCTCAGAGCCTGGAGCCTGTTTCAGATTCTGTGTCTCCCTTTCTCTGACCCTCCCCCGTTCATGCTCTCTCTGTCTCAAAAATAAATAAACATTAAAAAAAAATTTTTTTAAAAACCCAATGATATCAAAGTATTAAATAAAAATGTATAATAATACCCCAATAAAGTGAAATACATACTACATTTTCCATATATATTTAGAAAATGCTGTTATACAGATATATTTAGAAATCCACACCAGGCCAAATATACACAATGTTTGCAAGGGGCTCCAAAGACTTATTATAGGGAAAAGTCTATCATTAATTACTCAGTTCTTCAAGTACATACTAAGCATCTACCAAATGCAAATCACATAAGACTTCTATTTTGACTTCATGTTGCAAACTATACAGCTATTCATTTTTATTTCCACTATTCATTTTTATTTTGTCCTTTTGGATTTTCATCTGAAAAATCTATCTTAACCTAAAATTACTTTTATATAACAAAAAGACTATCACATCCTAGCTATTAATCTATTAATTGAGAATTATTTAACTCAAGAAAATTCTGAAAGTTCAAAATAACCCATCCTATCCCGTGGGGTGCAACCCCTTCACACTTAAGCCATTAACATATAAGGACATATTTCATTTGCCCCATCTTGACAGTCTAAGAGAGCCTAGTCAAACAGGTGGTCCATTTAGGAATAAATATCAAACCTATCACTAATTGGGCTGACAATAAAAACTTTATTCATAGGATGAAAAAGTCCAGTTTTGAGATTTATGCCCACTGAGAATAACAGTGCCTCTTGGGTTTTCTAAAATGAATAATTCAGGGTCGAAATAAGTATTTTTTCCCGGTATGTGGGTTGACAAATATAAATGTGTTTCAGATACAGAATTGCAAGGAACCATCTTTCTTGATTTCTCTGACCTTAATGATTAAGATAAGCCCAAATGCCATTTTGAAGGGATTTTAATAAAAGACCTCGGGCAAAAAGGAAGGAGACAAAACCTAAAACCTTAGAATTTTGATTCTCTGTGATTTTAATATTCATCCAGTCTTCCTTTAACTCTGCATGGACTGGGGCGGGTCCATTCCACTTTTTATCGTCTCTCTTACAGAAATTACCTTTTTGCCCTTTACCAGGAGGAAAAGACAACAGCCTTCTCTTCCCAGAAGTATTTCTTAGTGACCAGAATGACTATTTTTTTTAAATTATAGTTCTGAGAGCAAGATAAACCCTTTTTGTCATCTTAGCCATTTCTTATCAGTTTTTCTTCCTAACTTTTCCCTGTTAAACCATAGACACACACACAGACACACACACACACACAATCCTGGAAGGGGAACCTGAGTTGGTTAAGTCATTCAAAGAAGGGTCAACAGACGAAGCACTAATGGGAAATTTGTACTCCCTGTACCAACTCCCTGGTGTTTAAGAAGCAGCAGAAAGCCTGAGGCATTCACATATAGACCCAGTTATTGATGGCTGGTAATCAAATTTTCTCTTCGCCAAAATGTCTCAACACCACATGACGTAATGGCATTCCAGCCACCTACACGAGCAGTCCGTGACCCTGGCAGAAGTTACCTCAGACACCACTGAAGATTTCAAACTGAGATTAAAGACTGCCTCTCCCTCCTCTCCCATTGCTGGCACCCACACCCACCACATCACTGCACACAGCACTAGTCAAAAGGTTCCTAACAGATGAGCGCTTTTACACCAATCTTAATAGCTACCATTTATTCATTATGAGCCACAATCATTTAACTCCCTAACTGGCAGCAAGACCAGCGCCACCCCCATCTAATAGAAGAGGTAACTCGTTCTTACAGAAACGAAGCAATTTGCCAAAGGTCCCAGAGACAGAAGTGGTGGAACCAAAATTCTAAACGAAGTCCTCCCTTCTGTAAGCCTTGTGCTGTGGCTCCAGTAAAATAATGTCAATCCAGAGCCTCAAAGAGTAAACCACTTTTTGAGGCCACTTGCCCTAACTCCAAGTCACCATCATGCCTCACTTGGCTTACGACTGCCATCTTTCACCTGAGAGCCTGCTTCCGTTCTCGTGCCCTGCAAGCCACTCTCCACACACCAACTGGAATGTTCTTTCTAAAAAAGTAAAAATCAGTATTGTTACGCCCGTGCTTAAAACCCTCCAGCGAGGGGCACCTGGGTGACTCAGTTAAGCATCCGACTTCAGCTCAGGTCATGATCTCACAGTTTCGTGAGTTCGAGCCCCGCATCGGGCTCTGTGCTGACAGCTGGGAGCCTGGAGCCTGCTTTGGATTCTGTGTGTGTCTCTCTCTGCCCCTCCCCTGCTTGTGCTCTCTCTCAAAAATAAATAAGTGTTAAAAAAAACTTAAAAAGTCCCCCAGTACTCTTGGGAAAAAATCCAAACACCCATGGCCAACAGGCTCTAAACGTTCCGGCGTCAATGACCACTGCTTCCTCATCTACCACTGTCTTTGCGGGAGGCATAACCTCAAACATGACTGACGACTAGCTTCTGAATTAGGAACATGGCTGAACGGAGGACCTTACTCAATTACTCACATGACTTAGGACACTACTCCACTGATTTACTCAAGGCTCCACCGACATGGGGAGAGGAAGGTGTTTTGCCCAAGACTTCGAAATGCTGAACTAATTTTTATTCCACTAACTTTTCGAATTGTTCTGTTACTTTCCCCACCCAGCTGTCATTTAGAAGCAGTGGACTTAACCTGCAGCAGGTTTCTTTCTTCTCAGGTACAAACACAATCCTTACCTAAGGTTTTAAATAAAATATCTTTTTTTCCCCCAATCACAGAAAGTGATTCTGTCCTCCTTCAAAATGAGATTCTAATATTTCACATCCCCTTTCACAAGCACCTCTATATTCATTATCAAATCAGTGTCGTTACAGCATCAGCTCTACCGACACTAAATGAAACAAATCTTTTCCATCACCCCTAAGAGTGTCAAGGATGTAGCCGAAGAACAGTCAAGGGCTTAAAAACAAAACCAAAAAAAAAAAAAACAAAAACAAAACAAAAACCCACGAAAATTAAATGAGAATTCATACCAGAATATCTAAACTGCTCCCTCTGTCCTTTAGAAAAGATGAAATTTACATCTGAGCGACCCCCAATCCTATTTTGTTAAAAAAGAGACTCCTTCATTTGCCCACTTAAAATTCAACCTACCCTCCTAGACCCAAGCTGTTCTTTATTTTCTGATCCCGGGGGCGACTTGGCCCAGAAGAAGCCAATGAAAGGCAGGGCCGACAGAATATCCGAGAAGACCGCGAACTGGGAGCCGCTCTGCTGGCGCCCGAGCAGGGCCCCGCTCCGGTAGCGACAGCGGTAGGACAGCACCAGGCCCAGGGACAGGAACACCAGCACGCACAGCAAGAGCTCCTTGTTGGCAAAAGAGACGAAGTCTCCGCATTTCTTGTAAAAATACGTGAAAGTGGCAATGCCCAAGAAAGTCCACATGGTTCAAAGGCTCCTTCGGTGACCCCGGGTCAGCGTTGAGATCCTCTTTTTCCTTGCGGGGTTTTGGTGATGTGAGGTTCTCCCCAAAACGTGTCACCAGACGGAGCGCGAGGAAGCGGCCGAGCTCCCGCCAACACCGTCACAGGATTACAATTCAAGCCAGACGAGTTTACAAAATCCTACCACGGTGGAATAAGACAGTTCGCGAAGAGGCGAAAGTTGGCCAGACTTAGAAAGCAGTATTAAAACATCGCCCGCTGCAACCGCTTCCGAGCAGACTCTAATCTTTCCGGCAACCCATTCATTTCCTTCCCCAGGATGGGCTTCTCCTGGGTTGCTGCAGGTGATGTCCGTCAAAGGTGACGCGGGCCCGCTCACCTGCAGCAGGTGCCCTTCCAGGAGGCGTGGGGAGACGAAAGAAACGTCCCGGCGCGGCGGCAGGGGTGGCCTGGCCAGGGGCGGGAGCGCCCACGCTCGGGCGGCGCCGGGGCTGCCTCTTCCCACGGAGGACGGCCTTGGACTCGAGACTGCGGCCCCAGCGCAGGCAAGCGCGGCCGCTCTGCAGACGCTCCGGGTCACCTGCCCCACGAACCCTCCAGGCCGTGACTCCGTTTCCCCGCGGGTGAGCGGCGGTCTCCAAGGAGCTTCCTCAGACGGCGGCGGCTCCCGAAGGCCTCCTTGTCAGCATCCCTCGCCGGCGGCCGCTGCCCTCCCCAACTCGGCGCTTCGGCAGTAACCAGAGTAACCGCCGCCCGCCCTTCGCTCGCCGCCGGCCCGGCGTGCCCGGGGCGGCCGAGGGGCTCCGCCCAGGCGAGGACCAGGAGGCGGGGCGCAAGACCAGAGCCCGCCCCGCCCTGCGCGCCCAGTGCGCCCGCCCCGCCCTCCGCCGCCGTTGGCCAATGAGGGGGCGCACCGCGCGGTAGGCCGAGATGGCGCTATGCGGCGTTTGGCCAATCGCGGGCGGCGCGGCCGGCGCGGCGTCGCCGGGTGAGGAGCTAGGGCGATGTTGCGTGGTGTGAGGCGGGGGCGTGAGCTGGGGGCTTGCCGCCCGGTGGGCGGAGGGTGAGGCACCCGCTGGCTCCACAGGGGCGGAGGGGCGGAGGCGGTCGAGCCCTGGGTTCCGCGGTGAGCTTGCCCACCGCCCCGCCCCGGCAGCTGGGGTCCTACCGGAGAAGAGGTGGAGTTTGTTCCGGGGAAGCCGCTGCCTGGAGTTCCGCCATTCGTCCCCCGATCGTGTATTGAGCGCTTACTATGTGTCAGGCCCGGGGGTCCTTTCTCTCCCACGCCTAGTGTGTGTAGAGGGCGGTGGAAACCGGTGCGTGGAGAACGTGATGTTCAAGCCGAACTTCTGGAAGAACGAGTTAGGCAGATGTTTGCCCGAAGAAGGAAGAAGAGGATGTGCCAGGTGTTTCTTCCTTCACCCCTAATTGTCAGGCACTGCGTAGTAGTCACTGTGCTCAGCCTAAAGATGCTCTGGTGTTCGTAGCCCCTGTTCTCTGGAGATCAGAAACGCGGGGGGGGGGGGGGGGGGGGGTCCTCGGGCAAAGAAAGTACAGGTGTGTCGTAAGTGCTCCGAGAGTGGGGGTGCAACAAGAAACCGCAGAACCCGAGGCAGTCCTTCCCTTCGCCTCCGCCTGGGCCTGGAGGGGACTAGGCAAGGCCTCCGGAGTTACATGAATTATGTCCAGGACAAGCCTTCCAGGGGAAACAAAAACATGTGCAAGAGTTGCAGTGTGAGAGATGGCCTTTGTTCTGAAACGTTGGACCTCCCTGGAATTCATTCAGGGCTGAGACCATTGCATTGGCTCGCCCTGTACCTTAAACCCCACAGTTAATGTACAAATTCTTTCTGTTTCTGCCCCTTGGAGCACGGCTGTATTGTCATCTGTCGCCTAAATTGGTTATATTTTTATTGACCCAATCTCTGACGCCGTGGTTGAGCCTTACCCACTAGTCCCTATAAGGACCTCCCTCTGATAAATCAGAATCAGCGACACCTAGCACAACGTTTTAAGCTCCATTTTTATCTTCCATAAAAATGTATTTAGTGAATGAATGGATGATGAACGATAATGGCACAGCAGGAAGACCAACTGACCAGAATGTGGAGACCTAGGTTCTCTCTGTCACTAACCACCTTTGTGACCTTGGACAAGACAAAAGTCAGTCAACCTCTAGAGAGAGTCAACCTCTAGAGATTTCATATCTTCATGAAATCTAATCTTTGCAATCCTGTAACACTTTGCTGAGTTTAAGAAAGTATGGCAACTGTCCCCATTTTCCACCCCAAATACATGTTTTATGTGCTAATAAAAGTAATTATGTGTCAAAATACTTTCATTATTTAACCCTCAAATAACAAAAATGAAACAAAGAGGTTAAGTGGCTTGGTCAGATCACAACAGATAACTGATGAAACCAAGAGTTAAAACTCCTGGCATCCAAATCTTGTGTTCCTCAATAATCACTCTTAATTATCAGTTACTGCTTTAACAATCCTCCATTATAAAACCAAGACTTTAATTCTTTCCCTGACAACAACCCTCACTGGTATCAACAAATTTGGCTGTTTGAAATATACAAAGACTCAAGAAAAAGACTCAAGAAAATAAATTTAATGTGTGGGAAATCATTTTCCTAAAGACAATTCTTCAATAAACTGCTTGTGGTTCCTATATTGCTAACATGATAGAATGCTCTAGCAGCTCTTACAAATGAGAATTCAGTATCACCAGGATGTTACTTGATTACCCTGTACTTGAAATTAGCATAAGAGGATTTTTTTTCTTATCAAGTAGCAACCATCATTTAACTATGTTTGAATCTTGGCATGGCTCTGTTTATTCAAAAACAAAAAACGGGCACCTAGGTGCCTCAGTCGAGTGCCCAACTCAATTTCGGCCCAGGTCATGATCCCAAGGTCTTGAGATTGAGCCATGTCTCCAAGCTAAGCCTGGAGCCTGCTTAAGATACTCTCTTTTGGGACACCTAGGTGGCTCAGTTAGGCATCAGACTTCGACTCAGGTCATGATCTCATGGTTCCTGGGCTGGAACCCTACATCAGCCTCTGCACTGGTGGCATGGAACCTGCTTGGGATTCCCTCTCTCCTTCTGTCTCTGCTCCTCCCCCCTGCCAAATAAATAAACTTAAAAAAAAAGATTCCCCTCTGCCCCCTCCCCCACTTGCGTGTGCTCTCTCAAAAAATAATTATTTTTTTAAAAAATCTGTCACTCAGGCCTGAAGCTAAGGCAATGAAATATGACACAAAATCAGCCACTTACTAGGAGAAAGTCATAAACTGTAGAATAAACTCCATGAAAAATACTCTGTAATCAGGAAAAGGCGGTGTTACTATACCTTGGGGACCAGGGTAACCCCAGAGAAACTGAAAGCATGGTGGACCTGTCTGGTGCAGAAGTCATGGAGGAGGCTTAGCTGTGGCCAGAGAGGCTGTAGGAGGCTGAGAGGAAATGGGAGAAATACCTTGTTTCCCCTCGCTTGGCCCAGTCACCCACTCTCACCGGTTGGGTTTAGCTGGCCACCAGTTGAAAACAAAGTTTGGGAAACGCAGCCCACAGGGACTGGCCTACCTATGATGCACAGCAAAGCATGAGGTATTTCAGGAGTAGATTTGAGCACAGGTAGGCCTAGGATTGGCTCACTTTCTAGTATGTATGCCTCCTGATTCTTTTTCTCATCGTCTTGACTTTAGTGGGACTATTTCTATTGTTTCAGTCTTCAATAGGATGTTTGCAATTGCTTATAACTTCTCCATTAAAGTTTTAACAATCAAATCTTTTTAGCATATACTGATATGTATATATTACTCTGTTCATGTAGTGAATTTAGTGTAGTGAAATCTTACATTAACAAAGATGATGATGGTGAATCAGCCTTCCATTCTTCAGAAAAACTTCATCAGAGTGTATCATTCTTTTTAATAAAGTGCCATGTTAGATTTGTGTAAAAAAAATACTTTGTAGTCATGACAAGAGCTGATACTTATAGTATAGTCAGCGTTCTAAATGCTTTTTTCATATATTAGCTCATTTTGTCCTCACAACCATATTATGAGGAAGGTACTGTTTTTAGCCTCATGCTACAGATAAGGAACGATGTACAGAAAAGTAGTCACACAGCTAGTAAGTAGCAGAGCCTGAATCCAAGCCCAGAAAATCTGGTTCAGGAATCCGGGATTGTTTGACTAGAATGCATTTTTTTCTCGCCCTACAAAGATCTAGTTATTAAAACAAAGAGCACATTTGTTCTTGCCACCTCTTCTTGTTGGCCTAAGTTTGGCATGTCAGGACTAGACTTGTGTCTTTTCAAGTGTCATTCTCAATTCAAGAAAAAGCCTTGCCCTTCTTTCTTCAATTATCCATTCTTAAAGACCCAGATTAAAGATTTTTTCTGTGTATTTATTGATTTTAAGAGAGAGAGCAGGGGAGGGGCAGAGGGAGGGAGGGAGAATCCCAAGCATGATCCGCACTGCTTAGCACAGAGCCTGACTTGGGGCTCAAACTCACGAACCTTGAGATCATGACCTGAGCCGAAATCAAGAGTTGGACGCTTAACCGAATGAGCCACTCAGGCGCCCCAAGACCCAGATTAATCATCATGTCTTTTTATAACTCCACCTCTTTGCCTTAGCAGTCACCGATTTCATAATTGTCAATTTACATGTAACTTTTTCAAGAGATTCAACTCCTTAAGGCCAGGACCTTGTCTTATTCATAGTTGTATACTCAGCACTTGGTATACAGTAAGCATTTTTTCAATGTATTAAGTACAATCTTTCCTTTCTTCATTTTATATCCCCTCTTTTTTGGGGTACCAAACTGAGCAATTTCTTTTTCATTTATGTTTTTGTTTGTAACACATTAGATCAAAACCCTCTAAAGCTACTTGCTCACCATCCAACCTGTCCATAAAGACTTTATTTTTTTTACTTTAGAGAGAGAGTGCAAGTGAAGGAGAGGGGCATAGGGATAGAGGGAGAAAATCTTTTTTAAGTTTATTTATTTTGAGAGAGGCAGATACAGAGGGAGAGAGAGACTCCCAAGCAGGAGCTACGCTGTCAGCTCAGAGCCTGACTCGGCGTTCGATCTCACAAACCATGAGATCATGACCTGAGCTGAGATCAAGAGTTGGACACTTAACCGTCTGAGCCACCCAGCGCCCCCATAAAGACTTTTTAAAAATCTTTTTAAATAATTTTTTTAATATTTATTTATTTTGACAGAGAGAATGCAGGCCCGTGTGTTGGGAAGGGGCAGAAAGAATCCCAAGCAGGCTCTGCACTGTCAGGGCAGATCCCCACAAAGGGCTCAATCTCACAAACCGAGCAATCATGACCTGAGCCGAAATCAAGAGTCGGACCCTTCACTAACTGAGCCACCCAGGCGCCCCCCAAAAGACTTTTAATGTCAGTCATTTACTTGTTCTGCATCCCCTCAGTGCTTATGTAATCTTTTGCAAATTCTAGTTGGAATTTGGAACTTTGTTTTTTTCATTTTCTTTTTATTCTTCAGTACTGCTCATAAAGCCATGATTAAGAATATACATCAATATTCTGAGCATCTGGGTGGCTCAACTGGTTAAGCGTCTGACTCTTGATCTCATGATCATGACCTCATGTTCACGAGATCAAGCCCCATGTAGGGCTCTGTGCTGACAATGAAGAGCCTGCTTGGGATTCTCTCTCTCTCACTCTTTCTGCCCTTCCCCTGCTTGCACTCTCTCTCTCTCAAAATAAACTTAAAAGGAGTATACATCAATGTAATTCAATGTAATACACGTGGATCAAGTGTCTACTTTGTGTCAGGCACTGTGCTTGGTGTTGGGAGTAAAGCACTGAACAGACATAGTACTTGTCATTTGGGGGTTCAGAGTTTAACAGAGAAGACAGCAGCATACAGGTAATTAAGGATGTGATACGTGTCCAAAAATGAGCAAGTACATGTTGCACTGGAGGGTAACAAGATATAAACTGGCCTAGGGGTCAAGGAGTGCCTACCAGAGGAGGTTACGTTTAAGCTGAGGTCTGAAGAATTAGTAGGAGTAACCAGGTATAACCTCTGGTAATGGCAATGACCACACCTTACATCCCCCAACCCCCGCAGTATGGCTGTTTTTTCCCTTAGTAAAACATCAATCCCTGAAGCTGACAAGTTTTTCACTGAATTAGTGATGACAGCAGGATGGGAAAGATGAGGATTCTACTCTTCTGAGCAGTATAACTTGGTATCTTCCTAAGTTTCCAATGTGCTTTTTCCTCAGCATCAATTTTACAAACACAAAGATACTTCTCCATTTACCAAACCTGAATTTACCTTCGTCTCCTAGATTTGGGGTGCACTTCATTGTCTGAACCAGGTGACAGGAGACACTGAGCTAAGTAGCCAGCCGTTTCATCAACCAGTTTTCTTCTGGGTTCTCCCAGGCTCTGGGCCTCAGGCCACATCCCTGGGTTTCCCAGCAGCTTCCAGCGCCCTCTACTGGAATCGGGCCTGAGGCCGCGCGAGGAAAAATCCAAATAGTTCCTAGAATCACTCATCCCAAAGTGACTCTCAGCTGATCCGAACCCAAGAGAGGCAAAGAGCGGTTTAAAAAAAAAAAGAAAGAAAAGAAAAAAGAAAAAGGAAAACAAACTACCTTAAAAGAGGTTTCCAACATTTAAATATACTGGCCTTGAACTGAATTACATGGTTTCCTTCCACCCCCCCCCCCCCCAACAAAAGGTGTTTAACAAAATTATTTCACTGAGCAACTGAAATTGATAGATAGTTCTGGAAAGGGATTAGTAATATGCCTTTAAAAACTTTTATGCCAGTTAAGCGTCCAACTTCAGCTCAAGTCATGATCTTGCAGTTCATGAGTTCAAGCCCTACGTTGGGCTCTGTGCTGACAGCTTGGAGCCTGGAGCCTGCTTCAGATTCAGTGTCTCCCTCTCTCTCTGCCCTTCCAAGGCTCAGCTCAGCGCTCTCTCGCTCTCTCTCTCTCTCTCTCTCTCTCTCTCTCAAAAATAAATAAATAATAAAAATAAAAACTTCTATGTCCTTTGACTCAATAATGTCACTGCTAGGAATTCACTCTAAGGAAATAATTTGAGATGTAAAGTAAAATTTGTGTACCAACAAAAAGCAAAACAATCATAACTACAATACCAAAACAACAACCAAAAAAACCTTGTTCACAACAGTGTTCTTTTTAATAGCAAACAGCTAGAAATACTATAAACACCCACCAACATCCAACAATTCGGAACTGAATTGTTATTGTTAATAATTATTCAGTCTATTTTTATGAAGTCATTAAAAACATTATAATCATTAAAACAAGTAAACTGACAACAAGATTAGGAAATCAAGACACAATACTATACATACATACACACACACACACACACACACACACACTCCCCACATGATCCAATTTTTTTTAACATTTATTCAGATATATGCTTAGAAAACAAGTTATTGGGACAGATCTCAGAACTTTTATGGTGAGTGATCTCTGTAAAAAATGATTACGGGCCATTTTTCTTTTGATCTTCACACTTTTACATCATTTCTTACTTTATACTTCTCTGTATATTTTACAATCAGCAATAAGTATTACTTTAATAATTAGAGAGTAAGCTATTATTTTAAGGGGGAAATCTTACACCTGTGTTTGTCAGTCTAATCAACTAGCATTTTCTTTAATCTGACTATTTATCCACATGACTTAACAGGACTCAAAATTAATCATGATCCTTTTTCAACCAAAGCTTACACATCATCCCTCCCAGTGTCAGATCCTAGGATATCTGCTGATTTTACCAGCCATGCAATGTTAGATCACAAACCTCACCAACTTAGCACTTTCAAGCTACCTCTGCTTGTAAGTGGCTACATCCCATGAAGTCATGATTGCCAAGCATCATGTTTCCATCTGGATCTTTATAACCAAGTGTTTGGACCATCTTTAGCTTTGACCTCATTCCTACTTCGCTGGGAGGGGAAGAGAGGAGAGGGAAGAAAGGGAAACGAAATAAAGGGTAGAAAAAGCCTAAGTTTGGGTTAGAATATGTAAGGAAAGGGACGTCTGGGTGGCTCAGTCGGTTAAGCGTCCAACTTCAGCTCAGGTCATGATCTCAGAGTTTGTGGGTTCAAGCCCTGCAGCAGGCTCTCAGCTGTCAGCACCTACTTGGAATCCTGCCACTCTCTCTCTGTCCCTCCCCCACTTGCACTCTCTCTCTCTCAAAAATAAATCAACATGTGGGGCGAAAAAAAATATGCAAGGACAAGGCAGAAGAGGTTAGGGCCAAAGAGAAGTAAAAGAGAATAAAAATGAAATAAAAGAGATGGGGAATGAAAGGAAAGGCAATTTTTAAATAGAAAAGGCAGTAGTTGCCCACAGAGCTGCCATAAAATAATGATGTGCTACATTATTAGCCTACACACTCAGCTTGCTACACACTCCTAGTGTGTAGTCATACCCCTTCGTGTCCATGGGGTAGACAACAAAAGGACTGCACCATTTTTGTGGCCCCAGGGGACACCCATGTCTCTGGGGCTACCTTCAAAGATGATTCAAAGACCCACGGTTGTATACAGCCACTTTATCACAGATCAGCTAACACTGAGGTATTAGCAATGCTAATAAGCACATTACATACAGTATCTCACTGATCCTCCCCACAAACCCATGAGCTAAATGTTATTAATATCTTTATTTTAGAAACCTAGAAATAACCAATTCAGGCAGTGATTAATTTCTGTGCATTTGCCTATCCTTAGCAAAATTATGAGAAAATGAGGGTGGGCAGGGAAGAACGACAGTATTTTCTTAACACCTAGAATATGCCAGGCACCTCACCTCACTCACTGCTTACTAAATCTTACAAGCGAAGAACAGAGTACAAAGTGATTGAAACATGAATGTGAAACAGACTCTGAACCTGTCCTGGACAGCGTGAATTTAAAGGCCCAGGTCTTCCCTCCATAGGCTTTGGAACAATTGGGACAGTTGAGGGTCCTCTAGGGGTTAGCGTGAAGGATAGACCCAGCTTCCCAGGCCTGTCACTTTCACTTGCGAGCTAGCCCAGACTCCGTGGACTGGACAAGTAATGATGTCAAAGGGACCTGGGGCACGCTGAGACTGTACAGCCTATTCCAGTAAACTTCACCACTGGCAAATGCCTTTCATCCAAAACCACTAAACACTTCACATGCCAGGCTTTGTGTCGGGCACTGGGATTACAGAAATGAAATCTGTTCTCTGCACTCAGGGAGTGGACAGTCTAATGGGAAGGCATATCCTGGAAGGGCATATTCCTGGCCATTAACAGAAAACATATAAGCATATGATACCCACTCAGAACTACTGAGTGCCACTATGTACAAAGCACTTGTGCTTTCACAGAGCAAACCTAGCCCATTTTACTATATAGTTATTTCTAGCTCCTTCGATTATCAAATTATTAGATTTGAAGATGGAGGGTTCAGCGTAAGTTGTAGTTCAAGAGTTGGCAAGGAGAAAGTAGTCACCTGAAAAGCTGCACATTTTCCTATCAGTCTATCCATACGTTTCCCCCTCCCACCGTCATTTCAACTCCTGCTGCACACGTACTGGGCATCAGGCAAATTTTTGCTGAGTGAATGATGATACCGCTCGAAAGGAATTACATAAACTCAAATACAGAATAAAGAAGCAATGACGGTTTTGTCACGACCATGATTTCAGAAAGTGAGAGACTGGCAGAGATGGAATATATTGGACCAGTGCATGAGGGGCAACTGTCACAAGCCATAGTCCACTACCTCTCACCATCAATGAGGAAACATGTAGAGCACTAAGGACAAGGCTCATTTGGTAGATCCAGCTTGGATGGCCTGGAACGATGGGAGCAAACCTTCAGCTCAGGCACTATGGTAAGACACTTACTGCTTGTATGCCTTCTGGCAGACTCTACAGCAGCTAGGGACTGAATTCCCCACGACACTTGTGAGCCTATGTGTTGACATGGATTTCCCCATTCCACTGTAGGGAAAAAAATATAAGCCCTTTCTCTGAGTAGGAAAATGAACAGAAGAGTCTTCTCTTTAGTTAAAAAGGAACTATGAAACAAATCACTTAAATAAGAATGCTTTATTTAATCAGGTGCAGAATTCTTTTTGCTGGCAAAACAAATAAGGAATACAGAATATTTATTTCTTGGGGAGCTAAATAAAAAACCCATTTGCTGATTAATGAAATTGAGATACAGGCATCAAATATGATTAAATTTACTAGTATGTTCTCATAAGTAACAAATCTCTCCTCTGTGTTCCTAGTTTTCAATCAAAAGAGATAAGGATTCTTGCTAAATTGTTTTCTTCATGGAGGAGACCCCATCTTAATTCATCTAAAATGTGAACATCTATGTTTCTATAGACACTGAGGTTTGTGAAATAGGTTCTATGTACTTGTGGGCACTCATAAAACAGAGTCAATGATGCTAACAGGACATAAACTGTACCTGTTAATGTCTTCAGACACAAATTAACTTACATTGAACTTGCTATATTGTTCTTTCCTGACTTACGCTGAATCCTTTGTTTCAAGAACAACAAAAATATTCAGTACGTCGAATCACATAAAAGCGTTCTTCAAAAGTCTGCAAAATTGAAACACTCTACAGTCTTGTGCTTTTACAAATCTTTATTCGTCAGGGTTCCTGAGGTTGGTCATTAAGAATTCACAAGTAGGATAGGTACGGCTTACACTGCTACTTCTGAAAATGTGTGGAGGACATTTTTCTATTTATTTCAATTAATAATAACTAATTCCCATGTATTTAGACCTCGTTAATATTTTAAGCACTGTGCTAGCTGCTTTGCAAACATTTACTTAATCCTTCCAGAAACCCTGCAAGGCAGGCATGACCTCTGCTCTACAGATGAGGACGCAGGTTAGGAGTGGTTACTGGCCACACACAACGTAATGGATGACTGGGTACCACTCCAACAGCTACTGCCTTGCAACTGGATTTCGGCCTCAACAGCAAATGCCCAAATTTAACTCTCAAACGTTAATCACACTTTTAGTTGTCTGTGGTAAAATACTGCAAACACTTGCCCTCAGATATTAGAGTTTAAGACAATTTGGACAATACTGCCTAACATACAAAGGTGAAAAGATGCTTAGATGAGGATCATATAAAAGCCAATGATACTTAATGTTCTCCCCCTTCTTGAAAGCAGAAAAATCACCCCAAATGCTTCTTAAGTCTTTTGTTAACTTTTGCTTTATTTTTTAATCTTGTCACAACGGGAAAAGACTTAATGGACTCCCCAGTATCAGGCATACTACCACAATCACGAAAGAAGAAAGAATCCCCATGCAATTCCGTTACCTACCAGCTACAGCCTTCTGCATTTGCAGCAGCTCTAACTGGCCTCTTCTGGCTCCACATTCCTAATTTGTATCTCTATAGACAGTCTTCATAAAATATATTTTGAATCTAAAAATGAGACCAGAAATCCTGACCAACTTAGGAGTCCTGACTTTCTACTCCTTGAACTGGCAGTAAAAAAAAAATAGGGGTCAGGAGCATAAAAAATAACTTATTACTTTACAAAACATCATTTCCATTGGACAGGCGAACAGGGAGGATCCATACATCCCATAAGTCAAGAGGCAAAAGAAAACTGTCAAGACGAAGTAAGGAATCTCGGTCTCCAATGGCACACTGTCCCTGCACATTGGCTCAGATTCAGGGGGTTAAATATTAGAAAAAGAACCCAGTTTCTGATCTAACCAGGAATTACATAATGAGAAAACTGAAGGGAAAAGACTATTTGTCAAAAATCTTTTTTCATTTTTGTTTAAAGTTCATTATTTCTGCAAGAGACAGAGACATCACAAGTGGGGATGGGGGCACAGAGAGGGAGAGAGAGAGAATTCCAAGCAGGCTCCACACGGTAAGCGCAGAGCTCAGTGTGGGGCTCAAACTCACCAAACTGTGAGATCATGACCTGAGCCAAAACCAAGAGTTGGACGCTTAACCAACACAGCCACCCAGGTGTCCCTATTTGCCCAAAGTTTATTAACAAAATTCAAGAATTCTACCTCTTAATCTGGTTTTGGCCAAGACAACAGGATCGTATCACTGGATTACCAAGATGGTTGAACAGAAGACATACAAGCATTAGAATGGCCAATCTCTAGACGGAGTGCCTTAAAAACTCTATCCCATTTCTAGTCTATGTTGCAATTCCTCTGGAGCAAAAACCTCATAGCACATTTCCTACAGTCTCATAGGAAATCTTCATGAGTCTGTGAAGAATGATAATCTTGAAAGAACAAACTCTATATGATATTCAATACAGCAGCCACCAGTCACATGTGGCTACTGAGTGCCTGGCACGTAGTTAGTGCCACTAAGGAACCAGATTTTAAATGTCATTTAATCTTACTACAAATTTATTTAAATAGCCACAGGTGACTAGTGGCTACGGGATTAGCCGGTGTAGTTCTAAATACTATGAAAGTTCATTTTCAGCAAATAAAAATGTGTTTAGAAAACTGAGTCTTTTCTTAAGACCCACCAGAACAGCCAGAGAATCACATTATTTGTTCAAAACGAATCTTTCTGTGGATAACTCCCTGAGGCCAATAATGAATTACTGCCACCCACTCAAGCAAGAGGAAATAGGGAAATTCAAGGGCTAGCTTGGCTTCAAGCTCTCAGGTGTCCTTATTCCCGGAATTTCTCTTTACGTTTTCTTTTGAAGCTATTCCAATCTTACCTTAAATCAAAAAACATTTCTTCTCCATCGTTGGAAGCATCTCCCACTGGGCAGATACAATGAGCTGGTGATCAGGGCCTTCCCATCCTCCAACCTGGGAGCTTGACTTTTTCCAGACATTATGGCAAACAAACCAAAGAAACTCTGTAGCAACACCTTAATTGTAATGATCCAGCAAGAAAAGAAATAATAATAATGATAATAATAATAATAATAATAAACGGGCTTTGGGACTCAGGAGGAAGATGGACGTGGGACTGAAAAGGAAGAGATGAGGGCCATTTCCCCTGGACAGTTTTTCCAAGTCCACCCAGGAGGAAAATCATTGACTTCAGGAGACTCGAAAGACTTTTCTAGGTGCATCTTCCGATGCTGAGTGAGATAGGCACTTCTGCTGAAGCACTTGTCACAGTCGGTGCATTTGTAAGGTTTCTCTCCCACGTGAGTCCTCCGGTGCCTGATGAGATTAAAGCTCTGGCTGAAGCCCTCGCCACAGTCGGGACACTTATAAGGTCTCTCTCCCGTGTGTGTCCTCTGGTGAATCACCAGGGTGGAACTCTGACTGAAAGTTTTCCAACACTCCGAACACCTGTACGGCTTCTCTCCTGTGTGTGTTCTCTGGTGTCTAATGAGATGGGAGCTGAGACCGAAACGCTTTCCGCACTCACAACACTTGTAGGGTTTCTCCCCAGGCTGGAGTCCACACTCTTCTATCGCACTGCAGTTCCGACTCAAACTTTCTTCATATTCGGGACTTTCACAGGGCTTCTCTCCTGCGTGTGTTTTCCGGTGTGCGATTAGGTTCGAACTTCGACTGAAGCTCTTGCCGCATTCTGTACACTGATACGGTTTTTCTCCTGTGTGAATCCTCTGGTGCTTTATGAGAGTCGAATTACAACCGAAGCTTTTCCCGCACTCGAGACATCTGTAGGGCTTCTCTCCCGTGTGTGTCCGCTGGTGGCGTATCAGGCTAGAACTCTGACTAAAACTCTTTCCACAGTCAGGACACGTATAAGGTTTTTCTCCCGTGTGAATCCTCTGATGTTCTATGAGGACATAGCTGTGGCTGAAGCATTTCCCACACACGGGACATTCGTAGGGCTTCTCGCCGGTATGCGACCTGTGGTGCTGAATAAGGTGGGAGCTGCTACTAAAGCTCTTCCCACACTCGGGACATTTATAGGGTTTCTCTCCCGTGTGAGTCCTCTCGTGAATGATTAGATGGGAGGTATTGCTGAAGCTTTTCCCACACTCGCCACACTGGTAGGGCTTCTCTCCTGTGTGTGTTCTCAGGTGCTGAATCAGGTGAGAGCTGTTACTGAAGCATTTCCCACACTCAGAACATTTATAAGGTTTTTCTCCTGAGTGGGTCCTCTGGTGAATACGCAAATGAGAGCTGTTATTGAAACTTTTCCAACATTCAGCACACTTGTAGGGTTTGTCCCTGGAGGTCGAATTCTGCTGGACAGAGGCACTGCGGCGTTCCCCGGGAGCCCATCCCCAGTGACTGGGTTTTTCTTCTTCTTCTCCTGCAGAATTTCCCTGATTCTCTGACTTGCCAACCTTCTCATAGGAATCACTGCACCAGATCTCATTGCCTTGGGACCACATCAATGGACTTTCTTCTATATCCTCATGCTTACAATTTTGTGGGCCATCTCTCTTAGACCGTTTTGAGGCGCTCTCTTTATCTGCCTTGGAGTTGTGTTGTACAGTTTCCAAATGATTCTTACTTGCATCTCCTGTAAGAATAAACAAATATTCTAAACATATTCCCTAATCTCTACCAGAGGAAGGAAATTCTGAAATGCAATGGAAGAGAGAGAATAACAAAGTAAAATCTCATCAATTCTTTTACATTAAAAAAAAAGTTTTTAAAGCTAGTTTTACTTCAAGTGCTCATTAGAAGCAGGTGAATTTTCTGTGCTCAGTAACAGCACTAATGAAGTATTTAAATAGTTGTCAGTAATTGCGAAGGGGGATATTCATCTTAAAAAAAAAAAACACCTCATTAAGCTTCATTCTGGAAGACTTACAAGAAAAAAGGGGATCTGAATAGGGGAGAAACCGAATAGGACACATTCTAAGGTGAAAACAATACTTTAGTTAAAATCTGAGAAAATACAGAAATAACAATGGTACCTGCTATTTATTAAGAACAATCGTGTGCCATATAGTATCTCATTAATCCCAAGAAACCATGAGACAAGATATTATGCATTTTTCTTCAAGATGAGAAAAGAGAGGCTGTAAAGGTTAACATAGCTTGTAAGCAACAGAACAGGAATCAAACTAAAGTCTGTCCCATGCAAATGCCCTGGTTCTTTCTACACACTCTATGGCACAACTTCTCTGAATTTCCAATGGATTCGGATAATCTTCTCAATCCCTCACCTGGAAAAGGGCTTTTCAAACTCTCCCTCTCCGTGAAGCCACTAGAATCTGAGATCAACAGTTTTTGCTCTTGCTCCATCAGTGGTGGGCACGGCCAAGTTAGGGGTCAGAAATCCTGTGGAAGGGAAACAGGTTATGTTTGCAGGCCTTTGCTGTAACGTATTCTTCCTTGCTTCCCAACCATTGCAATATACCAATTGTGCTTACAGACTGTTCTGTGGACCAGACTGAAAAAAACAACATGGTCTTTAGAAGTCCTTTTAGAAAAATTTCACCTCAGATGCAAGTGTTTAGAATTAAGGGTTAACCCAATTTACTTTTTCCGAGGAAAAAAAAAAAAAGTTAAATCACATTAAAGTCTAAGTCTGAGCATCAAGCTTCAAAACTAGAATGAATACTAATACTCATTGTCCACTCAGGGTTTAGAAACACTTTTAATTGAAAACACAAAGTAGTTTTTTTGGAAAAGGTAACAAGACTTCAAAAAATCAATATGCAGGTATAAGGAGCAGTTAAAGAGAAAGTACTCTGTTTAGAAAGAAGCTGGCCCTTGACAGAAGGATGAAACCTTTGAAGTTCAATTTCAAAAGAATGAATTTCTATAACCAGTAAAAATAAATAAATAAAATCAAATAAGTTGGGACAAAGGAGGGCTAGAAAAATTATAGCCAATAACCCCTACATATAAAAGGGAAGCTAATGAATTCTTCCGTGACTCACTTTCTCAGTCTATCATAATCGCAATATCCCTTTTAGCCTAAACTTTATCTCCTGGAGCCAACTACAATTCTTGACCTACTTTAAGAGACTGGAAAATGTGATCTATCACTGGAAGACAGGTTTAGATGGGCTTGGAATCCATTTCAGGATATAAACAACAGCACAATTCAGGAAAAACAAGAGCCTAGAATCGGGATGCACAAAGGCACACATACGGAAAACAAAAAAATGGTATTACTTTTCACCTTGCCACTGCCTATTATGTGCCAGGCACCGAGCTAAATACTTTACACATAATATTTTTCATGTAATTTCCACAATAGCCCTTGGAGGTGTATGAACAATTACCAGCATGTTATTATAGGTGAACAAAAAAGACATTAACAGACTTTCCCAAGGTCACACAACGAGTAAGTGGTCGAGTAGGATTCAGCCCCAAGCCTGTTGGGGTAAGTTCACACTCATTTACCTATTACAATCAAACTAGAGCAGGAAGCAGAGCTAGGTGTGATCCCAAACTACAATCTCAAAGAGGACCTTTATTTTGGAAAACACTGTGTTTGGGTTTTTTTAGATTTATATCTCTAGACATGATACCAAACAGAGGAGCATTCTCTAAGCGTCCTCAGCAACCAGGGATTTGTTACAGGAAGAGGTGAAACTAGTCTGAATTAGAAATAGCCCTAGCGTTTGAGTAGGGGAGGGGGGCACCTCATACACCTAAAAGGAAAAATTGTTCAAATGGAGTAGTATGTTTTGCTGAGTTACAGATTTCCACCAAGGTCTTTACAAACGAAGTAAGCGGCTGGGGAACAGAAACCCGTGCACCATTTTCCCTAAGAAACTATTAACTCTGGTAGTAGGGGCCCCCAGCACTGGCTCAGCAAAACGGTAGCAAATGGTATACAGAGAGGGGCACCTGGGTGGCTCGGTCGGTTAAGCAAACGGTCTACAGGCCAGAAATGGTATTACAAGGCTGTCCCTTAGATGTCACGCCACAGAGAAGGGCTGTTTGCAGTGTCCTAGAAGCAGAGGGGCTTAGGATGGGGCCATGCTTTAGATTAGAAAATCTTCCAAAGAAAACGCACTGCCTGCAGCTTAGCTTTAAGAACCGTTGGCAAGGGGCAGACGCTGGGTGCACTGTGGGATGAAGTTCCAGGAGGCCAGATCAACAAGCTCCTTCAAGGGACCCGGCAGGCGAGGGAGGCGAGGGCGGCGCGGTGGCCGGTGCGGCGGGGAGACGCTGGGCCTCGGGCCCTCGCAGCCGCGGGATCCCTCTCCGGGCGTACACTGCAGCCAGGGTGCTGCAGTGGCCACTCCTCCTGCCCGCAGCCCTCGGCTCCCTACCCCCGGGGAGGAACTCACTGTTCTGGGGGCCACACACAAGGCGCCCAGCACCCCCAGCAGGCCCAGCTGTCCCGGAGCAAGTAGCCCCCAGCTCCTCCTGACCCCACCAACCCAGGGTCCTAAACTCTCGAGCCCGGAAGACAGAAACAGGAAGTTACCCTAGCCCCCTCCCCCCCGGCCGGCTTTGCGGGAGCCTCTCTAGGAACCAGGGATGACCAGCTCTCGTTGGTCTTAACGCTTAAGGTCCCGGCCCAGAAGGGGCGTGCTGGTGGATTTCCTTCCCTCAAGCTGTCCTTTGTTTGCTTGATTCTCAAACCTCACACTTGTCAGGCGCCTTATAATAGGGGGTCCCATCGGAACGAATTCTTTCCCTTCAGGGCATCATTGGGTTTATCATCATCAGAAGAAAAATGAATGGAGCATTTATTAAGCTCCTGTTGTTTTTGTTGGCACAGGGATATATATACATATAGCCACCTGTGAAACACTTGGACAGCTGGGGCATCCACCCACATATAAAACAATTAGTTTACAAGGCACCGCTATTAATAACCCTCGGAGAAGCACCTAGACCCTAGTATTCCATTACAGAGAAAATGGAAGGCAGTCCCTGCATCTCCCCATTCAAGCCTACAAATCTACTTGTGTCTGCGCCCCAGGCCACTCTCTTTCTTCCCTCCTGTTACAACAGTGGATTCCTCCTTCACATTTAAAACGAGCCCTTTACTGCTACTCACTTTTCTTCCTGCCTTCTTGAAGTCCTTACACTATCAACTAACCACTCAATTCTACCACTTCCATCCCAAAATAGTTCTTCGGCTTTTTTTTTTTCCTTTGTACTCGCAATGTTGCCATTTTATGGCTTCCCACTGACGTTTTAACCCAATTTAAAAATGAGTGAATTTGCTCACCATATTGTCTTATTCTGGTAGGCTGGGTAGATATCTAACTCCCAGGTCAGCAGGTGAGCTGAGACAGAATCCTGTCTCACTCTTACATTCTGAGCACAGAGCACATAGTAGGAGCCTTTGAGTATTGAAGGCTTAAATAAACTGCTAGGATACAAGGCCTGGAAGGCAATGGGGATATATCCTATTATGAAGCTGGGAAAATCCATCAAGTCCTTTGATTTCTCCTTCCATTTCCCTTGTTTCCTTTGCTCTTTCATTCATTTATTCAACAAATAGTTAATGTCATCTGCTGTTGCTTCCTGAGAGAGTCACCCTGAACAGGAGTTGGGATAGATTGCCCGCTCACCCCCCCACCCCCAACGCTGGCTGACTTGGGGCACTAGAAGGGGTTTCTGCCCTCCCCCAGCCATGGATGTCTCCAGGCATCAGTGTCAATAACAGTTGCAACTGGGAGTGTTTACTGTCTCACATTACAGCGCTCCTTACTCACAGTTGTTTAAACCATAGGACTTTAGTATTCACTTAAGAAATGTCTGAAGCAGGCAGTACTGGAATAGACTAAGCAGCCCCAAGTCCTCCTGTGTCTGAGAGAGGGGCTTGGTACTTGCTGTCCACTGAATTGTGTCCCCTCAAAATTCGTATGTTGAAGCCCTAACCTTCAAAGTCACGGTATTCGGCAACGGAGCCCTTGGGAGGTATTTACATTTAGAGGCGGTCATGAGACTGGGGCCCTCATGATAAGATTAGTACCCTTATAAGAAGAGACAACAGAGGCGCCTCGGTGGCTCAGTCAGTTAAGCGTCCGACTCTTGATTTCGGCGCAGGACACAGTCTCGTGATTATGAGATCAAGCTCTGCATTGGGCTCTGCACTGGGCACAGAGCCTGCGTGGGATTCTCTCTCTCTCTCTCTCTCTCTCTCTCTCTCTCTCTCTCTCTCTCTCCCCCTCCCCACCTCTAAAAAAAGAAAGAGGAGACACAAAGATCTCACTCTCCCTCACTCTCTCCACCATGTGAGGACACAGTAGCAGCTGTCACAAGCCAGGCAGAGAGCTCTCACCAGAAGCCGACCATTCTGGTGCCCTGATCTCAAACTTCCAGGCTCCAGAACTACGAGAAACTAAATGTCTGTTGCTTAAGCCACCCAGTCGATGGCACTTTGTTACGGTATTCCGTTACTTGAGCTGACTAATACAGTACTGAGCTGGTGATGTGATCCTAACAGCTGGCACTAAACTGTCCAATGTCAGGTTTTATTCTTTGCAGGTTATTTGCATTCAAAAGAGAAGGTGGTTAAAATGGTGGAATCGCTAAGTGGTAGGTAGTGCAAAGCTATGTGGTGAGGGGCAGTGTGATGGCCTAATCGGCAAATTCTTTGCCTCACATACAGGATGTGACCCTTTACCAAGAAATTGAATTTCCCTAAGCCTCAGTAACATACTGAAGTAAGTGATACCCATCTTCCCCAGCGTTCTAGGAGGATTATTTTGATTGCTTTCAGTGGTGGGCTTTCTGATGATCTCAGCAGATCCTTTTCTTCTCTTCATCATCCCCCTTTCCAATTCCCCCTGCATTACTTGGCCTGGAAGTGTGTATATATATATATATACACATATATATATATATGGAGAATATACATATATATATATCTGGAGAATATACATATATATATATGGAGAATATACATATATATATATATGGAGAATATACATATATATATGGAGAATATACATATATATGGAGAATATACATATATATATGGAGAATATACATATATATATGGAAAATATACATATATATGGAGAATATACATATATATGGAGAATATACATATATATATGGAGAATATACATATATATATATGGAGAATATACATATATATATGGAGAATATACATATATATGGAGAATATACATATATATGGAGAATATACATATATATATGGAGAATATACATATATATATGGAGAATATACATATATATATATGGAGAATATACATATATATATGGAGAATATACATATATATATGGAAAATATACATATATATATGGAGAATATACATATATATATGGAGAATATACATATATATATATGGAGAATATATATATATATATATATATATATATATATAGAATTGTTACTGCAACCATCACTGTTCCACGTACCTTTGCACGTGACTCAACGCCTCCAGGATGGAGCCAAACAGAGTAGAAACTTGGCTTAGGGAGAGAGTATGGACTGGCACAGAGCACCAAAAGTATCAGACGTCCAAGAGCCATCGATGACCGACACGGGGGATTGCCTGTGTTGAGCCTGATACCAAGGAGATTGCAACATCTTTTCTGAAGGTGGGCGGGAAAGTGGGTGTGGAGGTTGGGAGGGGAAAGAAACGTCCAGGATGATTGGATTCTGGTGCTACAGCAAGTTTAGGGGATCAACAGAGCAGAGGCCAGATTGTGCCTCTCTCTTAATAGATCAGGATGGCTCTTTCCTTCATCACATTAAATGCTCAAGATTCTAAAGTGTGTCAGCAGGTGGCCCTAGAGGCAGCTGTTTGGTGAGACTGTTGCAAAACATAAGTGACTGCAGAGCAACCAAATCCTGTATGATCTCAAAGGGTCTTCGTGCAAACATAAAGTGATATTTGTATCAATTAGGTTTAACAAGAATAAACCTGGGCATAATAGAGGATTATGAGGATTATGGATTCTCTCTCTAACGTGAACCATTTGGAATTAATTACCAAAGAGGAAGAGAGACTATGTTGTCCTGAGTGCCAAATATCACTCTCTAGAATTTTAGGGTCACTTCGCCTCCTCGGCCACAGATTTTCCCTAAGGTTAGTTGTCTTCAAATGTCTTCATCTTGGCACCCACCTTGTTGAAAGCCAATCTTCCTCCAGAAGGCAAAAGCCAAGACGAGGCAGGCCTCATTCCTGGCTACAGAGGAGAAGTCCAGTTCTCAGGGATAGTTCTTGGAGTCACAGAGCCGTCAAAACCTACAAAACTGGTCTCACATGACACAGGAATCTAGAAGAGGAGGACACCATTTGGAAATTTGAGGTTCAGTAAGGGTGTTGAGGAAGAATGAAGAGCTACAGAAATATCTACATATTTCAATCGCCTTGGAACAATATTCAATGAAATGATAGCATATATGGGCTGTTCACATTACTGTGCCTGGCACTATAACTACTCGGTACGTGGGGCTGGTGTTCATATGGAAATCAAATGCAAAAAGTCTTCCTGGTTAGTGTGTTTAATATCATACCTGCAGCTTGGCAGGAGGGTCATGCTTTATTTTCTCCTTTTATCTAGAATTCACCTGTTAGCTTCCCTGAGACTCTTCTTCCTCTAAATTTCTCATTAAATCCTTTTTACATTAGATCTCAGAACAGAATGTTATTGATTTTTATGATATTCATTTGTGAAAAATGCATTCAGTCTAGGCAGGGAATATATAAATAACAGCTTTGGGTCCACCTGCCTGTACCCAATGGCGTATTGCTTTGGGCCAGCATGCTCTGAAAGAGAGATGGCATCACCAGCTTAACCTAATAACGTAAGTAATGTTCTGGGTTTCCACTGGAGTCAGTTAAGAAGGCACTCTCTCAGAGAAACATCTTACCTGTCATCAAAAAATGATAGCCAAGGGGTGACAGGGTGGCTCAGTCAGTTAAGTGTCCGACTTCAGCTGCGATCATGATCTCACAGTTCGTGGGTTTGAGTCCCGCACCAGGCTCTGTGCTGATGGCTCAGAGCCTGGAGCCTGCTTCATATTCTGTGTCTCCCTCTCTCTCTGTCCCTCCCTGCTGCTGTCCTCCTGCTCACACTCTGTCTCTCTCTCTCTCTCTCAAAATAAAATAAAATAAAATTAAATTAAATTAAATAAAACGTTAAAAAAGTTTTTTTAAATTATTCTCTCTCAAGACAAGAGCTTGGCAGAGAATGCCATATTGTCTTGCAGCAAAATCTTATTTCTGAGGGTCAACAGCTAAGTATCATCCCAGTCTGTCTCTTTTTACAGTCCCTCAGGAACAAGTGACATTCCCCCAAGCAGGGGAATGGCTCAGGTGAACTGAGACAAAAGGTAAAATGCACGTAAGCACGTCAATAATTTAGAAGGCATCACGCCTCACCATTACTAAGCTCCTACTGAGTGCCAGATGCAATGCTAGCTCTTTACAGGACCAAGCTAAATAAGATATGGTACCAATCCCTGTAGCCAAGACTACACTGTATGTTAACTAACTTGAACTAGAACAAAGAAACAAATAAACAAACAGGGGCACCTGGGTGGCTCACTTGGTTAAGCATCCGACTTAGGCTCAGGTCATGATCTCACGGGTCGTGGGCTCAAGTCCCACGTGTGGCTCTGTGCAGACAGCTCAGAACCCAGAGACTGCTTTGGATCTTGTGTCTCCTTCTCTCTCTCTTCCTCCCCCACTCATGCTCTGTCTCTGTCTCCCAAAAATAAATAAACGTTAAAAAAACTTTTTTTTAAATGATAGCCAAAAGTGACAGACAAGCGGTCCTTTGTAAGTCTTTCAAGTAAATGTGGAAATTCTCCATGTTGTAGAGCAGTAGGATGGGAAGTCCTCTTGGAGTTCTAGGACACATTTGAGAATATGTGGGAGTTTTGGGTTATCTTTGGTTCTCATTGGTTAATGCTACCAGTAAATGGGTGCTGGGGTGGCTCAGTCAGTTAAGCATCCGACTTCAGCTCAGGTCATGATCTCGAGGTTCATGAGTTCAAGCCCCGCATCAGGCTCTGTGCTGACAGCTCAGAGCCTGGAGCCTGTTTCAGATTCTCTCTCTCTCTCTCTCTCTCTCTCTCTCTCTCTGCCCCTCCCCCGCTCATGCTCTGTCTGTCTCTCTCTCGCTCTCTCTCAAAATAAATAAACATTAAAATAAATAAATAAAATAAATAAATAAAATAACTACCAGTAGTTAGTGGGCAAGTACTGTGACCTGAATGTGTCCTCCCCAATTTCATACACTGAAGTCCTAACCCCACAATGTGACTGTATTTGGAAATTTGGAAAAATATTTCCTTTAAGGGGCTTTACGGGCCCCTAAGGAGGTAATTCAGGTTACACGAGGTCACACGAATGTAATCCCATAGGACTGGTCACACTAATCCAATAGGACTGATCTCCTGATGAGAAGAGGAGGAGATACCGAGGATATGCAGGCACAGAGAAAAGGCCGTGGTGAGGACACGGCAAAAAGACAGCCATCCACAAGCCCAGAAGAGAGGCCTCTGGAGAAACCAGACCTGGTGACACCTTGGTCTTGGGCTTCCAGCCTCCAGAATGGTGAGACATAACCGTCTGATGTTTAAGTCACCCAGCCTGTGCTACTTAGTTGTAGAAGCCCTAGCAAACTAGGACAGCAAGGAACAGAAGTGCTCAATGCCCTACAAAGTGTATGATGGCAGATTCTGCACACTAAGAAGTTGCCCTGTCCCAAATGCTAGTAGCATCCTCTAGAGAAACACCAATGTAGTCCCAGCCCTTCGTATTATAGCTGACTCTGTTAGATCTGTTTTTGAGGGAAACTATCATATCTTGGTTTTGTTTGTCAGTTTTCGGAATGTATTTAATCTTATTTCTAGTTGTTTTTGTTTGGGCTTTTTTAAATGTTTATTTATATTTGAGAGACAGAGAGAGAGAGAGAGAGAGAGACAGAATCCGAAGCAGGCTCCAGGCTCTCAGCTGTCAGCACAGAGCCCAACGCAGGGCTCAAACTCATGAGCCTTGAGATCATGACCTGAGCCAAAGTCGGATGCTTAACCAAGTGAGCCACCCAGGTGCCCCTGTTTGTTTATTTGTTTCTTTGTTCTAATTCAAGTTAGTTAACATACAGTGTAGTCTTGGCTACAGGGATTGGTACCATATCTTATTTAGCTTGGTCCTGTAAAGAGCTAGCATTGCATCTGGCACTCAGTAGGAGCTTAGTAATGGTGAGGCGTGATGCCTTCTAAATTATTGACGTGCTTACGTGCATTTTACCTTTTGTCTCAGTTCACCTGAGCCATTCCCCTGCTTGGGGGAATGTCACTTGTTCCTGAGGGACTGTAAAAAGAGACAGACTGGGATGATACTTAGCTGTTGACCCTCAGAAATAAGATTTTGCTGCAAGACAATATGGCATTCTCTGCCAAGCTCTTGTCTTGAGAGAGGATAATTAAAAAACCTTTTTTTAACATTTTATTTTATTTTTTTTTTGAAAGAGAGAGAGACAGAGTGTGAGCAAGGGAGGGGCAGAGAGAGAGGGAGACACAGAAATCTGAAGCAGGCTCCAGGCTCTGAGCTGTTGGCACAGAGCCTGATGTGGGGCTTGAACTCACAAACTGTGAGATCATGACTTGAGCCAAGTCATCGGATGCTTAACCAACTGAGCCACCCAGGCACCCCGAGAGAGAGGATAATTTAAAGTCCTTTAGCATATGAAGGGGCTGCTTTGGGTTTCAAAGGGTTTTTCCTATGGAGGTTCCAGAAAGAAGGCTGAGACGAAGCTTTTGGCCAAAGGTGGACAGCTTTAGATTTAGAAAAGTTAACACTGGGAGCGGGAAAACTGGCACCCCCTCCTTCTTCCCGGGCCACCCTGTCTTGAGATTGCACTCCGGTCATTCATGGTTACCTGACATTCCGTTGTATACTTGTTAGTTTCTTTGTTTATTGTCTTTATCTCCAACTAGCGTGTCAACTCTCTGAGGCAGTTGTCTATGCAATCACTGTTATATTCCACGCATTTAAAACGGTACCTCACAGTTCAGTAAATATTTATTGCGTGAATGAGTGAGTTTTCTTTTTTCTTCATCTCCCTTCCACATCTAAAGAAAAAGAAGAAGAAGAAATTATTTAATGTGAGAGGATATCTTTAAAGCTTTTGAACTCATCCACTGGATTTCCTCTACTTGCAGAGGAAATCCTAAGAACTAGCTTCATAAACTCGCATCCAGAAAGATCTAAGGACAGGCACATCTCTGACTCAGTGCTCATTGTTTTGTACTCCGCGTTTGCTTCCTTTGAATTCCTTTGCAGAGTTTACGGTGTGACAAATGATATCTCTAATGGCATTGGGCCACTGATTGTTCAGAAAGTGCCTGTATAAAATAGAGCTGATGTCCTGGATGCCTGCCTGTTTCTGGCGAGCAAGCCTGGGAATGTATTACGTGGATGGTGGTGACTCCTTCTCGGTCGTGGATTTAGTGGGCACTAGGTCTCAGTGGAGCTGCCCAAAGAAGCGTGTCATGTCACTGAATGAAGTCATACCTCCTTATCCATCATCTCTGTGGAAAGTGGATATGGGTGAAAAGGTGAAGGCAGGATTCTGCATTAGAAGACAATTGTAGCAGGAAATCCAGGGCCCTCGGGTCACTGAGATTTAGCAACCAGCGTTGGGACTTTTCTTTTCCACAAAAGAATAAATGTCCAAGGAAACACCCGGCTGAGTGACCAAGAATGTGCATCTTCACAAAGGATTGGGACCATCCAGTTCTTTGTTTACCAGTATCCGGAAAGATCAACCACATTCCTTTGGGATAAATTACCTGGTGACTCTTTATGAGGGTGGGAAAGGGAAGGAGGGAGAGAGAATCCACAGTGTGGCACTTTACAATATGATATCTGCATTATGTCAAGTTTAAGTGCAGAGCAAGTCATTTGTTACCCATGACAGTCTTTATTCTTTTTTTGTTTGTTTGTTTTTTTGTTTTTTGAGAGAGAGACAGAGGGAGACAGAGTGTGAGCGGGGAAGGCGCAGAGTGAGAGGGAGACACAGAATCCGAAGCAGGTTCCAGGCTCTGAGCTGTCAGCACAGGAGCCCGAGCAGGGCCCAAACTCGTGAACCGTGAGATCGTGACCTGAGCCGAGTCGCGCACTTAACCGACTGAGCCACCCAGGCACCCCAACAGTCTTTATTCTAAAATGGAGTCTCTTTATTCACATAAAGAAAAAAACCTCTTAGTAGCTCTTGGACAATAGTACGAAATAATGGGCTCCTGGTCTATATTGTCATCATAAAAAGAGCTTTCATCTGCTTAGTGGTGCAAAGCTGACCAAGTGCTTCCCGACCAATATGCCACTTACTCCTCACCACGTGTCTGTGAAGAGAACAGAGCAGGAACCATGACCATTTGGCAGACAGAAAAACTGAGGATCTGAGAGAGGAAGTGAGTTCCCTAAGCTCATTGAACCAGTGGTGGAGTTGGGTTTAAAGCCCTGGTCTTCCAGCCCCCACTCCCACTGTGTCTGGCTCTACAGTGTCTTTAGATGCAGCACTCCACGGTGGGTCACCAACAGAGTGACCATGTGATTTATCACCCAAACCAGGACACCTTGGAGAGTGAAAAGAGGCTCTATGAAAAATTATTCTGAGACAATAACTGGAAACCAGGACTGTCTCAGGAATAATTGGATAAACAGTCTCCTTAATCATAGGGCAGAAGCAGAGGAGACAGGTGCCCATACACTGCCCTGCTCCTTTCTCTTTGGCAGGAGATACAAATGTTCATCTCTTTTTTCTGAAAGCAAGTGACTTTTCAGTCCTAAGCAACATGGTTCGATCAACGGACCTGGTTGGGTCAAATAATGAGGAGCCAGTTCCCTACCTTTGATTGGCCTGGACCCCAAAGCTCAGGAAATATGGCCAGTACTTGGCAGATGCAATTAGAATAAAAGAGGGAGGGGTGCCTGGCTGGCTCAGTTGGTGGAGCATGCGACTCAGGGTGGTGAGTTCGAGCCCCATATTGGGTGCGGAGACTACTTAAGAATAAGATCTTAAAAAAAAAAAGAAGGAAGGAAGGAAGGAAGGAAGGAAGGAAGGAAGGAAGGAAGGAAGGAAGGAAAGATGAAGTGGCTTCAGTAGGATGGCGAGTAGGAGGCTGATGAGAATAGTCAGGAAGGACAACTTGAGTAAATCATGACCTGACAGCTAGGCAGCAAACGGCTCGAGTGTTATTATCAGTGTCTGTGTGTTTCTGCTGGGAAAGGCAGATTCTGTCACGTGGATAAGGCCTGGAGGCTTCCTAGAAGGGTAGAGACTGCCCCATCTGGATAGCTAGATGATTTGTTTCCTGGTCACCGTTAATATCTAATATCTCAGTGGTCCCTGTGATATCATTATGGCAGGAACTTGCTTCTGGATATAGCTACTCATGCAAAAATGCGTGATTACAATGAATAGTAATTATATTTCTAATGATAGCACATTACCTTTGCAGAATGCTTTTATCAACTTTAATATTTTTACCCATAAATTCATACAGGTAAAGTTCTTAAATCAGTACCTGTCGTGTAAGAAGTGCTGTGTAAGGGGTTTCTATTGCTGTCATTTTTCTTTCATTTGATTCTCACAAACACTTTACAAAATACATTACATGGATAGGATGGGAGAAAACTAAGCCCATTTGGCTGAATTTCTTTTCTGTTGTCAACCAGCCTATCTGTTTCAACAGCATGACCTGGTCAGAAACCTTTTGAGTTCTGCTAAGAACAACATCTTCAAACCTATGATGCCTCACTTTCAGTCTGTAGGTCTAGACTCTCCCCTGGTCCACACCACTTGGATATTTGGTAGCATGTGGGTATTTTGGAAACTTGAAGCAAGTTTGCCTGTCCCCAAAAGCTCATTAGCATCCTAAGGCTACAATGTGGCCGGGTTACTGGCTGTGTCAGCGTGTGCTGTGTCCTGTCTAACTCACTCTCCGTCACCAGGGCAGTAAAGCAATGTCCCATGACAGGAGCCACCTTTTTGAGCCCACTCTGCATAGCTGTGTTTGCAAAGGCACCACAGGAGCCAAAGGCATCTGTCACAATTCATTGTTGCTGCATTTCCAAAAAAAAAAAAAACAACACCCTCAATGAACAAGGAAAGAATTGTCCTCTTTCAGCCAGAGCAGGGCACTGCTGATTTCTATCAGCTTCCTGCAGTAAGGGTGGAGAAGTGAAATCAATACAAAAGCCAATTAAAGTTGTTTCTAGGGTACATGTAGACACTTTGCCAAAATCACGTCTTTAGAATAAAAGAAGAATCAATGGGAAAGTTTACTGTGGGTTTGCACCTTGAGAAAGGTCCGATCTGAGTAAGGGTAGCAGCATGGTGCCAGGCCAACATCAAAGCCTTGTGAGAATTAGATGTGGAGAGCAAAGTAGTGGGTGCTTGTGTTTGATTCTGACAAACTTACGAAGTTGGTGACATCTTGTTGGGGACTTCTCTGGAAAGGCCCCGTCCTTGGGACTGGAGGTGAATCTTTGCTGGTATATTAGTCAGGGTTCTCCAGAGGAACAGAACCAGTAAGAGATGGAAGGGGGCGGAGAGGGAGGTAAAAAGATTCATTCTAAGGAATTTGTTCATGCAGTTATAAAGGCTGACAAGTCCCCTGATCTGCAGAGGGATTAGGCAAGCTGGACACCCAGAAGAGACAATGGTTGAGTTCCAGTCTGAGTCCAAAAGCCTGAAACCTAACAGCCAATGCTGCAGTTTGAGTCCAAGACAGGAGAAACACCAGTGTTCTAGTTCAAGGCTGTTAGGCAGGAAACTTCTGTCTTGTAGCAAGGGAAGTCAGCCTTTTTGTTCCATTCAGGCCTTCAAATGATTGGATGAAGCACCCCCACCGTATGGAAGGCAATCTGCTTAGTCAATCTACTGGATTTAAATGTTAAGCTCCTCCAGAAACACCCAGAACAGTGTTTGATCAAATATCGAGGCACCAGGTGGCCCAGTCAAGGTGACACAACAATAATCATCATGCTGGTATCAGAGGTGCACCGGAAATGATGAAGGGTCATCTGGGAACTGCTGTAGGCAGAAGTCCATCATCTTAGTGCACATATAAAGAAATGTGCAGCTAGCCAAGGCATCTGGTGGAGTGCTAGAACTCAGGAGAGATGGAAAGGAAATTAAGATGACGTATCAGCCCACCAGGGGAACTGACACAGCCAGAGAGCATTGCTGATATGCTTGAATTGAAAACTCTTCCTACATCTGGCTGTTTAGAAAGCACGTCTTTTTTTTTGTTGTTTTGTTTTTTTTTTTATTTTGAGGGGGGTAAGGGGAGAGAGAGAGAGAGAGGGAGAGAGAGAGAATCCCAAGCAGCCTCCGTACCATCAGCACAGAGCCTGACGCAGGGCTAGATCCCACGAAAGGTGAGATCATGACCTGAGCCGAAATCAAGAGTCGGACGCTGAACCTACCAAACCACCCAGGCGCCCCTAGAAAGCACATCTTAAACATGGGCTGTGTTTACTGCTAAAACAATTCGAAAATCTCAGAAAAGAAATTACGACCAGAATTCCACCGATAATCATAGCAAGTATTGTTTCTTCATCGTTCTTCTCATTTTTATTTGTTTACATACAGGTTTTTACATAGTTGTGTTGTATGTTGAATATGTGTTGCACTTGACCAAAGGCAAGTTTTCCCCCCAGTGGATATTTGGCAGTGTGTGGAGACATTTTTGGTCAAAACTAAGCAGAGGGGTTCACTAGAGGCCCACTGGGAGGAGCCAGGGTGCTGCTAAATAAACATCCCGCAACGCGTAAGACAGACTCTGCCCCCAACAAAGAATTATCTGATGCAAACAAAAAGGTTGAGAAACCTTGTTCCACTTTTTACAACTAACTTTACTTCATATACAGTAATCCAATATTACTATGCATCTTCCAATTGATTTAGTCTATGTATCATGTTGTTGGTAACTGAATTGTGGGTACTGAATGAAATTTATTAATGAATGCATAATATTCCATTGAGTTAATGTGAAGAAATTTCCAAAACTGTCCCCCTATTGTTGGACATTAAGGACCAAAGGTTTGCTACTAAAAATAGCACTGCAATGAGCATTGTGGAAATACCTTAATTTCAAATATTTCCTTTGGATTAATTCCCACTTGTGAGATAGAAAATCTGCTGCAGAAAAGGAAACTGGTAATGTTTTGTGATTAATAGGACATGATCTAGGTTCTTGAGAGCAGGGACCTGCCTTATTTTATGTTTTAACCCCTAAAACTTAAACCAGTGACTTGCCTATGCTGAATCTCAGTAAGTGTTCATTCGGTAAAAATTTTTATTATATTAAAGAAGTAAGTATTCCTCAAGATCCAGTTTGCTAAGAATTTTTTTAAAAACTGGGATGATTATATTTTTTCTCCTTTGATCTGTGAAACATACTTTATTAATATTAACAACTGGGTGGCTCAGTTGGTTAAGCATTCGACTGGCTCAAGTCATGATCTCACAGCTCAGAGCCTGTTTCGGTTTCTGTGTCTCCTTCTCTCTCTGCCCCTCCCCTGCTTGTATTCTGTCTCTCTCTCTCTCTCTCTCAAAAATAAACAAACATTAAAAAAATTAACAAATTTTTTAATGTTTTATTATCTTTTGTGTTCTTGAAATTAATCCTACCTGATCACGAGTGTAATTCTTTGTATATATTGATGAATTTGGGCTATTAGTATGTCATTTAAGTTTTTTTTTTTAATTTTTTTTTTGACGTTTATTTATTTTTGAGACTGAGAGAGACAGAGCATGAGCAGGGGAGGGGCAGAGAGAGAGGGAGACACAGAATCCGAAGCAGGCTCCAGGCTCCGAGCCGTCAGCACAGAGCCCGATGCGGGGCTCGAACTCACGGACCGCGAGATCGTGACCTGAGCCGAAGTCAGACGCTCAACCGACCGAGCCACCCGGCGCCCCAGTATGTCATTTAAGTTTTATTCCCCCAAAAGATTAATTTATGATTCTAGTTTTCATGCTACTTATGCCTAGACACGCACTAAGGGAGGAGGATGGTGGCAAAATGCCCACGTAGCTAGAATAGAAGTCACAGAGGGAAGCAGAGGGAAAATCACATGGAGAGATAAATGTATAGGGGGAAAAAATGATGCATCTTAGCTTCAACACATGGCCTCACTTTCTTGTATTTTTATTGTTTCTTTTTAATGTTTATTTAATCATTTTGAGGAAAGGGGTGAAAGGGCAGAGAGAGAGACAGAGAGAATCCGAAGTAGGCTCTGCACTGTCAGCACAGAGCCTGACACAGGGCTTGATCTCGTGAACCATGAGATCATGACCTGAGAGGAAATCAAGAAAGAGTCAGCGTCTTAACTGACTGAGCTACACAGGCACCCCTTTTGGGTATCTTTAAAGAAAGTATAGAACTGGTTGGGAAAAAGTATGATGTGAAACTAACATAAATCTCTTTAAGTAATAAATGAATGAATAAGTAAATAGCCTTCCATCCTTGGAGAATTTATTCAATGCTTTTTCATTCATCAATTATTCAATAAATACTTACAAAGCCCCCATTGCAACGAGCCATTGTGTTGGATGCTATAGACCTCATGGTGAGTAATTTATTCTGTCTAGTGGAAATAACCATATCTTGGAAGATACAATTTAGACAATGCTACTCTTAACTCAAAGTACTAGGGAAAAAGAAGTGATTTATTTATCTTTTTTTCTTTTAAATAGGCTTCATGCCCAGTGCAGAGCCCAACATGAGGCATGAACTCACTCACGACCCTGAGATCAAGACCTGAGCTGAGATCAAGAGTCAGATGCTTAACTGACTGAGCCACCCAGGTGACCCAAGAAGTGATTTCTTTAATTATGAACTTAACATATGCTTCATGCACAAAAAGAAAGAGAAAACCACCAAGAAGTTTATACAAATCCATTACCATTCAAATATAGCTACTGTCTCATTGTATATAAATGTGTAACAATCCCAAACATAGTGGTTAACACAATTTATTATTGTATTTCAGAGTTCTGGGCCCGATATGCTCAGTGGGGCAATTCTCACTAGAATTGGCTTGGGCTTCCTCAGGCACGGTGGTTTCCAGGCACTTAGACTTCTTAGGTAGAGGTTGACTTCTAAGAGACACTGGCAGAAGCTATAAGGCCTCTTAGGACCTAGCCTCAGAAGTCACATAGCATGACTTCAGTAGCATTCTGTTGCTTAGAGCAGTCATAAGTTAGGCCACATTCCAGGGAGCACAGGAACAGACCGTACTTCTGGCTGTGTGCACAGGGGAGAAGAAATAACTTGGTGGTTGGTCACATTGGAGACAAGCTACCACAATTGCTTATCTTCATCAGTATGGCTTTTCAGGAATTATTCTGCGTACCCCGAATACAAGCATTAAAGTCAGGAAATTGACATTGATAGTTAGGACTATCTAATCCTCAGAACTCACTCAAGCTTTGTCAGTGATTCCCACAGAAGAATCCGGTTCAGAACCACACACTGCATTTAGTTATCAAGGCCCTCTAGTCTCCTTTAGCTTGGAATAGTTCTACCTTTGACGTTCACGAACTTGACACCCTTGAAGATCACAGGCAAGTTAGCATGTAGGATGTACATAATCCTCTATCTTATGAGTGGAGCTAGATGGAAGCAGGCAGCCCCAGACCTCTGCTTCGCGCACTTGGAATGTAGCCTGTGCAACAGGTATTTGGGAGGGACAAAAAAATGCTGGTGGCCTGATCCTTCAGAGAAAATACCAAAGCCCTTAACTAGGAGCATCATCAAAATCCTATTGATTCTCCACAGTGTCTCCTTCCATTCCATTCCAGTCCTGACCTCACCTTCTCCTTGACCATTACAAGAGCCTTCTACCTGTGTTCCTGCTGATTCTTCACCAACAATTCAGTCAACTCACTTCCTTAAAAAACTCACTCAAGGGTCTTCCAGAAGGTGCATAGTCTCAGTCTTCATGGATCACTCTTCAACCTTGTTCTTAACATTTCATCTCTATTGTTGCGCATTCCAATGTCCAGCAGCATGGAAGATGCAATTATTATCGAAGTCAGACTGTGTGTGAGGCCCTATGCTAAATGCCTCGCATATTCTAACCCATTCGTTCCTCACAACAACCCGGTAAGTTTGGTACTTTCCTCACTTCACAGATCTTGAAATAGAAGCTTAGAAAAGTAAAAGAACTAGGCCACTGTTTCATAGCTAGAAAGTGGGAGACTGGACCAAATAGAATTAGAACACAGGGCATGTAAGTGGCACCACAAGACCAGTACACGGGAAACAATTAGCAAAAGATGTAAGATGCGTTAAACTGCTTCGTTTTCCTAATTTTATTATGGTTTGTTTTCTCCCTCTCCAAATTGTGACTGCATTCCAGAGCAAAGACTGCATTTGCCATTAATTTTATTTTTTAGAACACTTAGTGCTCTGCTGGGCATAAAGTGAGCCCCCAGGAAATTGGTGTTAGGGGACAGTGACTATAGAGACTGAATACTTACGGAATGAATAGAAGGTCTAGAATGTTGAGACAAGTTCAGTTTTCACTAAATGCCAGCCAGAGAGAGAATCTGAAACTCAGAGGGTAGGGGACCCCCTCACAGTCACACGGCTCGTTAGAAACAGACTAGGCAGAAACAAGTTCCCCAGACTCCCTGCCTAGCACACCTTCCCCAGAGCCCACTGCCTGCTTAGGTCAGCCCAGCACACATGGTGTCCACACCATGGTTTTCTAGCCCATGGGACTCGCTCACCCCAAAATATACTGCTGTTCTTTCTAGCTCTTACATGAAGAAACTTAGCTCAAGAGTCGTTTCTTAGAAGCCTGGCCAGAACCCTCTAGTCTGATTGAGATGCCCCTCTTGTCTGTCTTTTGGCACTCGGTATTCTACCAGATCATCCTGCAGGGATCGCCCTAACTTACTTGTCTGCCTTTCCGTTAGATTAGAAACTTTTTGAAGGCAGGACCTACCGCTCCTTTGACTTGGTGAAATTATTGCCTAACATAGCCTCTGGCACATGGCCTTCTAACATGGATGCTTAGTAAATGAATGACCACAGTCCAGGTAACCCAGTGTGTGATGTAAAGGTCATAGTCAACAATGGTTTCTTGGACATGAAATGAAGGGTGACTCCGGTTAACCAGATGGTGGCGGGTGAAATAAGACAATATGCTCCTTTAGGGCCCCCATGTGCACGATTTGCTTCTGGGGAGATAACAGTGAGTGTGACAGACATGGTCTTTGCCTTCATATGGAGTTTCCAGCTTAGTGGTGGATGTGGACAATCGAGAGACAAACACATGAATAAGCAAGATAATTTCTGGTAGTGGTTAAGTGCTTTGAAGAAAATAAAAGAGGGAAATATGATAAGGAATGGAATGGCTGGAATGAGGGAGGCCTCCTTTAGATAAAGTAATCCAGGAAGGCCTCTCTGAAGAGGTGACATTTCAGCTGAGACCCACAAGATGAGAAGGAGCCAGCTTGTAGTTAGGGTGTTCTAGGGAAAAGGGCTAGTCAGTGCAAAGCCCCTGAGGTGGAAAGACTTGGAGCTGTTCAAAGCACAGCAAGAGGACTAGACTGGGCTGGAGCACAGGATGGATGGGAAAGTGGTAGAGGTAAGGCTAGGGAAGCAGAGCACAGAACACGGAGGCCCGGGAGGCCCAGGTAAAGAGCCTGGAGGTACTCTCATCAGTATGGGAAGATGTCCTGTTTTGGATGTTGAAAAGATGGTCCAGGGTGGGAGTCAGGTCAGGAGAGTTAACAGTGGGTTAGCACCCTCCTCAGGGTTGAGTCCTATAGTACCCAGTGGGAAGTACCCAGAGAGGAAGCTAGGAGCTAAAAACAAAACGCCATGTCTGTAAGAAATGTGTAGGCTTTAAAAAAAAAAAATTAACTTTATTTATTTGGAGAGACAGAGATAGCGAGCAGGGGAGGAGCAGAGAGAGGGGGAGAGAGAGAATCCCAAGGAGGCTCTGTGCTGACAGAGGGCTCAAACCCATGAAGTGAGAGATCATGACCTGAGCCAAAACCAAGAGTGGGATGCTTAACCCATTGAGCCACCCAGGCACCCTGAAATTTGTAGACTTTTTAATCTCCCTATATTTGTTCTTTTTGTAACCCCATGTTCTGTGAAAGTCTTAAGCCTCATGAATTTGTTTCTGGAGAATGGGGCCATCAGGTGGAGTTGATGATAAGTAACCCCCAGAGTAGACAGAGTAGGAGGCCTGTGGCTAAGGGGAAGAAAACCAGCCAAGTCCCCAGGGAATGTTAAAAAAAAAAAAAAAAAAAAAAAAGGAAAGAAGGAAACATTAGAACTAGCAGGTTTGGGCTTGAGGAGCACAAAGGGGGAGAAAGAGAGCTTTTACACGTAATTATATCCATTTACTTGTATAGACAGCCCCTTAATCACAGCATTTTATGGCTCAGCCCTTTCAAAAGTATAGAATTACAGTTGCCTAATTAACACTTCTAAGTCTCTTACCAACATTTAACTCACGCGCCTTTATTTCAGCCCCCGGACCCTACGTGGACAGTGGATTTTATTGGCAATAGGGAACCAGCGTGACATACTTAAGATGCATTGCTAAAAGCAGGATCAAGAAAGACTTTATCCTAATAGGCTGTAGAAATTTCTGTATGCGCTGGTGGGGCAATCCAGGCCCCAACTGCCTGTGATTTAGGGCAGCTGTTGTAAAAAGGAAACCAACCTGAAAGGGCAGGTTTGAGACTCTTCTTAATTTCCCTTCTGGTAAAAAGAAAAAAAAAAAAAACACAAAAAACCCTTCCTGGTCTTTCTACCCGGATGGCAAATATTGGTCCACACATGTGAAGGAACGTTGGGTTGGTTTCATCTCCAAGTTCACGAATGCCATGTGCTCAGCCTGTCATAGTTACTTGGCAAATGTTATGAAATAATTCTTCGGGAAGAAATAGGCCATAGAGCTAAACTGGGTGAGCCAAACTAGGTCATGGGCACAAAGATGGGAGTGTTGCTGGCCAAGGCTCTGGAGCCAGAAGGCGGCCATCTGTGGGGACCCAGGGCAGTACTCATGCTCACCACACAGGCTCATTACCACTTCCTGCCATGAAAAACTGCAAAGCCTTAGGAAAGGAATATCTTGCTCTTGCTGATCCGCCTTAAAAGGTAGACTTCCAGCTCAGCATTCAAATCCTGGCTTGCTAGCACTGTGACACTGCGAAGTCACTGAATTGTTGTGAGTCGCGGTTTTCTCATCTGTAGAATAGGAGGTGATGATACTTATCTAGGGTTTTTGAGAGCTCCAGTTAGAGACCTAGAGAACCGAGCGCCTAGGTGACTCCAAGTTTCTTTCCGTGTAGCCAAAGTGTTGGTATCACGTGAAACCCAGCTTCGCCCCTTTGCAGCCACCCGACAAAACTGCCGCTGGGGCAAGCTCTGGGATGCCCGTGCACCTCAGTTTCCTCATCAGCAAAGTGGGCCCAAGCCTAACAGAGCCTGTCTCCTAGGTTGTGAGGAGGAGCGTTGTGAATACGTGAAAGGTGCTGAGAACAGGGTCTGGAGCACAGGAAATGTACTCGGTTGTCTTCTTCCTGTCCCCACGGCGCCAGGCACCCAGCGTGCATGTTGGGACTTCTCCACGTTTCTAAGAACTAAGACCCTTGAAAAGATTCGGTGGAAATGTGTCACGGAATCCCCCTTCACGGAACTGCCCTTTGCATTTGTTTCTGTTTCCTCAGAGAAACACCGTCATGAGCCAAAATTTCCAACGAAGTCTCTGGAACTTTAAGTTGAACAAGATTTATAAGAACAGACTTGTGTTAGGTCCCTGGCCATACCTTTTGCATCCTCTCACGTGTCACCATCCCACGCCCCCTTGCCACTCCCCAGTCTATGGCTTGACTCCTCACAGCTTCTGTGCAGGGGCAAGTTCCCTGGTATGACATGAGCTCCCTACCCCGTTGCTAGTCAAAGAATGTCTGCGGTGGATGTGGCCTGGGAGAGTCAGGACAGAGGGAGAGAAGAGGCTGGTGCCAGGAGGGGGCAGCCTCTGAGGGCCCTTGCCGGAAGAGCTTCCTCTCGCGTGGGCAACTTGGTGGGACCACCTTAGAAAAGTGGCCGAGTCTAAGGACCTTAATGCAAACTTGAGGTCATGCTGTCAAAATGTGGAGAGTGCCTGGCATTGCGCTGTTTGGGCGCAGTGTTTTGTATAGTCTGTCAACAGTGCTCCTCAGAGAAACGGGAGTGGTCGAGTCCGTAGATGACGGGTCCCACGTGGAACAAAGATCCAGAGGAGAAAGGGGTGCCGGAAGTCAGTCATTAAGGACAGGAAAAGAAAAGAACGGAGGAGCGCCTGGGTGGCTCAGTCGGTTGAGCGTCCGACTTCGGCTCTGGTCACGATCTCGCGGTCCACGAGTTCGAGCCCCGCGTCGGGCTCTGGGCTGATGGCTCGGAGCCGGAGCCTGCTTCCGATTCTGTGTCTCCCTCTCTCTCTGACCCTCCCCCGTTCATGTTCTGTCTCTGTCTCAAAAATAAATGCTAAAAATTTTTTTTAAGAAAAGAATGGGATGTAGGTTACCTCTATTGCCCCTGGAAGCAGCAGAGTCATTTGGGTTGTGGTTTAGGAGGAAGCAGGTGGCAGGAAGGAAAAGTTCCTGATGACTGCAAGGACTTTATGATATAGCAGGTGACAACTGACCTGTCCTCCGACAGCTTCAGATCAGGTTTTTAGGGGCACAATCTGGTGAAATGCCTCAGTCTATTGTCAGAAGTAGAGGAGGAGCAAGGAGAAAAGTATTTTTGTTTTCGTTTTGTTTTTATAGAAGTGTATTTATTTATTTTGAGAGAGAGAGACAGAGAGAGAATGAGCAGGGGAGGGGCAGAGAGAGGAGGGGGAACACAGGATTTGAAGCAGCTCCAGGCTCTGAGCTGTCAGCACAGAGCCTGAGGCGGGGCTCGAACTCATGAACTGTGAGACGATGACCTGAGCCGAAGTTGGACGCTTCGCCAACTAAGCCACCCAGGTGCCCCAAGGAGAAAAGTTTTCAAATAGGTCCTTCCGATTTGCATATTCCTGCTCCCAAGCCATGGTCCTGCCAGTTTCCTGAGTTCAGAGTCACAGCAAACAGGCTGCACTACAGAAAGGCTGTGGATGTAACTGGGGGCTTGGAGAGCGAAAAGGGGGTTCAAGAAATGGACCTTCCTGCTCTCGCCTACATCCAATGACTCCTTGTTGTGGGGATGTGGAGGCCAGCTTCTCCCGTTACACTTGGGATAACCCGAATGGGCCCTTCTAGTTCCAGAGTTCTACATCGCCTTAGTGCCAGGCAAATAGTGCAATCGAGATTTGATCAAGGGCTTTCTGGCTCTGTTGAGACTGTCCCCAGAATACTGTGCTTTTCTGCTGCCATGGAACCGTGCAGAAAACAGCAGGGGGTGACCGAAGAAAGAAGCATCACAGTGTCTTCTTGGTGAACTCGGGCCCAGCACTGTTGCCTTTTCTAGTACATAAGGTCATGGCAGGTTGGAGGGACAGCCTGCATGTAAGGGGCTGAGACAGGGCAGATAGTACTTAGGTCATGTTTCCTGCTGGGTTTTACTGGCAAGTCAACAGACCTTGCTGACTCATGGAGACGGGGATAGCAAGGTCCAGAGGTGATGTTTTAGGGAGTGCAGGTTTGGATGATAGAAGGTGGGATATTAAAGGTATGAGGTAATCAGCAACTCCTTATATGATTACTTGGATAGCAGTGGGATTGGTGAAATCAGAGCAGAGTGGTAACCACGTGAGCTTTACTAGGGCAGGGTTCTATCTATCCTGAGGCATCTGTGCTCCATTTTGAACTCATAGTATCATTCTCATATCATACCGGTCATTCAGCCTCCTTTGACGCAGCGGGTCAGTCATAGAAGATTCACTTGTGACCTATTGTATGCTGGGCCCTTGGCTATAGGTTCTGGGATCGAAAGATACTAAGTACGCAATGCTTGGGGCGCCTGGGTGGCTCAGTGCGTTAAGCATCTGACTTTGACTCAGGTCGTGATCTCACCGTCTGTGACTTTGAGCCCCATGTCGGGCTCTGTGCTGACAGCTCGGAGCCTGGAGCCTGCTTCGGATTCTGTGCCTCCCTCTCTTTCTGCCCCTCCCCTGCTCATGCTCTGTCTCCCTCTCAAAAATAAATAAACATTAAACAAGGTATTTACTCAATTCTTAAACAATAACACCTGCTCAAGGAGCCGCCTGACACTTGACAGATATTTCCAATACAATGGCATCATTGCTTGACTCTGTCAGTTTAGGGGAAATCATTTGCTGCAGTAACAAATGATCCCCCAAATTTTAGTGGCTTACAACAAAGTTTACTTCTCCCTCGCCTGACTTGATCTTCACAGATTGGCTGAAATTCTGCTCCATGTCCTTTTCGTTATGGGACCAAGCTAGTGGGAGCAGCCTCCATCTAGAATACTCCAATCTCATATAGGGAAGAGAGAGAGTGGAAATACACAATAGTTCTTCAAAGCTTCTGTTGGTAGTGGGGCAGGTCCCCTGCGCTCGCATTTCATTGGCCAAAGCGAGTCACATGGCCAGGCGTGACATCATCAGCAAGGCAACCCTGGGCAGTTACCAGTTAGCAGTTGGCAGTTAACAGTTGAGAGGGAAGAAACACACTCCTCCCTAGCGCCCTAGCGGAGTTAGGCACTAGGGCCAGACAGCTGGCGGAAGGGCACTGATGTTTTAGAGCTCCTCTTCATTCTCTTTATTGACACATTTTAATTAAGCCCACGGTTGTTTCTCTTTTTTTAAATTTTTTCTGCCCCGTCTTTAGAGACCTTTTGCCAGAGCTGATATAGTGAAAAGGAGGTATTAGAATTAGTGTTGCTGTTCTATACAACTGGAGGCCTACATGAAATGTTCAAGCAACGTGGAAGGCTGTTTCCTGGCAACCCTACGTGGTCCATAGCTGTTGCTATAAATTGGGGGTACGTTTCTAGAAAAGCCATTGGGCTGAAGCCTGGGTTTCAGTCCTGACCTGCTACTGACGAGTTGTGTGATTTTGAGGAGTCAACCTGGCCTCTTGGAGCTTTAGTTCATCTGCAAAACAAGGGTGGTTGTGAGAAAAGGAAATTGTAAACCGGGAAACACTTTCCAAACGTTCAGCCTTTGTGAAACTGTGATGGAGATGTCATAAGAATCGGGTGGTTTTGTGTGTGTGTGGGGGGGGGGTTTGTTTTTGTTTTTGTTTTTGTTTTCCATTGTGGGAAGCTGGTGCACAGAATAAGAAAGGGTACTACAGCAGCTGAGATGCGCTGAAGCTGGTAATTATCTGCTAGACGGGCTGAGTTTTGATTGTAAGTGTGCCTGGCAAACCTATCAATGAGCCATGTGCCTTGATGAAACGCTGACAGTCTATTTACACAGAGGCAGCTGGGATATTATAAAAGAATGAAGGCATGCTGGAAGTCTAAGTCATTATGAAGGTTAGGACTTCATTTATCTGTGCGACTGATGGCTCCAGGATGGTAAAAATGTGGTATCACGTGAACAAAACAGCTCTTGAATTTTAATAATAATCCAGTGTCTTAGAGATGAAGGCTTAGCAATGATTGAATCCAACCCGTTGTCTGTAGAGATGAGGAAACAGAGACTCCCAGAAGTTAATAAACGAGCTTTTATCATACTTATGCTTGGCTAGGCATGGCATTACTTTCCAAGTGCTGTTAAATCCGAGAGAAAAACTTACCTGTCTTTTATGTAACAAATGTGCCAACTCATTAATCTCTAAAACAACACTCCCTTTGATATCTGGCATTCACGTTTCTAAATATTTATTCGCTACTTACACATAATCAACTAAAGCATAAAAACTTAACTTTAAATTTCCCCGGACGTTTAAACATTGATTACAGATTTGCAATCAAGCTCTTACATAAACAAATCATTAAAACGATGAATCTAATAAATGAGATTCTTTTACGTGCTCTCAACACCTTACCGAGCAGACAACGCGTGCACAAAATGTCACGTTGATTACAGAAAAGATTACACCGTGGAAGAACGGTTTTCTGAGACACTGGAAAGCCAGAGTGGAGATGAGCTGTGTTTTCCTCTTCTCTCCTATGAGGTGGAGTCTTGCTCAGTCTGTGTGGCTCAGAACCTAGGAGGTGGCCCGTGAGCTTATTTCAATTGTGGGCATGGATCGTTGGTGCTGATTTTTCCAGAATGACAATACTTAATCCTGTAGCAAAGCATTCACACACAGGGGCTGTGGTGCCCTGGAAGTGAACCTAAGTCTGTCAGTCCCCAACCCTGAGGATAGTATTTCCAGTATTCCTCTCGGGAGTTCTGGGGGGGCCATGGGCTGCACTATGGGTGTGTTTTAGCCACTTCTGCTCTTTATAACGCCAGACTTCTGAGAACATTCTGCATCCTTAGCTAATTCTATCAGGCGCTTTACAGACAGAGGGAGAGCAAGGGTAAGAATGAGAACGGTCTCCCCTGACTAATACGTAGCCCACCCAAAAAGTCGTCTAATACCCTTGTGCTGCTAACACCAGAAATAAAAGGGCTAGTTTCATGCAGTTACATTTGTTTATTTTCTTTGTTTTAATCTTCTTAATTTACAGCTTCCCAGGGCTATTGCTTTTTTTATCTTTCTGGTATTAGAGTAACTTTTTTTTTTTAATTTTTTTTTTTTTAATGTTTATTTTTGAGACAGAGAGAGACAGAGCATGAACGGGGGAGGGTCAGAGAGAGAGAGGGAGACTCAGAATCGGAAGCAGGCTCCAGGCTCTGAGGTGTCGGCACAGAGCCCGACGCAGGGCTTGAACTCACGGACCGTGAGATCATGACCTGAGCCGAAGTCAGACGCTTAACCAACTGAGCCACCCAGGCGCCCCTTAGCGTAACTTTTATAGGATATGATTTCTGCCCTTTCTTAGAGTTGCTGAATTTAGAGAAGCCCCCAGAGGAAAAGTTTGTGGGTTTGGGAGTTCTGACCCAGCCCTTCCTCGGATCCTCCTTGACTGCACGGTCCAAAGCGGTGTGACAGCACATCTGAATTCCAGCAGCGGGGGTGGGGGTAGGGGTGGGGGGTGGAGCTTAACCCAAGGTTGTTTATATCACTTCTGCTCATTTTCTGCTCATTTTCATTTGAGCACTTGGCCACACTAGCAGCAAGGGAGGCTGGAAATAGCCTGGCCAGGTGCCCAGACAAAAACCTGAGTGTCTTATTAGTCTAAAAGCAGGGAAGAACTAGGGGTGATGTCTGACAGTGCCTGCCGCTTTCCATGCTTCTGGCCACCAAGTGTTTATGGGTCCTTGTCTTCTCACACATAGACACATTTACCCCTTCTCCAAGGGGGATGAGCCCCAAAGCCCAGATGCTTTGATTAGCTCGACCAGGAGCTCCCGAGTGGTAAGCAATCAGGGGCAGTGTGGTTCCTACTGGTACCACAAACTTGAAGAAACAACTCCCCCAACTTTTCTGCACCAATGGGCAACGAATGCCGGATAGGAACAGGGCAAGTGCAGTAAAAAGTCCCATTCGGAAGAGGGATAAAAGAAAACACACATAAGTCTTTGTGTCAGAGCAATGATCAAATCCCTTTGGGTAGGAACAGAAAAGACTCTCTTCTCTGCCAGCAAGTGAGTCATGTGTGGGGCCCCTCTGGCAACCCTGGTTCTGCCCCCAGGGGAACCTCTCTTGGCTGACATGCCCTGTGGCTATTGACTTTTCCCCTTGGGAGGGTCTGCCTTGTCCTCCTGGGATGGCAGTTAAAGTTTACGCCCCTTGTGGGGGCTACAGCGCCTTCACTGTCCCTTCCTGCAGGTGTGGGGGTGGAGCCTAGACCTGCGTCTGGGTCAAGGGCTTTGTCAGGTCAGCCCTGTAGTTTCCGGGGCAATAAAATTCCCTAAGAAGGCCCACGTAGGCTTTAAGTTTATCTGCTCAAATAAGGAAGGACAGCTGAGATCTAGTTTGGCCTAGGTTTAGTCTAAAAACCTTATTTACTGACCTCTGTGCTCCGCCCAGCCCCCATGTCTCCATGTAAGTTGCCCCAAGTCCATCTGAATAAATAGCTTGAGTAGGAAGGCAACATCCTTAGTTCTGTCTTTCCTGCTGCCACATGGCAGACAACTCTGGATAGTGGTGCTTGAGAAAAGCTTGGGGACAAAGTCTTATTTTTTGCTAAAGCTCCTTAGACCCGTCACCCCACCCCACAAGGGACTCAGATGGTGTCATCAGATCTCTCTCACTCTCCATCTGCCGGCTGTGTTGTGTTCCAGGTTTATTCCCAGGCCAGCCCCGCCAGCATAGCTAAGCCTGCGGAGTCCTGATTTTAGAGGAGGACGCACATGATCGCTTCCAGCACCCATGCGTAAAATCTTAGAGACGTTCCTGATTGGCCCGGTTTATGTCACCTGCCTACCCTGAATCAGTCATTATACCCAGGAGATGGAGATCTTTGGTTAGCCTGAGTCATTTCTCCACTATAGTGTTGAGCATCATGATAGGGGACCTGGTCAGGACCACATAAAGGGCAGAAGAGTCAGCGTTCCCTCACCCCCCACCCAAAATGAGGGAGGTGCTATTAGACCAAAGGGGAAAGTGTGTTTGGCAAGAAGAAATGAAAGAGACCCAGGACATTTGGCCACCAGCAGGGACAACAGTGCTCTTTAGGACCTGGAAGGCTTGGTAAAGATGGAACTACTAAGTAACATTTACTTCTAGTTTCATTTAATAAGATTTTTTGGGATATCTGGGTGGCTCAGTTGGTTAAGCGTCCAACTTTGGCTCAGGTCATGATCTCACGGTTCGTGGGTTTGAGCCCTGCGTTGGGCTCTGTGCTGACAGTTCGGGGCCTGGAGCCTGCTTCAGATTCTGTGTCCCCCTCTCTCTCTACCCCTCCCCTGCTCGCACTCTCTCTGTCTTTAAAAAAAAAAAAAAAAAAAAAGATTTGTTAAAACCCAGGCCATGTCTCTTGAACTGCCCCCTTACCAGGAGTTCACTGTTACTTTGGATGATCAGATCAGAGTGGACCAGGATAGAAACCGAACAGAGACAAGGAAGCATTATTTCCTCTTCGACACTGATAGTAGCCCACCTGAGTGTGGTCTGCTCCTGCCATAGCCCTCTCCCTGGTCTCACCCACAGGAAGCTGAGGACAAACTTCTTCTCTCCTCTCCTGCCCTGATGGGGCAGCTGACAGCCTCTGAGTGTGGAGTTAGGCCCCCAGAGGAAAGAGGGGAAATGAACAGGCTCCCAGGAAAACCCTTGACCCCTGAAGGGAGGTGGGAGAGGGCAGAGGCCACCATCCTCCACACCACCCCGATTCTTATGCACAGTCCCCCACTCCCCCACCTGACCCCACTTTCTCCAACTGGCTCTTCCCTTCACACACATATTCATTTCTAGAGTTTTCTGAGCATGGATGAGCACCGTGCCCACAAAGCTGCAGGTCTCCCCATGTTTGGAGAAGCTGTCAGGATGACAAAGCCCTTGGATGACATCTGTTCCTTTGCAACTGGGCCCCTCCAACCTCCTATGCTTCCTGCGCCCATCTGCCCAGAGTTCCTGGAGGGACCTCCTGCCTCCAGCTTTCCCAGGTTTTGGTGCAGGAAGGCGAGAGGCAGATGTGGGCCAGAAGGTGGAGCGGAGCAATACAGGCTCTCAGTGCTGCTGAGAGAAGTTTTCCTGGCCCTGCCGCTTCTCTCTCAGTGGCAGCCTGGCTGTGAGGACCCGGATCAGGAGAAGCAGCAGGTGGATGGGGATTTCCAAGCCTCAGCCCCTTTAAATGCAGAGGCAGCTGTGGGCTTCCTCTCCCAGGTAACCGGCCTCGACTAGCTTCCCCCAGGGGGAAATGCAGGTGTGTCTGGAAATCAGGAATAACCCAGAGAGTTCGGGGAAGACTCTCGATGAATCTTAATGGGTTAGTCAGTAGGCTAACGGCGGGTGGAAGGAAAGCGGGCTGGGAATTTGCCAAGCCCCGAGGTTCCTCGAGTCAGAAGCCCTGTTTGTAGCCACCGGCGGGGAAGCCGGCCCCGCTCTGTCCCCACCCACCGCCTCGCTGTGGCCGATGGCATTTTCTGAAGCTGGCAACACGGTACCTATCATCCTGAATGCTCGTCTGCACTGTGAACTGGCCCGCTTCTGCACGGAGAGGTAGAGTCTGTCTCACCACCTCCTTGAAGCCAGGCAGGCCGCGGGACTGCCGCGACCATTGGAACTTGGCGCAAGTGATGGCGTGCGACCTTGGGCATGGCCCTTCCTGGCCTGGGTTTTGCTGGCCGCCCCTGGGAAGCCAGTGCCCTGTCACAAGTTGGCCTGGCCTCTGAGACCACTATGCAGTGAGCGGCCTGAGATGTCCCTGCAGAGGCCCTGATGGCCAGACATCCCGGAGAGAGAGAGAAAGGCTGAGGCGCCCCGAGGCTCCAGACAGGGAGGCAGTCACGATGGCAGAATTTTCACGTGATTTCTCTGCATGTGTATTCTTGCGTCTCTTTCTCCTGTGCGCCAACGCTTGAATCCTGATGACGTCAACGTAATCACTTGCTCACTTTACCTTACAGTGTGCCTCTAAACATTTCAAACAACAAGAGGGATGCCGATATTGTTAGCAGTATACGGAGATTGTGATCTTGAAAAGATAACGTTCTGTTCTTTTTGCCTTTGCAATATATCCCTTTAGGGCAGGATTTCCCGACCTCAGCACTACATTTTTGGGCTGGATAAGTCTTTATTGTGGGAACACACCTGTGCCTGGCAGTCTCTACCCTCTGCTCATTTCTGGGCCAGCAGCAACCCTCCAGTTGTGACAAGCAAAAATAGCCCGTGAACACTGCCAAATGCCCAATGAGGGGGGCAAAAATGTTTCAATTTAAAGACTTCTAGCGATATACAGTCAAAATACTGAGTTTAAAGGCCTTTAAGGTTATTTTTTTTTTCTGTGTGGCTATGCCTCCAACTTGATGTACAGTTAGGTTTGCTTCAGTGGTTCGGGGGGTTTATTTGTTTTTTTAATGTTTATTTTTGAGAGAGAGAGAGAGAGAGAGCATGAGTCGGGGAGGGGCAGAGAGAGGGAGACACAGAATCTGAAGCAGGCTCCAGGCTCCGCGTGTAGGGCCTGAGGTGGGGCTCGAACCCATGGACTGAGAGAACATGACCTGAGCCCAAGTCAGATGCTTAACCGACTGAGCCACCCAGATGCCCAGGTTTTCAGGTTTTAGAGATTGCTTTTTACTCATTTTATATTTGTTTAACTTGTGTAAAACATTTCTATTGATCCAAAGTCAAAATACGTAGCCAGGTAGTTTCTTTTTTAGTCTGATTTTTTAAATCACGTAAAATGTAATGTTTAATATCAATATCGTTAGAGAAGCTTCAGTTCCATCTCCCCACCCTGTTCCCTCCCTTCCTCTATGATAACCATTTTCATTACTTTTGGGGTTATCCTTCCATTGTTTCTTTTGGAAAATACAAATACGTCTTTATATGTATTTTATATGCATCCTGACATCTATCTGTTACACCCTTTCTGGTACAAAAGTTACCATACTAAGCACTGCTGTATATTGCTACAAGCAAGGATTTTTATTTATCCCTGTAGAGAATGTTGCTTGACTTGCCTGGGATGTGTTCTTAAAGACGCCTCAGGTGAGGCTGACACAAGTGTACAAATGAGTGGAGGTGGGGGCTCCGCCCGGATCCCTGCCTCTATATGCTGCTGGACTCCATTACATGAGACATCAAGAAATCTGAGGGTCAAGGTTAGCCATCTAACTTCTGTAGTTCTTACTTGTCAAAATACCTATGGGTAAAAATCACATGTGGATAAATTTGTTACTTTTTATTGTAAAAATTTCCAAACATAATAAAAAGATAGAAGACACAATAAACAATGGCATCATCACCCAGTTTCGCCACACCTGTTTCATCTAGCTCAACCTATTTTTGCTGAAGTTGTAGCCCAAACCCCACGTAATAAGTCATTTCACTCTTACGTCCATCTTTTTTAAAAAGGTGGGAGGTGGGGGCCGGGGGCAGAGCACTTTCTCGCTAAACTACAGGGCCACAATCACACCTATTACAAATAACATGAACGTGTTGATTTCACGGACTATCAAATCCAAATTTATATTTCTCTTGTTATCTAAAACAAAAAGAAAACCCCACCAACTGCCTTTGCCGTTCGTTCAAATCAGTGTCTGAACAAAGTCCACTCACTGTCTGGGGAGCCTGCTCTGGGACAGGAACTGAGAAAACATGAGCCCAAAGCCCTCTGGGTGTCTGAAAACAAACTGCAAAGCCTCGTGAGATACCGACCCCAGATCCTCAGGGTCGTTGAAAACACCTGTGTTCCCCCTGGAACTTCCCCCAGTTGAACATTTTCAATTCCTTCCATTGTTTCTCTGTGATATGGTTTCTTTCCTCCTTCCCTGTCTTTTCCTGTCTGTATGCTCCAGGTGGTTACTGTCCCTAGCGGACACATTATAAGCAGATGGTCTCCTCAGTCATCAATCCTCAGATCAGCTCTGGTGTCCCCACTTTAGAGATAAGGAAAGCTAATAACTTCTTGGGGGGGGGGTGACTTGGTCTTGAGCTCAGTTATTAGTTGTAAATTCCAGAGCTAGGCCAACAACTCATAGCTTTGCCTGATTCTTCTTTTTGGAACACAAACAAGCCTTTCTGGTTCTAAGGATCCTTTGGTTCCTACCCAAACCCTGTTTTACCACACGGTCATCTGTGAATATCTAGGTACCCATCCAGCAGTGTGTGGTTAAGAGCTGAGGTCCTAGAGTCTGGGAAGCATGGCTTAGTGATTAGATGCACTAACTCTGCAGCTAGGCTTTCCAAGTTCAAATTCCAAGTCTACCGACTTGGTAGGACTTGGACAATTTATGTAAACTGTGTCTCCATTTGTTTCTCTGTAGTGGTGACAAAACCAACCTCATTAGGCTGTTGTGAAGGTTAAGTAAATTAATGCTTGTAAGGCTCAGGATATGGCACCTGATGCAGTGTTGTACATGTTTGGTGTTGTTATTCTGCGTTCACCACTCAGGTGTGCGAGACCTTGAGTGCATCATCCAGTTGGACTATGTCTCCGAATGCCTTATCTCTTAACTTGGCAGTCACAAGGGAGCTTACTAAGAGGAATAATGTGAAAATTAGGAGACAATTCACCACAAGCTAAAAGGAGAGCGTCTGGTACATAATAGGCACTCAACAATTATTAGTTATTATTAATTTGGCACTTTATACTTATCGTGGTACAGATCCGAGGCCAGAAAGTCGGGTGTGCCAGAAATAATGGCATCTCTTTATTTTCAATAAGTCACCTAGATTTCGTCTCCCAGCTCAGTCATTCTTGGTTTTTCTTCCCCGAGTCCTCCATAGTTTGTACAAGGGATCTTATGAAATGCTTAGGTTTCCAGAGGGTCCTGCTGGTCATCAGCCCCCCCATCCACTCGGATGGCCATTGTCTTTGACTAGGAGTCTCTGCCATTTCTCTGCCACAGTGGGGCCCAAGGTCTTAGCCAAGCCCGTGGGCCCCTGCCCAGGGCCAAGTCTCCTGGTGCGTCATTTCCAGCCACAGCCTCGGAAGACTCCTGGGACCCACTGATCTGTCTCTTACCTCCTGCCTAAATCCCTGGAGATCTCTTCTTAACCCAGAGGAAAGTCTTTTGTTCTCAAACCCTGTTCACCTCAATGGGCTTTAGAAGCAAAAGTCTAGGCACAAGTCTCTCCAGAAACAGAAACGCAGGACCAGCCCCATGCCTGAGTGGGAGGAGGGAAGGGCAACAATCGGGGGAAACATCCTACCTCACCATCTCACAAAGCCCTCTCCTCCCCACATCTGTCAGTGGGAGCCACTGCACGGACAGGGGCTCACCTTACAGTCACCAAGAGAGCGACTCCCAAGTGCCAGGCACTGGGACGAGCTCTGGAAGAAAACAAAGAGCCAACCTACCTATGAACACAGCCCTCCAGCTCTTTCCCTAGAGGACTCATTCTCAAGCAGGGGTGACGTGGGCCCCCAGGGGGCATCTGGCCATATCTGGAGACATTTTTGATTGTCACAACTGGAGGGGGGCTACAGATACTGGCATCTAGTGGGTAGAGGCTGGAGGTGCTGCTAACACCCTCCAATGCACAGGACAGTGCTCTGCAGCAAAGAATGACACGGCACCAAATGTCAATAGTGACGAGGATGGGACAGGACAACTGTCACGCAAGGTAGAAGAGAATAATGAGATGATTGTCCCAGAGGCTTATCCAACAGAAATCACTGAAGGGACACTCTCTAACCAGAAAGAATATTCCAGGGAGTCTTTTTTTTTTTTAATCACAGAGGGCTGGCTGGGATAAGAAGGAGCCGAAACTTTAACTCAGAGTCCTTTCCATACAACTTGAGACATCGGTGGTCTAGAAGAGATGTGGAGAGCTAACCCTAGCCAACTCCCTCAGGCCTGGCAAACCAAGCTAGAGCAGGCTCCTGTCATAAGGTCTGGGGCCAGAGGAGCGCCTTCATTGCGCCTTCATGGGACAGCTGGGGACTGCCCTTCTCCAACTCAGGTCTGTGATGGTGTCATCCCCTCAGTGACCAGCGCCCAGGACACTCAGATGAGGAAACCATTCCCGAAGGTTCTTGATCCTGGCCTCGCAGCAAGTTTCCCATGAGATTCTGAGAGCTTTAAGGAAGGGCCTGTGTAGGGTTTTTTTTTGTTTTTTTTTTTTTTTTTACTCTACAGGTAATTCTAATGTGTAGGCAGGTTGGGAGATTTGTTTTGCCAAAAAAATCATGTCTCATTTCTTTTGCTGTGGAACATAATTCAGAACAATTTCCACGACGGCTGCCTTGGGTAGGAGAGGAAGAGTGGGTAGAGGACGGAGCATTTACGTTGTGTCTGGAAAGGCCAGTGGGACCTGGCTCAGCAGAGTGGGGAAATTCTTCTCTGATGACCTTGACCACAGAGGCGATGGGGTTAAAACCATGGGATGGGGTAATGCCTTGTTTCAAATTTCAACCATTAAAGGGATCCTGTTACCCAAGGTATGAAAATCTGTGTTTAGAAAATAGATCACGTCAAGAGGTGATTATCCACTTTCATTTTTAACCTCTTCTAAGACATGGAAAATAACGTTCAATCTCCAGAAAAACAGCATTCTTAATGACAGATCAGTCAAGAACTTCAAGGGTCTACTTCCTGCTTTGGTTGTGGGTGATGGGAGGCCTCACCCCACCGTCTCAAACATCCTGGCAGGCTTCTCTCTGAGGCCACCCCCAGCCCCTGAGCCATCTGAAGCCACTGTCTTCTCTGATGGCATCAGCTGCCGGCTCTGTGCTGCTGACTCTCACTGTTCCCTGGATGACCTTTCTCCAGCCCAGCTACTCTGCTCCCTCCTGGGTAGAGAACATTCTCAAACGCAACATGTCAACAAACACTGAATCATTCCCCTGTCCGGTCTCCCAAGTGGTATTTTCTATCTCCATGACTAGCAGGCAAATCCACATTCCTCCCTCTCCCTCACCACCCCCACTTGCCAAGAGCCACTCATTCCAGAGGGTTCTCTGTCCTTAACATTCCCTGTTCCAGTCCTGTGCCATCCTTCTCCAATGCCTCCATGCTGGCTCAGGACATGATCACTTCACTCACACCTCGACTGTGGCCATAGTCTCTTATGTGGCCCTCTGGGTCCACTCCCATTCCCTTCGGCCTTATTCTCTACTTAGAAACTAGGGTGATCTTTCGAAAACACCAATGATGAGTTTATGATGTGTGGAACATTTACTATGTGTGAGTCACCGTCCTGAGCTCTTTACAAGCATAATCTCTTAAAAAATCTCCCTAAAAACTGTATAAAAAAAGATACCTTCACTATCCCCATTTCACAGATATGGAAACTGGGACACAGGGAGGTTAAGTATCTTGTCTGGGGTCACACAGCCATTAAAAGGGAAAGCTCCAATGCTACTCTCTGGTTTAGAATCCTTCAGTGGCTCCCCACGTATTGACCTTCAGGGCAGGATGCACACTTTGAGTTTGGCCTCAGAATTCTCTGTGACCTAGGCTGTGCCTCTCTGTCTGGATTTATCACTCACCGCGCTTCCCCCTGACCCCCTGGGTCTCCAGCCTCGTGGAGCTGCCTACTCACCGTGCCCATGCCACGTGCTGCTCTGTCTTCATTCAAGTTGTTTTCTCCCTAAGATGCCTTCCCCATCCAGTCTGTGTGACAGACACAGTTCTCAGGGTTCAGCTTAAAGGATGCCTCCTCCACGAAACCTTTCCAGAATGTGTCCTGCCCCCACTGCTTGCAGAACTGACCTCTTACTCCCTTGGGCTTGGCTGTAACCAGGCTATGCATTATGACTTTGTCACCAGCAGTGACTAGCACCACGTGCTAGTGGTCTATGGATATCACTATGGGTGCTGTGGCCTCATTAATTCATGCTGCCTGGAGACGGTGTTTCTCACTGTCTCAGTGGCGTGGGTGATAATGATGAGGTGTGAAGTTAATGTCCCTTAATGTAAAGAAGAGTGCATTGGTGGCCGAAGGATGCCCTGGGGTTGTGTACCATGGTTCGGGGAGTAGGGGAACCCTCACGAGCCTGGAGGGGGTCTCCCCTGGGACAATAGAGAGGTCAGGAAAGGTGGGGAGAGCTGGCCAATGTCCTTTGGGTTCTAGATTCCTTAAGTTCCCAGAGGGGTCTTGTGAGGCCAGAGACAGTCCATGATGCAGTAGAAAGTACCGGATGGAGATTCTTGGCCCAGGCTCTGGTATAGCTCTCTTCTAGTGTCAGGTGGCATCGGCCAGTCCCTTTTCTGAGGGGGACGGGAGAAGGGAGCCCCTCCCACAGGTGCCTTCCCAGGCGTCTCCTGTCCCATTCCTGTGAGACTTTCCCCAGGCCACCTCTGAAGGCCTTTCGTCACCCTGTTGTCGGTGCTCAGAAGCCCTGCCTCACCCTCACCTGGCTGCTTGGGCAAGTCTGCCACCGTCCCTGGCTTCAAGGTCCTTCGTTTTAAAAGGGAGCGATTATTTGTTCCTCCATGCAGTGCACTTGGCAGTGGGTGCCAGGGGAGAACATGGAAGAAGTACTTTCATTTCCTCAGGTCTGAGGATGCAGAGGAAGCTCCATGGAGAGCCAATATTAAGTAATAATTCAAGCCTAAGCGGTCAGGATCCAGGGTGTGGGGAGTGTGGCCGCCTGCTGTCCCCGTTTTCCTTCTCGCACGTCTCCGGCCCATCCGCTGAGGCCTGACACCGTTGAAGGAGACCAGCAGGCCGGCGGGGGGGGGGGGGGCATGTCCACAACACCCCACAACTTCCCCTGCCACAGCCACCCCCAGGTCATCTCTCCCCGGGCTTGCAGGCAGGCAGGGTGGGATGTGCCTCTCGTTGGTTCATGAAGGCATGCAGGAAGAGTGTTTAAAAAGCGCTGAATCGGGGCGCCTGGGTGGCTCAGTTGGTTAAGCGTCCAACTTAAGCTCAGGTGATGATCTCACGGTTCGTGAGTTCGAGCCCCGCGTCAGGCTCCGTGCTGACAGCTCGGAGCCTGGAGCCCACTTCGGATTCTGTGTCTCCCTCTCTCTCTGCCCCTTCCCATTCACTCTTTTTCTCTCCTCTCTCTCAAGAATAAATACACATTAGAAAAAAAAAAAAAAAAAGCACTGAATCAATCTGTACAAAGAGCTGGATCTTTGTTGACAATGGATCAAGTTGGTCTCTTAAATATTCTTAGTTCTTCCTCCCAATGGCTGCAACAGTGCCCTCCTCCAGCCCTCTGAGCCCTTGCCACGTGCCTTGAGGAACTTGTATTACTCTGGTTTTTGTCACAGTATTTGTGTACGTGCCTTTGCCCCTCTCCCTCTAATCCCTAGCTGCCTACATAGGCCATATGTGTTATTTATCTTCATATTGTCAGCATCTAACTTGGAGCCTGGCACCCGGGGGGTACTGGGTACCCAGTTGAGTAGATACCACTTTGAGATAATAGACTCCAGCAACACATCATCTCAACGTGTTCTCAATTTTCCCCTCAGTCTTTTATTATTATGTGGTTTATTATTATTATATTTCTACTATGATATATTACTATCTATAATACTATATATTACTACCATATTATTCATAATATATTACTAATATTCTGTATTGTTGCTATAGGCAAAGGTACTGATAGAAGTCTGATGTATATAAAAAGGAAATAAACATGACTCGGATGATACCTATCGCTCTCTCCTTTTCATCCTCTCTCTGCTCCTGTCTCCCTTTCTTCCACTGGACCTTTGCATGTGCTGTCCTGCTTCCTTTTACTACTCCTCCTTCAACTTACCCTTCAGAGCCCAGCCCACATGTCACCCACTTCCCTGATCTCCAGGAGACTGAACACATCTCCCTGGAATTTTTAGATCATCTGCTACAGGACACAGAATTATGTCCCTTTCTGTGTCTGTCTCTTCCACTGAAGGCAGGGCCCGAGTTCCTTCCTATGACTGGCATCTATACACGTGCATTCATTCACACATTCAACAAATGCTCTTTGAGTGCCGACCATGTGCCAGGCACAGGCGTTACATTAATAAATAAACTATCCTTGTGGTAGCCAACCTTCAAGATGGCCCTAACGATACTCTTCTCCTGGTATTCATGCCCTTATATGGCTTCCTCCCACCCAAATGGATATTGGACTATGTGACCCATGGATTATGGCAATAGGAAGGGTATGTGATGTCAGTGTTCTATGAGATTCGATCATAAAGGCATTGTCAGCTTCCCCCATGGTCTCTTGGATTGCTTGCTCTAGGGGGCAGCCAGCTGTCATATCAGGAAGACAGTCAAGGTAGTCCCAACAAATGTCCAAGAAGATAGGAACCAAGTAGGCAACAACTGTCAGCCATGTGAGTGAGCCACCTTGGAAACGGATCCCCCAGGCTCTCTCAAGCTTTCAGATAATGACAGCCCCACTGGCATCTGGGGCTCAAGACTGAGCCAAAACCGCCCTACTGAACCACTCTCAAGCTCCTGACCCACAGACACCAGGACTCTTGTTGTGTTAAAACACTAAGTTTGGAGGTGATTTGTTACGCAGCACTAGATAACTGATGCACTCGTATTGTCATGGAGTTTACATTCTAATGGAAGACTTAAAGGAATAGAACCTATTTCTGCATTTACTCAGTACCACTAGATACAGCCAGGAGATGAGATTACAGTGGGAAGGAAGACACTAAACAACGCTCCTTTTCTCGTGAGGTTTTTGTTTTAGTGTGGGAGATAGAAAAGAAAACAAGGAAGTACCTTTTATAAAATATTAGGTCATAAGTGCTAAGCATAAAAGAAAACCCAGCAAGTTGGATAAAAGGGTTGGGGGAATTGCCATTTAGATTGTCTCTCTTGCACTAAACATTTCTCATCTTTCATTTAATACCTCAGAAGATTTTGAAGTAAGTAGTTTATCCCCATTTTACAGATGAGAAAACTGAAGGCCGGAAAAGTTACACGGCACAGCCGATGTCACACAGCTGGTCTTTGGCTCACCTAGCGTGGAACCCAGGCTACCCAGACTCCAAAGGCAGTGCCCTCTGCAGGACCTCAGGCTGCCCATTTTGGATTTCCCTTTTAGTCCTCACCCCGGGGGCTCAGCCTTCAGCACAGCCAGGACTCATCATTGGCTCAGAATACATTGCTGGAAGGAGGGTAGGGAAATGATCCGTAGACAGGATTGCCAAAGGCTGGCAGGGGGCCTTGACCATCTCTTTCTCTAACTCTGGAAAATATCTCAGTTGCTACAGATCTACCCAACGGCTGGGAATAGCCTCCCAGTCCCCTAACCCTTAGTTGCTCTAGTTGTCTATAGACAGTGACGTCCACGCTCACAAGCTCCTTCCCAATCACGTCCCTGTCTGCCTTTCTATGGCCACTTCATCTGCTCTGCACGGACGGAGGAACTTTCTGCCAAGTTCATACCGTCTGTTCCCCCGCATCTATCCTAACACCCCGGTGCCTCTTGCCCCTAGTCATTTTCTATTTATTTGTTTGTTTTCTTTCTTTCCTTGTGCCAAGACCACTAGATGGAGGTATACTAAAACTTACTGGACACTTACATGCCAAGCACCATTCTATGTGTTTTTCCCTCACGGTCTTATTGAGCGCTTGTGACAGCCCTGTGTAGACGTCCCATTATTTTCCTCGTGGAGGTTAAGGCTCAAGGTCCTTCAGCTACTAGATGGAGATGGCAGAGCTGGGATTCAAACCCACATCTCTTTGAATCCAGACTTCATTGTTTAGCCAAGATCGCACACTGAACTGGAAGAAGTCTGAAGAGGGTGATTTCAGAGGTCATCTTGTTCATTACTTCGCCCCTGGGCAGGGTGAAATCCAGCTTATCTCCAGAAGGTTGTAACTAACTATCTTAAATGGGTGCTAGGGAAAAGAAAAACGTCTCTTAACAGCTCATTACAGCTTATGCAAAGATTTACAGGTTTCACATTCTTTTTCAAAAAAATTTTTTTTAATGTTTGATTTTGTATTTAAGAGAGAGAGAGAGACAGAGCACAAGTAGGGGAGAGGGAGGGGCAGAGAGAGAGAGACAGAGTCCGAAGCAGGCTCCAGGCTCCCAGCTGTCAGCACAGAGCCCAATGCGGGGCTCGAACTCATGAGCAGTGAGATCATGACCTGAGCTGAAGTTGGGTGCTCAACCGACTGAGCTACCCAGGCGCCCCATGCATTCTAATTAATGTCTAACATAAATCATTCATTTGATAAACATTCGTTAGGTGCCTCTCATGTGTTGAGTTCAGTGCTGTGATAGGGCTAGGCATACATCTACATTATCATGGAAGTATAGGGGGGGGGGGGCTCTGAACAGACCAACAAGTCAGGGATGCCCCCCCAGGTGATGCTAAGTGAACCCTGACAGTCTTGTAGGGGTCAGGCAGCATAGAGAGGCATCCAGACAGATGGAACAACACGTCAAAGCCAGGCAAAGGTGACTGAGAATGGCTTGTCTCAGCCTATGGCTGGAGTTTACAGGGAAGTGCTGGGGAGGAATGGGCAGGGGGATTAAGAGCTGAGCAGGGGCAGTTCAGTGCCAAGGTAAGGGATTTATTCTTTATCTGGAAAGCAATGGGAACGATTTCAGGATTTTAGGTTAGATACTGATATGATCAGATTTGCATTGTAGAAAAATTTCTCCATCAGTGGAATGGATGAGGAATGGGAAAGATGAATTAGGGAGGATATTGCAATGGTTCGACCAAGAGACGATGAGTAGCCAAGAGAGAGAGAAAGGTGGAAGAGACATGGGGGAGAGATTTACAAGTATACTGGTTAAGACTTGGCGACTGCTGGGGTCGGGGAGCAGTGAAGAAGGAAGGCACAGAGACTGATTCACCCAGCTTCCTGGCTCGGGCATGTGGGCGGGTGGTGGTGCCATGTGCTGAGACGCCAATCAGGAGGAGGCCCGGGTTTGGGGCAGAGATACTGAGGTCCTATCATGCCTAGGCTCCTGAGGGCAATCCTACTTCAGATGAGGCAACTGAGACTCAAAAGGCTGATGTGATTTACTCAAATTCACGTGGCCAGTACAGTGTCAGAGGTGGGACTTAGACCTAGGTCTTTCTTTTTGAGGAATGATTTCCCAGGGCCTCAGCAGATTTACTGTGCAGGAAAATAAAGAAAACTCAGTATGAAGTAATGGGTGGCAAAGCAAACGTTTATGCACACCGACTTGCCATTTCTGTATTCATTTATTCATCCCACAAGGTTTATTGAGCACCTACCATGTGCCATGCATGTGACGATGCAGTGGTGAACATGACAGGCAAGGAGCCCACCCACATTGAGCCTGTAGTCTCACCTCGTGGAGATAGGCAATATGCAAACAAGCAAGCATCGTCCATCAGAGTGCAGGGAAAGTGGCATGAATGACAGTGTGGATGCTATTTTGGAGATTTATTCTAAGCGTGATAGGAAACTCGTGGGGTTTCAGAACAGGGCTGTGACATTATCTATTTATTTGTTTTTAAACTCTACTTTTTATTTCAACGTACTTGTGGATTCACATGCAGTTACGAGAAATAACACGGACAAATCCTGTGTATCCTTGTCCCATTTCCCCGCGGCTGCAACATCTTGCTAAACTAAGTGTAATTATCATCCCCCACGGGTGCTCGCTGTGGTTGTAATTGCGTTTTCCTAATGGTAATGTTGCTGAACAGTTTTCATGTTCTTATTTGCCATCCGTATATCCTCTTCAGTGAGCTTTTTGTCTTTCGCTCATTTTCTATTTTTCACACAAGTCCTTTGTCAGATCAGTGACTTGCAAATATTTTCTCCTAGGGTGCAGCTTGTCTTTTCATCCTAACAGAGCCTTTTGCGGAGCAACAGGGTTTAATTTTGATGAGGTCCAGCTCACCAACGTTTCCTTTTACTGACTGTGCTGTGGGTGGAAATGTAAGAACCCTGCACATAGTCCTAGCGCCCTTAGTTTGCCTGCTATGGTTGTCTTGGGAAGTGGAAGCATAAACTGATGACAGAAACGTAGGGTTTGCTGGGCAGAACCGAGGGCCCACCTGAGATTCAGGGGTGGGTGGCAAAGGGATGGGCAAGGGAATAGGCTTCAGGGCACTTTCTACTCACTGGAAGGGACTCTTTGGGGTAGAAGCTCCTTCCCTCCTAGCTCGAGTCACATGGACACAGGAGATGGTCATCTTGGCATTATGACAACAAGCTTAGGCCTCTCCCTTCCTCAAGAATACTCAGAGACCCTGAAAAAAAATAGTCTTTTCATTCCCCCCAGGGCTTTATCCACAGCCACATGCTTTTGCTGCATCATCATGACTGAATTCTCACAATTCTGTAAGGAAGATCATTGTATTATTATCCCCTTTTACAGAAGATACAACTGAGGCCCAGAGAAGGGCTGGGACCAAACAAATCTCCTGATATCAAGAGTAATGATTACTCTTCTCTTCCAGCTGACTCTGAATTTCCACCACGAATTATTGCTTGAGGTCAATGGTTCTCAAGGGCTGGTCTATGGGACCCCCAGGGTTCCCCCAGACCTTTTCAGAGGGTGGTCAAGGTCAAAGCTATTTCCCTAAGAATACTAAGACCTTATTTGCCTTTTCACTGTGTTGACATTTTCACTAATGGTGCAAAAGCAAAAGTGGGTAGAAATGCTGACACCTTAGTGCAAACCGAGGTAGTGGTCCCAACCTATACTGGCTGTCATTGTATTCTTCACCCCCATCCACTCACAGGGGGAAAATAATAGCCAGTTTCACACTGTATTGTGATTAAATGGGAACTATACAAAAGGCATTTCTGCTGCACACCAAAGCAAGACTGTTATCATGAGGAAAAGTGCTTTTGTAGTTATTTGAATTGCAAGCTAAACTGTCCTCTTTTCTCTCCTGGAATACAATTTGTACTTGAGAGAATGACTGATGACTATAGGCATCCAGCCTTGGATACCTGGCTTGTTAACAAATGAACAAAGTGAGGCTGTCTGTCACATAAACAATATTTTTAGCTAATGATAAAATTCGAGCTTTTGAGTGAAAATCAAAATTGTGGGGAAAAAAAACCTCATTTGCTCCTTTGAGCTTGACAGCTTTCCAATACTTAAGACTTTTCTGATAATAGTAGTGGTAATAACAAAACATGTGACTTTTTGAGATTGCACAATGAGATGTGCTTATACTTACAGGAGCTGCGTAACTCAGTAAACTGAGAGTTTCCAAGTGGCCAGTACATGGCAATGCAAATCAGCACGGGTCAAAGATCCACTTGAAACGTAAGATCCGGCAATGGGTTTTAATACAACGGAGTATGAAACTTTCATTGCTACGGTTTTGGATTCCGCAATGCAACTAATCTTTGGGAAACTTCCACTTGTCAAGTTTTGCGGAGCATCAAGGAAGAATATCCACGAGTAAGTGAAAAGGCGATCAAATCACTCCTTGCTTTCCCTGCTACCCAGCTGCAAGAGGCTGGACTTTCTTACAGGTACTTCAACTGAAAAAACACATCAGGGGAGACGGAATGCAGACACAGAGTGGAGACTCCAGCTGTGTTCCATGAAGCCAGACAGTCTGATGCACAGCTGAGCCCCAACCAGCCCCGGCCCCCTGTAATTTACAGCTCTTGTCTTCGGGGCTCAGAACATTTCTACTAGCTCTTAACCATTCCCTCCCAAACCTAGGGTCCCTGGCCCCCTAACCCTGGCAAATTTCCAAAATCCCCTAGGGATGAGGACCAACCTCCCCTAATCTACAACTGCTACTGGAGGGTCAGGAGTGTTTCAAACTTCTAACTGTCCCAGGACAGGGGTCCCAGCACCCGCCCACGCTCTCTGCTGCCCCCAGGAGCCTGTGGCCAAGTAGACACTATCTAACCTACCCTGGGTGGGGGTGTGGGCCCTCCAAATACAACTGGCACCCAGTGCAGGGGGTGGGGGGTCTGCGCCTGAAGACCTCCCAAGTCCCTGCCTCCAACTCCCAAAGTGGGAGCTGAGCCCCTTTACTTGGGAGCCACTGCCCATACAGGATGGGCAAATGATGTTCATTGCAGACAAACTCCACCACCGCTGAGCATCTTTCATGTTAAAGACGTAAAACTGTAAAATGATCTTTACTCTCTTTATTTAAAATTTTTTTTTAATGTTTATGTTTGAGAGACAGAGACAGAGACAGAGTGTGAGCGGTAGAGAGGGGTAGTGAGGGGTAGAGAGAGAGGGAGACACAGAATCTGAAGCAGGTTCAGGCTCCGAGCTGTCAGCACAGAACCCAACACAGGGCTTGAACTCACGAACCGGGAGATTGTCACCTGAGCCGAAGTCAGACGCTCAACCGACTGAGCCACCCAGGCGCCCCTATCCTCTTTATTTTTAAACTAATCAATAAGTATTTTTAAAATTCCTCAGTTTTAATTTCAGTTATTGCAAATGCCACTAGACACAACCCATATAAACAAAAGCTCTTTTAGGTCCTCAATAATTTTTAAGAACGTCAAGGGGACTGAAAAGTTGAACTGCTTTATGTTAAAGCGGTAAGGGCTCCTATTAGCCACTGTGATCAAGTGACACATTGTCCAGGGGTCCCAGTGCCCACCTCCCACCCCCGCCCCTCCCACAGCCTGTGGCCAAGTAGCCACAGTCTAACCTACCCTGACTGACATTAACATCCTGTCCAAATTATTCCCAAACTCCAGGCTTCCATATGACCCCAAAATAAGAGGCTTTACTTCAAAGGACAGCCAAGCATGCTAACAGGGGACCCAGGGTTCTGATAATGGCACGGCCCCTTTCTCTCTTCCTCCCAACAGGCAGAACATGGACCTTGAGGCACGCTGACTTTGGTCTCTGCCTCAGCCCTGCTTTTAGCCAGCCAGGGGCTACCCCAGGCAAGCCTCTCAATTCTCTGGTTTCTGTAAAGCAAAAGCAATAATAGTGCCTGTCTTTCCTTACTGACACTGTTTTGAGGGTTAAACAAAGGGATGGAGACAAATCTTTGTAAAGGTCCTACAAATGTAAGTTATGAACATTTTCCAACAAAGAATTCTCCTGCACATTTGTGGCTATTCACTTCATACATATTTACCAGAAATGGGGCCCAAATGCAGGCCTTGAATGCAAAAACAATAACATACAGTGCCAGTGTGCAAGAAGCTCTCTGCCTAACACGGGAGACGAGCATCAACAACCACAAGACAATGTGATGTCTTTGAAAGATCTTGAAAGATCTTTGAAACCTTAACCGGTTTTCCCCCAAGCACCCACTCATGCTTCTTGTTGCCTTGACCCCCTTTCTCTGCAGACAACTGGATGGTCCTACATCTGCGCCTTGGTGAGCAGAGCATGCAGAAGAATTAGAGAAAAAGGCTTTGGATGTTTCGTCAAAAGCCTGGCCTTGCGGAGTCCGGAGGTTTAGAAATCGCAACGTGAGGCAGGGTAAAGCTTCCCCTTCCCCTCCAAGACTAGAAGCCAGTCTTTGAGGACAATCTGGAGGGGAGAGGTCAGTGGGGCCCATGGTGCTCAAGATGAAAGGTGCCACCCGGCCAAGAGGAACCCTGTGGAGCAGGGTGGTGCAGAGTTCATTCCAGAAAACACCGTCCAGTGTCAGAAGCAAGGGGGTTCCTGGAAACTTGATTAGGATCTATAGCCTGTGCCTTTTGTATGCCTCTGGGCAGCGCAGATCACCAGCACAGGGGAGCTCCACTCTTTGTCCTCCATGGCGTTCGATCTCATCAGCAACCAGCGTGTTGTCTGTTAATCAGCAAAAATGGCGTCCATGTGTGCCCTCAAGATTTTGCTCCACCACATTCTGACTATTCTTGTACAGATAACGTGTCTGTTTGATGGTCGAAGGCTCTGGGTAGTTAAGGGGTAGAAGGGAAAGCCTCATGGGGTTGTGCTTGGATGATACCAAATGGAGCCAGCCTGAGACCTCCCCCTGTTACCAGAGAGATAAAAGCCTGAATCGCAATGGGCAGGGAGCAGCAAGAGTCCGGGGGAAGTGAGTCATTCTTCCAGGCCTTTCTGAGCAGGAAGCGGATGGGAGGAAAAGGGTCAGGGAAGGCTTCACAGAAGAGGTGACATTTGAACTGGGTGTGGGTGTCGGGCCACCAGTCATCTCCACAGAAGTCAGCCTGCCCAGCTGAGGACAAAGAGTCTGTTTCCTGGGAAATTGGAACACACTGAGAAGGCACCACTGTAAACCAGAAGTCAGGTAGAGATCCAGCAGACACCAGCTCTTCTCTAGAAACTGGTGTGTGTGTGTGTGTGTGTGTGTGTGTGTGTGTGTGTGTGTTGTCCACTGACAAATAGTGATCGATACTCCCTGTGCCTGCTTTAGGACGGGTAAGTGGTTACATAGCAGTGTCAGAGCCACAGTTGATTTATCGAGTGCTCTGCATGTACATTCATTAGGCCCTTTCCTCCCACGAGGAGTATTTTAATCCTGAATTTACAGATAAGAAAATGGGCTAAAGTGCCTGCAGCTGGTTAGATGGTAGAAGTCAGATTTGAACCCATATTTACATTCTGCTGGGACTTCAGCTTGGACCGCTTAGGATGGAGCTGGATGGCTAAGGAATAAATGCTTGAAAGGGTTGATAATAACACAAGAGGTAAACTCACATTTGGGTGAAGTGCCCTTCTGCGGCGCTTACCCCTCCTGGAAAGCCCTGTTGGTCCTCCCCGTCACTTGTAACCCAAACCTGTCCATGTCTCCAAATCCCCACTCTGCTATCTATTCCGTCTCTCGCCTAGACGAAGCATTAGGCTTGACACTGAGTACAAGGTCTTGACAGACAGAAAGTCGGTCCCTGCAACCAGGTTAACCCCATAGTCAGAAAGGGTAGTAGGTAGAGTCTGCTAATTGTCTCCCAACATCCACTTGTCCTTCCCCTAGAGCAACAGTATCCCTAAATTTTAGCTGGGTAAATAGGTGCCCAGAATAAAGACTGCATTTCTTAGCCTACTTTGTAGTTGCATTTGCATGTGGTCATGTGACCAGGCTCTGACCAATGGGATTTGATTGGATACGACAGGGGCATCTTTTGGCTCCCACCCTTCCCCTTCCAGCCCTATCACTGGCAGGAATGAGGATATTGTTTGAGCTATTTTGGACCCTATAAATGAGGTGACATCTAGGGACGGCAAAACAAGTGACTCTGTGGAGTAGAGCTGCCCTTCCGACCCCGAATTTTACATGAGAGGGAAATAAACTTCTGTTAAGTCATTCGGAGATTATATAAATAGCCAAATAAATACAGGGGAAGAAAAGATTGAAAAACACTCATCACTCAAGTACATGATTTGTAGAAGTACAAATTATAATAAATGCAATGAAAAAAACCACATAGAATTTTTCCTGAGAGAATAGAATCTGGAAGGGAGCCCTAACTTATAATTGTCAGTTAAGGAAGGTTTCTGGTTTTAGTCAGTTCAGGCTACTCTAGCAAATACTACACACTGGACCCAAATACTACACAATGGACCCACTGGCATTCATGAATGCCTCGAAAATTAAAGTTTAGCGTAAAAGAGGGGACAGAGTGCAGGCAGGATCACCGAGGAGAAAGACAGCAACCCCCTCTGTTAACCCAGATGTTAGCGGATTCTGTGTTTGGTGAGAGAATCCAGCCATCTTCCTGGCTTGTAGATGGCTGCCTTCTCTTTGTGTCTTTACGTGGCCAAGGGAGAGAGGGCTCTCTGGTCTCTTCCTCGGGTGCTAACCCCATCATGAGGGCCCCACTCTCATGACCTCATCTAAACCTGATTACCTCCCAAAGGCCCCACCTGCAAATACCATCACTTTGGGAGTCAGCACTTCGAGACACAAATCTGAGAGCCTATAAACCTTCAATCATAACAGCTTCTCTGAGAAAGGGATACTTATGCTGAGACTGAGCCCATGGGTAGGATTTGGTCAGGGAAAAGTAGAGAAGCAAGGAAGGAGAATCTGTGAAGATTCTGAGGCCATAGAGAATTTAGCCACTGCTGGAATCCCAAGAAGGGCCATGGAAGCCGAGCCCCTCTGTTCCAAATCTTCAGTGGGTTCTCAGAACCTCCATCCTATACCTACTATGGGTGATGCAGCCTGGACCCCTTAAAACCTAGACATGAGGCTGCACAATGCCTTCTGTCCAAACACCGCTTGAGGGAATGGCCCTGTGCCTCTAGAAAGATCTGGAGGACAGATGCAAACCCTCTCCCACAAAGGAGAGAAGGGGCCCCCAGGGTCAAGCCAGAGAAACCAAATCTGCAGCAGGGGCCCAAGAGGATCGTGGGCCTGGGAGGCAGGACCCGGGGTTGGAGTGAATCAGGAGGTGAGGAACCCAGACAGGTGTGTGAGTTGAGGCTCCAAGGTGTTAGGCGGGACCCAGCTGTATGTCCAGAGATGCTGTGTATCTGGGGCTTGATGTGTGAGCATGTGTGATCGTGGGTTCGCTGCTACTTCTAAACCGTGGCAAGTGTCCTCGCACACAGAGTTTATGAGGAAGGCATTATCTCCATTTTACAAATGAAGAGGCTGAGGCTCGTAGAGGGGAAGGTTATTGTCTAAAGTCACCAAGTGGGTAGTGCTTGTGCAGGGCTTATCTGACCTCCCAGCCAAGTCCATATGGGCCAGCACAACTCATTCAACCTGTCCAGGAGACCACTTGGGCAGGGTGTGGAAAACTCTTGGCCTAGCAACTAAAGATGTCCACAGCCGTGTTTGCTCTGGAGGGTCTGTGATTTAAACAAACAACTGAATTTGATGCCTGAAGGCAGGGAATGGACTTTGTCCTTTGTCATAATCTCCCCACTTATGCTCATTTACTCCCTGCCTGGCCCCGAAGGCATTTCAGTGTTAATGCGGCCTTCACTCTGGAAGAACCTTTCTTTAGCACCAGAAGCCAGATGTGGAAGCTTTCCTGAGCCCCTTTTCCAGTCACTCTGGGAATGCATCAGAGACCTGGGAGCCCGGATATTTATCTGACACATTACCTATCGAATATCTACTGTCTAAAACACAGATCTTTCTCCTATCAGCACATGCTGGCAAGGACCCTGCTTTATGAACTTCGCATCCTGTGCAACGTGTGAGCAAGTTAAGAGAGGCCGAACAGGCTGAGTCCTTGCCTAAAGTTCTTTAGGAACAGGGGGCCTCTGTGTTCTCCAGAGCTGGAGCACAGCGGGTAGGCAACTGGGGCACACTGAGGTAGAAGGTTCGAGGGAGTAGAATGTTCTGAGAATTTCTGTGTTTTTTCCTGCCTTTTGCCAAGCGTGCTAGCTCTGTGGCAGCCAAGCGCTTGAACATTACCCCTCGGTGTCCCGTTGTCTACCCTATGTGTCCAGGTCTGGAGTTGAACCAGACATCACCATCAGGCCCGGAGTTTTCTTTGCAAAGCAGTGGCCTCTGAATCCCTGCAGTGTTTGGGAGAGCAATTTGCAGACCCCATCTTGCCATTTAGAGTAGCAACCGGTTAGTTTAAGGGATAGTTAAAGGACTTTGAGTTCCTTTGGTTGCAAGTTGCCTTGGGCAAGGGAAGTCATTTTCCTGAACTCAAAATAGCCATCTGTGTGTTAAACTACTTTTTTTTTTTTTAGATGAAAGCAACTACATTTTTTTTTTTGAAAAACCAAAATAAACTCAAGTTGTCCATACTATGTCTAGTGAAAAGCTATAATCGAGGGGTTTATGTTTCATGAATGCCTTGAAAATTAAAGTTTAGCATGAAAGAGGGGACAGAGTGCAGGCAGGATCCCCAAGGAGAAAGACAGCAACCCCCTCTGTTAACCGGGGCTGACAGTGAAGGGGAAAGTACTCATCCTGAACCCAAACCTCACCCCCTGAAAAATAAGTTATGCTCCAATGAAACAGGCAGGAAGGGGTGGGGCTCCCGGGCTTATGAAATTTCATCACATTCAAACAGCAAAGTGAAACACGCTTTGCCTGGGGTCATAGTCTGATTGCCCCTGAGTAAGCAGGTTCTAAACACGCTATTCTTCAAAATCTCGAACCTACTTCCCTGTGCCTGTTTTGAATTTCCTTTTCTCTAACATATATTTATATCCTGCCTGTTACAAGCCCACAAGAACAATCACTCACATTATCTGTTTCCTTTCAGATCCTGATGTCATTCGCTTACCTTCTTCCCATGATTTGTTTGGGTTTTTTTTTCCTTGAAATAAACCAAACTGCCTTATAAAGATGAAGGGAGAAGAAAGGTTGCACTTTTGGACTTTATTAAAAAACAAACAACAACAACAACAACAAAACCAGGACTATCTGGTGCTGAGTCCATGAAGGACTGGTAGTAAATTCATGTGCTAGTTCATTTATTCCCTCAAGAATATTCTATGTATCGGCCACATGTCAGGCAGTAGGAACAAAATGGGAAAACATGCTACAGTCCCTTTTCCTCAAGAAACTCACAGTCTAGGGGCGCCTGGGTGGCTCAGTTGGATAAGCATCCGACTTCGGCTCAGGTCATGATCTCACAGGTCGTGAGTCAGAGCCCCACGTAGCCCCAGGTAGAGCCCACGTTGGGCTCTGAGCTCCAGAGCCTGGATCCTGCTTCCAATTCTGTGTATCCCTCTCTCTCTCTCTCTCTCTCTCTCTCTGCCCCTCTCCTGCTTATACTGTCTGTCTCTCTCTCTCAAAATTAAATAAACATTACAAAAATTTTAAAAAAAGAAAAGAAACTCACAGTCTCGTGGAACGTGCAGACAAAACAGACACCCCAGCTATTTACAAGAGACGGCAGTGGGAATACGCTTGACTGTTATTGTTGAAAAGTGCATTTACAGGTTGTAGGCTAAAGAAGGAGGAAGGATGGTTTCTGTTGATTTGATTGAAGATGTCAAGCGTTCTCGATACTAACAATAATGTATTAGGGACTCCCTAAAGGCAAAGCAAGCCTTTCTATGGACAATCACCATCTGTCCCAAGATCACCAGTGCCTTCAGCTTTAGCTCAAGGGATGTGAACTTTGACTCATTTTCCTAATCCTAGGAGGGATACAAAGCACGGTACAGCTAGAAAGTGAGTGCAAGGGGTGGGGGGTGGAGGCTTGTCAACCTCTCAGATTTTAAGGAGGTCCTCTCTCTCCTGTGTTCTGTGCACACTACCGCAGCGGTCTTAGAATTAATTGCCTCCATGGGAGATATTCAAGGAGAGGGGCTGGCCTGTGATGATGATGATGCCCCAGATCCTGAAGGCAGGGAATCAGGGACGGCAAAGTCACAGCACCCACGCTATCAGTCCCCTGCCCGGCCCCCCGTAACAATTCTCGGCACTTGTTGTCAGACTGCCTGATCTCAACCGGAGTTCCTCATCAGAATCAGAGAACAGAAATGACCATTTTCTCGATCGCCCTAAGAATTTACACAACTCATCACACTGTAGATGCACAAGGGAGAAGTTAATGTATTATAACCAGTACCTTGGGGTCTTGGGGCTTGCTTCTCTGGGGAACCCCACATGCAATCTGACAGTCCTTCTCGACAGGTAACACTGGGCAGTGACTAGCTATCCCAGCAGGTTGGTGAACGAGCTGAAGTTTATTTGCCACCCCAGCCATTTGGTGACCCAAGGGAAATGAAAGGCTACAGAAAAAGTACAGATTAATCTTTCCACTGGGGGCTTCTGAGAGCTACAGCCCGGAGGTGCAGCAGGAAGACACAAAAGGAAACTGGGAGTCGTAATCAATTTTCCTTATAACAGTGTCATGTTTGTTATATTTGTAGATACCATGGCAGGCAGAGTTCTAAGATGGCTCCCAGATTCCTGCCCCAGGGGTCACACACCATATAATCCCCTCTCCAGGACAGTGGGTGGAGTGGGTGGGACATGAGAGCATGGTGGCATTTCTGTCCTCTGTTTGGGTTACACTGTGTGACAAAGGTGAAGGGACTTCTCAGACGTGCCTAAGTAGTTGACTCTGTGTTCATCAAAAGGAAGGGTATCATCAGGGTGGGCCTGACCCAATCAGGTAAACACTTTAAAAGAGGGTTTAGAGGCACCTGGGTGTCTCTGTCAGCTAAGCGTCCGACTTCAGTGCTGGTCATGATCGCATGGTTCGTGAGTTTGAGCCCCACATCGGGGTCTTTGCTGTCAGCACACAACCTGCTTTGGATCCTCTGTCCCCCCTCTCTCTCAAAAATAAAAAGTAACCTTAAAGAAACTAACTGCCATATTTGGAGAGGGTCACATAGCAAAGAAATATGTGTAGCCTCTAGGCGCTGAGGGCCTCAGTCTTACAGTTGCAAAGAACTGAATTCTGCCAACAATTGGTGAGCTTGGAAGAGGACCCGGACCCTCAGGTGTGATAGCACTCTTGGCCACCAGCACTTGGATTTCAGCATTGTGAGACTCCGGGCTGAGAAAGCCAGGTGAGCCTACAAAACTGTGAGATAATAAATGGGCATTGCTTTAACTGCTAAATTATGGTCCACAGAGATAGAAAGCAAATGCAGATTTTATTTACTTATAAGATCTGCCACTGATGGTAAGACATACCACAGACTTTCTAACATTTAGGGAAACAATAAAAACTACAACATTAAATGTTATAAGGCATAAATTGTAAGATGTCTGATTTTAAAATCCAATAAAATGAGAAATGTGTATCTTGGTATTAAAGAAGCATGTCAGCATTATTGCATTTGTGAATCCCTAGAAATCTTCCAAGCCTTTTCACCCAAGATTTTTTAAATTCCAGTTAGTTAACATACAGTGTAATAGGAGTTTCAGGTGTATAATATAGTGATTCTACACTTCCTTACAACACCCAGTGCTCATCAGAACAGGTGCCCTCCTTAGTCCCCATTGCCTATTTCACCTCTCCCCCCAACCACCTTCCCTCTGGTAACCATCAGTTTGTTCTCTATAGTTAAGAGTCTGTTTTTTGGTTTGTCTCTTTTTTTTTTTAGATCTTTTTTAACGTTTATTTATTTTTGAAACAGAGAGAGACAGAGCATGAACAGAGGAGGAGCAGAGAGAGAGAGAGACACAGCATCTGAAACAGGCTCCAGGCTCCGAGCTGTCAGCACAGAGCCCGACGCGGGGCTCGAACTCACGGACCGCGAGATCATGACCTGAGCCGAAGTCGGACGCTTAACCGACCGAGCCACCCAGGCGCCCCTCTTTAGATCTTTTTAATGTTTGCTTATTTTTGAGAGAGGGAGGGAGACAGAGCACAAGCAGGGGACAGGCAGAGAGAAAGGGAGACACAGGATCTGAAGCAGGCTCCAGGCTCTGAGCTGTCAGCACAGAGCCCCACACGTGGCTCGAACTCACGGATCGTGAGATCATGAGCCGAAGTCGGACGCTAAACCGACTAAGCCACCCAGGCGACCCTGTCTCTTTTTTTTATTTGTTCATTTGTTTTGTTTCTTAAATTCCACATATGAGTGAAATCTTAAGGTATCTGTCTTTCTCCAACTTATTTCACTTAGCATTATACTCTCTAGATCCATCCATGTCATGACAAGTGGCAAGATTTCATTCTTTTTCATGACTAAGCAGTATCCCACTGTATGTCTATACCACATCTTTATCCATTCATCAATCAATGGACACTTGAACTGCTTCATAAGTTGGCCATTGTAAGTAATGTGGCAATAAACATAGGGTGCATATATGTTTTTGAAATAGCTTTTCACATAAGATTATTTTTTTGAGAGAAAGAGAGCAGGGGAGGGGGCAGAGGGAGAGGGAGAATCTTAAGTAGGCTCTACACCCAGCAAGGAGCCAACGTGGAGCTCGATCTCACAACCATGAGATCATGACCTGAGCTGAAATCAAGAGTCAGATGCTTAACCAACTGAGCCACCCAGGCACTGCTCCCCCCCTTTTGTGAGACTTTCCACATAAGATTTGATTTAGTCTTCCTTCATAACCCTGTGATAGTTGAGAGGGAGGGGTCATAATGAGAGAGCTGAGGTGCAGAGAAGTGAAATGACTTACTCAAGGTCGGAGTCACCTGGTGTCTGGAGACACCAGACGGAGCCATGACCAGATACTGGGCCTGTGCTTTCCACACTACCAGGACCAGACCATTGGACCTCATTTTGCCAACACCCAACACCCCTACAAAGTGAAACTATGCTACTAACAGCCCTGCTCACGGGAAAGCCACAGAGGTGAGCCCGTCACTTCTGAGCTACTCTGAGGGGATTAGAAGTGTGTCCCAGGCCAAGGCAGCCAGTCCATAGTCTGAGCAGTCACTAATGATGGGGGCCAACTAAAAAAGATGTATTGGACTAATCAGATTTGCTCTTCCAGGAATTATGAGGCACTAGTTCAGTAGTGGAGCAGGAAGGTCGTGGGAGCCACAAGTGATCAGAAGGTTATGTGGGAACAGACACCATGTGCAATGATGGGAGGCTATCCAATGGCGTGAGGGAATGGGGCAATGGAGAAAGCAGACGTTCCAGCCGATAGAGCCCATGGAGCCCACGAGAAGATCGAGGAGATCACCCCCTGGGCCCGTTTCTGTTTCAGACATGTCCCAATTCCAATTCAAACCCTTGTGTGTCCTTAAAATCCCCTCCCCAAGTTTTCTCAGAAATGTGGTTGAGTCTCTGTCCATTGCAGCTGTACCATTCATAAAGTCATGATCTATGCGGTCCAGTTTTGAAGCTGAGTTATGGCTAAAGAAACATAATTCACGCAAAAAAGTGATGTCAGAAAAGCTCGTGTTTACCAAACACTATGAACCTTTTTCTCCCCTAACCCCCACTGTCCTCATATACTACAACTGCACTTGGCCTTGACAATCCCCCTGGGACGACTCTCTAGCCCTCCCTCCCACGTGCATCTTGTGGTCTTTCTCCCTTCTTCAGTCTTATAATCACCCATCGCAAAAGCCCAAGAACTGGCCTAGCCAGACAAGGTCTTCCTTGGAGGGTGGGGGGAGGATAAGAATCCAAGTAGTACAAGTCAGAATCCTCTTTAATGAGCAGAGGCTGGGAAAACATATGACAACACTCACATTTCAATCATTATTTACCCTGACCTCACACCGCCGAGAAAAAACCCCACAACTAAAACAGAATCTGCTTTTGCAATGATGGTCGCTGCATGGATATGCCATGAATATTAAGAACTGTGTTTATGTGGTGCAGCCACACTGATTCTGAGTTTTCTGGGTGCAATACCTGTCAAGTGATGTGGTCAAGTGAACCAGATGGGCTAAACGATGGTTATCCAAACTGAAATCGATAGTGGAGATGCAGCCGGACTGGGGTGGGTGGGAGGGGATGTGGCTGGGTGCGAGTTCCTGCTTTGTTTTGGGAGGCTCAGCCGGAAGTGGCCTGTAGACCTTGCAGAGGGAGTTCAGAGAACCAAGTGAGGAGGCAGGAGGTGAGCCTTTGGGAAGGAAGGATGTGGTAGCCAGACTGGAGCATCTTTGAGCTGGGCAGGGGCCTAGCCCTCCCCAGCAGGCCCTGCAATGTTAGCTCTGGGGTTCTTCAGGGAAGTTCAGAGGGGGTAATGGAGCCTCAAAGGGCACTTTGACTTTACCCAGCTCTAGACGACCCCCAAATGGACCAGGGCCAAAGGAGGCTGCAGAAGAAGACGGGCCTAGAGTTGAGGTAATTCCATGCCAGAAACTCCCTCCCAGAATGGATGGCAGGGACCGTCCTGCAACAAAGGGCCTCTTCCTCAAGGCAGGGCATCTTGGGAACTGTGTCTGCGAATCTGCAAAATCCTTCATGGAACCCCAACCAACAAACAGTCCCAGCTCACTAAGCCAAGGCTGCCTAGCCCAGCATCTCATCGATACCGAGCACAGCTAAGAATTTGGAATATTTCCAAATCACAGCAGAGTTGCCAAAATAGACTTCATAGTGTCTATCCACTAATGCTCACAGAACTTGGTAGTTCAAGGCACTGCTATCATTTACAGTATGATAGCTGGGGTATGCCTGACACCTTGCCTGTGTTTCCTTTTGTTTCTTCCTCCATCCCCACTCTGAAGTAAGTAGTATTGTGCTCATTTCATAGATGAGGAAACTAAGCCATGGGAAGATTAAATGACTTGCTCAAACTCATTTGGCTATTAAATCACAGAGCAAGGATTTGAACACAGGTCTCTCTCTCTCAACCTGAGCTTCTTTGTAAGTCTTGGTGGTTGGGTTAAGAGTTCTCTGCATTCAAGATTTGACCAGTGGGCAAAAGCTGTACTACAGTAAATTTCATCCCTGTTAAAGTCCTATGGCCTGGCCACCTTGACCCTATATCTGAATAAAGCTGGACACCGACCTCCCACCTCCCCTCGTCCAATGACCAACGTGGACAAGCTGTGAACTCCCATTGGCTACAGTGCCTCCAACTCTTCAATTATCTACTGACCATCCTGACCTCCCCAATCCAGGCCAGATTTTCTACTCTGATTTTTAACCCCATTTTCAGCCCTACCCATTTTTTTGGAGTTCCCCCAGCTCACCCTGGGGTAAACATTCATTTAGATTTGAACACACACATGGCTGCCTTGGGAAGAAGCCCCGTGGTCCAGATCTGACTTCTGTGCTATAAGCCTCAGTGTTGCTCGTTGCCTTGTGGCCCTTCCACCCCACTGTACCTCCTTAATAGAGAGTGCAGTCAGAACACGCTACACAATCTTTTGGTGGCCTACCCTTTCCTTCCCACCAACCTCTGACCTTGGGCTGTCCCTATAGCTCCGGTTTGAGTAGGCATTTCCTACTGGTGACTAGGTTCCTGCCCACCCCTTCCCACTCCCAGTCCTCATTCTTGCACAGTTTTAATTGTAGCCACCGCACCCTCCTGTTGGGTGCCTGACCTTGACTCTTCCAAGTTCTCAGTTTCAAAAGTAAAAGTGAGGTGCTACAAAAGGAAAGTTCCTCAAGCACTCATTCAGAGCCTATTTCTTCTTTATTTTTAATGCTTTTATTTTTTTATTGAAGTATAACATGCATACAGAAAGTGCATAAAGCATAAGGGCTCAGTGAATTATCCCAAAGTGAACACACCTCCGTGTACATCTCTCTGGTTAAGAAGCACTGGATATCAAAAAGACAAGAAATAACAAGTGTTGGTGAGGATGTGGAGAAAAGGGAACGCTGTGCACTATCGGTGGGAATGCAAATTGGTGCAGCCACTGTGGAAAATTGTAGGGAGATTCCTCAAAGGATTAAAAGCAGAATTACCGTATGATCCAGGAATTACACTACTAGGTATTTGCCCAAAGAAAATGAAAACGAATTTAAAAAGATATATGCATCCCTATCGGTATTGCAGTGTTATTTACAATAACCAAGATATGGAAGCAACCTAAGTGTCCATGAATAGATGGCTGGTTAAAGAAGATGTGGTGTATATATACAATGCAGCATTACTCACCTCTAAAAAAGAATGAGATCTTGTCATTTGCAACAACATGAATGGACCCAAAGGGAATTATGCAAAGTGATCAAAAGATGTATACCATACAACTTCTCTTATATGTAGAATCGAAAGCACAACAACAACAACGAATGAACAAATAAAAGCAGAAATAGGCCTATAAATACAGAGAAAACAGAGAAAAGACCGTGATTGCCAGAAAGGAGGTGTGTGTGTGTGTGGCGGGGGGGAGGGTGGATAGGCAAAATAGGTGAAGGGCATTAAGAGGTAAACTTCCAGTTATGAAATAAGTTACGGAGATCAAAAGAACAGTATAGGGAATAGTCAATAATATTGTCATAATGTTATACAGTGGGAGGAGGTGACTGCATTTGTCATGGTGACCACTGGGTATCGTATACAATTGTTGAATCAGTACGTGGTACACCTGAAGCTAATATAACGTTGTATGTCAACTATATTTCGAAAATAAAAATGAAAAATAGAAAAAATAGAGTATTAGTGATACCTCATAAGACCCCTCATTTCCCTCTCAATCATATCTTTGTCCTCCCTCTGAAAGGTAGCCCCGTCCTAATTTATAACACCTTAGGTTAGTTTTTGAATGTTTTTGGCTTGTATATGAATGGAAACACACAATGTGTATTCTGTTGCATCTGGTTTCTTTTATTCAAATTATATTCATGAGATTCATGAGTATGTTTTCATGAAGCTATCCTTGGTTCATTTTCATTGCTATGTAGTATTCCATTGCATGAATATGCCTTAATTCATTTACTCATTCTATTGTTGATAGCATTTGGGTTATTTCTACTTTGGGATTATTAAAAATAATTTTGACATATTTATACACATATACAAACACATAAGTTTGTATGCATATACAAGTGCATATAAGTGTGTATGCATATACTTTTTATTGTGAACATTTATAATTATATATAAAAATGGAATAATATTATGAACCTAATATGCCCACCAATCAGCTTCAAAAACTATCAATATGTGATCAATATTATTTTATCTTTACTCTCCTACTAGTGTTTCCTCACTTTGATTATTTTGAAACAAATACTATCCTCACATAATTTTATTTCTAAATACTTCAGTATACATCTTCAAAAGATATGTGCTCTTTAAAAAAGACACAAAACCATTATCCCATATAAAAAATAAATGTAATTTCTTTTTTCAAATATAATTTATTGTCAAATTGGTTTACATACAACAGCCAGTGCTCATCCCAACAAGTGCCCTCCTCAATGCCCATCACCCACTTTCCCCTCTCCCTCACTCCCCATCCACCCTCAGTTTGTTCTCTGTATTTCAGGGCCTTTTACGGTTTGCCTCCCTCCCTCTCTGTTTGTAACTATTTTTCCCCCTTCTGCTCCTCCATGGCCTTCTGTTAAGTTTCTCAAGTTCCACATATGAGTGAAAGCATATGATGTCTTTCTTTGACTGACTTATTTCACTCAGCATAATACCCTCCAGTTCCATCCGTGTTGCTGCAAATGGAAGGATTTCATTCTTTCTCATTGCCAAGTAGTATTCCATTGTGTATATAAACCACATCTTCTTTATCTGTTCATCAGTTGATGGACATTTAGGCTCTTTCCATACTTTGGCTATTGTTGAAAGTGCTGCTATAAACATTGGGGTACATGTGCCCCTATACATCAGCACTCCTGTATCCCTTGGGTAAATTCCTAGTAGTTCTATTGCTGGGTCATAGGGTAGATCTATTTTTAATTTTTTGAGGAACCTCCACACTGTTTTCCAGAGCAGCTGCACCTGTTTGCATTCCCACCAACAAGGCAAGAGGGTTCCCATTTCTGCATATCCTCGCCAGCATCTATAGTCTCCTGATGTGTTCATTTTAGCCACTCTGACCAGCATGAGGTGGTATCTCAATGTGGCTTTGATTTGTATTTCCCTGATGATGAGTGACGCTGAGCATCATTTCATGTGTCTGTTGGCCATCTGGATGTCTTCTTTGGAAAAGTGTCTATTCATGTATTCTGCCTATTTCTTCACTGGATTATTTGTTATTTGGGTGTGGAGTTTGGTGAGTTCTTTATAGATTCTGGGTTCCAACCCTTTATCCAATATGTCATTTGCAAATATCTTTTCCCATTCTGTCGGTTGCCTTTTAGTTTTGTTGATTGTTTCCTTTGCAGTGCAGAAGCTTTTTATTTTGATGAAGTTCCAATAGTTCATTTTTGCTTTTAATTCCCTTGCCTTTGGAGATGTGTTGAGTAAGAAATTGCTGCAGCTGAGGTCAAAGAGGTTGTTGCCTGCTTTCTCCTCTAGGGTTTTGATGGTTTCCTGTCTCACATTTAGGTCTTTCATCCATTTTGATTTTTTTTTGTATGTATGATGTAAGAAAGAAAGTGGTCTGGTTTCATTCTTCTGCATATTGCTGTCCAGTTCTCCCAGCACCATTTGCTAAAGACACTGTCTTTTTTTCATTGGATACTCTTTCCTGCTCTGTCAAAGATTAGTTGGCCATACATTTGTGGGTCCAGTTTTGGGTTCTCTATTCTATTCCATTGGTCTATGTGTCTGTTTTTGTGCTGAACTTATTTTTTTTACTTTCTTCAGATTCTGTTTTATCTAACCATCTTGGAACAATTTCTTAAGTTAAGGAAACTGCCCAAGGAAATAGAGGTGTTAAGTAACAGTATCAGGATGAAGGCTAGCTCTTCAAGGACTTCCATTTTTTTAGCAAATCCCTGATTTGTTATTTCTCCAATTACAAAAGAAGCATATTAGAATTTCCATGATTTTTGTAACCAGTAGAACAACACTGAGATGTATTAAGAAAAAAAACTATCTTTCTCCTGGCCCATCTCTTACCCCATCCCCTGGGGGAACTAGCATTAATGGCCGGGTACATGTCTACCCATATTTATCTCCTTGTTCATCCATTTAAACACACAGACATCTATTAGTAGAGTTTTTACGTTATTTGCTATTAATGAAATTGAATGACATCACAGTATTTTCCTGGACAATTATACGTCTGTTGTCACGCCTATATGTTAGTAAATGTGGATATAAACTTTCTCTCTAGTTTCCCATCTTCCATATAAACACATGTGGGATATTGAGCAATTGAGGTCAAATCAGGTATACAGGATTCTTTTTAGCCAGATTTTACTTTTTCTTTTCATACCTATAATCCCTTTTACAACCTGCATCACCACTTCCTCCAATGAACACATACAGAAAATCCAAGCTAACAATCAGTGTGATTTCTTCCACCGTTTTCTCCATTTTCAAATGCATCCTATATAAATATGTCAAAAATACACATACACATGTAGGTTTTTGTCATTGTCTATTTTGTAGAAATGAGATGAATTATACAAATTTCTGTACATATGGCTTTTCTCAGGACAGTCTCATGGAAATCCCCCGAAGTCCCCTGATATGGCTCCTATTTATTTCCTTAAGTGGTTGCATAATATGGTGCAGCTATGCCAAAATTTATTCAACCATTCCCATAGTGATGGGCCCATTAGTTTTTATTTTTGTCATTGTAAACCACTAATAGCAATCAACTGCTGCACTTAATTGTACATATGAGCTTATATATTTGTGCTTCTCCAGGTTGAAAGTAATTTCTGCATAAAAAGATCTAAAAACTTCAGGGATCCAAGAAAACTTCTGCAATCTGCATTACTGTCAATAAAATACAAATTACATGAAAAACTCACAATACCCATTGCTTTTGCTGAAATGAAGGCAAGAAAAATGAATAGTGTAGGCTAGATGTATATAATTTATGAATTATATTTGTCTTTATTTTGTTATTTATCTCCTAATCATCAGCCCCTCGATAGAGCACCTCAACATCTGCAATATTAATTAGACTTGAACATCTTTGATATTTTGCCTATTTTTAGTCACACATAATACATAACTTTTCATGTATCTGTCCCCTTTTGGTTATAAAGATGTATTTGTCAAGATAGGAAGAGAGAACATTTTATTCAACACGTTTGTCAGTTAGCTTGTTTTGTAACTTGTTTATTTAGATATATAGTAAGTGAGCCTCAATGTGGTCTCTTGCCCAAGGCCCTGCACATGTTCATGAGGGACTGATCGATCTACTAACTCAGCTATTAATTTTTTCCTTCTTCATTCACTCAGCACACATCTGCTTAATGTTTTCTATGAGCCAGGCATTGAAATAATTTCATTCTTTCAACAAACATTGCCTGTCACTAGTGTGCCAGAGACTGGACTCCCAATTGGTATTAAGGATGCTCTGATTAACATGATGGGATTCTGGGGCGCCTGGGTGGCCTAGTCAGTTAAATGTCTGACTCTTGATTTTGGCTCAGGTCATGATCTCGTGGTTTATGAGTTCGAGCTCCATGTCAGGCTCTGCGCTGACAGTGTGGAGTCTGCTTGGGACTCTCTCTCCCTCTCTCTCTGCCCCTTCCCCACTCACACTCTCTCCCCTTCTCTCTTTCTCTCAAAATAAATAAACATTGAAAAAAATATGATCCGAGGGGCGCCTGGGTGGCTTAGTCGGTTGGGTGTCCGGCTTCGGCTCCGGTCACGATCACATGGTCTGTGCGTTCGAGCCCAGCGTCGGGCTCTGTGCTGACAGCTCAGAGCCTGGAGCCTGCTTGTCTCCATCTCTCTGCCCCTCTCCTGACTGTGCTCTGTCTTTCTCTCTCTCTCTCTCTCTCTCTCTCTCTCTCTCATCTTTCAAATAAAAAAAATAAATAAAACATAAAAAAAATATGATCCAATTGTAACCAGAAAGAGCCCAATCCCACGAAAAAAAAGAAAAAATTTAAAAACAATTCAAGCGTTGTGCTAAGTGTCCAATGAAGGTGCAGTCCAGGCCACAATGAGCACACACAGAAGAGATTACCTCAGTCCAGGGAAGTTGGCGGCATCTTTATAGAGGAGGAAGTGATATTTGGGTTGGGACTTAATGGGTGAGTTGGGCTGAGTTGCTGGCACTGGGTCTCTAATATATACATAATGTGTGTTATATAAGCAAAATACATGTTTATTTTTCTAATACACTATGTGTATAATATATTTGTACTATAATTAGTAACATAAAATATACTTTATGTATTTATAATTATGAGCTAATATGATAAAATAAATAAGTATATTTAAATATATAATTCATTCTACAAATATGTGATAAATATATATGTCATACATATAAATTTTGTGTTTTTTTAATATATAGCGACACTTCTTTATTTGTTTAATTTTTTTTTAATGTTTACTCTTGAGACAGAGAGAGAGAGACAGAATGTGAGCAGGGGAGGGACAGAGACAGGGAGACACAGAATCTGAAATAGGCTCCAGGCTCTGAGCTGTCAGCACAGAGCCTGACACGGGGCTCGAACCCATGAGCTGTGAGATCATGAGCTGAGCTGAAGTTGGTCACCCAACTGACTGAGCTGAAGTCGGTCACCCAACCGACTGAGCCCCCCAGGCACCCCATGTCATACATATACATTTAGGACCCTGGAGAAATATAAGTAGAAGATAAGGGCTAACCTGAGGAAGCATTTGCTGTTAGAGACTTACCACTCCATTAAAATGTTGATGAAATCTGTGGAAAGACACAGGAATTTGGGAGAGAAGGGTGAACAGGGTGAAGAGATCAACATTTTGAAGAAAGGGACAGTTGCCTGTGGGATTTCAGACTTGTTGATTTATTATTGAATCTCTTAGGCAAAAAGCCAAGGTTCCGTCCACACTGGTGAAATGCAGATGAGGACCAAGCAATTAGCTGGTGAACTTGGCCTAAGTTGCTTGTTCTAGCCATTGAGATGATTCACCCCCAAGCGAACCTCAGCAGCAGGTTGATGAGACCAACATCGTGTTATTGCACTGGCCTCTTGCTTTGTTGGCTGAGGTTTTCCAAAGTTCCATCCGACCACCCAGACTCTTCCCAGGTGCTGCCCGCACATGTGTGAAAGAGCTTTTGCCTGAAGGTGTTTTTCTGACTCACTACCTCGGTCCAGAGTATTCGCTACAGCTGTTATTGCCCACAGAACCTAACTCTCTCACACCCCCACTGCTCAATGATCTCACCTCCCCAAGATGGCAGCCAAGATTACTGGGAAAACTGCTGGTGACATGCACACAACAAAGGGGGAAGCAGAGAAGCTTCTGGACCATCCTCCTAATCAGAGGAGGGATTCCAGCTCCCCTCCTGGCAAAAATTACACTATCCCCACCTGAATGGTCAGAGTGGAACAAATTTTGAAAATCATAACAGGCTGAACACTGTCATCCACGAATCCAGTAGATTTTCCAACTGTGAGTAAAATGATAGAAAACAACTTCAAATGGATCTATTAGGAAATCCAAATTAAGTCAATTGTGAGAATCCAAACAGAAAATCTAAGCCAGGGGCACCTAAGTGGCTCAGTCGGTTAAGCATCAAACTTCAGGTTTGATCACAGTTTGTGATCAAGCCTCACATTAGGCTCTGCACTAACAGCTCAGAGCCTGCTTTGGATCCTCTGTCTCCCTCTTTCTCTGCCCCTTCCCAGCTTGTGTTCTCTCTCACTCTCTCTCTCTCTCAATAAAATAAGTAAAATAAAATAAACATTAAAAAAAAAAAAAGAAAATCTAAGCCAGTAGTTGGGTTTTTCTCAATTGCAGCGAGGAATCCTCCACACTCTGGCTTTAATTCTTTTCCTCTGTTTGCGTGGGTGGTCAAGGAGGATATTGTTTAATCTATAAACAAAAGAAATCGAGGATGGGTGATCAGGAGGCTAAAGGCTGCTTCTCCAATAAGGATTCACTATCCCTTGCTCAGTTTTTACACCTGAGCCCATTTTCAAGCTCAGAACACATGGCCCGAGGAAGCGGTAAATTCCCAGGTCAAGTTCCTGCAACACAAGGCAACCATATACAGTAACGATTTCCCCAGTCCCTTCCTATGGCCACTTACTACCCTGGGTAATCCCGCCCTGGGGAAAGGCAGACATCCAAATGTTTCAAATATTTCAAGGACTGTTGGACACAGAGTCCAAGTCATCATTAGTATCTGGGACCTGAAGTGTCAACATGGTCTCTCAGTAGATTAGGGGCTTATGGGAAGAGGTTAATAAATTGAATCTGGCTCAGTGTCAGTCCACTGGGTCCGTGGACAAGCATGGTACTTATTTCTTCAGTCTCCAAATGTGTAATTTTAATGCATATGCTTGGCAGCTGAACAGCCCCATCAGTTCCTTTGTTTGTGGGGCAGGAGCTATTGTAGCGGGAAAGTTAAGTGGAAGCTTTTGAAATTGCCTCTTCCCCACAGCCAATGTGGTCAATCCAAAATGATATTGTACCCTTGTAGAGACAGCAGAGATTATGCCTCCCTTAGAGACCTAACATCTGAGAGGTAGTAATCCCTGCCATGTTCCTCCAAAGGCAAATGCATCCCGGAGGATGACAGTGAACTCATGCAGTGGAGTCGTCTGATTGTAACTGCTGTGTCACAAGTAGGATCTTAGCTAAATTAAACTAACACGGTCTCAGGCACATGGCATGCTACCATTGATCTGGTGAATGTGGGTCTGTTGGTGTTTTTCTTTTTTACCCTCATTAGAAAGGAAAACGAGAAGTCTGAATTCACTTGAAACGAATACAACAAACACTATGTAGTCTTGCCCCATAAAGAAGAATAAAGCTATGTGCCAAATGAGCATCAAGACCTAGGTAATCTATGCCAAAGTGACCTGGACTATCTACACATTTCAAAGGACATCACATTGGTTGACTGTATCGATGGCATCGCGTTGGTCAGATCAGGTGAGCAAGAAGTGGCAAATATGTGGGAGGTCTTGGTAAGTCACACGTGTTCAAAAGGGTGGGAAATCCGTCTTGTGAAGATTTAGGGGCCCACCAGATCAGTGAAGTTTGCCTAGTTTGGAAGGCAAGTGGACAAATGCATGCATACAGCCTGAGAAGGACAGGTGTCCAGGAGCTCAGGGTCTGGTCACACAACTAGGTAAACCATCTAGACCAGCAGCGATGCTAGCTGGGGGGCAACCCTCACTCATCTAGGATGGATAGGAGAGGAGGGAGACCATGAGTGTGAGTTGCTACCTTGGGACAGGCTACAGTGGCAGGGGCTAGGGTTTGCCCCTTTGCTTTTCCTTGACACGAAGTGAAAGAATCTAAGTGGCCCAGGGGCAGATCATAGGGGAACCTGAGGTATACAATCCAGATCCTCTGCTTCCGGACTGAAGCATCCTTCTGGCAGCTGCTGGAAGTGTTGATGACTGATAGCTCAGCTGGGCTCCACACTCCCCACCTTCACTGCCACAGTGGTCCTTAGCTGAAGAGAGTCCCTCACCTGGGGTCATATCTCCTTACCTGAGCAGCCTGCATACAATGACTAGCAGCCTGCATACAATGACTAGTTAACACAGGGCTATAAAGGCCTGGTCCCTTTGCCCCAAGTGAGAACAACTCCCGTGCCATCCCAGCTCCAGAGTCTCCCCAAATGGGCTGAGGTCTTTGCTGTGACTGTATCACAGCTGAGCTCTGGTCCCTTCACTTTCCCACACCTACTGATCGTCAAAGCACCCCACATACTAACCTCCATTTCACAGTTTGCTTCCCATGGAACCCAACCTTCAACACGTAATATAGCCTTGTACATCTAATTTTTGTAAGAAAATATGTTAAGGGGAGCCTGGGTGGCTCAGTCAGTTTAGTGACCAACTCTTGGTTTTGGCTCAGCTCATGATTTCGCAGTCTGTGGGGTCGAGCCCCGCGCTGTCCACGTGGAGCCCCCTCGGGGTTCTCTTTCTCCCTCTGTCTCTACCCCATCCCTCAAAATAAATAAACTTTTTTAAAAAAGAAAATATTTTATGGCATTTTTTAAAAAGCTAATAGCAATTTACACTCTCATCAGAAGCATGTGTGTAGGAGAATTGTAATTAGTGAAGGAAAAACATACAGTGCAGAGAATAGCAATGCTCAGGGCCACATGAGATTTATCGTTGTCTAATTGCTTTCTAAGCATAAGTTCCTTACCAAGGTATTTATCTCCTAAACCACATACTTTATTTTTTTATAATGGAAGCTGATTTTTTTAAAAATGGGATTTGCTTTATAGGAATGTACTTTGTACATACAAATGCAGAACATATACATTTTGCATGATAAATGGTATTTCTATAAATCCAGCTGTATAGAATTGATATGGAACTTACAAATAAATATCGAAACATTATATAATATATGCATGTAGTTTACTTAACATTTATTGAGGGTTTACTGTGTGCAAGGCAGTGTGATAAGTGCATTCACTCATTGGACCCTCACAGCAGCCCTATTCAATGAAAATTTATTCCATTTTACAGATGCAGAGAATATAGTACTTTGTACAGATGAGGAAACTGAGGTACAGCAAAGTGAATGAGCTTGACTAAGAGCACATAGACCATGAGTGGTAGCGCTGGACTCAAACTCAGGCACTTTGGCTCCAGAAGTCTCTATTCTTTGGGTGTTGAGTTAATCAACCAAAAGGAGGACAAAGCATCATTCTCTTGTTCCTCCTCCTGTCCTTCAGACCATGGGGATGGTTTTAGCAGGTTTTCTCCATTAATAATAACGGAGATTCAGGCCACACTGGGGGAGATATTTAGAGGAATGAACCTGGAGGATTTTGAACATGTGTGTTCAGGGAATTATTTTATCAACAATAGTGAAATAAACCTAAAGCAGGGGTTCGGTCTGATCTCAGTGTCTGGAGAAATTTGAGATATTTCCAGTGAATCAGATGCTTATAGGTATAAGGCAGGTAACTTAAGTGAATGGCAGCTGGGTGTAGACAGTGGCAAACTGGGGCACTCACACTCATCCACAGGGGGTAGCTGCTTCTTGACTCCAGTGGCCAATAGGAAAATGGGTCCAGAGTGGACAGCCCTTCTCATTTTTTCAAGAGAACCCAGAAATATAGATAAAATCTCATAATTGTTAGATGTGAATAAAAATTTTTGATGGCAATATTTTGCAAACCAGACAGAATCCATCTGTAACTCAGCTATGGCTCATTGGCTGCCATTTTGTAACTTCTGATCTCAATGAAAATTAAGAAGGTGGCTTCCCAGGGTGCTATGAATTAAAGAGCACTGGGGAAGTGGCCTCATTCCTCTAACTATCTCCCTTGGTGTGGCCTGAATTTCCATTATTATTAATATATCCTTCAAGTTAAAATTGAATTCTCTACACTCATTAAAAAAATATGGCAGAAAGAGGGAACCTGCTAAAACCCATCACCATACTATGAAAAGAGTGATCATATACGGCAAGCCCTCTTGCTAAAAGGAGACATAGTCCACTTTTTAAAACTGTCTAAATGGGTCTGGTTGAGGAGTCCAATGGAACCAGATTCTGCTTTGGGCTTGGTACTTCAGACTTCCCTTGGCAAAGACGTCTCTTGGACCCACCTACTTCTCAGGCCTCCCTCCTTTACTGCACCTGGCCCCACCCCTGTTTTGAGATATGATTTTATGAATTAAGACTTTTTTAATTGCAAGTGGAAAAACAATTCAAAGTGGCCTAAATAAGAGAGAGAGAGAGGAGGAGGAGGAGGTGCTAGAGAGAATGTATTGGGTTCAACTAGAAACTGATCTCTGAGGAATCGAGGTCAGACATGTCCAATGATACCTTTCCCCATCTCCCAGCTACACGGTCCTCTGTGTTGGCTTCATTATTTGGCAGTGTCTCCCGATGAAGTGGGCAAAGTGACAAGTAGCACCTCTGGTGTAACTGATACCCACCTAGTAACTCTACAGGAAAGGGGTCCCTCTTCCTCAGTGGCCCCAACAAAATGGACGTGGGTCATGTGTCCATTCCTAAACCAATCACCGTGGTGGAGATGGGGAGTGTAGAATCCTCTGATTGGCTAAACTCGGTTTATATGTCACCTTCTCTCCCCCAGAAGCCACAATATAGGGCCAACCCCTTCTAAAAAGTCATAGACTTAGAGTCTGATGTGTGAGACAGGCTTCAGAATAAAAACTCGAGGGGCTTTTACCACAGGAAATGGAAAGGGATATTGGGGAAGGTAAAATACCAACTTGGATTTCCAGGGAGACATGGACAGTTACCCGGTTTCCTTGCATTTGACTAACAAAGAAAAGCAAATCCAGCGGCCAATGAAGCAACTTAAAAGCTTTTCTTCTCCATGAAGCCGCTCTCAGCTCAATTCCTGCTCTGGGTTCTGGCCTCTGCCTTTGGGCTCCTGCTGGTGTGGCCATCAGCCTCTGGCTATGCTGCTGAATCTGATCTCCCAGAGACAAAGCACCTCCTCCCATGGGCTGTGCTGCTTCCTCCGAGGGCTGCCTTCCCTCCAAGGTCTCCTACAGTTTTTCACTGCTAATGTCACAGTGCAGCCAGCAACCTTGCAAGCTTGTGGAGAAAACGTGTCAGAAACACAGCCTCAACCTACTCTTTTCTCCCAGGCATGACCACAGTGTTTCCTTTCTCAAAGAGACTACTGTGGCTATGCTTGGCTAGACTTCTTTGCAGCATTTATAAGACCTGTGACACGGGCTCAACTTGTCTACCTTTGTCTTTCAGTATAACTCTTTATTGTTACACTGAGCTGCTTTCCATTCCCTCCACAACCCTGAACTTCTCTCCCTTACCTTTGCAGATTCTGTTCCATCCCTGGTGTGCATTACCTTCATTGCTGGCTATTGTGGTCATCCTACCGACTATAGAGGACCTTTGCCTTTTTCTGCTAATACTCAACATCCCTCCCTTCTTATTAGGTCCAGTGTGTTGTTTCCTTATGGATTTTCTCCCTGGATGATCTATGCGTTGATGTAACTGGGGTGTTAACGTCCCCTCTTATTACTGTATTACTGCCAATCTCTCCCTTTATGCCTGTTAATATTTGCTTTATGCATTTGGGTGCCTCAATATTGGGTGCATAGATGTTTACAATTGTTATATCCACAACTTTCCTATTAGAATACTGATCTACAAGAGAAATTCTCCACGTCTATGATTTTGATGGGAAGAGTGGCCAACTCCCACTAAAAAGCCAATGGTACTAGATTCTTCTACTCCCCCTCCCCCATCCTGGGCTTAGCCAGCCGCTGATTGTGTGACTTTGCTCACTTTGTCATACACTCTGTCCTGGGACTTTGATTTTCAGGGAATAAGAGAAGGATGTTCTCAGCAGTAAGGAGGCTGAACCAGTCTATTCCTTCTGCGTGACCTCTGCCTCTTCATCTTCCACGGTTCCCTAGGTTCTGCCATTTTCCAAATCCGGTCATTTCAGCCTCCTGACAATTCTGTGAGCGCCTCATCTCCCCGATCTCTTTCCCATGCTTCCCCCTTGTTTCTTTCAGCAAGACAGGGAAGCTTTCTGTTGTTTGCCGCTGGGAACTCTGACTGACACGACCTCCTCTAATGGCCAGCTTGCATCTTACTTCCTATACAAAGCTGTGCCACAAGCCATCTTGTCTTCTACATTCCCATAAATTCTCCAAGAGAAGAGCAAATTCTGGGGCACGTGGGTCGCTCAGTCAGTTAAGCATCCAACTCTTGGTTTCGGCTCAGGTCAAGGTTTCTCAGTTTCGTGAGTTTGAGCCCTGTGTCAGGCTCTGCGCTGACAGCACAGAGCCTGATTGAGACCCTCTCTCTCCCTCTCTGCCTGCCCCTCCCCAACTCACACTGTTTCTGTCTCTCTCAAAATAAATAAACTTTAAAAAAAGAAAAGAAAAGAAAATCCTTGGCATTGGCTTTGATTTTTAGTTACTCACTTACATATCTGTCCCTTACACTGGACCAGGTACTCCTTGATGACAGGGACTGTCTTAGGTGGCTTTGGAACTCTAAAGCTAGCTCGGTGCTTGGCACACAGTAGGTACTTCATAATTGTGCGTTGAATGAGTAACTGGGTTTACTTAAATTTAGACAATTTTTCATCAGGACATTGTACTGCCACAGGTATTTTCATCCCATCTCTATTTAAAAAGAGACTTATTGGGGCTCCTGAGTGGCTCAGTCGGTTGAGCGTCTGACTTCGGCTCGGGTCATGATCTCGCGGTTTGTGGGTTCGAGCCCTCCATCAGGCTCTGTGTTCACAGCTTGGAGCCTGGAGCCTGCTTTGGATTCTGCGTCTCCCTCTCTCTCTGCTCCTCCCCTGCTTGCACTCTGTCTCTGTCTGTCTCTCGAAAATAAGTAAACATTAAAAAAAAAAAAAACTTAAAAAAGAAAGAAAGAAAGAAAGAAAAAACAAAGAGACTTATTTCAGCCCTCATTTCGATTTGTCATGCTCGCTTTATGTGCTTTCACCCTTTCTCCAGAGTCTTCAGAAGTATATCAAAGATTTCAGTTTCCTTTCCTGTCTTCTGGTCCTGCCAGCCAGGCTATCGGGATAATGATGACAACAGTCATATTTACACAGCTTTCACTACCAGCTAAGCTCTGGGCAAAATTTTGTATATCTGGTATCAGGTTACTGAGGATGATTATGGTCCCATTTACAGCTGAGGAAACTAAGGTTTGGGAAGGCTCAAGTGCCTTTCCCAAAGTCAGAGAACCGGTAAGAGGTCGAGCTGCTGTGACCCAATGTACTTTTAATGGCTCTCGTCCTCCTCATGGCGATTCCCTGAAGCCGTGAAATGTCTAAAAGATCAGCAGAAATGTAAGGAAAATCAGGAGGCTGAATAATGATCAAAAGAAAATAATCAGCTCTGGGGCAGATAAGAATTATCTACTTTTTTTTTTTTTTTGGCTTAAGTTAACCTTTTATGGAAGCCTCTTGCCAAGACGGTCTTCAAGCGTTTGTTCATTATAGGACCTTCTAATTTGGTAGATTTCGGTCCCTTTTAGCCCACATGTATTTCATGTTTCAAACACCTGGAGAGTATCTGCAGGTGAGAATGCCATGGATACAGAAATGAATACACCAAGTCCTAGTCCTTACAAAGCTCTCCACTGAATACCCTGGTTTCTCTTCAGATCGCATAAATCTTTCGCCTTTTACAAAGCTCGCCACCGATAGAGGACCAGGCTAATAAAAACCACACCCAAGGACAAAAGAATCTTAGAGGGACCAGCAAAGTGCTCTGAAAGCACAGAAGAGGATGAGGGCAATTCCTCCAAATATATATCAGGATGACTTTACAGGTCAGGACACTGGAAGGAGATGTGGGAGAGGAACAAAGCACCGGTGGGTAAGAGGGTGGACTCCAGAGCTGCCCGGATTCAAATCCCTGGATTCAAATCTTGCTTCCAGCACCTGCCAGCTCTGGGATCTTGAGCAAGTTTCTGTGCCTCTGCTTCTTCATCTGTAAAATGAGATACTGGTAAAGGTGCCCACATCTTTAGGTTCCTGTGGAGGGCTAACATTTAGCAAAATCTCAAACAGCAATCTGACACCAAGTGAGCACTCTGTAAGTGACAGATAACTAACATGTTGGATCAACAGGTAGGGAAGAGTACAGGAGGGTATTCTAGCCATGGAACCACTGTTCAACGTTGGGAAGTGTGCATGGCAAATGGGGGCAGCGCATCGTCCAGGGGCTGGAGCGTCAGTTTCACAGAGGACGGAACGGAGGAGGTTACCTAGGATGGCGATGAGCTAAACCACCTGAGGAAGGCTCAACACCACCCCCAAAATGTGAACCGCCCCATAGATGCAATCAGCAACGTTCCCAAGCGGTGACCGCAATCGAGAGCCAAAGATGGCTGCCACACACCATGAATTTGGCTCCCTGAGTTAGGGTATGGACAGGGATAAACTGTAGGAGAGAACCTTGAGTGTTTCTAAAAGGAAAAACTCAGAGAAAATTACTTTCACATGAATTTTTAAAATACGCTCCTAGCAGGGGAGGGAGGGAGGCCTGACCGGTTTGAGGCAGACTGCACATGTCTGAAGCAACCATAATAGAAAAACGCTGGCACTCGGACAGGGCACGGAGTCAAGAACCCTAAATCACAACTCAGGTCTTGCCATGTACCCCTCAATGAGTCACTTAAGATTTCTGGATTTCCAGCTTCTCCACCCTCAAAATGTGGGCAAAACCACCTTTCTCTGCTAGGACACTTATGATTGATGAGGAGGGTGCTGTGTGCATGCTGGATAATGACATCACATGTAAATATTCCCATAGCTCCTCCCATCACCACACACAATCCCCAAAGCCACGATTAATCCCTTTTGAAAGCCCTGTGCACATTTCACTCTGCTTACCCCACTCCCAAGGGGGCACAGGTGATTAATTCTGAATTTCTCAACTGCCCCAAGACAGTTGGAACTAGTAAATGGTGATCTGGTATTTCTAACTGGTTCAAGGTTGTAAAGCCTGGCACACCCATGAGCCACGAACCCACAAAACACGTTCACCCAGTCCAAGGCACCCTGAAGGGTGGAGAGAGGGGCCCCTAAGACAGGCTGAATTTAATGCTCCCATCACACATGTGGCAAGGAAGGGCTGCCTTTTCTCATTTGGGAAACCTTTAAAAAAATGAACAAATAATCTATGTACATTGTAAAAATGCTGGATAATGTAGCTCAAGAAAAGAAAATACAAATTATCTACAGTCTTACCACCCAGTAGAAATCCAGAGTTAATTATGCAGCGTGTGTAATCTTTTGCTAACCTGCTAAGCCTATACTGTCATATAGCCTTCCAGACTTCTTTATAATTATAAATGTTTTACAAAATTGAACCTTACTCATTCTTATTCTTGTTGATGTCTTATTATTCTCCAAGGTGTGTTTTTTTTTCAATTAAAAATATACAAAGAATATCTCTCTGTGTCCCAATGTTGCTTTACATCATCATCTTTAATGGCAAACTAGTAATTCACTGTATAATAACAGTTGGAACTCTGAGGCAGATAGAAGCCCAGCCGGAACTGGGTTAAGTACCATGGGGAGAGTTTGTTGGTCTGTGTAACTGAAAATCCAGAGGCAGACTTTAAACATCGCTGGACACAAGGACTCAGATCTCAGCCTCCCCATATCCATTCCCTCCACATTCCTTTGTGTTGGCTACTTTCAGGTGGGCTCCCTTTGTTGCCTGCATAGGTGCTACTAGCTCCATATCCAGCAGAGGACCCCTCTGTCCTGAATGTCCCAACAAAAAGTCCTTGAGTAGACTCCCATTGGTGTAGCCTAGTCACATGCCCATTCCTGAGCCACACTGTTCACCATTGTTGGAATGCCTCTACTGGTCAGGCCTGGGTTCCTTTGCCCTTCATGGAATTGAGCTAGGAATTAGCCCCTTCCAGCATCAAGAAAAGAGCTCTATTTCTCACTTAAAGTTGGGGTACTATTCCTGTAAAAGAAGAAGAAGAAGAAGCAGCAGCAGCAGCAGCAACAGCAGGAGAGGGGGGAGGAGGTGGGGAAGGAGGAGGGGGAGGAGAAGGAGAAGAAAGAAGAAGAAGAAGAAGTTGCTAAACTGACCAAAACATATAATGTTTACTACATATAATAATCATCTTCCTTTACTAAGAATTCCATATAGGTCTGGCACTATGCTAGTCATTCTATGGTACCTCATATAACTCTCAAATAATCTAGGAGATTGGCGCCATTGTTATCATCACTGTTTTATAAGAATCTGAAGCTTAGCAAGGTTAAATAGTTTGCCCAAGGTCACAGAGCCTCTATCAAGAGCCCAGGATATCTAACTCTGGAGTCAATCTTTGCAAATGCTGTACTTTTCTGGGCAGATTTTGGTTTATTGGACCAGTCCCCATCTGGATGGAGCTGAAGAACCATTGATGTTGGTTATCAGAAAGAGTGAGTTGGAAAGATGGGAGGTGATGATCAGGGAGAGAATGCATAAAATTAAGATTTGTGCAGGGGTGCAAATGCGGAGTATGGCAAGGTCTAGGGTATGACCATGGCAGTAGGTAGCTGAGATACAAGATCTTTGGAGTAGAACAGATCAAAGAACTCAGAGACAGGACACTGGAAGGATTATCTATGCAGATGTCGAAATCACCAAAGTTAGGTTAGGCATAGTGATGGAGAGAATAGGTCAGGAGCTAAAATCCTCAGTAAATGCTGGGAAGTCACTTGGGTCTGGTGAAGACTGTACCCAGGAGGGGATGTGGGTATCATCTCTTCACATGACTTTCAGAGTTGCTGTTTCTCAGGGGAGTGCCAGGTCACAGTTAGAGTTGGAGGTGGGGGTGGGTGGAAAGGGACAGAGAGAAAAGTTTTTGACAGTACAGATGACATTGTTGATAATGACCAATGAATTCCTGAAGTTACACTGGGAAGTAGGAAGATGGGAGATGGGGCAAAATCAAAGTATATACAGAATGTGGGGGATGACCTGGGAATTTGGACTTGTGTGCAAATTTGGCCTGTCAGAGAGCATTATGGGTGAATCCTGATGATCCCAAGATAGTGGGGCTGAGACAGTGAGTGTTCTAGTGATGATGCAATGGGAGTTCAGAGTCCCCTTCTCACCCCTTCCAATGAAGTTGTCTGATTTTTCTTATCATGGCTAGTTATTAATAGTTCCCCATTCCAATTGCCTCATCCAAATTTCTCTAGACCTAACACATCCTCACTTTGGCAAGGCTGCATTAGAGAAGTCTTGGTAAAAAAAAAAAAAAAAAAAAAAAAATCAAAGGCCTAGAATCAAGGTCAAAATAGAAAATGACATGAGAATCTCTACAGGATATAAAGGATATGGTCAGGCTTTATTCCTTCTATGGTCAAATAATATTCTGCTATATGGGTATACCACATTTTTTTTCTCTACTCATGAGTTGATGTATATTTGGGTTGTTTCCTCTTTTGAGCTGTTATGAATAAAGATGCTATGAACATTTGAATACAAGTTTTTGACTAATCATATGTTTTCAATTCTTGTGGGTTTATACCTATCCTTAAGAATTTTGTGTCTATCAGGGCACCTGGGTGGTTCAGTCGGTTGAATGTCCAACTCCTGATCTCAGCTCAGGTCATGATCTCACGGTTCATGAGATCAAGGCCCATGTCAGGCTCTGTGCTGACAGCGTGGAGTTTGCTTGGGATTCTTTATCTCTCTTTCTCTCTGCCTCTGTCTCTCTCTCTCCCTCTCTCTCTGCCCCTCCCCTACTTGCTTACTCTTGGTCTCTCTCTCTCTCAAAATAAATAAATAAACATTAAAAAAAAAAAAAAGAACTTCATGTCTATCTAGACAGAAAGGAGCCTGAGGAGCTAAACTCAGGTCTCATAAATGATGTGAGATCCGTCCGCTTGAAGACCATATCTTCAAAATAATGTCTGCTTATTATGGATGAAGATGCAAAGTTTCAGCCCATTACCAGGGAAAAAAAATGTTACCTTGAGCTGGTGCCTTGTATACCCAGAGTCCCGAGGAGAATCAAGCAGTCCTTCCCTTTATTACTGAAATCCTATATCTGCTCATGCAAAGTCCACTTGGATGGGCTCCTGGGAGCCCATCTGGCAGGTTGTAATAACCTTCTGTTCTCCCCCCCACAGATCTGCCCTTCAATAAATAAACAAATATTAATTTAAAGACTCCTGTGAAAGATTATATGGATGTGTGCATATGCGTGCATTTGTTTATACCACGACTCGTTTTAAACAATTATTTGGCATACACAAATTTGCACCAATTAAAATAGACAAACTTAAAAAAGGAAAACACAAGGATGTGAAATAAAATTAAATTTAAGCCATAAGGTTAACACACAATCTTCGTGCCATAGGTTCTGCTAGAGATGGACAGCAAATTTGGCTTTGAGCTCCTTGGCAGTCAAAGCAAAGAGGGAAGCATGATTAGTTGTAAGATTTCTTTATTTTTTAATGTTTATTTATTGATGTATTCTTGAGAGAGAAAGAGCACAAGTAGGAGAGGGGAAGAGAGAGAGGGAGACACAGAATCTGAAGCAGGCTTCAGGCTCTGAGCTGTCAATGCAGAGCCAGACGTGGGGCTCAAACTCACAAACAGTGAGATCATGACCTGAGCCAAATCCAGCTGACTGAGCCACCTAGCACCCCCAGTTTGTAAGATTCCTAATGGGTGTGAAACACATATTGGCAAATCTCCTGGACAGAAGGAGAGTTGAGGACTCTGATGAGTATAAGACTCCAGAAGAGACACTTGTCTGGTGTTTCTGTGCTTCAAGAGCACATCCATCTTGAAGTTAGATATGGCCCTGTATTTGCTCTGTCCAAGAAATGTGAGCACGAGTAGTGTGTCATATTTCCAAATGGAAGATTCAAGAGCCAGTACACAATTCTCCATGCACTCTTTCCGATGCCACAGGGACCCACACTGCCAAGGAGAAGGGAATACAGACAAAAAAGGGAAAGAGAAGAAAAAGGAGAATGGGCTGTCTGGTAACATCTAATGTATGAGACAAGAAAAGAAGCCAACAAAGAACAAAGAAATGCTATGGGAACCATAGCATTCTAAAAACCAAGATGAAGATTTTCTAAAGGGAGAGATACAGATTAAGTGTTTGCCCACAGGCACACCACCAAAGAGTGGGAGAGCTAGAATTTGAGTCCATTTCTTAAAGACATGGGGAGCTGTGCTCTTGATTGCATATTATGTTGCCTTCTGAGGGGAAGAGAACTACAGGCTCTACCACTTTCCAGCTATATGACCTAGGGCGCAGTTACCCACAGTTTACTCATCTGTAAAGTGGGGATAATAATAGTACTCCCTCTTGCAGAGCTGTGAGGATAGGATCGTATATTCCCCACAATGTACAAGGATTTATGGTTTTGTATTTCAAAGACCTGGGATTTGCAAATGTGCTTTGAATATCCATTTTTACCTTATAAACTCCAGAAAAGGGAAATGGAGGTTCAAGCATCCATTCCCAGAAACCTCACATCTCAAGACTCTGCAACCCACCAAGAGCCTGTGACCTTGGCTGTTGGAAATGCTCTTTTCACCTGCTTGAGGAGGATGGAATGAAATCACAGTGTTTGCCAAGCCTCACCCTTGCAAGGACCAAAAGGCAATCTTTCGGCAGGAAAGGAAAATAGCCCTTTATTTCTCAGCCCTTGGATACCAGTTTGAGCAAAAGCCCCGTTTTATGAAATAAAAGCAATGATATGGCAAAAAAAAAAAAAAACCCAAAAAACAAAACACAACAACAACAGCTTGAAAATAGAGTACCTGATAACAAGAAACACTATCACCTCTTGGATGTTATATCCAGACACCATCCTAGGGGCTCATACACATCTGTTTTGTGTAAGGCTATGGTTTGAATGTCAGCTGATGTCTAGATAGTAGTTCCATCTTCCCTGACATTTGTCCGACTGCCTGGCTTCCTTCAGTGGCTGCCAACTCACTCCTTCCACCACCTAGGTCATCACTTAGGTCCCCACTTAAGTAAGAGGCTTTGGGAACTGGTAAATTTCTGGTGCTTGTTTGCAAGAACACTTTGTATTAGATCAATCCCAGGATAAAAGATCTGTGAAAGATAATTCAGACATACTACATTTTCAGTGACAAAGTGTTCATCCTGTCTGCATATGAATACTTATTTTTTTTAAAGTTTATTTAATTATTTTGAGAGAGAGAGAGCATGTGTGAGCAGGGGAGGGGCAGAGAGAGAAAGAGAGAGAGAGAGAGAGAGAGAGAGAGAGAGAGAGAGAGAGTCTCAAGCAGGTTCTGTGCTATCAGCACAGTGCCCGATGTGGGGCTTGATCTCATGAACCTTGAGGTCATGAGCTGATCCTAAAGCAAGAGTCAGATGCTTAAGTGACTAAGCCACCCAGGTCCTCTGCATTTGAATACTTCTGATGACCAAACAGCTCAATACTATCGAAGAATATTCTTTCAAGGCCATGTGTATTCCCACCTGCAAGCTTTGCCATTGAAGTGCCTCCCTCCCAAAGCCCTTCCCTTTCCACCCTCTGATGATATACAGTCTAGTTATCCTTTCCCCCTACGCATGGGAGCCTTTATTCCCCCTCAACACAATTTTATTCACTTTAGTGTTTATACAGCAGCATTCATTGACATCTACTGCATGCTAGGTACTGTTCTAGCCTTTGGATACGAAGACCAATAAGACAGTTCTGCTGTCAGGGTTAAGAGCCCAGGCACTGGAGTCCAAGCTGAACTGAAATCCTGCTTATAAGATAGGTCACCTTGCATCAGTTTCTGGGCTCCTCTGAGCCCCACATTTCTCATCTTTAAAATGGGACAAACAATTTCTAATTCAAAATGTTGATGTGATGTCTACGTGAAATAACGAATATGCCGTTATTGTCAGAGTGACTGACACAAGATCAGCACTTTGTAAATGTCAGTTAGTGGATGTCAGGACATTTGGGCTCGCTGGTGCTTTTGCTTGGAGCTTTCCTAACTTCCTAGTTAAAACACATGCAATTTAGATCCTGGCTGAATCCTCACTTGCTCAGGGAAGCTCCACTCCTTGTCTGACTTCACCATCTCACAGCCTGTCCGCCTTTCTTGATGGCATCACCACAGCTGTGATTTCACCTGCATCCATGTGATTATTTTTAACTTACGTCTGTCCCCCACCCTCTCCCACCACCCCATCCCAATCAGACTGTCAGCTTTGTGAGCCGGAGGATCTGGCCTATTTTTACTAACTGTTCTATCTGTTGGACCTCAGTTTCTAAGAACCAAGGAGTCACCCAGTATTTGAACGAATAAAGAAACAAATGAATGAACAAATAAAGAAAATGAAATATTAAACATTTCTAATAACACTGAGGTATTTATATTGGGAAAACAACCAAAACTTTTAGCCTCCAAAAAAACCAGTTAGCAGCTATTAAGGAACTGGAATGGGATCAGGAGGGGTAAATAACTTTGTCCTGCCCTTCTTGGGGAGAGGGTTCATGGCAGTTTGTAGAGCAGAAAGAGACTTCCAACTCCCTAGGGCAGGTCCTTTAAGAAAATGATAGCTAACATCTATGCAGCACTTACATCCCTCCAGACACAGCGCTAAGGGCTTTGTACACATTAATTCATCCAGTCTTTACAATCCAATGAGGTGAGAACTACGCAGAAGGGTTAACTAATCTCCCTTTGGCCAGTGTGATAGAATCATGTTCCCTTTTGCGGCCCTGTTACTAGTACTTGGGTTTTTTTTCTCCATGACCTCTTCTGGGTTCTGGCCCTTTGCCTCCCTTAGCATATGCCCTGGCTCCCAGACTTTGCACGTTTCTGACCATTAGTAACCAAAGACTTCACCTCTTACTTTCCTGCCCTTCGATGTGGCTTGATTTCCAAAGCTCATGATATGGCTTCATTTCCAATGCTCATGATGGCATTAGAGCTCAGATGACTCTGGAATGTTTCTCTTATATTTGCTACTCACATCCTAATGGAGAGACTGGGAATATTCATCTTTAACTCAAAGCTCCTTTTCTGAATTGAACAGAGTTGCCTCAATCCTTCCCTTGTCATTCCTTGTAGAGACTCACGGAGTCGGATGGTGTTCTCAAGGTCATTTAAGGGAATCCCCCACTGAATTCAGTAGTCCACTGAACAGTATCCCAGAAGAGGGGTTTCCTAGCCTCTCTTTGTGCACTGCCAGTGATGGATAATTCATCAGCCCCAAGATAGTACGTTCCATTATTGCCTTTTGGAAAGGTCTTTCTTTACCAAACTTGAAACTTAACCCCCTATAGTTTCTCCTCCTTGGCACTTGCATATAAGCAGTAGAGGGGCGGGGGGAGCTGTGTGTCTGAACAGGAGAGAATATTTTATTACTGAAGGTGTTTAGGATTTCTACTGCTCAATGCTAATAAAAGCATACCAACTTTGCATGAGTTTTATCATTGTTTTTAAATTCTGCAGACAACGTGCTGCTTCACTGTCTGTGCTGGGAGGACCACTTGCACCAGGTCCCACTGGACTCAGTCCCACCTCCTGGGGCCACACAAGAAGTCTGCTTCCCCTTGTCCATGACTGCTCTTTACATGCTGGAGCCAGCCTGTGTGGCCCTAAATCTTTCTGTTACCTGGTTCTTCCTGATACCCCCTCATTATCCCGATTATCCTTCCCTAAACAAACACACTCCAATTGACAACATCTGTAGCACTTATAATACTTTTAGTTTCCTAAAACAGAAAATCAACTCAAAATGGCTTATGCAGTAAAGGAGATTTACTTGGGCCACTGAATTTGGGCAAGGCTTTGATCCAGAGGTTCACGGTGGCATTAAGGATGTGCTTCCACTTCTCTCTAATTTCCTCAGTCTTTTTCTGGGCTTCCTTCTCAGAATGACCTCCTTTTGGGCAACAAGATGGCTGCCAACACTCATAGGTCTTCTTAATCTTCATTCTCCTCTCAGGGGGAGAAGATATTTCTTGTTCAGCCAAGGAACAAAACAATCCTGGGTTTCTCCCTGATCAGTGCCCAAACTATCCATCCTCCTCCATACATGATGGCTACTAAGGGGAAGGGTCATAGAATGCATATTGGGAGACATATCAGTTTGTTAGAGCCGCTGTGACAAAGTACCACAGGCTGGTGACTTAAACAATGGAAATATATTGCCTCACAGTTCTGGAGGCTGTGAGTCTGAGATCCAGATGTGAAGAGGGTTGGTTCCTCCTGGGGGCTGTGAGGAAAGAATCTGATTCAGGCATCTCTTCTTGGCTGGTAGACCATCTTCTCCCTGTGTCTCATCACATTGTCTTCCCCGTGTTTGCCTCTTTCTCTTCGCATGGCTTTCTCTTTATAAGAACACTGGCTGTATTAGGTTAAGGGCCACCCTACTCCAATACAACCTCATTGTTGCATCTGCAACAACCCTATTTCTTCCAAATAAGGCAAAATTCTGGGGGTACTAAGGGTTAGGATTCCAACATACCTTTTTTGCAGGGGACACAATTCAACCCATGACAAGAAGTAACCACAATGCCCACCACAAAAGACATCTTCAAACTGGGGGCCTGGGACTGAGCACAGCCTACAGGTGTGGTTTGACTTGTGTAGAGAATCGTAGAGTAGATTCAGCTTCTGACTCTGGAGGAATCAGTGTCCTTGGCTCATTACCTAGTTAATGACTCATCTCCAGAGAAGATCATGCGAACGCTATGTGATAGCACTGAGTGAGCACTGTAACATTTTTGACAACGGCTCAACGTGACGGTAGAAATCTAGATTGTGATCGCATGGATGCCACGCCATGTTGAATTCCATGAGAGAGTCAGCAGAGTGGCAGACCCAAGCGTTAACATCGCTAACATCCTGTTCACAGGACCTACTGGAACTAGGCCTGGATCTTTCGGGGTAAGAGGAGAGCTTGCAAATTTTTCCTGGTCACGGAGCTACGTCTTTCAATTATAGATTTATCTAACAGACATTTTCCAAGAACATTTCCAAGAACATTCCAGAGCATTTGGTGCTCTGTGCTAAGTGATGGGAAGCCATGTATTTACATTTAACGTCTCTCACACCTCCGTGCCTTTCCAGGTGGCTTGCTCCTTGGATACGCTCCTCTTCATCCTTCAAAGCCTGGATGTCACGATCCATTGTTAAGACTTCTGAGCCTTTGAGCTCATTGAATTTATCTCTTCCTCCTTGCACTGGACCTTGTAGTAATGTTACAAGTTTTAGGACTTGAAACAGATCAGTTTCAGGCCTTATAGCTTACAATCATGTACTTGCAAAAATGACTCTCTTTCCCTCAATCCCTCTTGAATGAGAGTTCCTTTTTCCTCATGGATTTCATTTTTTTTTTTTTAGCCTGGGCCTATTAGGCATTGGTAAGTGTTTGTTGGGAGAATAGATATCCTGCCTTCCAGAATTTCACAGCCTTACAGAGAGACATGAACAGTGGACAACTGCAACAAATGGCAAGTTTTCACGATGAGAGAAACAGAAGATGCTGGGCGTCAGACAATAATCCAATCACAGGTGGTCAGAGAGGGATTCTCAAAGGAGGTGACATTTGACTGGAGTCTCAAAGGATGAGAAAATTTTTTACCAAGCAAAGCAAAGCAGTTGGGATGGGGAGCAGAGGAAAGGGCTCTCCCAGGCAGAAAAGGCAGCAGCTGTAAAGGAAAAAATAAAGACTTGTAAGCACAGTTGTTTAGTGGAAAACATGCTGTAGTTAAGAGTGCAGGCTCTGGAATCAGAGCCCTGGGCTTCAAATGCAGCCTTACCAGTTACCAGCTGTGTGTCTTTGAGAGTGAACTTAAACTCCCAAGCTTCAGGATGCCTGGGCGGCTCATCGGTTAAGCGTCTGACTCTTGATATATGCTTAGGTCATGATCTCACAATCGTTAGATAGAGCCCTTTGTGGGGCCCTGAGCTGGGCAGAGCCTGCTTGGGATTCTCTCTCTCCTTCTCTGTCTGACCCGTTCCCCCCCCTTCTCCGCTCGCTCTTGTGTGCTTTCTCTCTCTCAGTAAATAAATAAACACTAAAAAAAAACCCAACCAAACTCTCAAGCCTCAATTTCCTCACCTATAAAATGGAAAAAGAGTAGGTGAGAAAATTAAATGTGATAATATTTGTAAAATGCTCAGAATATGTCTAACTCATGGCACGTACTCAACAAAGTGGTAGGGAGTATTTTCACTGCTGGAGCCTTGTTTGCAAAGGGCAGGGGACTATCAAGAGATGAGGCCAAGGGGCGCCTGGGTGGCCCAACTGCTTAAGGGTCCAACTCTTGATTTCGGCCCAGGTCGTGAACCCACCGTCAGTGGGATCAAGCACTGCATCAGGCTCTGCACTGACATCGAGCAACCTGCTTAGGATTTCCTCTCTCCCTCTCTTTCTACCCTTCTGCCACTTGCACACACACTCTCTTTCTCTCTCTCTCAAGATGAATAAATAAACTTAAAAAAAAAAAAAAAAGATGAGGGTGAAGAGACAGGTAGGGAGGGGCCAGGTCAGAGACAGAGGATAGCCACTAAAGGTGGTCATGTGGTTAGACATAAGTAGATCCTTTTTTTTTTTTTGAGTTTTATTTATTTAAGTAATCTGTACACCCAATGTGGGTCTCAAACTCATGACCCCAAGACCAAAAGTCACATGCTTTTCCAACTGAGCCAGCCAGGCGCCGCTGGATGTGGATAGATTACTTTTCACATCGCTTGGGAAACGTGAGGCGGAAACTGTGGCGGCCCCACATGACCACTAATAGGGTCGCAGAGGTATGGGCCCGCTGCAGGTGCCTGCCTTCCTGTGTGTGCTGCATGACAGTGCCAAGTACTGGAGAGAATGAGGTCCAACAGATCCCCGACACGGTGGTAGGAAGAGAAACTGGTATTGAAAAAGAATCTGCATTTTCTTGTAAAATTGAATATGCATGCACATACCTGGCAACTCAGCAATCCCTCTTCCAGATATACGCCCCGAACAAACTGTCTGTGCATTCAACAAACACAAATCCAGCATCCACGCTATGCCACCCCCTAGGATGGGGCTGGGGATGGGGAGATGAATAAAACCCAGCCCCTGCCGTCCAGAGGCTCGTAGTCTAGCAGGGGAGACAAACGAGTCAGCTACGTGGGTGAGGCACTTTCACAGCGGCCTGTGGGGGCTGCTGTAGGTGCCGAGTGGAGACAGGGACAAGTGGTATGTTTGGCCGCCATCGTCAGAAGCTGGGCTTTCCAGGCTGGGTCTCTGGGAGGTGCAGGAGCGTTGAACTTGGAGTTAATGGTAGTTTCTTGGGAGCTGGGTGGACTTGGGCAAGGGGCTCAATCTTTCTGAGCCTCAGTTCCCTCATTTAAAAAAAGTGGTACAGATCACTGTTTGTGGTAATGCAAACTGATGCAGCCACTGGAAAACAGTATGGAGGTTCCTCAAAAAGTTAAAAATAGAACTACCCTATGATCCAGCGATCACACTACTGGATATTTCCCCCAGAAATATAAAAACGCTAATTCAAAGGGATCTATGCATCCCTATGTTTATAGCAGCATTATTAACAGTAGCCAAATTATGGAGGCAGCCCAAGTGTCTGTCGATAAATGAATGGATAAAGAAGATGTGGTACACACACACACACACACACACAGATGAATATTACTCAGCCATAAAAAAGGATGAAATCTTGCCGTTTGCAACAACATGGTTGGAGCTACATAGTATCATGCTAAATGAAGTAAGTCGGTCAGAGAGAGAAAAATACCGTATGATTTCAGTTATATGTGGGATTTAAGAAACGAAACAAATAAACAAAGAAAGCAAGAGAAAAGAGATAGAATCTTAAATACAGAGAACAAATTGGTGGTTGCCAGAGGGGAGGTGGGGGGGGGAGTTAAATAGGCAAAGGGGATTATAGAAAACACCTATCATGAGGAGCTCTGAGCAACGCATAGAACTGTTGAGCACTGTATTGTACACCTGAAACGAACACTGTATGTTATCCACACTGGAATTAAAATTGACAACTTAATTTTAAGAAGAGGCACAGATCAAATTAGACATGTGCTGCGTAGACAACTGGAAAGTGCTACACACACACTCCTGATTGTTCTTGTGCTGACCATCTGGGGCTCCAGCAGGAAGTGATGCTGGAGCTCCAGAAACCAAAAGGAGGTCAAGGGTGGGAACCCAGCTCAGCACCAGAGTGTGAAAATAGCAGAGGTTGGTGAGGAAATTACAAACCCAAGAATCCGGGCAGTAAACAAAGCAGGGGTCTCACCCATAAGGACTTTATATACTGATGACCGTACTAGGCAACACGTGAGCACTATGGTCTAAGCGTTTCACAGTGTATTAATTCGGCAATACCTCCCAACAGCTTTCAGAGGTAGAGTGATTGTTACCCCATTAGTCAGATGAGAAAATTGAGGCACAGAGGGACTAAGTACTTTGCCAAGTTTGCACATTCCATACATATTGGGGCAAGGATTCCGACCCAGACCACCTGGCTTCAGAACCTCTCAGGTGACGCTTCTGGGTAGCAAGGCCAAGGTAAGGAAACCCACTGGGGTGGTGGGCGGGTTCAGGTGTGACGACCTAAGACTTGACTGGTCAGGGCTCTGGGGAAGCTGAGGAGCCAGGAGGGCTGGGTTTCTGAGACCTGAGGGGAAGACGTTCCCGGCAGCGGGAGAGAGACAGAGCAGAGGCACTGGAGTTCAGGTTCACCTGCGTCAGCGTTCCTACGGGGAAATCTTCCAGATGGGCACCTGCCAGCTTCAGACATAAATGCGTCTTAACATGTGCCAGGCCCCATGCAAAACACTTCGCTCACATTATCTCCTTCACCCTGTGAGAGAGATGTAAGCGTCCCCACTTTAGAGTCGAGAAAACTGTCCATAAGGTTCGTTTGCCCTTGCGGAAAAACTGAGCCGGGACACGAGTGCAGTTTGGTCCCGGATCCCTGTGGCTCCCTTGTACTATTTCTGAACCCCATCCTCTGCTTCTGTCCTCTTTTTTTTAAAGTTTATTTATTTATTTGAGAGAAAGAGAAAGAGAGAGAGAGAGAGAGAGAGAGAGAAAGAAAAGAAAGTGTGCAAACAGGAAGGGGCAGAGAGAGAGGGAGACGGAGGATCTGAAGCGGGCTATGAGCCAAGAGCAGAGAGCCTGATGTGGGGCTTGACCCCAATGAACCATGAGATCGTGACTTGAGCCGAAGTCAGAAGCTTAACCGACTGAGCCACCCAGGCGCCCCGCTTCTGTCCTCTCTTGCTGCTGATGGTCTGCACTGAGGCTCTCGCGCCCTTGGGCTACTGAGGCTACTTCGCCCACAGGAAGTGCTTGGGAGTTTGGGTCCAGAGGCAGCCCCTCGCTGGGGAGTGTGAGGGCCCTGCTTCTCCTGGTGTGACAAAACCTGAAGGCACAACTTATACCCCAGAGCTACCCCCTCTGCCCCCACCTGCCCAGGATATGAGGCTGAGGCTGGGACTTCCTGGGAAATCCTTCCATCCTTCTGAAGCAGGAAGGTCCTTTGGGTTCAAGGTCAACCTCTCCTTGTTTGGTTTCTTCCTCTTGTCTGTCCCACTTCTACTCCCATCCTGGTCTGTCCTGGGAGCGCTTCCTTAATGAGTCATCTGCATTTGAACCCTCTTCTCAGGGTCCGCTTCGGGGACCCCCACACGGGACACCCCTCAGCCCCTTAACCACCACCTTAGTCTCCATCTCTTTGTTCACCACCGTCAACTTCTAGGAGCTGCTTACATTCCCCCAAGGGAGCAGAGACACGTGGCTTCCATCCCCTCTCCCTCTGTCTGCAAGACCCACAGGGCTGCCCCTCTGCAAATTCCTGGGACCACCTCCTAGCCAGAGCCCAAAGTCTGAGACTTGTCCCAACCCCTGAGCAGGGTTTGGGCTGAGCAGGCTCTGGCCCGATTTTGCCGTTCCCAGACTCGAGCAAGCCCAGACACAGCCTACCTCCCAGGGTGTGGGACAGTGTGCTATTAAGTCAGAGGTGGTTTTCAGGGCCCTGTCCAGACTTGTGGGTTGTGTGGAGCCAGATGTGCAAGGGATCAGCCCTGGTGTGTCTGGGGTGAGAGAACCAGACAGACCACTCCTCAGGGAAGGAAGCCAAATCGGTAACTAAAGGCCCTGAACCATAGAATAGGTCTTGGACGGACAAGTTTCCCAAGGAACGAGTAGCACGGAGTTAACTGTAGCCACCTGGGAGTGAGTGGACTTTCTCCCATCATTTGGTTACAGCTCACAGCGGAGAGATGCTAGGAAGTCCAGTGGCCCTTGGAAGGCAGCTGACTCAATGCCTCCCTATTTCAGGCTCAGCTCAGGCCACGTCTTGCCCGGAAATCTTTTCTGATCTCTTCCCCACCACTTGGTTGGGTTGGGTGCCCCTCCTCACTGTTCCCACGTCATCTTGTATACGTCTGTAGTTGCATAGCCATCTGTGTGTTAGACCTCAGATTATACCACGGTCCTGTGGTTTTACCTCTGAGACACCAGGATGTAGCCCAGCAGCTTGGATACAAAGAGTTCTCAGTAAATGTTTGCAGAATAAATACCCACCTTATAGGGGTGTTTGAAGATCAAATGAGATAATGGATGTGAAAACAAACCATAAATTGCTATTACGTTTCTTCTTATTTTCCAAGAATATATTTGTGAATTTTATACAAACTGACATATCATATGTATTAACAATAATAATATGTGCCAAAGCCTAAGCAAAAGGACTTGTATGGAGTCAGATGTTGAGACAAACAGAAATATACATGTATATTTACAATTGTGTATTCATCTCTAAACTTATGCCATCAATGACAAGAGATTATTACACCCCCCAGACTAGAGACAGCAGTCAGATCTCTAGATTATTTGGCCAAGAAGGCAGAGGGGTGCTAGCCTGGGGAATGAACATCACCACGTCTGCCTTTCACGCATTTAAGACTCTCTGGTTTCCAGAAGATTTTGTGCCATTGGCTCTTGCACTTGCCATGTAAATAAATTTCAGAAATCAGACATTGGAAGGAAATAAGAAAGCACTGGGTCCTTCCTTTTATATCTGTGTGTGCTTTTCTCAGGAGACAGACGGTACCAGCAGGTACCCCGGCGTCCTCCTTTCCAGGAGTGAGGGGGGGGCGCCGTGTGTACAGGAGCCACTGCTGAAAACACGGGCAGAGCTGAAGTGTGAGGCTCACTGTCACACCCCTGTGGAAAGACACCAGCCGGGAGGGCGGCCAGACCTCAGTGTCAGGTTCTATCTGGTTGGTCATTGGCCCACCATACTTATCAGAAGTGACTCTCAAACTGAGCCAGATCCAGTGATGCTCAACGTGTCCCTCCCTTCCTCAGCCAGGACAGGTCTGCTCTCTTTCAGTCCCATATGATGGCCCAGGACTGAGAGGAACAGATGCGTCTCCTCCCCTTCCCTCTCCCTTCTTCCCTCCCTCTCCTTCTCCTCTTCCCCTCCCTCGCGTCTTCCTTTGTTCCCAATACAATCTTACTTTATCTAATGTTTTGAATAGGTAATACATTCTTAAGGTCATAAAAGAAAATCATAAAAGGATACAGGGAGGGGCGCCTGGTTGGCTCAGTCAGTTAAGTGTCTGACTCTTGATTTCGGCTCAGGTCATGATCTCACGGTTTGTGGGTTCGAGCCCCAAATCAGGATCTGTGCTGGCAGCTCGGAGCCTGCTTGGGATTCTCTCTCTCTCCCTGCCCCTTCCCTGCTCACTCTCTTTCTTTCTCTCTCTGTCTCTCCCCCTCTCTCCAAATAAATAAACATTAAAAAAAAAAAAAGATACAGGGAAATGTCTCAGGAACTCAGAGCCTGCTGTGTATCCTTCCAGAGATTTTTTTAAAAATGCATATAGAAGGGACGCCTGGGTGGCTCAGTCGGTTCGGCGTCCGACTTCGGCTCAGGTCATGATCTCACAGTCTGTGGGTTCAAGCCCCGCGTCTGACAGCTCAGAGCCTGGGGCCTGCTTCCAATCCTGTGCGTCCCTCTCTCTCTGCCCCTCCCCAACTCTCACTTTGTCTCACTCTGTCTCTCAAAAGTAAAATAAATGTAAAAAAAAAAAATTTTTTTTAAATGCATATACAAGCATTACAAGCTAATATGATTATATACTTACCCTCACTCCTTCTTACACAAATGCTAAACATTGTATACTGATACATTGTATTCTGCTCCTTAATTTTCTCAACTAATAGATCTTGGAACATGAAGAGCTTCTTCGACCATTTTTTTTCATAGCTGCATAGTTTGCTAATCCACAACTTATTTTAATTAGATGGGCAAATTACAACCGATGCTGCAATGGAAAGCCTTGGACGTACATCATTTCCCAGCTGTTATCTGTAATTAGAAGTGAGCTGCTGGGTCAAGGGGCGGGTGGATTTGTGGCTTTGAGAGCTATTGCCAAATTGCCTGTCCTAGAAATTGCACAAACTTACACTCTCGATGACAGCGTATGAGAAGAAACAGATTTCTAAAACTTTACAACAGGAATAATTCTGCACGCTGATATGCATTGATTTAGCCCTTACTTTGTGCCAGGCACTGTGCTGAGCACATTACATTTACTATTTCACGTAAGCCTAACACAACCTTTTGAGTAGGTGATGACAGTTTCTGCTGCCAGAGGGGAACGCCAAGATGCACAGGTGAGTCATATTCGGCTGCACCAGCCCTTTTCGCTACTCCAGGCCTCTCATCTGGAAGTCAGCAAGGATTCGTTCTGATAATCGTGAGAAGAACACTGACGGCCTGCCTTTACTAAGCAGTCCCCGACCTCACTTGGCCCTCACAGCACTGTGACTCAAGCTCTGAATGATGCTCCGTGTCTTAGCAAGGGTAAAACCCAAGGTCAAAGACGTCACAAGCCCCTGGTTCAAGGCTACACGGCAAGTGAGCAGCAGTCCCAGTTCTGAACCCTGACAATGTGGCTGCACAACCCAATGCCTTCACACCGCTACACTCAGGTCGCAGCTTAGAAGTTCCAGAACACGCAGGCCTTGGCCTTTGCCCCCTGTGAAACCCTCAATCTACAGGTGAGGAAACTGAGGCCCAGGGGAGAGGGGAAGGGACCTGTTCAGTGGCTGCCCTGGGCTAGGACTCTCTTCTCTTTTTACACCCTGCAGTCACACAAGGGCTGTGACACCCTCAGCCCTGGGCTGGTACACTGTGTGGATGCCCGTGTCAGGTGCGGAGTGACAAAGGTCGTCTAGACAACTCACAACCCAGATGGCAAGAAGCAGGCGCTATATGTACTCAGCACTGTAACTAAGCACGTGGATTTACTTGATCCCTAACACCACAACACAGAGAGGTTAAGTGACCTGCTCATGTCACAGTCAGTTTGTGTGAGAGTTGGGACTTGAACTCAGATACTTTTGATGTGAAAACCCACGTATTTCAGAGGTAGGATTGTTCAATGGTTAGGAACCCTGTCTCTGGAGTCACACAGACTGGTTCTCCCACTTACTATTTGTTGAACCAGGAGAAATTACTTAACATCGCTGAGCCTCAGTTTCCCTCTCTGTAAAAAGGAGACACATAATAGAGTTGGCCCTGGAACAACATAGGTTTGAACTGCCTCAGGTCAGCTTCTATGCACATCTTTTACAGAACAACACTGTAAATGTATTTTCTGTTCCTTATGATTTTCTTAATAACATTTTCTTTTCTCCAGCTGACTTTATTGTAAGAATACAGTATATATACATGTAAGTATATATATATATATATATACAGTAAGTATATATATGTATACAGTATATATACATGTATATATATGTGTTAATGGACTGTTTATGTTGATAAAGCTTCCAGTCAGCCGTGGGCTATTAGTGGTTGAGCTGGGGTGGAAAGGCAAAAGCTATACGTGCCTTTATATATTTTATTCTGCCAGGGGCTGACGACCCAACGATGTTCAAGCATCCATTTGAATTCCACTTGAACTCTGCTTACTTAAAGGGATATTTGCACACCCATATTCATGCCAGCATCAACAATAGCCAAAAAGGAGAAGCAACCCAAGTGTCCATCCATGGATGAAAGCATTAACAAAATGTCACACACAGACACACAGACAGACAGACACACACACACACAAACACACACATGCACGTGCATGTGCGCGAATATTATTTGGCCTTAAAAAGGAAGGGGATTCTGGCACCTGCTACAGCATTGAACACATAATGCTGAGTGAAATAAGCCAGTCACAAAAAGACCAGTACCGTAGAATTTCACTCATATGAAGAGCCTAAAGTACCCGAATACACAGAGACAGAAACCAGAATGGTGGTCTCCAGGGGGGCATGGAGTGGGGAGGGAGAAATACAGAGGTGTTTAATGGGTATAGAATTTCAGTTTTCCAGGATAAAAGGAGTTCTGTAGACGGAAGGTGGTGACTGATGCCCAATGGCCTGAAGGTATTTAATGCTGCTGAACTACACACTTACAAGTGGTTAACATGTCAATTTTATGCTGTATGGTTTTTTTACCGTAATTCTTAAACAAAAAAATGCCTGTTTTGAAGACATGTGAGAATTAAGAGGTCATGTTTGAGGGCTCCTGGGTGGCTCAGTCGGTTGAGTGTCTGACTCTTGGTTTCGGCTCAGGTCATGGTCTTATGGTTCACGAGATCGAGCCCAGAGTAGGGATCTGTGCTGACAGCATAGAACCTTCTTGGGATTCTCTCTCTCTCTCTCTCTCTCTCTCTCTGTCTCTGTCTCTTTCTCTCTGCCCCTCCTCCCTCTTTGGTTCACGCTCTGTCTCTCAAAATAAAGAAATAAACTTTTTAAAAAAAGAGAGAGATCATGTTTGTGAAGGGCTCAGCCCAGGCTTGGCACAGAGGAAGCACTTACTTGATGGTATTATTCGTACTATTAACAACCACAGTGCGTCTGTCATGGGAACCACCCCAGGTTAGACTACAGTGTCCCTGCCTTGTCTGCTGCACTAAGTGCATGTGAGGAATGAATGAGCTCTGGTGTGTGAAAAGAGAGGGAGACACAGAATCCGAAGCAGACTCCAAGCTCTGAGCTGTCGCTGCAGAGCTGGACGTGGGGCTCAAACCCATGAACTCCAAGATCATGACCCGAGCCGAAGTTGGACTCTTGACCGACTGAGCCACCCAGGCACCCCATAAACTGTTTTTGAAACAAGTGGAGAAGTAATTGATCAAGGTGTTTGGGACACATTTGTCATCGAGCTGAGCTTCTGTCTGTCATGTCTTAGCACGTTGTTTTTACCCCAGGCTCGCACTGCTCACCTCCCCCGGGGGGGCCCCTGCAGGCCTCCCTCTCCTGCAGGAGCCTAGTCTTCCTTATCTCCACATCCCGGCACCGGCACCCGGCCCAGCGCCTGTGTCTCCAGGTAGCTTTGTCAATTTTTGCCGACCCCAAGTGAGTTTGGGAGATGTGAAGCAACCCTGCAGATAATTCTAGCCAGAAGACCTCCTTCTGAGGACAGAGGCAGGGGGTCCAGTGCTGCTCCCTAAGGTGGGGTGCTTTCCCGGGTGCAGATTCACACGGGAAGAGTCTGTCCGTCCCCAGGCAAACACGGGCTGTGCTGACCAGCGGGCGTTGGCCTGCAGGGGAGGGACAGGAAGCAGAATCCAGGGAAAGTGGAGGGAACACTCCTGGACCTCCCAGGAAGGGGTGACTTCAGGACACGGGCTGCCTAGTTGTTTGCGATGGTTTTCATTACTTGGTCTGAACTCCTGCGGAGCAAAGTGTTTCTCAGGCATGTTTGGAGAATCGAATTCTGGAGTCCTGAAGCACAAAGGAATGCAATGAAATACCTCCTCCATGGAAGTGGAGATGGCCGTTGACAGGCTATCTCGGCCGTCTGTGCACACCCTCTGCAGACAGGGTGGCCTGCCAAGAGGGAACGTGACTTGCCCAAGGTCTCTTGGAAAAGCGTCAGGACTGTGACGACAGCTCACAGTTCCAGGCCAGGATCTTACAATCTTCTGCTGACTGAAGGGGTTGTGCTGAGGTAAAGTAAGGAACAAAGGCAGTTTTTCTGGGGCAGGCTGGCAGTCTTCACATTCAAATACCTAATATGTTCACCAAAGAGACTCTACACCTTTGAGAAAGATTGGAATAGCTAACTTTTGAACTGAATTTGCCCTCCAAATACCAGACCAGGAAAATCACTTATTCGTCATTCTTCCCTTTGACTCATGATTCCTCAGCATGTCCTACAGAAGGGAGTGTTGGTAAGCCGTGGAGAAGAGGAAGAAGATGCGATGAGGCAGCACGAGGGACTTCCTTACTCATCAGATGCCTAACGACAAGCTTACTCAGACTGTCTCAGGGATTAACAAGGGACTTTCTCCTCAAGGAAGGAAAGAAAATGGCTGCCACGGGGTTTTCCACTTAACAGAGCACAATTTGCCGACAGGTTCTAAGCGTCTCCCTGACTCCACACTGTTTCCTCTGGTAGGGGTTGGTGGTGGCTGGGGGGGGGGGGGGGAGATGGTGATTAACGTTAGATGGACATGCTGAAGTAAGACATGGGGGGATGGACGGTTCGTTCGAGATCACATGGCAAACTCGTGAAGTCAAGCTCAAGGAGTCTCACTCAGAGCTCAAGTTCCTTCCTGCTTCTGGAAGATTTCACAAGGCCAGGAAGCCAGCTGTCCTGGGTCAAGCGAAGGGGAGGTAGCTCTGGGACACACCCAGGAGCAGTTTCTGGTCAGGCATTCCTGGCAACATGGGGGACTTCAGCCCACCCACGCCTTGTCCATGATGAAAGCTGATAGGCAAGGCCTGCGGAATGCCTGGGCAGGGCAGTGCCTCTCTCGTGGTTTAGGGGCACTGAGAGGTCTCCCTTCTAAAAATATCTCCCTCTCCTTTCCTGCAGTGGAAGCTGAAATGTTCACTTGGAAGCCTCACTCCCTGGGTTTTCAGGGAGTATCCTCCTAGATCTGATTTAAAAATTAAATGCCATCATGTGCAGAACAAGCTGAGATATGATCATGCCATGACACTTCGCTTGGCATTTATTTATATCCCTGCACAGACCCAAAGAAGGATTTGAAACGATCACACATTTATTTCTCAGATTAGCCAGCTGAGGGAACCAGATCTTATTTCAGCAAATCTGTGGAGCAGCTAAGAGAGAACTCGAGTTCTGCCTGGGCCACCTCATTTGTCTGCTCAAACCGCTCCTTCCGACTGCACTTGAAACAGAACCCTCACCCATTCACCATCTTGCTCGTGACGCGTCCTCCTCACGCAAATGCACCATCCTCTTTCCGGCCCCCAGACTTTGTACAAGCAGACCCTCTGCTGGCAGTCTTTCCCTCCACGCCGGGCTCCTCTTTGCTCTTTTTCTTTTTTCTGGTTTGGCTCCGCTCTTCTTTAGGCCTTGGCTTGAAATGCCACCTCTTAGGTGTCCCCTTGACTTTGCCAGCTAAGGTAAGCATTCACTCTTGTCTTTCGAAACACCATTCTTTGCTTCATAGACTTTCCTACCATTTGATACGTGTGTCTATGGTTGACCCGTGTCTTTTGTAGATTCTCTACTTATACGTTTGCCTACTCCCCCAAACTGATTTCTGTCTCCAAAATCAATACTTGCAGCGCTTTGGAGGTCACCTGTGGGCATGCGCAGAGTGGCCAAAAATTCGAGTCCGCCAACTCCCATGCTGCCAGCTGAGATCCAGCAAAGCGACAGCCTGCTTCTTGTCTCAGTTCTCGGACTCTAAACAAAGTATCCTTTTCACAACTTTCTGTCACAATGTTTGCCTCTTGGAGCTTGTGGGTGGTGGTTTCACCATTTGAAATGGTCCCCAAGTGCAGTGCTCAGGTGCTGTCTGGTGCTCCTGAACACAAAAAGGCCGTGATGTGCCTTCCGAGAAAAGGTATGTTACCGTGTCAGGTGAGATCCTTTCAGGCATGAGTTATGTTGCTGCTGGCCATAAATTCAACGTTAAGGAATCAACAATAGATATTAAATAAGATGTCTCTAAACAGAAGCATACATAAACCAAGACTATGATGATGGTGGATGAAATGTTGTGGCCAGAGGCTCCCAGGAACCTAACCCTGTGTTTTCCCCTGGGAGCCATCATTCAGCGTTCACTGATTCAGTTCTCGTGGTGACTTTATGAAACATGACTACTGTGAATAATAAGAACCACATTTTAATTTGTTCTGTTAGTTTCTTTGGGCCCAAACAAACCGGGTGGCCTAAAACAGCAGAATGGCCTTCTCTCATAGTTCTAGAGGCTAGAAGTCCAAAATCAAGTTGTCGGCAGGGTCTGGCCTCCTCCAAAGGCTCTAGAGAAGAGTCCTTCCCTGCCCCTTCCTAGTTTCCAGCAGTTTGCTGACAATCCTTGGTGTTCTTTGGTTTGTGGTTGCCCCTCTGCTTCAGTCATCATATGGCGGTCTCTGTCTCTGTGTCCTTTCTCTTCTTGTAAGGACACCTGTCATATTGGATTTAGGGCCCAACCTACTTCAGTTCAACCTCATCTTATAAAGGTGTTTATTATATGTAACATATAAAAATACATTTATTGCATATTATATATAATTCACACACACGTAATTTATATATTTAATCAATATATTAAATAAAGTATTTAATCGATATCCATCTATCCGACCACATTGTAAACTCTGTGGGGCAAGGACAATGGCTTTCTTATTCTTCTTTTCATCTCCAATGCCAAGTCCAGCCTGATACAAGTTGGTAAATATATATGGGGGATGAATGGGTGAATGAATGAATGGATTTCAAAGCTCAGAATGTTGGAGACTATCGAGGCAGCAGGGAGCAAAGTCTCTTGGTGCCCTGGACTCCTGGACCTCCTTCCTCCCTCAGGTCAGGCTGAGAAAGGTGTCAGGTGGGTGGCTTTCCAGTCTCAACGCCCCCCCCCCCCCCCGACTTCAGCCAGTTACGCTGTTTGTATCTGCTTTAGCTACTCCTATCCCATATTGCTTTTCTAAAAGAACTTTAATGAGTTTTAAAAGTGGGAAAAATACTGCGATTCCCCCCAGCCCCCTTTACAGATGAGGACACTGAGGTCCAGAGACATAAAGGGGTTTGCTCCGGGTCACCAGGCAGTCATGGGAGAGGCAGCCAGGGTTTTTGAGCCCTATTCCTGAAGTTTTGCCTCGATGCTCACCTTCCTGCCAAGACATACAAGGGAGAGTTTTGGAATTTGCCCCCCTCCCTCTGCCCCTGCCCCGGACCCTGTTTTTCTATCTGGGAGAAGGAAACAGAGCCCACGGCATGTGCCCCTTTCTCCACAGCTCTCAAAGGCCCTTTGTGCCAGTTCCATGGACATTCCACGAGCCTGCTCTAGGCAAATCCATCTGCCAGCGGGTCATAAGCCTTGCCTTCCTTCATCTCTGAGCTGAGGTGGCTTGGCCTTTCCGTCTTTAAATGCACTCGTTGCTTTCTAGAAAGCTGAAACCAAGGGAGGGAGATTGGGTTTGGGAGGCCAGGCACAGATGGGCTGGGGTGGGCTACCAGAGGAGAGCGGTCTGTTTTTGCTTGAGAAGAAAACTGTGCTAATTATCTCCCAGGCCCAGCTGCAGAAATGCCTTAGCTCGGCAGCTGATTATAAATAGCCCAGAATGCACTCACAGCCGCTTGAAAACAAGGATATTTTTTCCCTGGGTTAGAAGAACAGCTCTTCACAGCTATCCTGGGGCCCCTCCTCAACCCCACCCCCCAAAGAGCTGTGATTTATGTCTTAGCACCATTACTGGAACCAAGTATCACACAGCTCCGATAAACAATGATTAATTCATTGCCAAGTTTTGTGAAAAAAGGAGGCATTCCTCTGGAAGTCCTCTCTTTCATTTTGGCAGAGATATGCTGACCCGTGAGACCAGAGGGGCAGTTTCGCTGTGAGTTCATTACCCTGGCTTTCATCTGGCTCTTTCTGTCCTTGAATGTGGTGGGGGCTGGGGAAGGTGGAGGGCAGGAGGGGGCAGAGAAGAGTTGCTCTGAACTTGACTTTTGCCGGGATGCTCCAGAATGAAAAAGCCAAGGATTCTGGGCCAGTCCGTTTACATTTGAGTCCTTCTTTCTAGAGGGAAATCAGCCTCTATTTGAGGAAATCAGGCCTTAATGCAAATATCCTAAAAATCCCCGCACCAGCTGGCTCACGCCTTACGACCTTAAGTTTGAACAGCAGCTCCCAACGTACAAAGCACTTTTCATGTCCTGCTCTCATCTGACCCTTACAACAACTGTTTTATTTGTTTGTTTTTCTGGAATCAAAGACAATCCCTGCTTGTTGTAGGAAAGTTTCAAAATTTCACACAGGCATAAAGTAGAAAAAAAAAATCCCACCCAAATCCCATCACATTGAAACAACAATGTTTTCACCGTCATCCCTCCAGACCGCCTCTATTGGATTATAGATGGATGTAATTTTACCTGCCTGGGATTATATTGTTGTGTTAGTTGGGCTCTTGGTAGAAATCGACATCCACTGCAGAGAGTTTAAGAGAGACTCTCATTTGGGCCTGGACAGAGGCTAGGAAAACCAGCAAGGAGTGGTGCCTCACAGCAGAACCAGTGACAAGGGGGAGCCATTATTACGCATAGGTCAGAAGGCCAAGGGCAGGGAGCAGTTACTACAAACCAGAACTGTACCAAGAGGCCTGCGTGTCAGAAACTGTAGCCTTTAGTGGAGACCCTGCCAGCCCCAGCAAACCAGCAGAGAGGGAATCAAAGGAATAAATACCCCGATCTCACTCTCCCCTTACCCTCCCGTTGCTAGTGCCTCCCATTGGCCAACCCAGCCACAGTTAGAAGGCATAGAAGGCCACTGATGGCAGTCCATGGAGGCCAATACCGCAGGGCACAGAACAGGAGCGAAAAGGATAGAGAGTGAACAGGAGAGACAAGCAGAAAATGTCCTTAACATCCACTGTAGTACTGCCTTTATCATTCCATGATAAGCCAAGAAGTTTCTAATTCAATGAACGTAGATAGACATCATAAGTTTTAGTGAACCTTGTGTGGATGTAGCAAATTTATTTAACCGATCCCCTGTTGATGGACACACAGTTAGTTTCCAATTTCTCAAGAGCATAGACAATGCTGTGATGGGCAGATCTGTACATACAAACTCTTTGTGCGCTCGGGATACATGATTTTGATTCCCCTTTGATGTTTTTTAGAAACTGGGGCGCATTGTCTATGAGGTTTGCCCCCAGTCACACAGTGGTCCCCGTGGCTTTTCTAAAACTTCTAACTTTTCAGCCTTGAACGTGGAGTGCTCTGTGACGGGAAGAGGAGTAGGAAAGTAAGTTTTTAGTTTCGAAACAAAAAAATGCCGGTTCCCTTGAAAGTCCCATCACTCATACGACTCTGAAAGGGAGGGGACTCTTAGGTCCTCGGACAACAGGGCTTCAGTCAGTCATGGGGACAAGGGGAGGAGGACAGAGGAAGTGCAAAGGGCAAACAGAAAGTGATGTCATAATACACCCCTTCACTGGCTTCACGGGTGTCACCTTAAGTGGTGGCAACAGCTCTAGAGGCCTTCCTGTGGTAAAGCGTGGAAGAAATGGGCCCAGAAGTCTGACAGAAGTGAGTGGAAGGCACAAAGCTGTGCTTCCTGCTTGTGCCTCCGTCTCCTCGTCTGAAAAGCGGAGACGACACTCACCACGCAGACTTGTCCTGAAAGCCTCTTGACACACACATGTGGAAGGGCCTGGTACTTAGTGGGTCCTCAACAAATGCACACGTCTTCCTTTCTTGCCCCAAAGCTGGGAGTCAAGCCAGATGAAATAGGCTATGTTTTAAATTCGAAAGGTTTACTGAAGAGTAAATAAGAAGGTCAACGAGACCCGAGGAGTCTAGAAGCCAACACGTGTGTGAACCCGCTCGGTACTCGAAAGTCTCTTCTTTTGCCTGGACCCTTGCTCCTGTCTCGAATAGTCTTTCTCTTCTACCTGGTCAAATTGCTTCCAGTCCTCATTGCCCGCTGGCGTGGGAACCCAAGCAAATGTGTCACCCCCTCGGCTGCCCCCCACGCCCCGTGGCACGCGTCGCTCCCTCTCTCTCAGAACTGATCTCTCGGTGTAGACTAGCGGTTGAGAGTTTGGGGGTCAGATCGGTTGGTTGCTCCCGGCTCTGCCGTGCACCACGCTAGGGAATCTCCGCGTCCTCATCTTAGAAATAGGAAGGACGTCTCCTGCCCCACAGAGCAGTTGTGGGAACTGAAGGGGTCTAGACATGCAAAGCTCACAGAACAGAGCCTGGCCGGGCGGGAGCCCTCCAGGGTCGCGCGGGAGTCGTGATTGTTATCGCTGCGCCCCTGGCACAGCGCAGGGGCTCCGTGGACGTCTGTCAGAAGAATGAATGACGTGTTTTCATTAGCAAAATAGCAGGACACACGATCCCCAAATGGTCCAGAATCAAGAACACACAAAGGGACAAGGTCCACAATGGGACGCAGCGCGCGGGGAAGAGAGGTTTCCGTGACGCGCAGCCTGGGGAGGAGGTGCGGGTGGGGCCCGCGCCTGGTTCCTCTGTAGGGGTTCGCGGGTGGGACGCGAATGAAGGACAAAAGGCGACAGGGCTACCGAGTCCCAGTCCGGGCACTTCTGGCCCGTGTGACTTGGGCCAAGACCCTTCACCGGAGAGGCTGGCCTTCAGCGCACACTTTGTGGATGAGGATAACCAGCCCCCGGCACACAGAGCTGCTGTGAGGACCACCAGGCAGACAAGCTAAGGAAGGCTCCCGGCGCGCGGTGAGGGCAGGCTGGCCACTCTGCTGTTACTATTCTCGCGGCCACTCGTGACGATCGCGCCCTCACCCACGCCCTGCTGCGGGGCTCCTCTGCCCCCTGGGGCTCCTGGGAGCGTCACCATCCGGGATCCGGTGATTCTGGGCTCCTCCACGGACTGGAGAGCCGCAGGCCGGGGAGCCGACCCGCGGGGCCAGGGCCTGTGCCCGCCGAGAGCCGGCCTCCCGCCGGGAGCCCATCTGCCGGGGCCGCCACGGCCAGAGCAATGAGGTGGAAGCAGGGAAGGAGTCTCAGTGTCTGAGCGAGATGCCAGCCTGGGCACCGGCTTTCTGCTTCCCCTGGTGCCGCCATCGGCTCCATCGGCTCGCCCGCCTCCTCTGGCCTTCCCCCAAGAGCAGCCACTGGGCCCCTGGCCTCGTTGCCAGGGACACGGTCTCCCTCCGAGGCTTTGCCTCCCGTCTCTGACTCCACCAGGTCCACTCCCCGGCTACTCACTCCTCCCCAAGGGAAGGCTCCCTCTTCTTTCATTCATTCATTCATTCGTTCGCATAACAAATATATATCAGGCACCTTGCTGTGTATACCGGGTGCTGTTCTAGGTGCTGCAGATGTGGAATTGGAAAAGAAAGAATAAGAATGAAATCCCTGTTCTCACAGAGATTATATTCTAGTGGGGAAGCGTGACCACGAATAAATTAATATATGTAATACAAAGAAAATAACGCAGAAATGGCTTCCCGGGGCAGAAGGCTGACATGTGATGAGGGGGCCTCCGCCGTGTCTGGGAGAAGAGGGCCCCCAGCGAAGGAGCAGCCGTGTGAAGACTTGCGTCAGTGACACACTTGATGGTTTGTGAGGAGTAGCAGGGTGGCTGGTAGGGTTGGGGTATAAGAAATGAGGGGGCCACGGGTGTGAGAAGAGATTGAGTCAGTATCGGGGGTCCGATAGCATAGGGCCGAGGAGGACGTTCCAAAGACATTGCATTTTATTCAAAGGGATGGGAAGCTGCTGGCCCCAGAGATTCAAACAAGGGAAGGAGACACTCGGATTCCGTTTTAGAAGTTTCACTCTGGGACGCCTGGGTGGCTCAGTCAATTCAGTGGCCAGCTCTTGATTTCGGCTCAGGTCATGGCCTCACGCTTTGTGGGATCGAGCCCCACGTCGAGCTCTGTGCTGACAGCAGAGTCGGCCTGGGATTCTCTCTCTCCCTCTCTCTCTGCCCCTTCCCTGCTGGTGCTTTCTCTCTAAATAAATACATGCATACAAACATACATACATACATACATAAATACATAAGCATTAAAAAAATAAAAATGAAAGTTTCACTCTGGGTGCTGTGTGGAGAATCGGGGGTGGGGGGAGGGGAGGGGACGCAGGTGGAGACAGGGCTCTTAGTTAATAGGTTGTGGCAATAACTCAGGTGAGACGAAGCGGTTTGGACCCGCGTGCTGATGACGTCAGTGACGACAAATACGTGGACCCAAGACGTATTTTGAAGGAGACGGTCAATATGACCTGCTGGTAAACGGGAGTGGAGTGTAAGAAGGTATGGTGTCTCAAGAATGACTCCTAGGCTTTTGGCCTAAGCTAAATGCTGGTGCCTTTTCCTAAGATGAGGAACATGAGGAGGGAGAAGCTATTCGGATAAAATCAGACTTTGGTTCTGAAAGCTTGAGGGCTCTCCTAGCCAGGAAAGAGGAAATGCCAAGCAGGTATTTTCGTAGTCTTTGAATCTGGAACTCAGGAGAGAGACTGATCTTGAAGACAGGAAGCTGATGCGGGCAGGGCGAGGGGCCTGAATGAGCTTCCTGGAGAGTGAGATAGCAACTGGAGGAAGAAGGCTGAAACCAAGTTCAGCAGGAGGAAAACCAGGAAAGAGTGGAGTTCTAGAAGCTGAGTGAAGAAAAGTTTCTAAATCCGGGTCGTTGGGAGAATAATGGTCCCCGAGAGACACCCACATGCTAACCCCTGGACCCTGTAGATGTGTTACTAAAACCGGCCAAGAGACATTGCAGATGTGATCAGCGTTATGGACCTTGAGAGGAGGAGATTATGATATTCTCCAGGTGGGCCTTAAAGGCAGAGAGACTCTTTCCTGGCTAACTAAGGTCAGAGGGAGATATGACCACAGGAGAATTGTCAGAGAAATTCAGTGTTCCACAAACCAAGGAAGGTGAGCAGCCTCTAGAAGCCTCTAGAATCTGAAAAAGGCAAGGAAATGGATTCTCCCCTTGAGCTTCCAGGCAGAAACACAGCCCAGCCTGCATTTTGGCCTAATGAGACTCCTCTCTGACTCCTAACCTACAGATCTGTAAAATAATAAATCTGTGTTACTCTAAGCCACTGCATTTGTGGTAATTGGCTGCAGTCGCCGCAGAAAGCTAATAAAATGAAGTGATCAGCTGGTTGAGTCACAGTTCAAGCTTTAGGAAAATAACAGTGAACATTTCCAAAGGTTTGGGCAACACAAAGTCCTGGGGACTTTGGCCAGGCTAGTTTGGAGGGGAGGAAGGGAGGTGGAACGGGGCTGAGGAGAGCGGGGGAGGGGAGCAGGAAAGTCTGAGGATACGCTGAGCTTTGGAGAAAGTCATCTAGAAAAGGAAGCCAAGAAATGGGTGAAGACGTGTGTGGCCTCAAGGGAGAGTCGAAGGTCTTATTTTTGAAGATGGAGGTATCACCGCGGGCTGGTGAGAATGATACGGAACAAAATGTGATGAAGTGACAAAGAGTCTACGTTCCGGCTGCGGGTCCTGTCCCCGTCCACTCCTGAGTGTTCTGTAGCCAAGAGCTGAGACGAAGGACCGACAGGAAGAGATCGACACCTCAACTCAACCTTTCATGGAAGACAGGGATCTCGCAACAGGGTGGACACAGGACTCATCTCGGGCCCCTGCCCTTTCCACGTGTGGTTCTGTGGTACCTCAACCCATCCTTTCCACACCCCGTACTCCAGAGGTTGTGAGGTCTCCAGGCTTCCAGGTGCGCGTTTCCTAGGGCAGAAATACTCCATCTCTCTTGTTCTCCGTGTTTCCCCAGCCTAGCCTAGATGCTGACACACGGAGGGCACCCATACCTGCTCTGCTGAATGATGGTAACAGCCACATCTACTGAGCGCTCACTACGCTCCAGGGGCTCTACTGGCCGCAGGTGCGATCTCACATAAAAATCCTGACAGCGGCCCAATCATTCCCATGTTATAGGCAAGTAAGCTGAGGCCCAAAGAGGTTAAATGACCTGGCCAACATCACCTGGCTGGTAAATGGCAGGACTGGGACTTGAATCCAGGGAGCCTGACTTAAGAGACCCCTCTTGCGAGCGTCCCAGCACATCACCTACGGCGTGTAGCAACTGAAGTGAGTCAAGTTCAGGTGCTAAAGGAGCAGAATGGAGCAGGACCAAGGCCTTCTTAGAAGAAATGTCTGAGCTTGGTCTTGAAGGATGAGGAAGACACGGCCAGGGAAGACACGTGGAAAGGGAGCCCTGAGAGAAGAGGAAGGCAGAGAAAGCACAGAGGTGCGGAACGCGTGCCGCTGTCGGGAAACTTCCTGAGGCTGGTTTTGCTGGAGCTGAGGAGCCTGGAGCAGGGAGAGGGATGCAGGGCAGAGAGGCAGGGCCCGCTGCACAAAGGCCTGGCAGGCAAGAGAAGTCTCCAGAGGAGCCTGGTGAGAACTATGCAGGGTGCCAGCCCCCCACCCCCACCCCACCGACAGTCTGGGCGCAGATTTGGGCATGGTCAGTGCTGGAGCGGGGAACCAGAGGCGACCGCAGCCCCAAAGCCAACCCCAGCCGGCCGTCACCCTCACAGCTGACTCTGGCCTCTCCCAGTCTACGGAGATTCAAGTTCAGTCCGGAAAAGCAGTGGCCAGGGACCAAGGCCTGGAGGGGGCTGGGCAGTGTCGGAGAAAGGGGGCAGAAGCCAGGCCTCTGTGTTCCTACAGACAAAGGGAGAAAGCAGTCTGAGAGTGAGGACAGCATGTGACACCTGGGCCACAGGCCTCAGCGGCAGCCGCTGCAGCCATGGGGATAATGGCTCCTTTTGTCCTGCTCATAAATTCTCCGGAAAAGAAAGGGTTCCAGGGCCTGCTTCTTCTTGCTTGCACAATGCTGGCGGCCCGGGGCCCCACTGGGAGGGCTGCCACAGCATTTGGGGAGCATTCAGACCCCTTCACTGTCTGTGCCTTCCCCTCCAGCAGGCGCAGGAGATGGGGCGTCCTGCCAGACATTCTGCAGGGGTTGGGGGTCTGGGCCGAAGCACTGCCTGAGCCAGGAACTTGGTTGCACAGACTCCTCGAGGAAACCAAAGGATCCTGAAGCTCTGAATGAGAGTCTTAGTATCTGTGCTGTCACCGCCTAATGCTTGGCCTCCCCCACTGTCACCCCGGCCCCTGGGCCTCCACTCTCAGCAGGCTATCATGGCTCCAAGCACAGCCTTTGGAGCCCGGGAAAGTGGGGTTCAAATTCTGACTTTGCCACTAAAAATGGCAAGCTGTTTAACCCCTACGAGCCTCACTTTCCCTATCTGTAAAGTGGACCTAACAGCCCCTACTTCATAAGACTGGCAATGAGAAAATGCGTACAACATGCTTAACTTGAAAACACAGCTTTCCAGAAGGGCTCAGAGAGGGTAGAGGCTGGGTCATCCAGCCTGTCCCTGGTTTTCTCCAAAGGCAAGGCACTCACGTCCTGTATTTTATATTCAGACCAAGTACCGAGCTGCCTCTTATCCTCTCATTGGTGCTGAGGGTAAAGAGGGAGGGGCCCAGACTTATGAAGCATTTACTACATGCCATGTGCTACCATAAATGACCCAGAGAAACCAGAGGCCATGTCCACACCATACAGAGGAAGTGACCAGGATTTGAACCCAAGTCTGTCCAACCCTCTGCACCATGGTACTACAAGAGAATTTTTCTTATCTGTGAAAATAGCTCCCATGCCCTCCCTAGTACCTTCTCTTCTCCAGGGAAAACATTCCCCAGGCCTCCGGGGAGATGGTTTTGTGTTCTTCTATCATCTTGGCCTCTTTCCTCGGAACATACTCTAATTTGTCGCTGTCTCCCTTAAAAAATAGCCTCCAGACACAATATTCCTGTTGTCTTCTGACCAGTGCCGGAATAGCAACACATTCTCATCTCCTTTATTGTAGCTGCTATGTTTCTACTCATAAAACCGAAGATGATGAGGTACTCTGGCCATCACTTTATGCTGATGGCTCTCATCACTATATATTCAGCTTATGAAAATAATATGTCTCCTGTGCTCTGAATGTTTGTAGCAGTCATTGTGGATTTTTGTTGTGATAATAGAACGCTTTCCAACTAGTTCAAGCATATTACATTTGGTAGCTCACAGAATCTCCAGCAGGGCCAAAGATTCCAGCTCAGAAGCAACACAGCCAGGAACGATTCATGAGCCACCCTGACTAGGCTTCTCCACTGGAGACATTAGTGCCATTGGACGAGGTCGTACCACACTCACATTGCACACACTGGCGTGGAGCGCTGTCTCCAAGATAATCTGAAATCTGGATTTCCCACATGTAGCAACTCCTTCTTCACCTCTGTCGTTTCTAACTAAACCTCCCTGGGCACATGGCAGGGACTGAAAGAGTTAATACAGGTGTAACCAGCCTCCGAGAGGGCTCCAGGGATCCTCACCTCCTGGCATTCATGTCCTTGTGTCATCCTCTCCCACACTGTATAAGGCCGACTGGTGAAACCAATAGGATTTTGCAAACATGACAGTGTGACCTTTGATATTAGGTCAAAGAAGACATTGCAACTTCCAGTTTGCTCTCTTAGAGCACTCGTTCTAGGAGAAGCCAACTGCCAGGTCATGAGGACACTTAAGCAGCACTCTGAATTGGCAAAGAGGTCTCCATGGCGAGGAACTAGAGCCTCCTGCCAACAACCAGCCCAAATGAGCCGGGACTGTAAGGAAGCCATCTTAGAAATGGAACCTCCCGCCCCAGGCGAGCCTTCGGGTGATGCAACCGTGGTCACCATCTTGACTACAACCTCACGAGGGATCCTGAGCTGGAATCATCCAGCCAAGGTGCTCTCAGACACCTTATCCCCCAAACTATATGAGATACAAAATAAAATATTGTTTGATATTTGTTGCTTAAATTTTGGGGTAGTTTGTTATGAAGCAATGGAAAATTAATACAATACATGTAAAGACTTCAGAATACCGCCTAGCCTAAGGTCGGCCTTCCTTCAGCTGTCCTTGTATTTATCCTTGCTCACCCCTGGGCCAAATATCAGAACCATCACCCGAGCAACCTGGAGAGTCTGGAAAAGGGAAAAGAATGCAATTTCACTTACTCTTCACAGCAACCCCCTGACTGAGTATATTGGTATCTTCATTTCACCGATGATGGAAGCTGAATCACTTGCCTGGGGTTTTGAAGACAGAGATCCAGGGTAGGAGCCCTGGCTGTCTGACTGCAGTTCACCATGGCAGCAGGCACCATGGGAGGCTGAACCTCACTGGGGGAGCCCCCAACTTTGTGAATTGTCACTTCAAGTCTTTGTAAGTATGACATGTAGAAGCTGGGGGGATGAGCAGAAGCAAAAGGAGGGAGAAGCCAGGAATTGTAACTCAATCCCATGAGACCCGGGGAAAATGCTTTTGACACCAATTTCTTCACTATCACCCCTTTGGGGAGAGACATCAGAAGGACACAAGGTTAATTCAGCTGATAGGAAGAATTCAGAGCTGACAGTCTCTTCTCAAAGATATGTCTGATTAAGGTGCAGGCTGTCTGGGAAATTCCCAGTTGTCCAAGGAATCCCCCAGGCATCCTGTTAGGCTGGGCTGCCTTCCTCACACTGCATTTGACCTGCCACCCCCAGCTGGATCTTGGGGGCTGCCCTGTCCCCTGCCCAGTGCCAACCCTGGAGTGAAACTAACCCCTTGCCCCCACTTCTTTGCTGTCTCCCAAACACATACCCCAGGCTCTGTCATTTCAAGGTTTCTCTTACTAGTTGCTGTGGGGTAAAGGAGCAGAAAAGAAACATTGGGAAGTTATGGGGGAAGAGTTCCAGGAATACATAGCATAGAACAATGGGAAGGACAGAGATCTAAAGAAAGAACCACCATGACTCAAACCCTGATACAATCATGTATCATTGCTATGGCCCTGGGCGAGCAACACAACTTCCTTGCTCCTCAGTAATCCGAATAATAAGGAGGCTCCTGTGCAAAGGGCAATTCAGCAAAAGCTATCAAAATCTACAGTACGTAGACCCTTCTGCCGCAAGAAAGTGCCCTACAGGAATACTCTTACCCACACTCAAGATTCAGGGCACAAAACTCCATGGTGACATCGTTTGTAACAAAAATTGGCAATTTCTCATTCATCAGAAAATAGGTAAATAAATTATGGGGCACCCCTAAGATGGAACTGCTTGGCAGCTGTCAAAAAGAATGAAGTAGAAACAAAGAAAACAGCTCGTTTCTTCTCCTCCAGTGGTTTTCTGTGCCGTCCTCCACTCCCGGCTGCCTTCCTGTTGTCTTCTCGCTCTGTTTGCCCCCACGCCTGGCAGAGTACCTTGAAACCAGTGGCTGTTCCACAAAGAGCTGGCGATTCATGGAAAGACACAGAGCTGGGCCCATGCTTTCTGAGAGACAGTCTTCTGACCTTTCTGAAAGCAGCTCCCTTGATACGCCAGCTAGAGGCGGAATGGGGAGGGGACCCCCGGTTTCTAGGCTCCCGGCCGAGCGCTCCCCTGATAACTCAGGCCCTCCTCATCTTCTTCTATTGCAACAACCTGAACTGAAATCCTGCCTCTGTCTCTTCCCCTCCATCCCTCCTCTGTGCGGCTGCCAGAATAATCCTCTCCAAGCACAGCCTCTGCTTCACCCCACTCCCCGTGGTTGCAGAGGAAGGTCCTCGTGCGCTAGCCCAGCAGAGACACACCGCTGCCCCAGCCCCACGTTATCTCCTGCTGATCGCCTTTAAGGAGATCCTTGGTCCAGCCACCCTCACGCCAGCGTAAGGCTCCACCTTTGCCTCTGTGTGTAGCATTTTCTTTCCTATGCTACGCCCTCCCTTCCCTTGCTCTACTTCCCTGCTGGGACCCTTGCTCCATACCTAAATCACATCCGTCCTCTGACACCCCCTCTGGGAAGACTTCCCAGATCACAGCCTCTCCCACCATTCCTACTACCTCACTGGCTAGGAGTTCCCGGAGCACCAAGGACAGGACTGATTCCCCCTTCAGCAGGGAAAATAGTTACCCCTGAGCCTCTCTGAGTGCCCGCCCCTACCCCTACCCTGGGGACCTGGCATTTCCAAGGCAGCAGGTGCTCAATAACTACGTGAAAAAATGATTAATGAGCAAACCAGAGCAACGGATTACTACAGGGATAATTTCCAAGCGAATGAAAGAGTAGATGAATGAATGGCCCGGAATTCATGAAGGAATGATAATAACCGACCCGAGTTTCATGGTCACTGGTCCCTTTTCTCCAGACAATTAAAGTCAACAATGCAAAGATCGTCTTGGTAAAGCCAGAAGCTGAGGATATGATTTCCTCAGGATCACATGAGCTCACCCGGGGAGAGAAGCATGAGCAACAACAGCTACAGAAAAGGAAATACAGGTAGCCAAAAAGTATGAAAATATGGTCAGCTTCACTCATGACTTTTAAAAATGTAATCTGAAACAAGACATCCATTTTTTTTTTCCTGTAAGATATAATGCTTGTGTGTGTTGGGGGGGGAGGGGATGAAAGGAAACAGGCAGTCTCAAATACTGTTGGTGTTACTAAATCTAACACAGAGATTGGCCTGGAAATAACACATCAAATTTTTTCATCTTTAAATATGTTTACCCTTTGATCCTGCAACTCCGTTGTTAAAAATTAATCCCATTAAAAAATAAAAAATAAAATTAAAAAAATAAAAATTAAAAAATTAAAAAAATAAAAATTAAAATTAAAATTAAAAAAAATTAATCCCAATGAAATAATTGGGCAAGAAGACCAAGACTTAGGGGGCACCTGAGTGACTCCGTTGGTTAAGCGTCCAACTCTTGATCTCAGCTCAGGTCTTGATCTTAGGGTCGTGGGTTCAAGCTCTGCATTGGGCTTCATGCTGGGGATGGGGGCTATTTAAAAAAAAAAAAAGATTGGGGCGCCTGGGTGGCTCAGTCGGTTGAGCGTCCGATTTTGGCTCAGGTCATGATCTCGAGGTCTGTGAGTTTGAGCCCCGCACCGGGTTCTGTGCTGACAGCTCAGAGCCTGGAGGAGCCTGCTTCGGATTCTGTGTCTCCCTCTCTCTCTGCCCCTCCCCCACTCATGCTCTGTCTCTCCTTCTCTCTCTGTCAAAAATAAACATTAAACAAAATTTTAAAAAAAGATAAAGACTTACATACAAGAATTATTTCAATATTGTTTGTAAGAATGACAAATGGGAAACAATATAAAAGTCTGTCTAGATGGTCTAGTTAAATAAATTGTGTTTTGTCCACACAGTGGAACAATCAAGCCCCATACAGTCACGAAGCAGAGTATCATTCTGCATAGACAGAACATATGCTCCTATATCACTAAGTGGCAAAAGCAGACAAAAGAATGATATGGTCCTTTTTACTGACGGTACGTGCACGTGTTTATTTGTGAGTAGCAGAATTTTGGAAGCCTATGGCTAGGATTGTGAGAACTGTTGCTTTTTATTTTATACACTTTCATAGTTTTTTGAAAAATAATCATGGATTACTTTTATAGAAAGAAAAACAATCAGCGAGACCAAGAGGCAGGCGGAGGGCTCTGGCTTCCGTCCTTCCAGTCCTGGCCCTGCTTCTACTGCTCCTGGCCTCTGCTCTGTCTCTGTCCAAGGACACAGTCCCTGGGAAAGGCTGCCCTAGCCCACTTTCTGAAACAATTAAAACAATGGTGCTTTCTACGGCAACGTCAAGAGCAACGTCCAGAACAAACCTTGGGCCCCCTGCAGACCCCACCCAAGGGACTGGAGTGCATGAAGGTCCTGCAGCTCGGGGAGAAAACTGCTCAGGGTGGACCTTCGGGACACACTTCCTCTTCTGTGGTCTTGCCCAGCTTTGTTCCAAGGTCAAATTGCCTGTGGCTACTGGCCTTGTAACTCGCCAGCTTTACCCACAGCCCCAGGGTATGAACTAATAGGGCCTGGGCAGGGTTCCAAATCAACCAGAATAGAAGGGAGGGAAAGGGGTGTTATTTTAACCCGAAAGCTCCATGGGAAGGAGACGAAATAGTTAACATAATATTTGCTAATATTTCATAATTGCTGTATGCCTGACACTGTGTTGATTAATTAAGCCTTGGGGTCAGGGCTTTGGACACGAACCTAATCTGTATGGCCGTCAGGTTTTTCCATCTAGGAAATGATAGGGTAACGCCTTTTTTGGGGTTGCTCTGCAGAATAAATAGAGTATACATGTAAAATACTTAACTCAGTACCTGGAGTACGATAATTGATCAATAAGTAGCCAATGTTACTTCCATGTGTAGAAGGTGTAGAATACTTCCATGTGTAGAAGGTGACCTGCCTTCTTTACCTCCCTCCCCTCTTGTGCCAGTTGGTCCGTTTCAGCGGGGAGAGTGGCTGGCACCACTGGGACCTTCCTCAACAAGCAGAGGCTCTATGACAAATAAAGTTGGGCATCGGCCAATTAGAATGTCAAGGAGGAGATCCAGCTCTGGGCTAACTGCAGCTGTCTCTGGAAGGAGAGCAGCCAGTGAGGGATGCCAAAGCCTTGAAGGTAAGTGTTATGGGTTGAACTGTTTCCCCCCAAAAGATGTTGTCCTAACCCTCTGTGTCTGTCATTATAACCTTCCTTGGGACTAGGGTCTTGGTAGATGATCAAGTTAAGGTGAAATCATTGGAGTCGGCTCTACTCCAATATGACTTATATCCTTATAAAAAGGGGAAATTGGGACACAGAGACAGACACACGCAGAGAGAGTGTCATGTGAAGACAAAGGCAGAGATCGGGGTGATACATCTATAAGCCAGGGAACACCAAAGATTGCTGGAGACCACCAGAAGCCAGGAGAGAGGCACAGAACAGATTCTCCCTGAGAAGGAACCAACCCTACTCACACCTTCATCTTGGACTTGTAGCCTCCAGAACTGTGAGGCAGTAAATTCCTGTTGTTCAAGTCACCCACCCGTGGTGCTTTGTCACAGCAGCCTTAGCAGACTGGCACGGGGAGATCTGGTGAGACAAGACAGACCTCTGCCTCTTGCCAGCTACGTGACCTTTGACAAGTTACCTCCTCTCACTGAGACGAGTGCCTTGATCTGTGAAAGGGGGTTAATGCTAGGGACCACTTCATGAGGTTGAGTGAGACGCTGCATGGAGTACTCTAGACCCAGTCCCTGACACACAAATGCTCAGCATCTGTCACGAGTGTGCAAATTGGTCCCACTGGGGACCTAGGGTGTTCCTGAAACTTCAGTTGCTTCATAAGCATGTGCTTTTCCTCGCCTTCGAAGTTCGAAACCCCTCGTGGGTGAGAAATGAGCCGTCATATGGATTCCCCAGTGACAGCGGGGCAATTCTCTGAATGCCATCAATGCTCAGCAAATACGTCTTACTCAATAGTGTGTTCTATATTGAGATTATATCAGAGTAAACTCTAGAGTAAGATCTGATGTCTTTGCATCCTTAGTCTGAAAACCTCACCTACGACACTCAATGAATATTGATGGATTAGTACCGAATGCATGAATGAACTTTATGGGGGGGTCATGATTTGGCTGGTAGTATAATTGAATCTATGTTGAGGTATGGTGTTTTATCAAGAGATAATTTTAGCCACTGCCTGCTGTTGATCTTGGCCTCATAATAGGCTGGAGAAATGGACCATCGTAAGCTGAGGAGAACTGAGCATTTACTGTGCCGGGTGCTGAGTTACGCAGATTTTGTTACATTCCCTGAAACAACATTAGGAAGTAACTAAAATTCTTACCTTCCTTTTTCCAATGTGGAAAGCCTTTAAAAGGCACAGCAAGGAAAAGAGAGTCAGGATTTAAACTCAGGAAGTCTGATCCCAGGGTACACACACTCCTTTGTAACTCACTCCCTTCTTCTTACCCACTATGTGGAACCCAAGAAGGCTCTATAGTCTAGAGCTAGAGCCATTCTCAGGCTGGCAGGGACCAGGGCAAGCATCTAACCCAAGACCCTTTAAGAAAATGAAACAGAACCAGGGAAGGCATGTGACTGGCTTTACAATGACAAAGTGACCCAACTGGGACTTGAACCCAGGTCTCCTGACCCCCAGGCTGGTGTGCCTTGGGGGGATTGGGGACTTGGGCTGTAACTGGTCATTCACCCAAGTCCCTAGCTCTCCACCCTGCAAATGGGCAGGGAAAGTCAGGGAGCTGTGGAACACTGGCTGCCAGCCTTCTGCTTCTGTCCATGGAGAAGACTTGAGCCAGGAAGGACCATCCTCCTGAATGGCCCTCTCATCTGTCTTTCCCCTCTTCAGAGACTGAACTCCTGTTGTCCCCACCTCCTCTAAGTTTGAGTCTTATCTATCTGGGCCAGGTGCAAACAGGATCCCATGAGCACAGGGCTGAGGCTTTAACTCTGGGTGATGTGCTGCTCATTATTACTTAAGAACATGGATGGTCTGCCTTACAGTCTGTGGGTCTGACGATGCAGAATATCATGGGGCATCTAGCCCTGCTCCTAAAGGAGACAAAATGATCCTTACCATGCCACTTGTAGGCTGAGGAGGCTGGAGCCAATGGCGTAGAAGTCCAGATGGCACCTCTGAGAACAGGGAAAGGACACTGATGACCATTCCCCATATTTCACACTGGGATGTGTGTTGCACCTGACCTCTCCCCTTGCCTTCATCCTTTCTCCAGGTGGCCTTGTCTTGCTGTAGCACCACAGTTGTAGCTCTGGGTCAGGAGCTGACGTTGGGGCTGGAGGGCTCTGAGCATAATTACCTGGGATCTGATTCCACTGAAAATCACTCATGGTTGGTTCTTCCAAAGACCCGGGGTCCTTAAAGAATTCTCTGGAAACAGCAGTGGTCTCCTTGGAGCCCACAAAGTTCCTAAGCCCTCATGCAGTTGCCAGCATCTGGGCTTAATACTCAGGAAAACATCGCAAGGGCAACTGTTACATGTAAGCTTTTGTGGGTCACTTAAAATCACCTGGTGATTCTCCACCCGGTTGAGAGGCAGGCGGCACAGCTCTGGTGGATTTGGTTCACTGCATTCAACTAGAGTCAGAAAATGTTAGCACCGAAATGAGTCTGAGGCACAAATGGTTGGGTTGTTGGGGCAGCTGGGTGGCTCAGTCGGTTAAGCGTTCAACTCTTGGTATCGGCTCAGGTCATGATCTCGCTGTAGTGGGATCGAGTCCCGTGTTGGGGCTCCGTACTAAGCAGAGCCTGCTTGGGATTCTCTCTCTCTTTCTCTCTCTGCCTCTCTCCATCCCATGAGCGCGCGCGCTCTCTCAAAATAAATAAATAAATGTTCTAAAAATGTACTTGCAAAGAGAGGTCAGATGCTTGGAAGTTAATAATAAAAAGGCTTTATCAATTTGTACTCTAGGTCAATCTTGTCGTTACAAGAGGAAACAGGTTCAGAGACAGAAAGTGACTTGCCCAAAATCACACAGCTAGTGTCAGAGGCAGCAATAGAACCAACAGAACCGGGGAGTCCTGGGTCTCCGTGAAAGTGGACACAACCTATATACTGGTGCCTGAAATTTCACCATTAGGAATTGTTACTCTTTTTTTCATAGTATTTGACAGTGCTATTTAGGTATACAAGTAGTAAATGAATACCTTGTCATAATTAGAAGAAAACTTTAAAAGACCAATTATATTTATAAAGCCTCTAAAATTTTCCTTTTGTAGCTCTTTATCTTTTCCCCAATCCCATTCCCTCCCTCCAGGAGTGTTCAATGTTAACAAATGCATGTCAAATCTTTCCAGACCTTTTCCAATGCATTTAGGAATACATTTACAACATGTAATCAGTTTTTTAAATATACTCATATTTATTACGATATGTATTATAAATATAGATGTGTTATTTAAAATCTCAATTTATATACCATCCCATCTATAAATAAATAGATTTACATATATTTTGTCCACTTAGCCTTATATCTTGGAGCTCTTTCCACTGTCTTTCTAGAACCTTGGCGTCTTGTCAATGTTTCCATAGTATTCCACTGCATGGACGTACCAAATATATATTTAGCCATTTGTCTATCTTCAGACATTCAGGTTATTTCCCATCTTTTTCTTTTGCAGTCACAGCCACAATGAACTTCCTTATATACAAATCTCTGGGAGATGAGCCAATGTTTCTGCAGAAGAGGTATCTAGAAGTGAAAAAACGTGAGATCATTTGTTTAGAGGAGGTCTCTCTTTAAGCTGTAATGAGTCACCTTAATGTTTTCCAAAGGTTTCTGTCGTGAACCTTCTCTGAGGGTCTTCAACAGCCATAAACTTTCACCTAGAGTCATCAGAGCAACCCCGTGAAGACAAACCATGGCCCCGACTGCATAAAATAAGATTTCAGCTATGATTCATGAACTAAATTGAGCACAGCCCTTGTGATCGTGCCAAACTGGCTCTGCTGGGGGTCCTCACAGCCCGACTTACTCCTCCACCTCAGGTGACAGGGAAGGGGCACAGCTCGCCTGGTCTGGTCGCCGGAATTCCGAGACTGAAGGAGTAGAGGAGCCACAGCCCGCTGTCTGAAGTGGGGGTGTGGGCAGATAGTCCCCCACCAGAATGATGGAGAGCTTAAGGACATAAGCCCGGGGCTAGAGAGACTTGGGTTCGAGTTGTAGCTCCACGACTTTTCCAAAGGCGTTTTCTTGGCAACCCGGATTTCAGGTTTCTCATCCGTAAGATGGAGGTGATACTGGTATTTACCTCCCAGTGCAGTGGGGGAATTGATACAAAGCATAATTACAGGGAGAGAGCAGGCTGGTCACTGACACTTAGCCACCTGGCATTTACGAGGTTCTAACTAGCAGGATTGGGAACGGAAAATTGTGCCACTCGCGTTCACCTTAAACTTATTTCATTGTAAAGGAATAGGGTTGTTGCCTTTTCCCTTGTTCCCTTTTTATTATCTCTCCACCCCCACAACTCAATTCCGCATGGCACTTCAGGTAAAACATCATTTCTATGCTTTGAGGAGGGGGCCCGGAGACCTTGGTCTCTGAGGATTAATATTGTAGCTCCATGACAGGACAGGTGTTAGAGAAATGTGAACACCTTGGGCTGGGTAGCGGGAACAGTCGGGCTCCAGAGTCAAGCAAACCTGGGTAGAAATAGAAAGCGAGGGCTTCTGTGGATTGGTTGTGTGTCTTTGGCACGTTTCTTAACTTCTCTGAACCTCTAGTCCCTTCATCTGTAAAATCAGGATTAAAAAATAATAATAATTGCTTTGCTGGCTAATTGAGAAGTTTACAGGTAATGAAGTAAGGCTTTTGGCATAGTGTCTAGTCCCCAAGACGGGTAGCTGATCTTGCGATCACTTGCACATTACTTTCAGTAGACGATCTTGCTTTTTTCTGCTTTGCTAAGAACGCTGAAGCAATCGGAAGACTTCCATGTCTCCCAGCCATCAACCATTCGTCCTTCGTATACCTGCGCCCACAAATTCTGCCCTCTCAAAATGAGCCAGTCTTTCCATTTATACGTGAGATCCAGTCCCCCTCACGTACCCAAGAACATTGTCCCAGTGATTTTCCATGTTCAGTTTTTCTCCCTCTACGGGATCAGTCCCATCAAATTTTCATAACATGCTGTTATTTCTCCCATACTTTAAAACAAAAACAAAAAACCTCATGATCTCACTTCTGCTGCCAACCACTCCCCCACATTTTTTAGGCTTCCCTTTGCAGCAGAACTTTTCTCAGCCCCATTCAGCACGTCCACTTCTGCACATGTGCCCAAAAGAATTGCAGGCAGGGTCTTGAAGGGATATTCACAGCCCGTGCTCCTAGTAGCACTACTCTCGACAGCCCCAAGGTGGAAACGACCCAAGTGTCCATCAGCAAATGAATGCCTCAGATGTGGTGTAGACGTACAATGGAATATTATTCAGCCTTAAAAGGAAGGAAATTCTCATTCATGCTATGTCGTGGGTGAAACTTGAGGGCCTTCTGCTAAGGGAAAGGAGCCAATAGGAAAAGAAAAAAAAATATTATATGACTTATTCAGAGTGGTCAGATTCATAGAGGAAGTAGAATCGTGGGTGGTAGGGGGTGAGGGGATGGGCGGGAAGGTGCTGCCGTTCAGCGGGTCTTTCAAGGTGAAAAAAGTTTTGAAGATTGGCTGCACATCAGTGTGAATATGGCTAGCCTTACTGAGTGGTAAACTCACATAAACACGGGCGAGTTGGTAAATTTTATGTTCTGTGAATTTCACCACAGTTGAAAGTGTTAAAACAAAACAAAACCCAACTGAGCCTTCTCTGCCTCTGGCTTCTCTCCTCGCCTTCTTCCTTCAGCACATCCTGCTCACCAGCCCATTTTCTTAGCTTGGATTCTGGAACACACCCTCTCTGGCTTTTCCTTCCACCCCGTCGAATCCTCTCGCTATTTGCTTCAAAATGTACGCAGAAGGCAACCCTTCTGACCCCACTTCTGCAAGACTGGGGTAACCTCTAGCTGGTCTCGTATTCTTGCTTCTACGCTTACCACCTCCGTCCACTCTCCACACTGCAGCTCGTGTGATCCCTTTAAAACACGCCAGGCCGTGTCACTCCTCGGGGTCAAACCCTCCGGTGGCCCCATTTCTTCCAGAGTGAAAGTCCACGTCTGTACACGGCCCCAAACCGTCCGCCCCCCCCCCCCATGAACTCCATAACCTCCCCTTCCCCCTCCGCCACCTTGCTCGTGGGCACCAGCCCCGCCTGCCTGCGACCCGGCAGGCACAGCTCTGCCTCATCACCCGTCACACTGGCAAGTCTGCAGACCTAACTCCTTCACCTGAAAGTGTCCACACAGTGTCACCTTCCAGTGAGGTCTAGTCTGAGCACCTGATTTTAAATAGTAATTGTCCCCACCTATATCCTTGCCCACTTCTCCTTTTTCCCATAGTCCTTCTCCCCGGAGTGTAGATACCATTGTAAGAGCAGCAGGGATTTTGTCTACTTGGTTCATCCACGTATCCCCAGCACCTACAACAATGCCGGGTGCGTGGTAAGTGCTGACTGGTTTTCCAGAGGATTAAACTACTTCCAGTAGTCATTCTCCCCCTTGATCTGCACAGCTGTCCTGTGAAGGCTGTCAAAAGATACTATTGTATCCATTTTACAGATGAAGAAATGGAGTCTCCAAGCGGTTAGGTGTCTTCACTCAAGATCCAGTCCTTCATTTATTCAGCAGACTTCTAGTGAGTGACGTCATGCAGAACGGGGCTTAGAACAGGGATTTGTTCATGTCACTTCTTGGGTTTTTCTGCTTTTAAACCTCCACGCTCCCTGGGGCGCCTGGGTGGCTCCGTCGGTTAAGCGTCCGACGCTTGGTTCCAGCTCACATCGTGAGCTCACAGTTGGTGAGTTTCAGCCCCGCAACCCGCTCTGTGCTGACGATGTGGAACCTGCTTGGGATTTTCTCTCCCTCTCTCTCTGCCCCTTCTGCTCTCTCTCTCACTCTCTCTCTCTCTCTCAGAATAAATAAACTTAACAAAAATCCATGCCCCCTTTTGAGAAATGATAAAATTTCCTGCACTTCCCGGTTAAAGAGCAATATGAAACAGTGGCCAAAAGCAGGGCTCTGGAGTCTGTGCTATAACTCTACCCCTACCCCATTCCCTGAACCTCAGGCAGGGTCCCTCAACAATCCCCCCACCCAGTGTTCCCATCTTACAGGTGGGAATGGCGGTAACAGCTACCTCTAGTCTTGTCACAGGTACTCGTTGAAAAAATTCAAGTAAAGCATTGTCAGTAGTGAGAGTGTTTCCTACTTAATCTCTATCAGCCAAGTGATTTTGCCCCAGTTGCTTTTTATAATTTGCGTGACAAAACCAATAGGCTTATCTTTCTCTTTGCCGAATATAAAAATATATCAGAGTATTGAACAGACATTTTCAAACCCCAAAGTTTGATATGCCCACTCTCCACTACCCCAGCGCCTCTCAGCACCCAAAAAGTGTCCAATGTGACCCCAAGTTAAGAGAAGGCCCTGGCCCATTCCTTCCTCCTTTTGCATCTGTTCCTGACAGAGGAAGAGCTACCGATTTCCAGCTGCAGGGTTGAAATGGAAACCGGCAGAAGTGCAAGCAAAGGGCTCAATTTCCCAATAGCTGCAGCTGAAGAGCGCGCTGAGCTATTTTTAAACCCCTTTTCAGAAACTCCTGTGCTTGCAATGGATCTATTTTCTTAACTGCCAAGAGATAATGCTTAAAAGGGATAGCTTGAAAATATTCCACAGCACTCATAAAAATGACTGAAATAGATGGAGCATAAGACAGCCTTTGTCTGGAGCGGCGGCCGAAAGCGAGATGAAGTCTTTCAGACCCCAGGGCATCGGTGCTGCCGGATCTGCTCCTGACAACCGGGGCTTTGTGTGTTGACTGCGCATCAGGACCAGAAAAGGCAACAAAACCAAACAGCCATTGCAGAGGACCTCAGACACTTGGCATTTAAATCGGTCACCAATTCCAGGAAACAAGGGACCCCGAAATAACTCACAAAGAATCCCCCTCATCTTGGGGGATTTGTAAACCTGTCCAAACTGTCAACGACCAAAGGAGTCCTCTGCCCCTTCCTTCCCTGAACTCCTGAACTGTCTCTGCCTCCCTCGGTAGAACTACCAGCCGTGTGGTCATCTGCGCTACAAATGTAGGCCTCATGCTCAACTCTGCTTTTCTGCACCTCCCACACCCAGTGAAGTCTTATTAATATCGTCTCCTGGTAGTTGGAAGTCCTGTTCTCCGTATACCCCCACAACCACTGTCCTGATTCAATTCTTCCTCATCTCTCAGCTGGATTTTTGCAAGGGCGTCTTAACTAGTCTCCATATGTCTGTTTTAGTCCCTCTTTACCAACTGATGCTAGGAATTTTTGAAGTATTTTTTAATTTCAAATATTAGTATGGTACGTCTTGCTTAGACTCTTTCAGTGTCTAACTGACCTCAGAAGACAGCCCACACTTGGGGCGCCTGGGTGGCTCAGTCGTTTAAACTTCCAACTCTTGGTTTCGGCTCAGGTCATGATCTCGCGGTTCGTGGGTTGGAGCCCTGCGACAGGCTCAGCACTGGCAGCACGGAACCTGCTGGGGATTCTCTCTCTCCCTCTCAAATAAACTTAAAACAAAGAAGGAGAAGGAGAAGGAGGAGGAGGAGGAGGAGGAGGAGGAGGAGGAGGAGGAGGAGGAAGAAGAAGAAGAAGAAGAAGAAGAAGAAGAAGAAGAAGAAGAAGAAGAATCCACACCGTTTAGCAGAGTAGACAAGACCTTCCACGAGCAGCTCACTGCAAGCCTTCCCCAGCCCTGCTATAACCTACCTCCTGCTTTATGCCCAGCAACATGGAGCTACTGTGATTTTCCACACACCATAGTATTCATTCCCCCATGCCTTCAATTACACCATCTCTCTACCCTGAAATGGCACTCACCTCTATTTCTCAACAGGAACTATTTTATTGACACGTGACGTGAATTTCGCAAAGTGGTACAGCTTGATGCATTTTTACAGGAATGACGTACTCAAGTAACTGCTGGAGAAATCAAGGATTTGAATGTCATCTGCATTCCAAAGCCTCTCCTGTCCTCTCCTGACACCACCCCCTGAAAGACAGCCAATAGCCTCCCTTCATTCCATTTTGATTGCTTTTGACTGATTTTGAGCGTCATGTAAATGGGATCATACTGTATATGCCCTTTTTGTCTGATTTCACTGAATATTACTTTGAGATTCACCAACATTGTCACATATGGCAGTAGGTTTTTCCTTCTTCTTGTCTTATAATATCCCATTCTATAAATATACCAAATTTACTTACCGAGTCTAGTGTTGATGCAAATATGAACGGCTTCCAGGTGTTGGTTGTTACAAAAGGGCTGCTATGAGCATTCTTTCACGGTTTTTTGGTGAACACAGGTATGCATTTCTGCTGAGTAGAATTGCTAGATTATATGATATACATATATTTTGCCTTAATAGATATTGCCTAACAATTTTCCAAAGTGGTTGTACCATTTGCACTCCCACTAGCCATATATAAGATTTCTAGTTGCTCCATATTTTTGTCTACACATGGGATTATCAGGTTTTTTTTTTTATTTTAGCCATTTTGATGAATTTTTAAAACTATGTCCGACAACCTCTGCCTTTCAGTTCGAGTGTTTCGATCAATTACTCTTAATGTAATCATTGACGTAGCTGGATTTAAGTCAGCCATCTTATTACTCATATTCTATTTAGTGCATCTGTTCTTTGTTCTTTTCTTCCTCTTTCCTTGACTTCTTTTGGATTATTGAGTGTATGTCAGTGGCTGCTCTTGGATTTATACTATGCATCTTTGACTTAACACATTCGATCTTTAAATAGTGTTATAAAACTTCATGTATAATGTAAGGAGCTTACAAGAGTACACTTTCATTTCACTCCCCTTTCTTGGGTTTTATTGGTGTCATACAGGTGCTCCCACAGAGATTATGAAATCTACCTTTTTTTGGTTTTAAACAATTGTCTTTTTAAAAAAATTAAAAATAAGAAAAAAGCATTTATATTTACTCACATAGTTTCTACTTCTTAAGCTCTTTATTGCTTTGTGTAACAAGTTTGCAAATGATGTCATTCAACAAAAGTTTGCTGAGTAAATGAATGGCTCCATTTAAAATAATTGAATCAAGACCCATAGTTTCTTTGAGGCTCCATTTCTTCATCTGTAAAATGGATAGAATGATATTTTTTGGCACCTCTTTCACACAATGGCTGTGATGATCAAATGGCTAATGGACTACTGGAAGTAATTGAATGCCCTGGAGAATCATCCAGCATGGACATCTTCAACTGTTTCTTCGCCCTATTTTCTCCCTTGTTTTGGCACTTAAATTGTTGGCATTTTAGACCCTTTCGTCAGGTCAATATGCTGTTTTGTTTGTTTTTTGGAGTTTACATAGTTTTCCTCTGTGCTTAAGTCTGGATATTTCCCACTGTCCTCTCTTCAGGTTTATAAATGCTCTCCCCTGCCATATGAAATCTGCTGTCGAACCTATCTCAATTTCTAAATTCCAAATTTCAGTAGCTGGATTTTTCAGTTCTACATTTTCAATTTGATTTTTTCCCTATAGATCTAATTCCTCACTGTGTCATCGATCTCTTAATCATAGTTATTTTAAAGACTACGTTTGTTAACTTCAGAGTCTGGATCACCTGTGGGTCTATTTTTATTGTCTGATTTTTTTTTTCTTTTGAGTTTTGATCTTTTGGTTTTCTTTTATTATAATATCTGGTAATTTTTCAATGTTTTTATTTTAATTCCAGTAAGCTAACATACAGTGTTACATTAGTTTCAGGTGTACAATATGGTGATTCGACACTTCCATGCATCAGCTGGTGCTCATCAGGACAAGTGCCCTCCTGAACCCCCATCACTTATCTCACCCACCCTGCACCCACCTTCACTCTGGCAACAATCAGTGTGCTGTCTATAGTCAGGAGCCTATTTCTTGATTTGTCTCTTTTTCTTTTTTATTCCCTTTGCTCCTTTGTTTCTTAAATTCCACACATCAGCAAAATCATATGGTATCTGTCTTTCTCTGACTGACTTGTTTCACTTAGCATTACACCAGATCTAAAAAATATCTGGTTTTGGCGGGGGAGCCCGGGTGGCTCGGTAGGTTAAGCGTCTGACTCTTGATTTCATCTCAGGTCATGATCTCACAGTTCGTGACTTCAAGCCCCACGTAGGGCTCTGTGCCAACAGTGCAGAGCCTGCTTGGGATTCTTTCTCTCCCTTACTCTTTCTGCCTCTCTCCAGCTCATGCTCTCTCCCTCTCAAAATAAATAAACTCAAAAAATAAATCTCATAACTTTTTATTAAAGGCTTGGCATTGTCTTGAAAAATTATACAGAATCTTGATGATGTTATCTTTCTCTAGAGAGGCTTTACTTTTCTTCTTAGATGTAGTTCGTATAGGAGCAATTCAGCTTAATCCAATCAGAAATTGAATATTTGAGAAACTGTCTTACTCCCAGGACAAGGAATTTCAGCGGTGTCCTTGTAAGTCTGATCCATTAACCAGGGCCTTTTCTTTTCCGGTAGAATTTGAATTCCTATAGTATCTTGAGATTGCCAAAAATCATGCTCAGATTTTTAGACTTCTGTCACCTTGTAATTGACTTAACATTTTTCCTGATAAATTGCAAATGGCTTGAGGGGAAAACTGGTGGAGAATATCACTCACTCCTTTGCAGCCCCCTTCGGTCTATCATCTTGGTCTCTCAAGTCATGCTTGCCTTGGTTGTGTGCCAATCCTTTCAAGCAGCTGTTTTTGGTTTTTGTTTGATTTATATCTAGACTTTCCAGTTATTCTTGGCAGGGAGAATTGGTAGATCATAAGCAATTACCTAATGAACAGAAGCCCCCTTTTTGTTTGGAAAAACTGCTATTCACCCTTTTTGCCTTACATGCCACTTTGTTAGAAAATTTCCTCTTAGGGGCGCCTGGGTGGCTGGGTCGGTTGAGCATCTGACTTCGGCTCAGGTCATGATCTCGCAGTTCATGAGTTCCAGCCCTGCATTGGGCTCTGTGCTGACAGCTCAGAGCCTGGAGGCTGCTTTGGATTCTGTGTTTCCCTCCCTCTCTGCCCCTCCCCCTCTCATGCTCTCTCTCTCTCTCTCTCTCTCTCTCTCTCTCTAAAATAAATGTTTAAAAAATTTTAAAAAAAAAGAAAATTTCCCCTTAATAGTGTTCACCCAACTCCTCCCTTATCTCAGACTCCTCACACCCGCTCATATATGATCCCTCAATACCCTCTATAGTTCTCACACAGCATATAAACATTGTTTACCATTACCTGACTTTGTCTCTCTCTCTCTCTCTCTCTCTCTCTGTCCTATTAAACCCTGAGCATCTTGAAGCCAAAGCTATGACTTACTCATCTCAGTACCCTCCATGCCTAGCACAACACCTTGTTTAAAAACATATGCATTAGTGTGAACTGAATTAATTCTCAATAGATGTTTAGGAATGCATCAAAATGGCAGCCAAATTAGCAAGAAATGGGGCTTCCCTGGCTTTGGAAGCTACCACCAGGATTTCCAGGCCCGCTCTCAGGCCCCCTTCAATCTCCTAGGCATTTCTCCACTGGCCTTAAGAGCGTGGTCACTAAAACTTAGGTGATGTGCCTTAAACATCTTGAGCCACCATCTTAAAAAGGTGACAATGATTCACCCAGATAAGTCACTCCACCTGTTCCATATTCAGGTCCTTCATACGTAAAATAGAAATATTAAAACCTACCTTTCCTGGGCTGATATTATACAGTTATAGCTTTACGATTAAACATTCAGACTTTGAAGCTGGATGCCAATCTTGACTAAGCTACTCACAACAGTGTGACTTGGGACAGATTAATTCACTTCCCTGTGTTGGTAAGGAATTAACACCCATAAAAGTCATAGAGCAGTGCCTGGCACAGAGTAACTATTAGCCATCAGTATTCTGTGAGGATCAAATGAAATGCAATGTAAGTAACCTATAAAACAGTATGTTAGTTATTACCATGATGACTGAGTATTATAATAATTAAATCATTTTCCCTGGAGAAGAACAATTCAACCCTGAGGCTTCAGTGGATTCTATCCAATGACATATTTAACATAAAAATATAAACACCCAACATTTTACTGTTGGCTTTCTTAACTTGCTTAAAAAACAAAAAAAAAAAACAAAAAAAAAAGGTATTTTTAGCCCTAACATTTACACTGAATGACTCATATATGAGAATTGAGGTTTCCCCTATAGTTCCTAAAATCTATAAACCAGAAACCCAGAACATTACATGTTTCCTTAACCACAGGCTCTGGACAGGCCTGGACCAGAGACAGCAAAGGAACCACACTAAGAAGGGGACAGAAACCTCCAGACAGTGTCTCCCATGCCCCGCGTGGGCTTCCACACTCAGGATGAAGGTGCACTCTGAGGGTGTCACAGAGATGGGGACTGTGAACTGAATCTCTTTGTGACCGAGACATTGGCAAGGCCAGAGGGGACTTGGAAGTAAAGCTCTAGAGTTAACAGGATCCAAAGGGCTTGGTAGGCAAGAGCAAGGGGTCAGAGCAGCTAGCGAAGGCTTTGGTGTGCGGAATCTGCTTCTCACCAAAGGGAGGTGCCAGAACAGACCAGACAGCAGGACGAACTGAAGACGCCTGCTGAATCCTTGAAAGACAAATGCCCTGCGGTACTTGTTAAAATGCAGATTACCAAGCCCCACCCTCAGGGAATCTGCCTCCGGCAATCCGGAAAAGACCCAGAAATTTGCGTTTTTAACAACCTCTCAGATTATTCTGACACAGGTGGTTCCTGGGCCACATTTTGGGAAAGCAGTGGGGTCCACTTGGCTTTAAGGGTCAAGGGTGTGGCTTTTGGGTAGGACTGTCCTGCTGGGAGTGGGTGGCCCTGAGCACCCAAGGGTCGACAATAACCAGCTGGAAGTCAAAGATAGGCTGGCAGAAAAAACAAATCAACAGACACTTGTCTATTCAGTGACTGTGCAAAGAGCGAAAGGTAAAGATGGCCTTTGTGGGCAGATGAACTTGACGAAAGCACCCACACTTTTGGGTGGAGAGGCCAGACCAACGCTTGGGAAGCAGAGACAGGGTGGGATTCAGTCCCTATTTTATCCCTTAGCTGGGTGGCCTCACAGGACCTGAGACAGACAGAGGGGCCGGCGCAGGGGGGCGGGGGGCGCTTGAATCCTCTCACACCTGGGCCCTGGAGGCCAGCGGGGAGCGTTAACAGGAATGGAGGAGCACAGAGTCGACAGTTCATGTTCTGGGATCAGTCAGGACAGAGCCCATGTCTTTGCTTGGGCAGAGAGCCCTACCCTCTTACCGCACTTCAGGAACTTAAGCTAGAAAATACCACAGCACCATTGCCCGCCGCGATCAACGCCAAGGTAGCCCTTCAACAACCGTCAGGAGCTTTTGATAAACATCAGTAGCCCCAGTGACCACAGGAGGGCAGATGTTCTGTGTCTTGACCCCACAAACCCACCGCCAGGAGGAAGGTGATAATGAAAACAAATACAAGAGGTCATCCTACCATCTACAAACATGATCAGCAGACGGGCACAATACAGCTGTTCCCATGAGCTCGGTGTCCTCCGGTAGTCAATCCACCAAGCGCCACGCAAGAAAGATCTCCCCAAGGCACACAAGGCCTGGTCCAGAGATGCCAAAGGCAACCACAGAAGAACCAGAAGCCCACCAGATTCTAAAGTCTCCCAATCGCACACAACTATGTGAAAGAGAACCCAAACTAATTACTGTTATACGTTTATATTTTTATTGAATGATTTTGGGTATTAAGTAGTTCGACGATATTTTGGATGGGTCAGGGATCTGGTCTGAAGCTTCCTCCAGAAAAGATTTGGTTATACGCTGCTGTGGGAAGACTTCTTCTCTCCAGAACAAAGGGGAAGCCTCAGACATCCACCAGGAAGGTTTTGCTTACGAAGAAAGAGCAGTGGCCACCTGTTCTAGACAGGGCCAGCTACGTAATTTGTGGGAACCAGCGCAAAATGGAAAAAAAAAAAAAGCGTGAGGGCGGAAAAAAAGCAGGAAGAAAAGCATTTTTTTTTTCTTTCTTCCACTCTCTCTCTCTCAACCTGTCATGCTGTCTTAGCTCAGGCTGCCATGACAAAATTCCGTAGACTGGGAGGCTTACATGGCAGAAACTTATTTTCTCACAGTTCTGGAAGCTGAGAAATTCAAGATCAAGGTGGTGGCAGATGGGGTTTCTGGTGAGAGCCCTCCTCCTGGTTTGCAGAGAGCTGCCTTCTCGCTGTGTCCTCACCAGGTAGAGAGAGAGAAAGAGCTCTAACTTCTCTTCCTTCTATGGGGGTCACTAATCCCAACACGGGCCCTTACCCTCAAGACCTCATCCAAACCGGGTTATCTGTCAAAGGCCCCACCTCCAAATACCATCGCATTGGGAGTTAGGACTTCAACATACAAATTTTGTGAAGACACAAATACTCGGTCCATAACACATGGTGTTTTCTATTTGCTATTTAGTGTTGCATTCCTCGAGCATGGGGATACTTCTGGGGCATTGCAGACCCTCATGGGTGCCCGGGGTCCTGCCCCCTGACTTGGTGCATGGAGTGCACACAGCCCACACAGCCCCTGCCAGACGAAGGGCAGCAGCGGTCCCTGGGTGAGGGTGGAGGAGCTGACGGCAGAGAGCCCGTCCACATCCCAGGCATGTGGGACTGGCAGGAGGGGGGCCCCAGGTGAGCTGAGGCTCCAAACCCCAGTGTATGTAACATCATCTCGCCAGAGTCTGCTACTAAAACACAGATTCGAAGGCAAAATGATTGTGAATTTCAAGACAGTCACTGCAGAGCATTAAGGGCCAAGCACAGGGCCTCCTACTGAGCGTATGACCCGGGTCGCTGTCCTGGTCACATGCCATGATGCTGGAACTCGGAGAACTCAGAGGGAGTTCAACATGGTGAGTGTGTCATTATTTTACGAAGTCAGTAACACCAAAAACTTCATACAGAGCACCATCTTACCCTTAATTCGTGCTCAAAAGTATTTAAACACTGGGATTTTGAAAGTTCGAAACTATTGAAAGCAGGCCTAGATATAGAGTCAATGCAAAATTCACACAAAATAAAACACACCTAGATTAGGATGTCTCAACCTCAGCACTGTTGACCTTTGCAGCTGGGTAATTCTTCGCCGTGGGGGTTGCCCTGTGCATGACGGGACATTCGGCGGCATTGCGGGTCTCTACGCATTAGATGCCAGTAGCATAGCTACTCACTCCTCCCCATGACCCATGACTACCAAAAAATGTCCCCAGTGGTGCCATTGTCCCCTGAGGGGCAAAATTACACCTGACTGCAAACCCCTGGTATAAAATTTGGCACTTTACGGTGTTACTTTGTGTTTGATGAGCAAGTTACAGATTGTACTTACGCGTTTAAAAGTTAAATTCGAATGGGCTATCTATATGGTATTTTTTGTTTCTTAAGCTAAAAAATTGTTCATGGCTACGCTGCTATGCCTTCTTTATTATTCAAACACATAGCATCCTACATCAGCCGTTTGCAGTAAGTGGAGAGAGGCTATCCTTTTGAGGAGGAAGTGAAAGTTGCCTTTCAGAACATTCAACAAAGATTCACTGATGGGACTGTCATATAATCAACACTCGATTGCCCAGATTTCAAGAGAAGCAGATGTGTTGATATCCAGACAAATAAAAACCAGATTATGCAAAAATCAGTTCCATTTGGCTTAACTTTTTGTGTTGGTTTGTTTCTGCTGCAAATCAATTTAACTGGGTCTTGTTCAGGCCAGTATTGAAATGAAAGAGGAAGCCACCTGGGTCAGTCCGAATCTAGAATTTAGAAGGAAGACTGGAGGTCAACGACTTGGATTTGGCCAAAGAAATGTCAGTGAACTAAATTCTCCCCTTCCTTTTCGAAGATTTCTTGGCGATCACTTCTTGGAATAGAGAGAAAATAACAGTATAGAAACTGTGATGGATGCCACTGGTCCCCATCTATAACCCCCAAATCTCTTGGACCAGCTAGAGATGTGTCTGCCTCCACTTCTGCATGGTAACTGATGACACCTGTGACTTTGCTCACAGCATTGGCCTCAGGCAATGGGCAGGTGTGGCGGTACAAGGGCACAGTTGCTTTGATCTGAGTTGGGACAGACCCTGAGGTGTAGTTTCTGCTCCAGAGTTCCCTGTGGGATCAGGGTGAAGCTGGGACTTTGGCTGAAATCGCACCCTGGCCTACCTTCTTCCTCTTCCCTGTTCTGCTTCCTGCAACCCCTTACTTGTTTCTCCTGGGAGTATTTCCCTGATGAATCAGTTACACTCAAATCAGTTACACTCAGGATCTGCTTCTGGGAAAAACTAGCCTAAGACATTTTCCTTTTACCCACAAGACCACCAGGGAAATGAGACCTGCACAGTGTCCCCCACCCCCAAGGTGGGCCTGGGCCATACAACCAAACCAAGAAGACATGGTTTAAGTTCAGGGCACCAATAAGACCTTAGGGTTTTAATATATCATCCCATTTTTCAGGAACTATGTAGGGACAGAGCCAGAGGACGGGGCTGAGCCAGATCGAAAAGGGCTGTCCAGAGGAGGATGAGCATTTGGGGGACAAACTGAAGCATCTGATTGCTCGGAGTTCAGGCTGGAACTCATGCCTAGAGAAGATGAGCCTTGATCCAGGGGCTCGAAGCACAGAGGATGCACGCAAAGGACTCGAACCCAAACCAAGAAGGCTTGGTCAGTGGCCAAGCCGTCCTGCAGCCCTCATCTTCTAACTCTGGGTCAACACCCTTTCTCTTACGCCCTGTCCTCTACATTGTGGGGTGTCCCCATTAGATGTCAATAGCATACCCCTCCAGCCTCTTTCATGACAACCAAAAATGTCCCCAGGTGTGGACAAATGTCCCCGGGGAGGAAGGAGAGGCAAGATTGCCTGCTGCTCTGTGCTGCTTTGTGTTATTACCTTTCCTTGGCTTTGTTTCCCCTAATAAATGAACTTCAATACTCTTGGTGAGTAGAGACAAGAGGTGTCCACGGTGTCTAGAGCCAGCTCCCAAGATACATTTTGGTGTGTGGATGTTTGGCTTCGCAAGGCTTTTCCTGACTTTCCTCGATGCTTTGTCTGTAAAGCAGAGATACGGCTGCCATTCACGTTTGTACGGATGCTACTCGCACTTCCTACAAAGTGTCCAGTCCATACCAGAGCTGTGCAGTGGACAATGTGCTCAACCCTGCATGGAAGCCCTGGGCAGAGGCTCTTTCTCCTGCCAGAATCTGGAACTTCCTCTCTCTAAACTGCCCCACCTGATCCCCCAGGGAGTTGTGGAACATAAAACTATACTTCAAAATCTATACCATCTTGAGGCGAAAGCAATGGACTTTTGTACCCCACACAATGCCTGGCATACAGTGGCTGTTTGAAAAAGACCAGTTAATTGGGTGAGTACGGCCACGGGCTAATGGCACAGCTTGGCAGGGTAGAGAACTTGGGCTGGGTGCTCTCTACAGTCAGCTAGATCTTGGGCTGAGACCTGGCTGTGTCTAGCTACGTGACTATGAACAAGTTGTTTACCACATACCTTCTTCATCTCACCCTTAATCCTCACCATCCACCCCCCCTACACACAAGAATTGTTGGTGGAAAGGAAGATCCAAACAGTCGAAAACTGCTCCCCAATAAACAATCTTTGGTAGGATAGTAGCAATGGCATGATGGTGAAAAACAGTGGTTTGAGAGAGTCAGACACGTAGAGTCCATTCTCTCCTCGTACAACAACAGGATAGTTAGGTGATCTACACCCCTGATCGCTAAGATATGACCATAAAGATAGTAATAGCACCTACCTCATGGTCATTGGGAGAGCACGATATTGTACGCGTGCAGCGCTTAGCGCTGGATGGGCACAAAATGAATAAATGCTGAATGAATAAATGAAGGAAGGAACAGAAAGATGACCTGAATGGGTAATGGCCAGGGTGGCTAATGGGCTGTGTCTGGCAGAATATCCAGGCTCAAAATATGTGTGGCAGCTAATGCCCATTCCCCAGCCCAGCTGGGGACTAGTGAAGGTTCTTCCCCGCCAAGTCACCATCCGTTTTTCTCTTCATGGGTTGTGTGGGTCCAGAGGAGGTGGAGAAGGGAGGCGGCCCTGGTGAGTAATCACAGGATGACAGATAGTGACACCACATGAAAATTCGCTTCCTGTGTCCCTGTTCGAGCCAACGCTTGGAAACACATGCCTTCCAAGCCTGTCAACCGTATCGAGCTTCCATTTGAGTTAGCAAGTAAGGAAACTATCGAGGGGATGGCGTAATAATGATTTTTAAAAGTATCAATATTTGAAGCCGGTGGGATCGGCAGAGAGAGCCAGTTGGTCTGATCGTTGGTGGATCAAAAAGAGGAGTGAAGCCAGGAGAAAAGTCTAGCTTCAGCCTGATTCTGTGGGGGGACTTTGGAGCACGAACTGCTCCGTAGACTCGGTATCTCCTTGAGGCCCTTCTGGCAGTAATTGGCCTCAAGGGGCTGGGAATGGGGGGAATGGTAACGTCCCAGATAAGATGGTTCCTGATGGAGGATAGTTCTGCACAGAATGAGGCAGCTGTGAGCATCAGCACTCACAGCACCTGAGGGACCCGTGCACTGACGCTGCAGAGGGGACCAGAGCACCCCACCCGTAGCATCTACTCCCCGTAGTGATGTGTGTGCACTGAGTGGGGAGTTACAACAGGAGACTCCTGAAACAGGAGATTTCTTCCCACTAGAGAGGTCTGTGAACTCGGGACCGTTAGAGGAAACCAAAGAAGGAGTGGATTTCTTTCCTCTCGTTGGGATGTTCCTCAATCATAACAAAAGCTGAAAAATTGCGAGTCCCCGTGTCTGGGCAGTGTAACAGTTCGGGGTCTGGGCTTCTCTCCTCAATCCTGAAGCACCTGCTGGCCTGGTCTCGGCACCCCAGGGGCCCCCAAACAGCAGATTCTGCCCTCCGGGCTCTCTCTTCTCTGGAAGAAAGGCGGGTCTCCTGCTTTCTCTCCCCGCCTGCCCCGCAGGTGTCCCACTCAGTGGTGGCCTGGCAGCCTCCGGCGAAGAATGTCACTCTGGCCTGGGGCCCGGCCTCAGACAAAAGCCCTTTTGGAACTAGGCCTGCATCCTCTGCCTGCCAGGCCCCTGCCCGCCTTCCCGCTGCCAACTAGGGCTGGCAGCTGAATTCATCCCCTGGAACCGACGGTTTCCACCGAGCAAGGCCCCTTCCCTGCTCAGGAAGTAAAATGAGTCTGAGCCCTTGATAGCCTGTCCTTGGCTTTGGGACAAATGACTGTCCTCACAGGGGCCGGAGGCGGCGAGGCCCACAGACGCGTGCGCTGCGGGCGGGAAGGAGGGAGCCCAGGGCCTAAAACACAGACAAAGCCCTGAACCCCAAACAGACCTTCACACCCAAGCCTGACCCTGACCAGGCCCGGGAATCGGCCCTTCCCGAGTCTGGATTCCTGGCCCTGCTATTTCCCAACAGTGCGACCCTCTGTAAGTCACGGTCTGGACCCTCGTTTTCACAACTTCTAACTGAGGAGATAATAAGGTTCCGAAATTATTAAAAAAAAAAAAAAAATCATATGGGAAGGTCATAGTTTTCTGATTATAAAAAGAAATACATGAAGAGAACTTAGAATAAAAAAGGTGTAAAGAAAAAATCTAAATATTCAAAATCATGCTAATAATTGTATAATTTGGGTATATTGCTGTCTGGTTTTTTGGATTCATGTACTTTAGTGTCAACGTTGGAAGCCTCAAATTCGAAGCTACTCAGTGTATTTTGTTTGGTCCTCACAGAATTCACATTCAATACATATATATGTACAAACATACATATATACATAAGGAGAACAGTACTTGCCTTGCAATGACTTCTTTTGAAGATTAAATGAGAACATATAAGGTCCCAGTACATGGCCTAGCACTCTGAGCAAGCACTCTGAGCAAGCTGACCTTCAAAGGTCAACCTCTCACAGATCTAAAGCCTCTTTTGGAGGGCGGGGGGGGGGGGGGTCCAGCTTTTAACCTATTTGGGATCTTCCTCATTTACACTGCTCATTCTTACCCTTCCTCCCAGGCCAAGTCCCAATCTCTTTATGATTCTATCCCTCTGGAGCCTTCTCCTGGGTGGTTTCTGGGAGGCCATCAGCTGTGTCTCATCTGGACCAAGAACAGGTCCCACCCGGTGCCCATCCGATGTGGCCACTGAAAGTTCTGGCAAGGTGTTGGAGGAGGTGTTTGTTGACTGTAGACTCATCTAGAATGGGAAACCTGTCATTATGGGATTTTGTTGGTACCTTGTCTTCCAGACCACCAAGGCCCTTCATGGCCCCCAATGAGGCTGGCTTGTTCACCTAGGAAATGAGAAATGTAGAGGTGGCTGTGACCTTAGAGACCAACCAACCCTGTCATCTTACAGATGACAAGATGGGCCCTCAGAGGGTGAAATGAGTACAGAGCCGGACTGCTGTCCAGGCACAGAGGCAGAGCAGACAGACTTCCCTTTCTTGCCAGCACATACTTCCCTGCTATTTATTCTGCAGTCTCTGCCTCCTTGTGTTCTGGATTGAATAATGTCCCCCAAATTCACGTCCACCTGGAACCTTGGAATGGGACCTTATCTGGAAATAGGATATTTGCAGATTACTCAAGAAGAGGGAATACTGGATTAGAGTCACCTCTGACCCAATGACTGGTGTCCTTATAAGAAGAGGGAAACTTAGATACAAACATACAGAGGGAAAAGAGCCATGTGAAGTCAGAAGCAGAGATTAGAATTAGGCTGCCCAAAGCCGGGGGACACCAAGCAGTGACAGCAACCATCGGCAGCTGGAGAAGACAGGGGAGGATTCTTCCCCGGAGCCTTCAGAGAGATCACGGCCCTGCCCACACCTTGCTTTTGGACTTCTAGCCCCAGAAGGGTGGAAGAATAATTTTGTTTTAAGCCACCCGGTTGGTGGTACTTTGTTACAACAAAGGAAACTCATACATCGTTTTGGCCTGGTGTTCTCCTCTCTCCCTTGGTGAAAGAACACAACCATAAAGAAACATACTAATTTACTCAAACGTGATATGATCTGGGGCCCACAGCTCCAGTCAGATTTGCATTTTAAAAGATGACTTCCATTAAGGGTGGTGAGATTGAAGCAAGACTAGGGACCCTCACAAACGGGGTCCTGCACCTCACCCCCTACAAAGGATATACAATTACCTCCATTTGCTAGGTGCCCAAACCAGGGTTCAAAGAGGCATAAGTGAGTGGGGCAGTGTCGGATGGTAGCAGAGAGGGTGGGTTCTGGCCCCATAGCCTCTGCCCTGATCCTCATTCCTCCCCTTCACAATTAGCCATATGACCTTAGGCAAGTCCCTTAACCGCTTTGTGCCTCAGTTGCCTCCTTTATAAAATGGGAATGAGGATAACAAAACCTGTATCTCAAAATTGACATTACGGAAATGCATTTTGAACAGCGTCTGGCACCTAGTAAATAGTTACCTTAGTTTGTTACCGCTGCCCAAGGCCACATGGTTGTAAGTGACGAAGAACACGTGAACACAGGCATGTAGGCTCCAATGAATGTTTCGGTTCTGTAATTCTGGACTGGAGAACGTCTATAACATTCTAAGTGCCAGCTTCACCCACAGAACTCTCATTAGCAAATGAGCCCAAGAGGGTTGTGCAAACGATTTCATGACTCGATGGAGATACTCCACTCAATCAAAGGCGCCATACTGCATGACCACAAACCCCCACCTGGGCCTTCCTTTGGGAAATAGGGCTGTTGGGCACTTGTGGACAGGAAAGAATGGTCAAGCTTAAACTGTAGCCCAGATGAGGCTGAGCCATAGGAAGCCAGTTCTTCATTTGGGTCTTAGATGATGAGGGGGATGTGTGTGTACGTGTATGTGTGTTGAGAGGACTCAGAATCACCATCTCCCTGAGCAGAGTCAGCCAGGAGCTCGGGTTCAGAGTCACCTTGGCAGCCTTGAAGAGCCCAAACAACCTCCCCTAAGAGGTGGTTTACACAAGTGGTATGAACTCAGGCTTTGGAACACAAAGGCTTGAGTTTGAATCCGAACTCCACCACTTCTTCTATTGGGAGTATGGTCCAGATTTCACTTTCCTGCACCTCCATTTCCTTTCTTGATAAAATGGGAATGATCACTGACCTGATGTCATGGGGTGGTGGCAAAGAGCAAACAAGACAGTGTCTGTAAAGCATCTAACCCAGAGGAAGGACCTGGATTCCAGAAACCTATGTTGCTCTGATAATGGCAATGATGAACACGAGAGCGATGCCCACTCAGAAGATGAAACGGGGGAGACTGCTGCCTTCCTCGCAACCGTCATTGCCTGGGCAGCCCCTGGTCCATGCAGCCTCCCCACAGCTAAAGCTGAAAGGGGAAAGCAGATTAACAGACTTCAGCCCTTAAAATCCATTTGTAGATTCCTGGTTCTTTTTTTTAAATGCTTATTTATTTATTTATTTATTTTGAGAGAGAGACAGAGGGAGGAAGGTGAGTGAGGGAGGGGCAGAGAGAGATGGGGAGACAGAATTTCAAGCAGGCTCTGTGCCGTCAGCACAGAGTCCAACATGGGGCTCGATCTCACCAACCATGACATCATGACCTGAGCCAAAATCAAGAGTCAGGTGCTTCACTGACTGAGCTACTTGGATGCCGCATGTAAATTCCTGGTTCTAAAGGGTGATGGCAAATCCCTTCAGTTTTGTTTCGCTGGGAAGTGCCATTAAGATTCTGCCTGGTGGAACTTCCCAATCGATGTATAAAGACCTCCTTCGAGAAGGTTGATCCTAAAACCAGCATCTCCGGTAAACACAGCCCTGTTGTGTGAGATGCTAACAATCACTGCGGCTCTTTGTTCTGTGCCTTTTGGCTGACTTTCAGTTCATGAGGAAGTGTTTGTATTGGAGCCAATTTGAATTGATTTTGCAAGTGAAATTTCAGGGGACAATGTGCCAGGTGCCTCAGAGAGCTCGAGTCTGGCGGATTCTCTGTCATCTGCTCATAATAACCCCAACCCAGGTTTGTCTGGTGAGCCGCGGTTCCCAAAGCACTACGGTGTCACATTTGCTATTTTATTTGAGCTTCGCAATAACCCTGTGAGGCTGACATTGTTCGCCCCGTTTATTCCATTTTTACACTTAACAGACGAAACAACAAGAGCTTAAGGGATGTGCCCAGGCTATACACATAGCACCTGGCTGGTCTGGAAGTCAGACCCAGGATTGTCTTTAAATGCATTTCAACGATTTAGTGAGTATCCACTATGCATCAGGGATGCTGTGCTACCCATTGGGAATATGCAGATGAATAAAGCATAGTAAGCCGCCTGAGTAGGAGGGGAGACAGGTGTGGAAACCAATGTGACATACATTATAATTTGCACACGTATGAGAAGTTAGTCACTTGCTTCCTACTCCAAGCCTTTCTTTACAGCTCTCGACAGGCTTCCATTCCCACCCCAACCGTAACCAAATAAACCTGCGCTTATCAAGGTACTGACGACCTCAGCTTGCCAAACGCAAGGGTCCACTCCTCATTCTCACTGAACGCAAATTCTCAGAAGCAGTTGACACAGTTGGGCAATTGTAACCGGTAACAAACTAAGATAATTGACTATTTACTAGGTGCCAGACCCTGTGGTCCGACAGACAGCAGACTATCCTCTGCCTCTAACATTTTCTTCCTGGGCTTTCATAATGCCAGACACTGTGAGTTTTTCCATCATAGAAAGCCAAGCTCCTTCTCAGTCTCCTTTGCTGAGACTTTGCTTTTTCTCTGATTGATTTGTGAATGTTGAAGAGCCCTGGGCTCAGTCAGTGTTGGGCTCCCTATTTGGGCCCTTCCGTGCTCTCTCCCTACGTTCCCTCCTGCTCCCATGGCTACAGATACTATCCACATCCTGATGACCAAGTCCTTCTTGCTGGCCCCAGTCCCTCCCCCTGAGTTCAGGCCCACATATCTGTTCAGCTTGTAGATATCTCCACTTAGACATCTTAAAGTTCATTATAAAATGAGCATATGCAAAACTTTTCATTTTCTCCCCAAAACTTGCTTCTCTATCATCACCCAGTAACTTGGCTCCTAATAGTCATGGCTGGTGCCTCTCTTTCTTCATAAACCACACCCAATGTATCAACAAGTCTCGGTGGTACAGCAGCCACATTATGTCTTGAGTTCACTCACTTTCTCCATCTGCACTGTTCCCATCCTGATCCCAGCCATTGGTATCTCTCTGAGACCAAAGAAATAGCCTCCTAGCTCATGCCTCTATTCTTATGCCCTAACAACTCATGGAACAGCCAGATGAATCTTTTAAAAGATATAAATTAGATCAAGTCACCTTTCTGCTTAAAACTCTCCACTGGCTTACCACTGCTTTTACAAAAACCGAATCCAAACTCCTTCGCATAGCCTACCAGGGTTTTCATCATCTCACTCATGCCTTCCTCTCTGACATCATCTACATGACCTGGCCCCCTCAGCGCCGTCTAGCCAAACTGCCCCAGGGCCTTTGCACTTGCCCTACCCCCTGCTTGAAATCATCTCCCCCACATCTTTGCAGGACTGGATTCTTATCATCCGTTCAGATCTCAACTCCCTCTTCTCAGCATGGCCTTCCCCCAGTCGTCATTAATTTTATTTCCTTTGAAGGATTTACTACCATCTATAATCCTGTCATTTGTCCCTCTCATCCCTGCTAGAATGTGATCCCTATGAATGTCTGGTCCAAACATGTGCTGTAAGAAGAGCCCCAAAGCCAGAGCACCCATGGTTCTTGCATTTACGGGGAAGGTAAACACAACATTGTATATACTTAGAAACTTGTTAATTGCTGTGAAGGAAAAGAACAGGGCTCTCAGAGGAAGATCAGATGGCGACTATTCTAAAATGGGTGATCAGAGAGGGCCTTCCTGGGAATAGGGAATTAAAATGAGGCCTGAAGAACTGGAATGGGCATCCATGGAAAGAGTTGCAGGAGAAGCACTATAGGCAGAGGGGTCAGACACGTTAAGGGTATGTGTAGACAGAAGGTGAGGAAGAGACAGATGTATAGATTTCTTTCCATTTCTCTCTCTCTCTTTTGAAATAGGTGCATAGAGTCTTCTAACTTTGTTTTAACTTAATGTATCAAAAGCATCTTTTCATGTCATCTGATCATCTCCAGTTTTTGTTTTGTTTGTTCGTATGAACAGTGCTGCATTACATATCTTATTTTTTAGGTTTACTTATTTATTTTGAGAGGGAGAAAGAAAGAGTATGTGAGCAGGAGAGGGGCAGGGAAAGAGAGAGAGCGAGAGAGAATCCCAAGCAGGCTCCTCACTGGCAGCACAAAGCCAGGAATGGGGCTCGATCCCACGAATGGTGAGATCAGACCTGAGCCAAAACCAAGAGCCGGACGCTCAACCGACTGAGTCACCCAGGCGCCTCCAAGTTTCTTATTTTATTTTATTTATTTATTTATTTTTTAACGTTTATTTATTTTTGAGACAGAGAGAGACAGAGCATGAACGGGGGAGGGGCAGAGAGAGAGGAAGACACAGAATCGGAAACAGGCTCCAGGCTCTGAGCTGTCAGCCCAGAGCCCGACGCGGGGCTCGAACTCACGGGCCGCGAGATCGTGACCTGAGCCGAAGTCGGACGCTTAACCGACCGAGCCACCCAGGCGCCCCCAAATTTCTTATTTTAAAAGATATCCACATCCAGCAGAATGGTTAAAATTAAAAAGGCAATACCAAGTGTTGGTGACAACATGGAGCAACTGGAATGGCCACACGCTGTTGGAGAAAGGGTGAACTGATAATGAGCTTGAAAGTCTTCGGCAGTATCTACTACAGCTGAGCAGACACTGCCTGTGACTCGGTAGTTCCCCTCCTAGCATGTAGTCAACATATGCGTGTCTGTCTACCAGAAGACACGTACGAGAGTATCGACACAGCACTGCTGAAAAGAGCAAAAGCCAAAACACAAACAACCCAAATACCCACCCACAGTAGAGTCAGTCAACGGAAGAGTCGTATAATGGAATCCATGGAGCAATTAGAATTGAACGGACTATTGCTGCACCCCACGTGGATGAATCTCACAAACACAACGTTGAACGGAAGAATCCAGACACAAAAAAGTAGACTGCGTTGTTTCATGTTTCGTGAGTTCAAAAATAGGAAATTGCATCCGTGGTGCGGGGAGTGAGGAACAAGGGAGGGGACGAGAGGGAAACTTCTGCAGGAAAGGTCATGTTCTGCTTCTTGGTCTATGTCATCACACGAGTGTGTCACTTTGTGACAATTCATGGAGCTGGACGCGAGTTTTGCATTTCCCTGTATTCTATTATGCTTCAATAAGTTTTACGCGGTTAGGATTATTTCATCAGGAAAATTCTTAAGTATGAATTTTCTCTAAGGAAAATAAGTTTTGGCAAATGGTATTGTGGTGGGTTGGGTTGATATGTTGAGGTCCTAAGCCCCAGCACCTGTGACCGTGACCCTATGTGGAAATACGGTCTTTGCAGATGTAATCAAGTTACGTGAAGTCATGCTGGATAGGGTGGTCCCTAAATCCATGGGCTGGTGTCCTTATGAGAGAGAGGCTTGGCCACACCGACACATGGAGAAGTCCATGCAACATGGAAGCAGAGAATAGAGTGGTGTAGCTACAAGTCAAGGAATGCCAAAGACCGCCGGGAATCATCGGAAGCTGAGAGAAACCATAGAACAGATTATCCCTCGTGGTCTCCAGAGGGAACCAACCTTGCCAGCACCTTGATTTCTGACTTCTTGCCTCTAAAACTGTGAGACAATACGTTCTCGTTGTTTTAAGCCTCCTGGTCTGTGACAATTGTTATGGCTGCCCCAAGAAATCAAGATAAGCGCCAAATTCCAAGAAGGATTACTTTTTGATCCCCGCTCAGCCTCTCGGTCGAAGGTAAAGAATGTTCCCAAGCAGCGGTTAAAATTTAATCTCTCGATAACCTTCTTGGTTCCAGCCAAGAACAGGGCCTCTCCCTACTTTCCATTGCAAATGACGGGATCAATCCGTTCCTGTGGAAGTCACGTACAGAGCGTGGAGTCTGAGGAGGGAGGAGAAGGTGAACGAAGGGAAGAAATGCGGCAGTTTTCAGATATATCGTTAATCCCAATTTTTAGCTGTTTATGTTATGCGAAGATATTATTGCTTTTTTAACTTAGTTCCTTCCTCATTGCATAATAATTTAGGTTTACTTTACGAAAATTTATAAAACACATGAAAGCAAACAAAATACATGAAAACTACCCATTACCCACACCCAAAGACGCCCACCATTCGTATTTTGGTATATTGCCTGCCAGGCATTTTTCTTTGCCCGTATGTACATTTTTTTTATCAGAAAAATATCATCCCTTCCTAATTGTCTACATATCTTCTCTTCCTCTTTACCAACAAACATAGATTTTTAAAAATACTCCTGAGACCCATTCTTCTGCCCACACACACGTTTCTGCTTTTGTTTTTCATCACACAGTCCTCGCCCTGGGCCCCTTCCTGTGACCAACCCATTCTTTCACACAAGCAGTCAATTCTCTCTCCAGCCCTAAGTTCACATGGGAAGGCCTGGATTTCATCTCAAACAGTACAAAGGGAAAGGGTGTTTTCCAAAGACTTCTTTTGGTGTGGTTGCTGCTTTTCCAGCAAATATCAGACTTGCCTTCTCTTTGAGATCTCAGGAGCTGAGGGCTAATTATGCACCTCTGTTCAGGACATGATTATCCTCGACATCAGGGCAAAGAACTGGTTTTAGGATCTTCCTTCACACTCCACGTCCTTACTTCCCTTCCCTGTCCCCTGCTAACATCCATCCTAACGTGTGATTTGTGTCCTGGAATATTGTGATGGATGCTTTGTATTTGCATCTCCAGATCGACTCTCCGTTTCCCTTGGCCCAGCTCCGGGTCCCTGGAGGCTCATCTGTAGGATGGGCATCACCGGTGAGCTTGCCCTCTGGCTTCTAATTGGGTTTGGCCAATAGGAAGCACTGTCAGGAGATCCAGAAGGTGGTGGGAAAGAGAAGCCAGAGAGCGAGGTGCTCTGCTGGGGCAGGTGTTGGCTCCTGTGACGTGGCCTTCTCCAGGCACTTGTCTCCGCCCAGCCAGCCCCTTCAGGCGTAGGGCACGTTAGGTCACATGGCTGTTCCTCCTCCAGGTCACTTCACAGTCCTCACCGGTTGTTTTCCTAACCCTGCCCACCCCTTTGCAAATACAGCTCATCCTCAATTTAGGATGGGCTTTTGCCCCGATAAACCCATTGTAAGTTGAAACTATCCACGTCAAAAAATGCGTGTAGGGGCACCTGGCTGGCTTAGTCTGTTAAGCCTCAGATTTCAGCTCAGGTCGTGATCTCACGGCTGGTGAGTTCGAGCCCCACATGGGGCCCTATGCTGACAGCTCAGAACGTGGAGCCTACTTCAGATTCTGCGTCTCCCTCTCCCTCTCTCTCTCTCTCAAAAATAAACAAACATTTAAAAAATAAAAAAGTAAATAAATAAGTGCATGTAATACACCTAACCTACCCAACATCATAGCTTAGCGTAGCCTTCTTTAAACATGCTCTGAACACTGACATTAGCCTACAGTTGGGCAAAAGCATCTAACACGAAGCCTGTTCCGATAGCAACGCATTGTTTCCACAGTATCCCTCCCTCACATCTCCGTCCCCAGTGAGGACCTGCCTCCGGCTTCCTGCTACCACATGCAATACCACAATAAATCCAAAGTTTCATAAACTTTTTAACTGACATTTTTTCAGTTCTTTTTCTGGTCTCAGTTTTGACTTTATGCCAAGCACAGTCATTTTATGAGTAAATCATGTCACATAAACCTCAAGTCTGTGTTGCTTAATTAAACATAGTGACCCTAAACCCATAAATAATGGCTTTAAAATGTGTTTTTTCCCCCTGATTTTCTCCCTTCGGTCATAAATTGCATAATAAAAATGAATGACAAGAATCCCACAGGTTATCATATAGTGAGCACTTTGACGTGCTGGGTTTTGTCCTGAGCCTGGTGTGAGCTTTAGCTCATCCACAGAATGTGGAACCAGCTCGGACCGGCTTTTGAAAGCCAATTGTTAAATTTTCAAGAATTTTGTAAGCTGGTTACTAAACGCAGCAATCACTAAAAATTAGATTCTGTGAACGCCCCATTAAAGAAATTGCATTAAAAACAACTGTAATAAAAACTCACCATTCACGTATTTCTAAATTATTTTACTACCTTCAACTATTATCTAGGTTCAAGTTAGGTCTATTGTATCTGTACCATGGAAATACTGTATAATGGTGCACATCTCTTCCAATTCCACGTTCAAATGTGTTACACTGGTATCTTGGACATCATCTGTGGCGGGGGGCAGTGCATATTTGCACCATGGAAATTAGCAGACGCTACAAATCGAAGAGTCCTCCCCGCCCCCGCCCCCCCCCCCCCCCCCCCCCCCCCCCCGTCCTCGCTCCCAACCCGGAGTTACTTGTTAAGCATTTACCAGCACACCACTGCACTTGACCATCGCGACAGTCCTGTGGGATTGGTACTTTTTTCATTTTATAGATGAAGAAGTAAGGTTTAAAGGAGACAAATAGCTATCCTAAACCCTAGAGTTAGTGGAAGGTATAGAGGCAGGAGTGCAATGATAATGCGGATAACCCCAGGCCACTCCCTCCCAAAGGTGTCATGGAACCATAGACGAGGTAGCTAGGTCAGATTTTGTTGGATAGCACCCTTGTGCAGACAAGGAGACCAGACAGAGGGGATACAAGTCTGCCCAGGCTTACAAGAATGGCTGTTCCAGAAAATACCATGGCCCCAGACAGGATCTGATTGGCCCTGCCTGGGTCACATAGCTGCCCCTGCTTCAATCCTGTGAGTCAGTCCAGCGTGGCTGCTGGGCGTGCCACCTGCCCCCGTGGGTAAAGGAACCAAGGCCGGAGGGCTCACCGAGCAGACACGCAGGGGGTGTCTACAGCCTTCTTACCTGGCCCCAGCCAGCGGGACCACTGGGACACGCACGGGGACAAGTAGGATCAGAGTGCTAATGGTGACCGCTTTCCTAGTCCTCAGAATGTGCATCACACATCCTGAGTCATTTCATGTAATAACCCTGGGAAGTACAGGCTGTTATTACCATCATCACCCTCCCTTTGCAGAGGAGATAACTGAGGATCAGAGAGGCCGAGAAACTTGCCCCACATCGGCAGCTAGTGAGGGGCAAGGCCCGGATGGCGGCCCCACGGTCTGTCTCACCTGCCTCCACGCTGCCTGGCCTGGCTGCACGGCTCTGCCGGACCTGCCTCACGGCGCTGGCGACAGGACCAAATTAGACAACAATGCCTTGGAGAACCGCGGAAGCTCTATAAAAATGGGTCCCTCCTCTGTTTCCGTGTCATCCTTTATGTTGGAATCAAGGCAGCGATACAAAAGCAGATGTGGGGCACGTTGTAGGTCAGCCTGTCCTCCCTAGCTCCTCTCCAGTGTTCCCACCGGGAGAGTCACCCCCTGGCCGTAAGCCACGTCTACAGACGGGCTCCGGCAAACCTTAAACAGGTAACTTAGGAGAGGCAATAATGCTTTGATTAGACCTCCAGTAGGGGCTGCGTGTTCTCCAGGGGCGGGGGGCTTTGCGAGGGGCCCAGAGGGGCGGGGAAATCTTGCACGTCGATGAAGGACAGCTGAGGCAAGCGGGACTCAGGTGGAGAGGAGGCGGGAGCCTGTTGAAGGCGGGGGTGGGGTGGGAGGGGTGCTGCAGGGCGGAAGGAGGGCTCTGAGGATGGGAGAGGCACTACCCAGGAAGTGGCAACCGGTGCCAGGGTGACTCTTCAGAACCTCAGCCATTCGAATCTGCGTGAGCTGGAAGGAGCTGCCCGTTGTACAGACGAGGACACTGAGGCCCAGACCTGCTCTGAATCAGGCTGTTGTGGCCGCTTTTCTGGCTCACCAGGGGACTTCGGTTGACGCCTCAATTCCCTAGAAGTGCTCTTCCAGGAGGGTTTCCCTTGCCTGGGGCAGACACAGGGAGCCGCCACCAGAGATGCAGGGGTGCAAAAAAGGACACAGGCAGAGAAGACACAGGATGCCCAATGAGATCTTCCTGGAGCGCTTTCCTGCCCGCCACTGTTCCAGCTCCATGGGGAGCTGTGTCCGTGTGCGTGTTACTTTCCCAAAGAAACTCCAAAGCCCTCTGCCTGGTGGTCAAGACCTCCCTCCTCCCCTGCTTGCCACCCTCCTGCCCTTCCTTGCCAACAAGGGCAACACCGCCTACCCCAGGACCCAGAGCTGCGTTTGCCGTGGCCGACGGCCTGTGTTTTACATTCTGTCTTCACCGCTGGCTTCTCAGCTCCAGGAAGGGCTCTCAGGTAAGACTTGTTAGTGCTCAGGGAGGCTTTTACCCACCTACTGGCAAGTTCTTCTCCCTTCCACTGCATGGCTCCTGCAAAGCTTCTTGCCCACCACATGACTTTGGCCAAGTCCCTTCCCCTCTCTGGGCTTCATTGTCCTCATCGGGGAAACGAGGGCAGGGGACAGATGATGTGATTACTAAGGTCCCTCTTAGAACTATCTTTCCACGAAATTAGGCGTAATACCAAATGGCAATCCCCCGTGTTTCTGCAGCCTTTTATAGTTCATAAAGCCCTTACTCATCCTTCTCATTCAGCAGATTGCCCTGGAAACAAGATTTGCCTACAGTTAGACCAGCTCTCCGGAGTCCCAGCCCCAGGGAGGTCCCAGCAGGAAGGGCGGTTCCAGGAACTGGCCCGCCTGGGCTTACCCTGAGGCCCTGAGAAGGACTGTCTGACTGTCTGTCCCTCCGACTCAGGCTGCCCTTCTCTGAGGCCTGGCAGGGAGTCCAACTGAGAGTGGCCAGACCAGTAAAGCCACCTTCTTGCATAATCCAGGCAAGGCAGGGCCCTGAACTGAGCAGTGTAGGCATCTAGGAAACACCTAGTTCTGAACAGAACTTACGTAAACCGTTCCAGGAGCCCTGCGTAGTTCACTGCCTTATTCATTCAACAAACACATCTTGAACATCTAGGATGGGACCTCGCTGGGTGAGGCACTTAGGAGAAAAAAATGGGCCTCCTTCTCTTAAGGAGCCCACCATGGGGGAGAGAGCCCAGAACGGATGCATCCAACACGACCCATCACTCTTTAGCTTTGGGACCCTACAACACTGTGTACCCTCTGAACCTGTTTTCTCACTGGCCAAATGGGGTCAATGACATCCTGCCTTTTGTCTCATCTTCTGCAGCTCCCCACATTCTCCAGAACAATCTCTGTTTCACAAATACCCCAGACTCTTTAAAAAAATCTTTTTTTAAATTTTATTGTTAATTTTTGAGAGAGAGAGAGAGAGAAAAAGCTTAATTCGGGGAGGGGCAGAGAGAAAGGGGGAGACACAGAATCCAAAGCAGGCTCCAGGCTCTGAACTGTCAGCACAGAGCCTGATGCGGGGCTCGAACTCACCAACTGTGAGATCATGACCTGAGCTGAAGTGGGACACTTAACCAACTGAACCACCCAGGCGCCCCATGAATACACCACACTCTTAATGCTTGCATTGCTTTACATCAGTGCTCCCACTGCCTGGGATGCCCCTTCCCATGTATGTCCCCAAAATACCTGCTCAACGCCAGCATCTAGCACGGTCCAAAGCATAGTTAAAGATGAATAAATATTTGCTCCGTGAATAAATCCCACAAGATCAAGTGTCTCCCCCTCACTGCCCTCCCTCTCCGTGCCCCCTGCTCCCCTTCTGTCTCTCCCTTGGCCATACCTGATCTTCAGGGCAGAACAATTATTTGTTCCTCTCTCCCATTAAACTGCAAAATCCTCCTGGGCAGACACCGTGAATGACACAGAACATTAGTGTTTAGTAAACAATAGTAAAAGTGAAAAACAAGTTGGCCGGGAAAGGCATTATTATCTTCCTTTTAATAATGACTCTTAGGTTCTGAATAAACCCCCCAAGGAATTTTTTGAATCATCCTGGAAGGTCATGCAACTTGCCTAATCGCGCAGGGCCCCAGGCAGCCTCATTTTCTGACCTGAATCTGAGCTGTCAGACCACAGTTCTAGGCGTTAAGGAAAAAGTACTTATTTCACAAATCCTAAATGCAGGTGTTCCAACATCTCGCATATTGGGATACATTTTTCTTTCTTTAGTTGTACATAAAATAATGGTGATGTCTCTTATAAGTGGTGTATCCTTTGATCTGATGAAGTACGTTATCAGTTGTAGTTGGGAAAACTGAAAGCAACCTGTATTTGGCAGCTATCAATTAAATAAATGAAGGCACTTTTATGCAATTGAATAACACAAGATAATGATAAAACTGCTAATAATTATGGTTAATTACAAATTATGGGTATTTATGTGTATGGATAAAAGCCATTTGTGAGATTTTGCTTTGCTAACAAAATTTAGCTTCAATCTGATTCCATTTTTGTTTGAAAAACACTCTGGATTGATAGCCCCCCTAGTGTATGTGAGGATCACCTGACACTAATAAGATTAGAGCTGTTCTTTTTTCACAGCTGAGTTAATTACTCCTAAAAATAGCAATTCCAATGTTATTTTTTTATTTGGTTATTTGGAAATACTTTCTAAAATATTTTTTAAGTGTTTATTTTTGAGAGAGAGAGAGAGAGAGAGAGAGAGAGAGGAGACAAAGCGTGAGCAGAGAAGGGGCAGAGAGAGAGGGAGACACAGAATCCGAAGCGGGCTCCAGGGCTCTGTGCTGACAGCTCAGAGCCGACACAGGGCTCGAACTCACAAACTGCAAGGTCATGACCTGAGCTGAAGTTGGATGTTCAACCGACTGAGCCACCCGGGCGCCCCTATTTGGAAATACTTTTTTTTTTTTAATTCTTTTTAAAGTAGGCTCTGTGCCCATTATGGGGTTTGAACTCATGACCCTGAGATCAAGAGTCACGTGCCCTATTAACTGAGCCAGCTAAGCGCCCCTTCCTTAATTATTTACTTATAAGTTTATTTTGAAATCATTTCTTACAGAAAATTTGCAAGAGTGGCACACAGAACACTTGTATACCCTTCTCGTGCATTTCTTTTTCTCCCTCCAGCTGGTCTCCTATATTTGTGCTCACAAAGTTTTTTATGAAACAGTTGAGAGTAGGTTACCTATAGCATGTCCCTTTAACTGTTAGAATTTTATATTCATTTCTTACGAACAAGGATATTCTCTTAGCCACAGGCCAAAAGCAAATTCCAGACATGGGAGATTGATACAATACTTTCTTCTGAGCTACTGTCCATCCTGCAACCTAATCAATTATCCTCATTAGGTCCATTACAGGAACTTCTTTTTCCGTGTTCAGAACCCAGTTCAGGGCAGTGCACTGCTTTTGGCCGTCACGTCTTTTTGTCTTTATCTGGAGCAGTTCAGCAGACTTTCTTTGTCTTTCATATCAATGACAGTGTTTTAGAACAGAGGCTCGTATTTAAAAAAAAATTTTTTTAATGTTTATTTCTGAGAGAGAGCGGGAGGCTGAGTGTGAGCGAGGGAGGGCAGAAAAAGGAGACGCAGACTCCGAAGCAACCTCCATCCAGGCTCTGAGCTGTCAGCACAGAGCCTGGTGCGGGGCTCGAACTCATGAACTATGAGATCACGACCTCAGCCGAAGTTGGACGCTTAACCGACTGAGCCACCCAGGTGCTCCACAGGCCTGTATTTCATAGGATGCTCCTCGATTTAGGTTGTCTGATGTTTCCTTATGATTTCATTCAGGTTATGCACTTTCGGTTGGAAAACTGCATAAGTGATACTGTGTCCTTCTCAAGGTATCACATCTAGAGACCCATGACGTCTGTCTGTCCCTTGGTGGTGATACTAACTTTCATCACTTTCTTGTCACTTGTGCCTTCTTCACAGTGCAGTTTTTGTTTCTCCTTTTGTAACTAACAAGTAATTTCTGGGAGGACACTTTGAGACTGTGTAAATTTCCCATTCCTTATCAGACTTCTTCCCTAGCTCCTGTGTAGAATCCACTGATGAATCTTGACCCCATTTTTACTACTTAATATAGTGACAAAGGGTGATTGTTCTGATGTAATCATTTCTGCTACATTAATTGTAAGGAAGAGCTCCTCCTAAGTTATTTGCTTATTATCAAAACGGGCTGTAAAGGCTTATTTGATTCAACAGGTTACCGGCCATTACTGTCTATATTTATCGTGATGCTCAAAATGGTCTAGGTTTGACCAGTAGGAGCCCATTCACGCTGGCTCTTGAGCCTTTTCACATGTCCCATGTACTTTTTCTTTTTCTTTGTTGTTGTTGTTGTTTTTTTTTTTTTTTTTGAGCATTTCCTTCTGGCTTTTCTTTCTGGCACAACAAGGTGTTTCAGGCTAATCTTGTACCTTCTATGCCCCAGCCTTGGAATCAGCCATTTCTCTGAGGGGCCACCTGGTTTTAGTGGCTAATGGCATTTAGAAAGGAAGAGTGTTCTACGCACCAAATCTGAGTGTGTACGGGCATTCCGTTTTCTTCCTTTCAGTTATCTGTGTCTTCTACTTTAAAACACAAACATATAGTCCTTTATAATAAGGAGGAAAAAGCCTAAAGTTATTTTTACATTATTTTCAAAAACAAAAACAACCAAAAGACAGTAGACTTTTACAAATCGCCTTGGTTCCTGAGGACAGTTTGCATCACACGTTGTCCTGGACACTAGGAATACACGTGGCTCACGGGCAGGGTCCCGATGCTGTCACCAGTAGAAGAAGGCTGGTGATATGTGGACGCGTGCACAGGTGCTTTCTCATAATATAAGCCCCCTCTGCCTTGACTGGGGACCAGGCAATGATGTTTTGTGAAACTACTTACCAGGTTGATCAAACGCTAAGCGTTCTTGTGTAGCGATTTCTATTTCGGAATGTTCTGTTCAGTGTGGCAGAGCGTGGCTATTTGAAATTCTTGCTGCAAAGATGTTACAGCTGCTTTAGACAAAAGGCTGACAAATCTCTGTCACCACCTCCAAGGCACAGGGAGAGAACTGAAGGGAAAGGGAGGGCCCCTCTTCTGGAGAATAAAGTGGAAAAACACTTCTCTGGGAATGCAGGAGGGGGGAGGGCTGGTGTTTCACAGGTAAAGGGACATTTTTGAGCCATTCTACATGGTTTTTTTAATAACTTTATTCTGGTTGTCAAATTAATACGTGCTGAATCTGAAGGGGAAAAAAACCCAGAAAAATATAAAGAAGAAAAGAGCAGTCTCTCCAAATCCCTCTCCCAGACGATAGACTGCCAGTATTTTTGGCATATTCTCCTTCTAGCCTCTCTTCTAAGCATGAGATCAGTTGTACATATTTGAGCTCATGCTGTTTGTATAATACCCTCTCTTCCTCCTCTCAGTTGGTATGCTGCAAGGATTCTCCCACATAATTAAAAGGCACATTATAAAGCAAGTTGCAGGATAAGACATATAGTCTAGTTACCAGGGGGGAAAAAAAAGCACAAGCCAAAATAATGTGTATTTGCTAAGCACACATGGAAAGTATTTTTGTGAAGCTCTGAATGGACACATTTCAAACTCAAAATAGTGGTTATCTTGGGGGAGACAGAGGGAGAAGAAAGAAACTGGTGCAGGAAAACAAGGGAGGTTAGCTTTCCCTGCAATGCCCAACTTGGAAAGAGAGAGAGAGAGTTTCTAGCACATAATCAAAATTATTTTTGAGTTAAGTTTCATTGTAGGTATCATTATATTGTTTAATATTATATGTCAGCATATTATTTTTTAAAACTTATTTTGCGCAAGAGGGAGAGAGCGAGCAGGGGACGGGCAGAGAGAGAGGGAGAGAGAGAATCCCAGGCAGGCTCCGTGCTGTCAGTGCAGAGCCCGATGTGTGGCTTGAACTCACAAACCATGAGATGATGACCTGAGCTGAAGTCAAGAGTCAGACGCTTAACCCCCTGAGCCACCCAGGCACCCCAGGCTGCACCTTATTTTAGCCTTCCTGCTAAGATGGGGCATCAGAATTTTTTCAAAATTTTAACTATTCTCAGGAATTTAGTGGTGAACTTCTCTGGGTACAAATCTTTGTCTTAATCTCGGGTAACTTCCTCTGCATGAATTCCTACAAGTGGAATCCTTAGACCGTGTCCATCAAGTCACACTCCTCTGAGCACTGCATGTTCATGTCCACCTCACCGCATCTTCACAAGCACTGAGTATTATGACTTTTTAGATTCATAACTAATTTGGTGCTGACTCATTTACTTTTAATGAGTATTTCTCCACTACTAGTGTATCTACTTTTTTAAATATATATTCATTAGCCATTTTCTCTGAGGAAGAATGTTTCTTAATTGACTTTAAGTGAAGAAGAAAAGCAAAAGCTCTTAAAGGAGGAAGCAATGGGGATATATACCTTGAATGGCATTTGTCTTTGTTTTTGGAGATTTCTTCCTTTCATTGCTTGGGAGAAGGAAAAGCTGAGAAAAAGCACCTTGGGGGTCAGAACAACAGGAGTGACATCAGCTGTGAGTCACCCTAAAGCTCATAAAGTTAATCTTCCTAAAACTCAGCTCTGGTTATATCACTGACCCGCCCACACCTTCATTTTCCCATCACCTGTCAAGAGAAAGTTCTCCTCGGTGGAACCCGGTCCACCTTCTCAAGCACGTTCCCCGCATCGGGTGCACATGTCATATCCTCCATTTGATGGACTAGGTGCCATTCTTCAAACACACAGCCCCAGCACTAATCTTTCTTTTGTTCACACTGTTACTCCCTCTACTGCAATACGCTGTCTGCTTGACCCCCTCCCCAGTCTTCTCTTCCTTCAACAATTCCAAAGGCCACCTCTTCCTCAAGCAGGATTTTGCTCGTGCCCTAAAATTCAAGTGACTTGTCATTACTTTTAACTTCTATCTTTTCTTGAGGCAGGAGTTAGGGCCAAGCTTCCAACCCTAGTTTGTTGATTTCTCCTGCTTTCTACATGGTGCATTCGACAAATTATTTTTTCTAATTTTTTTTTTTTTTTTTTAGAGAGAGAGAGAGCACGAGCAGGGGAGAGGAGCATAGAGAGAGGGGGGAGGGAGAGAAAATCCCCAAGCAGACTCTATTCTCAGCATGGAGCCCATCGCGGGGCTCGATCCCACAACCCCGGCATCATGACCCGAGCCAAAATCAAGAGTCCACCGCTCAACTGACTGAGCCACCCAAGCACCCCATGGGAAAATTATTAAGGAATCTGAGTCTCTGATTCCTTTTTCAGAAAGTTAAATGAGAACATGCAAATAAGGTATGCATAGTTCCTGGCACATAGTATAATGTTCAAGAAGTTAGCTTCTGTCTAACTTTATTTTGCCTTGCATGCGTATAATTTCCATACCATCTACAGCTCCCTTCTAGAATATAAAGGCCTTGCAGGGAGGGCCCCAGTCCTTGCCCTTTTATAAGCCCTCTACATCTCTACATTCAAGTCTCCAGCACAATGCCTTGCCATCAGTAGATATTCAATAAATATGTGTTGAATTTGTAGAAGATTAGAGGCAAATCATTGAGAATTTACTTCTGACCGAAATTTAATAGGGAAGTAAAGGAACTGTACATAGTCTCTATAATAAATTTACTGAGGAAGTAAAGAGAAATGAATATGAGCTTGGGCTGCAAGACAGCTCTTCCACTCTCGGGCTATAAGACACGGGGGAGGCCATTTACTTCATGTAAAAGCCCCAGTTCTGTGTCCGTGAAGGAGATATTAACAGAACTGACCCCGTGGAGTTCCTGGGAAGGAGCAAATGACATCGACATAGAGCGGACGGCACCAGGCACACGATCAGCACTCATGAAAACTAATGATCACCTTATGGATACAGAAACAGGCAAAGACAAGTTTCGGCAGAATTCACGTTATTGAGAAGACATTGAGGTACGTACTGTGCTAGATCATACTTTTTTTACGTCCCTAAGAAGGCTCTTCACTTATAATATTTGTTCAAAATTTGCATGTTTAATGTTTTTTAGAAAAGAAATATTTTACAAACAAGGAGTGAAAGGTTTTCACCAGTAGGAATCGTCTGGGATTGATGAAAGTGCCAGAACGGCATCATCTCCGGTTTTACAGAAAGCGTGCACCTTGCCGCTGGGATGGCAGAACCGTGCTACAATTTCATTGCCATCACTCGTGTGGTGAACACGTACTACGTGCCAGGCATTCAACAATGCATACACAGAGAGCAAAGGGCAGTCAATTAAAAAATGGTTTGGGGGCACCTGGGTGTCTCAGTCCGGTAAGCGTCCGACTTCAGCTCGGGTCATGATCTCACGGTTTGCGAGTTCGAGCCCCGCGTCGGGCTCTGTGCTGACAGCTCAGAGCCTGGAGCCTGCTTCGGATTCCGTGTCTCCCTCTCTCTCTCTCTGCCCCTCCCCCGGCTTGTGCTCTCCCTCTCTATCTCTCTCAAAAATAAATAAACATTTTAAAAAATAAAAAAAAGCTTTCAAATTAACTACTACTTTTTGTACTAGAACTAAAACAGTAATCATGAGATTTTCACATGTACAGTGCTTCCAAATTTGAAAGAAATGGAGTGTTTCTCCATGGTGTCAATTCCCACGTGCTGAATAAAGTCAGCAGGTAAACATGGCTCTGGGTTTTTAAGGAAAGAGGATACTGTATGCAACATAGCCATCCATTTATAGGAAGGAAGGAAGGATGGAAAGAGAGAGCGAGAGAGAGAGAAGCATCAGGTCTGGCCTACACGTAAATAAATCAGGAAGATACCTTCTCTTCCCATTAATAAGCAGGTGTCCTGCTCAAAATCCTCCAATGGCTTTCCGTTACCATTGGAAAAAAATTCCAAACTCTAACAATGATGTAGTGGATGGTGTGGGTTGCCTATATAATCATCACTCCCTCCCTTCCCAACTACACCCTGTGTTCATCCACATAGACACGTTCCCCACCCCCCACCCCCAGTTTTGGAGGGAATTTGGGCTTTCTAAAGCCCCCGGACAAGGCAGTCTGTGGTAGTTACCACGGGCCACTCTTGGCAAAGGAGCCTGTTGCTCTCGTCACTGCTGACAGCCCCCCTGTGACCATGAGGAGAGCTTCTCGTGAGGCCGAGAATGACAGAACCACGAGCTGAAGGTTCTGGCTCCACGGATTCAGGCAACTCTGAAGCCACCCACCTCTGAGCCTCTTGTAAAGTTAGATCGGAAATTTCTTTATCATTGAAGGCACTTCGAGTCTAGGTTTTGTAGCTGACAGCAGCCAAAACAAGCCAGTGCTTACACGCACTTGAAGGCCTTCACACGTGGCGCCTCCTTGTCCTGCCCTGGACCTCGCCGCTCGCTCTCAATGCTTTTAAGCCCCGTTCCTCTCTCGCTTCCTCGCATGTGTCTTGCCGTGTCTCCTCCAAGGGTTCCCGCACCCATGTCTCTCATGGGCTGGCCGGTTGCTACGCATCGTCAGGCCTTAGCCTAAGTGTTATTTTCTCCGGGAAGGCTCAGCTGACCCTTCCAATCTTGAGGTGAGCTAGACATCGTCCTCTGGGACGTAATTATATGTTAGGAAGATGACCTGTTAATAGGGTTAATTTATTGAGGCAATGTTGTCTGGTGGGTTAACCTACCGATTCCAGAGTCAGACCGCCTGGGTTCATATCCAGAGGCTTACCTCTTAGCAGCTGGTAAGCTACTCAACCCTCCGTGTCTTAGTTTCCTCACATGTCAAGCAGGGATCACAGCACCCTCCTCATACACTGATGGGGACGTGAGGACAAATGGGTTAGTATGGGAAAAGCAAGTCATGTCTAGCGTGCAGTAATGGTTATCATTGGCATCATTGCTAGAGAGGCAGCCTAGCAGGAAAAGGATAGAAAACCCAAGCCCCATGCCTGGGTCATCAAAAAATTATCCACTTGAGCCTCGGTGTCTGCCATGGTCCTTCGGGCCTCCATTTGCTCACCAGTGAAAGTAGGTCATAAATTCCATTCTGTCATCTCTATTCATTTATTCAATAAAGTCTTCCTGAACACCAACCTTAGTATATTATGAAAGGCCCCTGTTTCTTTCTAGTGACACTTTTTTGTTTTGAAGCCTGTTTTGTCTGATATTAGCACGACCACTCCAGCCCTCTCATGGTTGTCGTTTGCATGAGGTTTTCCCATCTTTTTATTTTTTCTTTGAGTTTATTTATTTCTTTTGAGAGCGGGGGAAGGGCTGAGGGAGAGGGAGAGAGAATCCCGAGCAGGTTCCACATTGTCAGCACAGAGCCAGATGCAGGACTCGAACTCACAAACCGTGAGATCATGACCTGAGCCCAAATCAAGGATCAGATGCTTAACTTACTGAGCCACCCAAGAAGAGCCCCTCCATCCCTTTACTTTTAACCTTTTTTTAAAATGTTTTATTTATTTTTGAGAGAGAGGGAGACAGAGAGACAGAGCGTGAGCAGGGGAGGGGCACAGAGAGGAGACACAGAATCTGAAGCAGGGTCTAGGCTCTGAGCTGTCAGCACAGGGCCCCATGGGAGACTTGAACTCCTGAACTGTGAGATCATGTCCTTAGCCGAAGTCAGACACTTAATCAACTGAGCCACCCAGGGGCCCCTTAGCCTATTGGTATCTTTGAACCTAAAGTTTGTGTCCTGGAGGCACCATATAGTTGCATTTTGTTTTTTGGTTTTTTAGTCCTATCTGACTTTGGTTGGATGTTCGGGCTTGTTTTTTAAACACTGGAGACATAGGACATCTGAATGCTAAGAAAGGAGACCCAGCAGAAGGAAAGGTAGCAGATGTAGAAGAAAACAATGAATATTAATGTGGTGGGTCCTTAAGAAGGTAAGCAAGGAGAAAATCCATAGCTCACATGACAGAAGTTGCCTCCTGTAGAAGGGATCCTTCCTCTACGATGACAGAAGGGAAATAGGAAAGCATTGGTACGGGTACAAGTCTGTACCATAAGTCTGATGGTGGGAAACTCAAGTGCATGGACTTCTGGTGATTTCCATATTGCCTTGTTATCGGAGTTAAAAGATAATCTAGACGAAAATACTTCAAAAGCATTAGAGAAATACAAAGCAATGTTTTCACTTATTCAGCCCCTGATCACCCAGCGTAGAGTGGAGGAGCTTTGGATAAATGAGGCTCCAGGACAGCTGGGTTTTGATGCGCCTGGACTCAGGGAGTCAGAGGCAGGAAGGGAGATCTCCAGCATTTAGCTCGGCCTGGCCCGTGCCTTGGACCGAAGCCACGGCTGAGAAGGCCATGCGGAGAAGAGGCTACTGCAGATTTGTGCCTAATTCCTTTTCACATGAGCCTAGCCCTGCTCGCAGCATTCGCTAGCTCTGCAAAAGGAAGGCTCTGGATTTGCCCAATCATTGCACAACGTCCCGTCACGTCCACAACCAGATATTGTTGAGCGCCCTGGGTAGAGTGACCCATGGTGATGAGCACTTGGAACAGGCGAGCTAAAAAGCAAGCCTCGACTGGGCTGCATTATCTCCTCATCCTTCCAAAACCGTGCAATCCTGTGTAATCCTCACAGGCCTGAGGGGCTTCCTACTCACTCACAGCCCTGCCCACATTCTGAGTCACCCTGTTGGCTGGTTCTGTCTGTGCAGAGCACCTGAGCGGGGAGGAAGTGCTCTGGCTTAATGGGTCTGCATGGCAAATGTTCTTTTTTCCCTTTTGTCTTCTTAAAAATGTGTTTGACAAGGGGCGCCTGGGTGGCTCAGTTGGCTGAGCGTCCGACTTGGGCTCAGGTCGTGATCTCACGGTCCGTGAGTTCGAGCCCCACGTTGGGCTCTGTGTTGACAACTCAGAGCCTGGAGCTTGCCTCAGATTCTGTGTCTGCTTCTCTCTCTGTTTTTCCCCTGCTTGCACTCTACTCTATTTCTCTCTCTCTCTCAAAAATAAACATTAAAAAAAGTTAAAAAAAATTCTTTTGACAAAACACATGCTTATTGTTGAAAAAGAAAAACATGCAGATAAAAAATGTATCTCCCCCACTTCCCACCCAAAGATAAAAACCTTAACATTTTGGTATATGCCTCCTCTGGGTTATATATAATATTTTATAAAAACATTAAGTGTATATATGCACAGTATTTTAATGAAATAATGTTTTGTGAACACAAAGGCAGGAGGGGGAAATGGAGTTCAAGTGCTCTAAGATTCTTGCATTTTCTGGGAAGTGTTAAATACTCTACATGAAAGTGCACTTTATATTAACAGTAATAAGTCAAGAATGTGCATCGTAACATCTAGGGTAATCACTAAAAGAATGGTAAAAGCATATATAACTAGCAAGCTAATATAAATGGAAAATGAAGTTATAAAAAAACCAAGAAAGGAGAGAAAAAAACCTAAAAATAAATATAACAAATAGAAAACAAACAATAGCATGGTAGCTTTCAACATGAACACAGCAGTAGCTATATTAAATGAAAATGGATTAAATATTCTAATTAAAACTTAAAAACTGTCAGGTTGGACGAAAAGAAAAACAAAATGCATTATGTTGCTACAAGAGGTATCAGAGAACACTGAAAGGGTAGAAGGAAATGTATTGGAGAATACATACCATGAATGCTAACCTAAAGAAACCTAGTGCTGTGTAAAGTAGTTCTTGGGTCCAAAAGTGCTCTTAAAGATAAAGAGGCAAAGACTTCCCACAATGGTAGAATGAAGAGGACAGCAGTCCCCCCTCTATAAAAAGAGGAATTCTAAAACTGGGCTCCGAAACAACCATTTCTGGTACAGCAAGAAAAAGGCAGAAAAATTGAGAACTATTTACTCTTAACATGTTCCTAGAGCTTCAGATGAGATTGGTAGATGTCTATGGCTTTCTTGCCTTTGACTACTCATATCTAGCACGCCTCCTGCTCCTTGGGGAAGAAATGCAGCTTTATCACCCTGGAGCTGGCAAAGGAGATCAGTAACTTTGATGCCAGAAGAGGGTGAGTCTGATTGAGGAGGCAGTGGGGGCAAGAGCCCATGCTTTCCCAACTAAAAGTGATGGGATTAGTTGGGAATGGACAGGGAAAACCCACAGCTCCACTGTCCTGGTCCAGAACATAGGAACAAAACACAGATGGTAATGGCAGAAAACAGATACTAAAATAGTGAAATTAACTCCAAATATATCAGTAATTACATTAAATATTAATGGACTAAACATTACGCTAAAAGGCTCAACGTCCCTGCAAGGTAATACGAGATGGGCAGATGAGCCTATGTTTGGACCCAGCTCAGTTGCTTATATTTCCTCAAATGTAAAATGGAAATAATATTAGTACCTCTTTGGGGTACCTGGTTGGCTCAGTCGGTTGAGTGTCCAACTCTTGATGTCAGTTCAGGTCTCAACTCAGGTCTTGATCTCTGGGTTGTGAGTTCAAGCCCCACATTGGGCTCTGTGCTGGGCACGAAGTCTACTTAAAAAAACTAAACAAAACAAAAAAACCCTGTTAATATTAGTACCTCCTTCATAATGAAATGAGATTACCTGCGTAATATGCTTACTATAGTGCCTGGTATTTAGTAGTTACTCAAAAAATATTGATACCTTCTCTTATAATCTAAAATAATAATAGAGGAGCAGTGGTCAATTTCTCTAGCTCCTGTTGGCATAGGAAATCTGGGTTCATCTAGAACAGAGTTGGTAAACTACAGCCACAGGCCAAATCTAGACTGTCTCCTGTTTCGTGAAATAACGTTTTATTGGAACATATCTACATCCATTTGTTTACAAATTGTCTATGCCTACTTTTATGCTATGACAGAGTAGAAACTGTGTGGTCTATAAAGCATAAAATATTCACTAACTGTCCCTTTATAAAAAAATGTTCTCCCATCCCTGATATGGAACATGATTGAATTTACTTCCAAAACCCCAGCCTTGTTTTTATTTTTGAAACATCTTATGCCACCTTTTTGATACTAATACTTTTGATTACATTTTTTATTTTGCTATTAAAACTTTTGCTTAATACTTTTGATTCCATGTTTATCATTAGATAAATCTACTTTGAAAATAGTGGGGATCATTTAGATGTTCACTTGACAAAAGTTACAATCTTTGCTTGCTATCTAATATCCTGTCTCCAACCTTCTGCTTTACAGAAGATACCTTACTTGTGATACTTCTAAAAATCACAGTCAAAGAATTGTTGAAGGGTTGTTTAAATCCACCATCTTGCTCCACTGTTAACCGTCATGAGCCGTTTTATGTGTATTAGCTTTAGAACTCTCACATGTATGTTCGCATTTAATTGTTACCGTATTGCATCCATTTTGCAGATGAGAAAACTGAGGTTCAAAGAGATTGGTCACTTGCCAAACAGTAGGCAGTGGATGGATATTCTGATGCCTCATCTTGTGCTGCAGCCATCATATCATTTCATGCCATCTATTCCCTGAAATTTCTAGTTTTATTGAAAGAAAATCACTTTTACTGAGTGAAAAAGACAGTCCAAACCCTGACTTTGGTAAGTTGACAAAGCATATGGATGCTCTTGGAGAGACAGAACTATTAGCTCTTGGCTTACAATGCTATAAAAATTTGCAAAAGCAGGAAGCATGTAATACAAACCTATTAACATAGCACAGCAAATACCACCTGAACAGATCTCCCTCATCCAGAGAAAATCTTTGGTATGTTACTAGTGCTCAACAAATTCAACCAGTAATTCCGACGGTCAACAAAGTGCCAAGCTCTGTGTTAATCACGGGGGGGAGAAGAGTGGCCTAAAGATGATAGGACTGCAAATATGCCTTCAGAGTACTACAGTCTAGTAGGGAGCTAGATACACATACACGCATACAAACATCTACCTCAAAGAGAAAACAGGGAAATCCATAACAAATAGTACAAAGTTCATCTACTCTGGGAGTTCAAAATGGTTTATTCTGACTTGGCTGGATCCAAAGACTTCCCAAAGAAAAGGAAATTGGAGCTCACCACTTTGCTAGAGATTACCCATTTCCCCTGGTGATCTACTTCCCTCCCCCTCTTCATTCTGCTCTGTGCCCCAAGAGGCTAACCTTTATGGAGTACATAAGTATGTTCCTATGCTCCTGGGTTAATTTGAATTTGGACAAATGGGTGGCTTCAACAGGAAATGGAAGGATAAGAGGACAGAGACGTTGGGGGTATTCATCCCTCAGCTTCCATGCTGCCAAGCCTCGGGTTGACACAGTCTAGTGTCCTCTACCAAGGGGAACGATCCTTATCAGGTGACTTCTCCCCAGTGTAGGAAAATCTCCTTCTGTTGTGCCCTAAGGGTGACAGCAGCTCTCTGCTATTGATTGGTAAGGGCCTCTTAGCCTTCCTTGGTTTCCCTTAACTCTGCCCACACCTTTGAACCGATCCCTATTAAACTCACCCCAGTGACTCCTTTAGAGTCTTCCATCTGTTTCCTGCCGGGACCCTCGGATATACCCTTGAAGAAATATTAATAGCTATATAATACATAGTTTAAGAATATGGACTTTGGGGGCACCTGAGTGGCTCAGTTGGTTAAGTGTCTGACTCTTGATTTTGGTTCAGGTCACGATCTCATGGTCAGTCATGAGATTGATCCCCACAGTAGGCTCCGTGCTGGGCATGAAGTCTGCTTAAGATTCTCCCTCTCTTTCTGCCCCTCCTCTCCCCATGCTCGCTCTCTCTCTCTCTCTCTCTTTCTCTCTCTCTTAAAAAAAAAGGAATATGGACTTTGGAGTCAAATGAAACTGTATTTCGATCCTAGCTTCACTAGGTACAGGTCACTGTAAGGTCTTGGACTACTTCCTTAACCTCTTTGAACTATAATTTCTGCATCTATGTAATGAGGACAAGAGTCCCTAACACATAGGTTGTTGTAAAGATTAAACGAGATAATATATGGGAAATGCTAACTACTCCGTGAATGGCAGTATTAGTATCCCTGCTGCCTGATAAGGAATGGAGACAAGTGTAAGTGGCAAATGCAGGGAGGTGTGGAAATGCACGGAGCTTCCTATGGTGAGGTCTAGGTTACCAGTGAAGAAAACCCTTCTGGGGACCCAGCAGGAAGACACCCCCAGCTTCCATGGCTCACTTGGGACCTGCTACAAATTTTCAAAACATAAACAAGAAAGAAATCCAATAGCTTTCTTCTGATTGTCCATGTGAGACCCCAGAACTCATGTTCCCAGCATCCCCATCTTTTTTCCTTCCCTTCCCAGCATCCCCTTCCTTGTTCCCTCCCCAAGAGTCGTAGCAGATGAGCATTCTCAAGTCTGTTCTGAGAACATGGTGGACGGAGAGCAGGAGGCGTTCTCCTCAGGACTGCCAGGGGCAAGGGTACCTATAGCTTGGGGCCCAGAAGAAGAGAGGGCAACCCTAGCTGTCTTTTAGTAGCTGTAGGGAAACAAAAGGGGGTGACAGCTACAGGCCTCTGGCTTTATTTAACTTGTCTGCCATCTTCCATTTCTGTCTTCTCTTCTGACCACTGAATCTGGCTTTGCTAAAGTTCTGTGAATTAGTTGTCTACATTTGTATGTCTATGCATTTATTCATTCTAGTCACTTCTTCATTTGCCCGTTCATTCTTTCTTCCATCCTTCCAACCATTTATTTATCGATCCATCGATTCATTCATTCTCTCATCGGTTCATTCACTTATTCAAGGACACATCCATCTATTTATTCATTCATTCATCCATCAAGATAATATTCATCGAGTACCTTCTTACTACCATATGTCAGGCCCAGTGCAGGCTGTGTGTGGACAGGAATGACTTCTCTCTTATATTCACCATTGGATCCCCAGTACCTAGAAAGATGATTAGGGGGTTACCAAGATGAGAATGAACAATCCCACAGAGGGTTGAGCATTTGAAGATGCATGGTGTGTCATGAAAGGGGATGGTTTGCCTGCACCCATAGGAGGAGTTCCTTTTGGCTGGAGCACAGGGTTTGTAGGGGTCGGGAGGCCCAAGGAAGAAGACAGGCAACAAGGCTGCCTTGTATGAACGTCAGGCCAAGGAGTTTGGTTTGATTCAGTGGGCATCAGGCAGTCCACCTGCCTTTAATTAGGGGAATGTTCAATGTCTTTTAGGAAGATAATTGGTGAGAGATAGAAAACCAAAGGCCAGGAGACCAGCAAGAAGGCTTAGGCTGAGGTCATGTTGATGGAGACGAAGAGGCAGTATTTGAAGCACGTTTCCAAGAAACGTTTGACAAGTCATATCTCTAAATCCCATCTAAAATTTTTTTACAAACACCAAGCTTTGAGGGAAAAACACCTTTACTTTGTGTTCTCCTTTCTCGGAGCACATTAAAGATATCTTCCAATCCAGAATGTTATTTACTGTGTGGGTCCTCAAATGGTGGTGGGCTACATCACAGGCTTATCTGCAGGCTCGAGAGTAATGAAGCTTTGGGCTTAAAGAGATTTTTCACTTTCAGCTCCTTCCTGATAGAATCTTCGAGATGCTCTCATTTTTGGAAATGAGAGGCACAAAGAGAGGCCCGCTGAGGTTCAGTGCCTTCTCAAGGTCACACAGCTTGAGAGAGCTGAGTCTAGAACCCAGAATCCCCCACTGACAAGCAACCCTAGCCTTTCTGCAGTACCATCAAATGAATACGGACAACTGTGTTTACATTAAGACTACAGCTTTGGTAAAAATTACAGATAGGGTCTACCAAGAAAATAATTGCTGTGTTAGAGCCGTTTTTCCATAAAATTCCTTTGACAAAGCTTTAACATGTATTTAATGATTACAAACTTAATACATATACATTCAACAAATGAGCCGTGGTGTCACAGTCATCAAAAGGGGGATATCTAGGGGCTCTTGGGTGGCTCAGTCAGTTAAGCATTGGACTTCGGCCCGGATTTTGATCTCACAGTTTGTGGATTCGAGCCCCACGTCGGGCTCTGTGCTGGTGATGTGGAGCCTGCTTGGGATTCTCTCTCTCTCTCTCTCTCTCTCTCTCTCTCTCTCTCTCCCCCTCTCTCTTCTCTCTTTGAAGTCCTTCCAGGTGGTGGCCCCCTTCTACTCTCAGGAACTTGGAGTACAACTGAGTGTAACTCTGAGCAACTCTGTGTATCAATTCTGTGTAATTCAATGATCTCTTGCAGCTCCGTCCTTGCTGGCTTTCCGTCTCCCAGGATGGTTCCTTGGCTGTCAGTCCTGATTCTGCTTCCTGCTCACTGCTTCCGCAGCATTTGCCAGTCAGCATGTTTGCTTCCTACCGGTCTTTTCAGGCTTCGTACCAGCTGTGGACCTCGGGTCACCAATGGGCCAACTAACAGTCTGATAAGGCCCACAACATGGTGCATAGCCTACACCCCATTTTATTTATTTTTATTTTCCTTACTTTGAGAGGGAGAGAGAGAGAGGGAGGGAGTGGCAGAGAGAGAGGGAGAGAGAAAATCCCAAGCAGACTCCATGCTCAGCACGGAGCCCTACGCGGGGCTCTATCCCACGAACCGCAAGATCATGACCTGAGCCAAATTCAAGAGTCAGACGTTAACCGACTGAGCCACCCAGGCGCCCTGACCGACACCGTATTTTAAGAATTTGAGTTGGTTCTCAACATTTAAAAATTATAAAATGTCACATTAAAAAAAATCTAGATTTCTGGCTTCTGTTTGAAAAGCGGAAGTTCTGGCAAGACAGGGCCTGCCTTCCCACATATAACTGGCCTGAGCTGAGTAGCACGTGCTGTTCAGTTCACCACCGCACTTACCCTCTGCCTGCCTCACTCACGTATGCAACTTGACTAGCCCTGAAGGCATCTGAGTTGAGATCCCTGAAGTAGATGACCTTTGGTTTATGTGACTGAACATCTGGTAGCTCAGGTATTTCTGAAGGACTCAGGAGGTCCACGCCAGGTAGCATGTTGTGACTTAACGGACACCCAAATGGCTTTGGCTCAGGTATGGACGTACAAGTCAAAGAACGTTAGCATTTCCAGATAGCACAATTACTTTTAAACTTAATTTTCTCAATTTCAATTCTGGATCATTTGATTAGGTGTCGATGCCATATTTTTCTTTTACTTTTAAACATATTCTTTGAATGTTTATTTTTGAGGAGGGGGGGCAGAGAGAGAGTGAGAGGGAGGGAGGGAGACAGAGGATCCCAAGCAGACTCCGTGCTGTAGTGCAAAGCCCGAACCAGGGCTCAACCCCACAAACCATGAGATCATGACCTCATGACCTTAGCCGGTCAACCGACTAAGCCCCCCAGGCACCCCTAAAATTAATTTTCTATAGAAGTAGTGTTTATAATAGAAACATCTGGAAACACGGATAAGACATAGTAGACAATAAAAATCAGAACCCCTTTACGTAGAGATAACCTCTGTTAACAATTTTATGTATATTCTTCCAATCCTTGTTCTATGCATCTAGGCACATAGAAAAGTGGGATTGTGTTACCTCAAGTGTTTCATAATCTTTTTGTTTTTTATTAATTGATTTTATCTTTTAAGATTTTATTTTTAAGTAATCTCTACACCCACGTGGGGCTCGAACTCACAACCCCGAGATCAAGAGTCGCATGCTCCACGGACTGAACCAGCCAGCTGCTCCCTGTAATCTTTTTGTAGACTTAACAATATAGCATCAATGGCCTCTCACATTATTTATTATTCCTCTTGAGCATGGTCTTTAATAACCACATGATATTCCATCATATGATTGTTCTTTGGTTTCTCTGATCAAGTCCCTACTTGTGGGGCATTTAGGCTCTTCCGCAGTTTAGGGTTATTTTTGAACCACGTTTCAAAGAACAGTCTAGAAATAGAACTGTTGGGCCACAGGGTATGCAAAAACCTAAGGCTTTTGATACATGTCCTGATGTTGGTGCTGTATTTCAGTGTGCAGAGTTTCAGCTTATGCAAAGTCAGATTATGCTTTCAGGATAGACTCTCTCAGGGAAGGGGACTTTATTGGTAATATTTCACTAAGTAAGGGCCAAAAATTTTAACAGGCATCTACATGCTAAAGAGAATTTAAGGTGGATGTGTATCGATTCCAGTACTTGGATAAAAAAAAGAAGAAGCAGTAAATGGGGTGTCTGGGTAGCTGGTTAAGCAGCCGACTCTTGATTTCGGCTCAGGTCATGATCTCACAGTTTGTGAATTCAAGCCCCGCATTGGGCTTTGCAATGACAGCAAGGAGCCTGCTTGGGATTCTGTCTCTCCCTCTCTGTCTGCCCCTCCCCTATTCATGCTCTCTCTCTCTCTCTCTCTCTCTCTCTCTCTCTCAATAAATAAACAAACAAACTTAAAAAAAAGAAAAAAGTAGTAGAAATTCAGAATCAAAGAGATCTGATTTAGCTAGTGTGTGTGTGTGTGTGTGTGTGTGTGTGTTAGTGGACAGCAGGGTCAGTGGTGTGATAAGGCTGCTGACAGGAGTTACTCAGGGACTCTCCAGCTGCATTTTATAGGACGAGGATAGCAGCAGGGGGTTCTGCTTTTGTCAACCAGATCACTGTGGAATAAATAGCCGTCAGTTCTGTTCAGTTCTGCTGTCCCAGTTCTGGAAAGATACAGCAGACTAGCCTGTATTTAGAGGAAAGGGGCCAGGATGGTGACGGGTTTCCTGACTGTCCCGGGACAGAGGAACTGAGAATGTCTAGTTCTAGGAGAGACTTAGGGCACACGGCATCAGAACTGTCGTCTACCTGAAAGGGAAATCTGTTCAGTGGTTTCCAAAACTCAGACTTTGTGTGAACGAATGAATGGAAGCCACAGGCTGACAGATTTTAACTCAGTGTAAGGAAGAACTAACAGAGCTGTTAAAATAACAAAATAGAGGTTTCTGGGGGGAACACGAGAAACTATCAGCAGCGGTTACCTCCAGGGAGTGGGACCAGGGGGATGCCCCACTGGAAATTACCCGCGTGTTCCGCCGAAGAGGTTTTAAAACCATGTGCGTGGTTTTAAAGAAATTAAGATAATTAAGAAAAGAATTGAATAATGCAATGCAACAGAAAGAAAACACAAGTGGATCATATCAGCTAAGGGATTTGGGGTACAAACCTGAAAATATAACCCTGGCTAAGAAGCAGGACAAGAAAAAGAAAAAAAAGGGGGGGGGGGATTTAATAGAAGGACATGATTGCCTCCAGAACTGAAGAGAAAGCTGAGGAAGGTCAGGAGTCCTGAAGCTGCTCAGGGGCCCTCGCAGGTGCTTGTATCGCTGTGACGTGGTTTTATCACTTTTCTATTCTCGTGTTCCTTGGTGTCCCATGCAAGACAGTCTGTTTGGCCTAACCTGGGGTCATATACCCACTCCTCTGCTGACTGACAGACAGCCCCTGGTAGGATCCCCTAAAATGGGTGTAGACAGCTGCCCAGAGGAAACCGGAGAATACTGTTACCAAAAGGAAGGAGAGATGCTGGGCAGGAAAAACCACGGAATCCATTACATTGGTTTATAATCAACAGAACAAACCCTCTCGTAAGGTAGTGAGGTCCCTGTACCTGGAGGTATTCCAGACAGCCTGGATGAGCAACTTGGTGACAAGGTTGTAGGAAGACTCGGCATCTAATGGGGGTTAGGTTACACACCATGTCAGCATCCCTCCCACCCCTGAGATTTATGGTTCTATGATTTGGGGGAAATTCTATCCTTTAGACAGGACAGATAAGACCACACTTCCATAGCCAATGTACATTTCAGATTCTCTTCATTTGGAGCCAGGCAGAGGAAAGTTACACTCTCATCAGGCTCTTGTTTCTCATCTTTCAACCTCTTTCCTTTTTCCTGTACCTCCATACTTCTCATTTGATGGTTTGAGGACTCTAAGAGAATATTAGAGAGGCCTGTCTCTGGAGTGAGACTCCATGAACTGTGTGACCCTGAGAAAACCACTCAACTTCTCTGGGTCTACATTTCTTCACCTGTAAAAGGGACGTAATAGTACCTACCTCTAGGGGTTGTTGAGGAAAATAAGTCATACATTTAAATGATTGTTAGAGGGCCTGCCATGGACAAAGGGCTCAAAAAATGTCATCATCGCCTCCTCCTTTCCTCCTTCTCTCCTCTCCCCCACCCCCTCCTCCTCCTCCTCTTTCTTCCTCTCCTCTGGCATCAGTGTCCTCATCAACGACAACAGACCATTTATTAAAAGGAGTAGCTCCAGAAGCATTTGCCAAAAGTGACTTAGAAATACACATTGTATGCCACGAGAAAAGAGGCCACATCCTATTTATTTTCTAAATTCTTGTCCCTAGCAGAGTTCCTAGTATGTATGGATGCTCAGTAAATGTCTGTAAATAAGAGGGAATGGGTCAGTTAATGGAGGTTGAAGACTAAAAACATTTCGGACGTGGATTCTACTGAGGTTCTGGAAGGAGCAGAGGAAGACAGAAGAAGAGGGAAAACCCTCATCAAGTGTTAAGGGGGAAAAGAACAGATGACGTTGTTGGTCAAGGAGTGAATCATGGACGGAACAAGCCCAAAAGGAGAAGTTACGGGGACCACCCGAAACTCAGATGGTGGAAACTCAGATGATGAACCATCAGGAGGCCCCCAAGGGACCGTTTTGTAATGATCTGGGTTTCAGGGTTGAAAGAAACTGATGGAAGTTTTCAGAGTGAGGCACTTGGGTGATCTATTTTGGAGGAATTATCTGGAGAGAAGAAAACGAGATCTGCCAGTAACCTTTGCGTGACAGCCTGAGGCAGAGAAAAGGTGACTCCGGGACATTCTCATAGCCTGGTTTTTCAGGCCTGGTGCACTGTGGCGTCCCATGCGAATTAAGGTTGGAAATGTAACACCGTGACCACGTGCGAGATAGTGGAGCAAAGGAGGCAAAGTTGTGTGAAGATGTCACAGACGCCGAGAAAAGTGACAAATCAGAAATGTACAACTCCATGAATTTTCAGGAGTGAGCAGGCCCATATTGCCAGCACCAAGATGTGGAAATGAGAGGGTTGGTTTTTTTTTTAATGTTTATTTATTTTGAGAGAGAGGATCTGAAGCAGGTTCCTGGCTGTCAGCGCAGAACCTGATGTGGGCCTAGATCCCATGCACCGTGAGATCGTGACCTGACCTGAACTCAAGAGTTGGATGCTTAACTGACTGAACCACCCGGGGTGCCCCGGGAAATGAGTTTTAAGTGCACATACTCATAGGGAAAACCTGGGGAGCTTGGCAGGAAGGCAGATTTCTTGGTCCCAGTGTCAGAGACTTTGATTTAGGAGGTCGGGCCCTGCTGAATGTGGACCAGTAATCTGCATTTCTGCACGCGCCACCAGAGGTAAATGGGGGTGACCCATGGACCCTCACGGACCATGCTCTGAGAAACACTGGCCTTTGGAGTGAGAACAAGCTTTAGAGTCATGTAGACCTGGAACTAGAATCATGCCTTTCCCCGTAAGTGTGGGACTTGACCTCCTCGTAAGGAAAGTGGGAGCCATGGTGGTGACTCACTGGTTTGCTTTGAGTAGGAAAAGAAAACGAACGTCAATCCACGGCGGTCCCTTAGCACAGTGTTGGAAACACAGCAAGCTCTCAAGACACGTAGCGCAGCAAACACGTGCAGAACACAGAGCTCTCTTCAGGTCTTTGTTCTCCACACCTAGTATGGGACACCATCAAAAAGGACTAAGAAAGCGTAGCACGAGAGTTAGGGACACAGGCTTGGTGGTTAAGACACCCTAGGGCGCGAGTCTGAGTCCCGGCTTCACCGCTTGCTAGCTGTGTGAACTTGAGTGGTTTACTGAACTCCTCTGACTCCGTTTCCTCATCTGCAAAATGGGCATAGTAACCCCTACCTCGCAGGGTGAATGTGGGGAGGAAATAAGATGACCCAGTGAAGCCCTGAACTCCTGAGAAGAGCTCAGAGCAAGCTGACTATTGCTATATATACAGTCAGAGCTAAGAACGTTCCATCCTTGAGCGGTGGAAATTCTCTTCGGGGGCGGCCTGAGGGGGAAACAGGCCGCCTCTCTGTGATAATGTTGAGAAGTATAACAAAAAGGCTAAGCACTGTATGTTTATTACTAGGCAGAAGTGTCACTACCATGATTATGGGCCAGGCACGGCTGGTCAGGAAGCTTCCTCAGGTGTTTACACCTTTCAAGGGGGCAGAGGCAGGAATGGAGTTGGGGATGGGGAGAGGCTTTGCTCCCTGGCTACAAACTCTCATTTAACTTTTGCCAAACACAGAGGTTGGCATTTGAATTCCTGCAGGGGTTGAGGGTATCAGGCTATTTCTACCTGCACATCCTGGCATTCACATCTGAGGTGGGGGGTCACTACAAGTCCAGCCTTGACTTTGAACATTGGTTTTCAGGGTTTACCCCAAGGGGTTTTTTTTGTTTTTTTTTTTCTGGAGAACTAAATTATCCTGGCCTACTCCCCCAGTGGTAGAATATGAACAGAATACCAGGTTAAAATTTGTTGTCTCCTGTGTAAGGCAGCCTGAGGCCTTGCCAAGAATCAGAAGTTCCAGTCCTACTACTGATCAACCAGGCAGCCTTGAGCAATTCAGCCACCTTTTTAAAAATACCTACAAGACCAGCTCTGTGCTTGATACTGGGGAGTACAAACCAAAGGTCAAGACAAGTTCTTCATGTTGAGAACAGGGCTACCACGCACAGTTGTGCAGGTTGGAAACTGTCCAAGGGCATTTGATCAAGAGCAGGAATAAGGACCAAAGTCCAGCTTGCACTTTGGTCACATGGGCCCACATCCTCCTGGAAGAAAGGGTGCCTTCTACAAATTTGTACAAAGGTGCTGTATAGGTTAGTGGTACCTTTTTTGAGAAAGTCATGTCTGGCTACTAACACAGAAATACAAATAAAAACTGCTTTTCCTCCTAACACGAAAACAAATAATTCTGTGTTGGCAGGTGGAGACTGGTTGAGAAGATCAAATGGGAGAATGGAGATGAAAACACTTTGTGACAACATATACAGCTCTCATGATACCACAGTATAATCACCATCTGTTGCAAACTAGCTGTGTGACCTTAGGAAAGTCGCTGTACTTCCCTGGGCTTCATTTTTATCATGTGTAAAATGAATCAGTAACCCAGGTAATTCTTTTTTTTTTTAATTTTTATTATTTATTTTTGAGAGAGGGTGGGGGAAGGGGCAGAGAGAGAGAGGGAGACAGGGAATCCCAAGCAGGCTCCATGCCATCAGTGTAGAGACTGATGTGGGGCTTGAAGTCAGGAACCACGAGGTCATGACCTGAGCCAAACCAAGAGGTGGATGCTTAACCGATGGAGCCACCCAAACGCCCCAGTATCCCAGGTAATTCTGACGCTGATGGCCAGTGGGCCTGGTGGATAAACATTGGCCCCTTCCAGATCCAATCTTCCCCAAGCCTGTATTCTACAAGGCTACAAAAGACAGGAATTCTCCTAAGCATGAAGTGATGGGAAGGCCAGGGGATAATGTCATGATGCCTAACCAGAATGCGGTGACTTCACAGAGGGGCTCAGCAGCAGGGGCTTTGTGCTCCTGTCCCCAAGCTGAACTGACTAGCCCTGGACACTCGCCAATTATACACACAAGCTCACAGGAATATGGTCCTTCTGCCTGGGCTGACACCACTCAATATCCTAACTGAAAATTGGAATCAACTCACCCAAACAGGTTCCCCCTTGGTCTTGCTATAAGTACAAGTCGGTAAATGTCAAAGCAGGTCTCCAGCCAGTCTGGAAATTCTCGGTCATCAATAGGTTATAAACACCGTTGGTCAGGATTTCCCATTTGTGCATTCATCTATTTAATTTAGTGACTTCCTCCTCTCTCACTCACCTATCAGACATCAGCTAAGCCAGGAGCCTATATCAGGCATTGTGCTAGGGGTTGGGGTGGAGGAATGAATAGTAAGATAGAGTATAGACCCCTCTGATCCCCCCAATACACCCATTAATGCATAAGCTACTATCTGGAAACCAAGGGGGTATTTCAGGTTGTGAATCGTTTTCAGGCTAGTAGCTTCCAAACGTGCCAACTGCTACCTTAAACAGTAGCCTGCAATATAGGAAAAAGAAGCCCATGAGGTAGCTGGAAGGTTCCAAAGAGGGAAAAGACTTCAACAACTTACAAAAATGCGTCAGGGTTTCCCTGCCTTGGCTAGCAGTGTGTTTCATAGACATAAGTCAGGACATTTTGCAGCTGCCCACGTACATTCCCTCTCCTGTTCCAACTAAAGTTTCAGCCTTACTGTCCGCAGATTTGTCTGAAAGCCCAATGTGGTCGACAGTGGTTGAAACAGGAACCACAGAAGCTGCATTGCTTGGTCTGCGACTATCAGATCTCAACCATAATGTCGCTCTAACACCTACCAGGGTTTCTTTGCCCTAGTTTCCTAATTATTTGTAAAACAAACTCTAGGGTTTCAAATGCCTCTTCCACGGATGAGAGGGGCAGGGGAACAGAGGGTGCCCTCCCACCCATTCCACACTGGGATGAGCATGGGTGGAAGTCAGTTGGTGCTAACGTTGAGTCGACACCTACCACGTGCTCCTCAAGACAGTCTCGTAAGGGGGGGGGGGCGGTGGTGGTGAGGGGCTCTTGTCCTGTTTCACAAATGAAGAAGATGCTGCCTTGGTCGGTTTGTCTGAGTTGTCAGAACTCGCACACTCAAGGATAAAAAGAGCCATCACATTAACAGCTAGCCCTGCCGAGCACTTCCTGTGAGCTAGACTTACGGACATTAGGTCATTCAACTTTCCCAGTAACTCTACAACGTGGTTAATCCCATTATCCCTGTTCTGTAGATGAGGAAACGGAGGTGTATACAGATAAAGGAACTTTTTCAGGGTTATAGAGCCAGTAAGTTTGGAGGAAAGATTTGAACTTCAGTCCTGGAATATACAATTCAGAGGTTTCGTTAGACTCTTGGCAAGCTGGGCTTGAGATTCTTTGCCCTTACTTTGTAGGGGAACAAATTTAATTGGGTTAAAAAAGAGAGAGAGAGAGAAACCAATAACAAAATAAAACACCTGGTAAATGAAAGCAATCAGTGTACTTAGTTAATACACCTCTGCCTCATTTCAGATCTAGCCTTTCAAAGCTGGGCTGAAGTTCTGGACTGCGCAGATTAGCGCAGATAGGTCAGTTGTGTTGCTAATCAAAAAATTCTCACAAACAACAGGCTCCCATTATCGGCACAACTATCGGCCATGTCTCTGATTCAGAAGGGAGCCCCTTGGTGCCAGAAAGATCACTACTGGCATAATCCTCGTGGAAATCTTGAGTAAAATAAAGCCAAAGTATATGGTAAACAAACAAATACAGACAGCAAGCCTCCACTGAGTATGGGGCTATGTTGAGGAAAAGAAAAAATGTTGGATTTGCTCCCTGCCCAAATTGTCTAGCAAGGAAAATAGATGTTGGGCAAGCAACTCTTAACCACAGAGAATGTAATTGCTGATATATTGACAAACAAATCCTGAAAGAGCCCAGAAAAAGGAATACTGACATCCGACAAAAAAACCTGAAAGGTGCCACTCAAAGGTGACATGTTAGTTGACATTTAATATTACTTTCTTGTTTTCAAGTGAGCCACAAGCATGCCTCCCAGCACCCATGCCCTTTTCCCAGTGGGTAGCGGTTCTGAGCCCTGGATGGCACCGAGCCAGCCCCCGTGGATCTAGCTTTAGGCTACAAACCAAGGAGATCACCTGCTCGTCACCTCGGGTTAAGGTTGAGCACCTGGTCTAACCACAGAGAAGCCCAGGACTTCTATTTGCGGGTTTCAAACTGAGAAATGTCTTCCCCTCTCTTTCCTGGTGGCATGTATCCGTGAAACCTGGAACCACTGCCCCACTTTTGCTACCAGAGAAGCCGGCCTAGAGGCAAAACCAGCACAGTGAGACCAGCGGAGCTGAAAGAGCTCCAGAGAAATGAGCTGGAGCCTATTTTTCAAACTGTGCAGAGACTCATGAAGTGTTTTGCTCTTAGCATAATCAGGATCCAGGATCGTTTGAGACAGGGGGATCTTGTTTCAAGGACAGAAAAACTAGCCCAAACGAACAAGCAAATGTGGAATTTATTAGCTCAAGAACGGGACCAGTTGGTGAAAAAATTGGGTTTCAGGAATTGCCAAGTACAGGAGTTGAGACGAAAATCAGAGCACTCCACTTCTCTTCGTCTCGCTGCTTACTTCTGCCCTCCTTCTTGTGGGAGCCTTATTCTCAGACACGGCCCCCGTTCCCGGCTACGGTCTAGAGTTCACGACCTGGCACGTTCAAGTCCATCTTCAGAGTTGTCCAAGCAAACCCCTGGGATTTTTCTGATTGGGTCCTGGCTTAAGTCCTGTTCCCAATCCTGGACTAAGAACGGTGACCAGGAGAATAGACTTCCCCAAGAGACTTGACCCTTATGCCTGTGATTCACCTTGGGAGCCAACGTAGGGCTCACCTTCATGAGAAGCACAGGGCTGGAAGCAGAGGTGGGTATTTCCCCCCAAACAAAATCAGGCAACAAGACAATGGATGTCGCTGGCGGCTCACTTGATAATGCCTCTTGGGCAACATTCCTCACATAATGCCACACACAACAGGTGGGTTTCACAGAAAATGTTGTTCATCACAGCTAAGACTGCCTTTCTTGAGTTTGCCAGCCTGAAACCAGAAATTGCTTCTGTGAGAGTTTTGTTCTTGCATGACGTGTGTTTGTTCTCTCGGCTTACATTTCCCGGACACCAGTGATGTGAATGATTAGAGTTGCCATACTGACTGCTTACACACATAATATATGCACTATCTCACTTAATCCTTGCTACTAGCTCATCGGTTCTCCAGCAGGGGCGATGTGGGCCTTCCCTCCCCCCCAGCACCAGGGGACACTTGACAATGTCTGCAGACAGTTTGTGTTGTCGCAATTTGGGAGATGCTACTGGTGTCTAGTGGGTAGAAGTCATGGATGGTGCTGTGCTCCCCACAATGCACAGGACAGTCCCTCGTAGCAGCGAATTGTCTAGTACAAACTGGCAAGGGCATCGAGACTGAGGAACCCTGTACATGCTCGTGACACAATTCCCATTGCTATGAAAGATGAAGAAACGTCGTAACACTTGCCCAGGGCCATGCAAGGTAGGAAATGGTGGGACTGAGGATTTTTTTTTAATGTTTATTTTATTTTTCTGAGAGAGAGAGAGAGCAAGAGAGAGAGAAAACGAGTCGGGGAGGGGCAGAGAGAGAGGGAGACACAGAATCTGAAGCAGGCTCCAGGCTCCAAGCTGTCAGCACAGAGCCTGACTTGGGGCTCGAACCCACAAACCATGAAATCATGACCTGAGTCAAAGTTGGACATATAACCGACTGAGCCACCCAGGCACCCCTGGGATTGAGGTTTTAATTCAGAGACCTTGCTTCTATCTGGTGATTGCTGAACTTGGCCCTGGAACTCGGCGTCCCTTGCTCACACGCTAAATTCTGGCTCAGTGGGCCAAGGTCCCCAGGACTCAGGATAATGGGATTGCAGATGATGCTAACATGTGAGCAGCTAACTGATGAGTACGTGCAAGATGCAGGTGCCGTGTACCTGGGTGCAATGCACACACAGCCCTGGCAATTGGGGAGGCAAAGATGTGTCACCCCTGGAGCAAATAGACTCGTGGAAAACCAGGACATACAGAGGGAAGAATGCGTCCTGTTGGGCATTTCGCTTCTATGTGCTTTCCCATTGCTTGGAATTCCTCCCTCTCTCTCTTTTCCAGCTTATCATCTTTCAAGCTCATCTGGAAAGCTTGCCTGACCTCCCGTCTCTGCAGTCCATTGTAGATGGTCTGCCTCTGTCGCTCTGTACATGGTTCAACAGCCTGAACAGAGTTCTGTTCTAGTCCTCACATCACATTGTAATTAGAGGTCTCCTTGGCTGTCTCACCCACTGGACGATAAGCTGCCTGAGGACAGAACCCGCATCTATGCACCCGGTGCAGAGCCCAGTATCTGGCTGTGGGCTATTTGTCCACAAGCTGCCTATTGTCTCTTCCAGGAATCAGCAAACTTTTTCTGTAAAGTGTCAGATAGTAAATAGTTAGCCTTTGCAGGGTGTATCCCATCACAACTGCTCAACTCTGCTGTAGTTGGCACAAAAACAGCTGTAGAAAATATGTAAACGAATGAGCCTGGCTGTGTTCCAGTAACACTTTATTTACAAAACCAGGCGGTGGGCCAGATTGGGCCTGCGGGCCATAGTTTACTGACTCCTGGTCTATTATAATGTCCATTCTCCCATTAGAAAGTCCTCATTTTTAATTCCTTTTGATGTTTATTTATTTTTTTGAGACTGAGAGACAGAGCACACGTGGGGGAAGGGCAGAGAGAGAGGGAGACACAGAATCCGAAGCAGGCTCCAGGCTCAGAGCTGTCAGCACAGAGTCCGATGTGGGGCTTGAACCCATGAACCGCGAGATCATGACCTGAGCCGAAATGGGACACGTAACTGACTGAGCCACCCAGGCGCCCCCGTAACTCCTCATTTTTAATTGCACATATCTGTGTCCAGCAGTCCCCCCAGTACAATACTTCCTAGCCGCTCCTGCAGCCAAATGTGACCCTTTGAATAAATCCCAGCTGATGGGATATAAGTGGAAGCATTATTTGGGATTTCTTGGAAGGCTGTTTAAAGTAGCTGACTCATTTGGGAAGGACCCCTCTCTTGATCCTGTGAAGGGCCCCGGCGGCCATCTTGGACTGTGAGGTGGCTTTGAGGAAGAAGCCACAGCTGGGAGGGAAGAGCAGAAAGACAGAGCCTGAGTCTCTGATGACACCACGGAGCCGCCATATTTGTCCTGCACAGCCAGCCTGTAGACTTTTACACAACAGAAAGAGAAACTTCTGCCTTCGTTGAGCCACTGCGTGTGTTTATGTTATTGTGTGCAGTAGGACCTAATCTTAACTCTACACCAGCATGCCCAAACACTCAACAAATTATTGAGAGTGAAAAGAATGCCTAGAGGCTAAGGGGGCACGCTAGGGTAACTCATTCTGCCAGGGTGGGTGGGGAGTCATGGAAACAAACAAATATCGGGTCCTCGTCAGGCTTTTCTGTGGTCTAGCACCCATGATGACTCAGGTCTCTGGCCAGCTCCTCCTGCTGTCTTTTTTCCTCCCTGCAGTGCCCACCGTCAATTCTATCTTCTGGGGCAACATTCCCCACCGAGAATGTCAGAGAGAATTCAGCTTCCTACAGGAGAATACACTGTTCCTTGTTGTTTGAAAGGAATTTTACCACTAGATGCCCAGGGGACGCAGCCAGGGCGATCCCCCAAATAACAAAAAGAGTACCGTCTACCAGACTGAGGAAATGCAACAGGTCCTTATTGTCATGGTCCCTGGCATTTGTTTGCCTGTCATTGACAGCGTGTGGGTGGCACCGAGGGAAAAACCTAGCTTTGGTGACTCCATCACTTAGCAGTATGACATTGGCCAGGTTGTGTAATTTCCCTGTGCATCACTTTCCCCAAGTACAAACTAAGGCCACAGCGACTCTCACAGAGCAATCCTGTGACAGTGAAACAGGGAAAGGGCCTGGCACGGAGAAGGTGCCCAAATTAGTTTGGAAACTCCTCTCAGCCTGCCATCGTGATGATCAGGATGGAGGCATAGGGGGATGATAACCCTGGGTTTGGGTGGATCTCCTGCCCTGCTTTGGAAGGGCAAAATCTTCCAGACTTCAGACTAAACACTTCCTTTCCTCTTCGCCTGCCCCTGCACAACTGCACTTCCTTTTTAAGCCCCCCACCCTACTTTAAAGACATAGCAGAACAATCCTTTGAATCAGTAAAACTCCATTTTCCTGACATTATTTCAGCCACGCCAGAGTCCTGCGTGAACATCCAGTGCCACAGGGACATTCACAATGTCACACTTACCACGCATTTCCACTTTCCGGTGAACGAGGCCTTGACACGTCTCCAGCTGAGTAAGTGGTCACGGGGCACTTCAGACCTGCAGGTCCTTTCCATAAGGTGGCTTACAAATGCAAAATAGTCCACGTCCCTGGAGATGTCTGAAAAAGCTATTAGTGCCATGCGGGGGAAATGAACAACCCAAAAAAAGCTGCCAGCAGCGAACAGGATCCCACAGCATTCAGTGTGTGCGAATTGGGTTCATAGAGCCGCTGATCAGGAGGCTGTAAACTCAGTACCACCTCCGGTAAATGGTGTCAAGGAGAGGTCGGTGAGCTCTAGAGAGAGGGTAAGGGGACCCACAGGTGATGGCTCTTTGGAAGTGTTCATGGCAGAGCCATTAATTGAGGAGTAAAAACAACACACCCAAAGGGAGACAGGAGCAAATGATGGATATAGATCTGGGTGGGAAAGGAGCAAATGATCTCTCTTTTTTTTCCCTAGCACCTATGGAAACAAATGGTCCTTTTCATCCAACAAGGCGTCAAAATATAACAATGTCAAAGTATAACAAAAGGCATGACTAGACGTCAGGTAAATACGAACAAAAGTCCGATGGGGACGGGGCAAACGAACTACTATTTGTGTATAGTAAAGCCTTTCCCTTTGGTTGTTAACAGTAACTAGGGAGAAAATTAAACACACTCAATCAGGGCATCGAATAGTATTAACTTCCAATGTGTATGAAATGTTTTGTTAGGCCCTGTACAGATGAGACAAAAGCCATTCATTCATTCCACAAATACCTGCTGGGCATGTACTATGTACGAAGCATTGAAGTAGGTGCTGGAAATTCAGTGGGGAACAGGCAGCTGTGGCCTCTGCCCATATACCACTGACGTTGCAGGGGGTATACTTGTCAGCCAGAGGCTGACATGAGATGATACACATGAAGTGTGCAGAACAGAGCCTGCCATTCAGGTCAGGGTGTTTTAGTTGTGATGGTGGCTGCTATGTTTATTATTACTGCAGGCCAGAGGGGCTGAAAGGCCCAGCCTTGAGCAAGAAAGGACACCGAGAACTAGGAAGGAGAAAGACAGCTGTGCGTTGGAAACACTCAGAAAGAGGATCGAGGGGCGCCTGCTGACTCAGTCGGAAGAGCATGCGATTCTTGATCTTGCGGTTGTGAGTTCCAGCCCCGCCTTGAGTGTAGATTGCTTAAAAATAAAATCTTAAAAAACAACAAAACAAACAAACAAAAGAACGAATCTACTAATCTTAGATGTGCAGTTGGTGGCAGGGTCTAGGACCCACATCGCAACAGCCACTGCAAATATTTGAAGGAAGTGGTGTGTGTATGAATGAGCCATGTTACATCTCTCATATATGCCCTGCAAATAAACGAAGACCAACCAAATGAGAAATGCAAAAAGCTATTTATATGCGATCATAAGAAAGTCGGCCGCTGTCACTTGCATTTTGGCAGAGACGGACAGGACAGGCAGGCAGAAAGTTGGAGAGCTTGGTTGTGGAAGGACCCCCCTCCCCCCCCCCATCAGCCTTAGGTATGCCCTGATTGGAGACTGTTGGGAAGCTGGAGGCGGGCGAACTAGAAGCAGGGAATCCTATTGGTTAGGAGTGCGCATGTAGCTCTCTCTGATTGGTCCCAAGTTGGAGGCGGAGGGGGGAAATACGGGAGGTATCCGTTATCAATCACGTTCTAGACACTTGGGGCCAAGTTTTACAGAATTATTGTTTCGCTTCCTGGATTGCCACTAGAGATAGCAATCTGTCTTCTAGCAAATCTGACTTAGGGCAGACCGGCCACCTGGGTTGTTTATTGATAAGGGCAGGTAAAAGATGTGTTTCCTGGGCAGATTTTGGCTCAAGGTTTTATTTCTATTTTTTTATATGATCTGACCACTGCATATTCAGTCTCTCTTTGCATAGGCTTGGTGGTTCATAAGGATGTGTGGACCTCGTGCAGTAAATTCCATGAAGGCCCCACAGAAAGGAACACACTTCTTTAAAATATCGGAAAATAATGTCATGCTTCATGGGACTCAGATGTGTTTTGTGACCAGCCATCTTGCTTGGACTTCTGGGCCCCCAACGGCCAGATACTTCCAAGTCGGTGTGCCCTTCTCTCTTGAGTAAGAGAGTCCAACAAGGTAATTTTAGCTGTGATGCTCGGGAGATGGTGCGGTTAAAAGAGATTTCAAATTAGAGTCCTGGGTCTTAGTGCCATTTCTGCCACTTCCTAGCCGGGTGGCTTTGGGAAGTCACGAGCACCAAGTCTGCTGCCACTCCTGGGACTCAGGTCCAGCTGAGAACTTTCAGAGCCGTCCCCCCACTCTCTCCCACCCCCACCTACCCTCACCCCACTCCCCCACCCCCTACCACCCCACCTCCTCTCTGATACTCTGATACTGTGAGAGCCGCAACAATATTTGTGAAAATGCTCCATAAACCATGTGGAGTCACGCAAATGTAAGTGAGTATTACCAAAATTATAGAAATGTTATTGTCTATCATGCATCCAGCACTTTAAGAAATCCATTAATGGGACTCTTTCAAAAAAATTTTTCTTTTTTCTTCCTGGCTTTGTTCTCAGCCAGGCCCCTAGGTGAGGTCTTTAGAGTGGCACATCATTTTCGAGGGAGCTATTCAATGAATCATTTCTGTTACAATATCCCTTTGGATTGTGTGCTTCTGGAAAACCATCACAGCTGGAGGAGTGGCCCTAACTCCCTGCTTATCCTGCAAACAGATCAAATGGCCTTGGGGGGGGGGGGGGGGAAGCCCGATTAATGGCCAAATGAATTAGTAGCAAGTTGGGAATAAAAAACAGAGAGCCAAATGGTTACCAATACAGTTTACCTTCCTTTACACAATGAGGTGGTCCAGTAATGCAGCTAAATGGGATTGCTACAGATGGAATCAAAATGGGGGAGATTGCTATTTAAAGGCCCCCTGGGGGGAAATTACTTGATAAAAGATCTTTCCATTTTCATGAATGAGTCCCCTGAGACAACTGCTTTTTCTAAATTAATCCAGTTTTCTAATTATTTTTATATATTACAATACATATTAAACTACAAGCAGAAACTATATTATGGAATTGAACATATAAATATATAGAGAATATAGTTTATATAATATACATAATTTCTATAATAATAAGTTATTGAGACCCAGTGGCTAACATGTATGTAAATTGTGTGGCTATTTACATTCCTCCTCTGGGAGATGGTGTTGAAGGAAAGACGGTGCATTGATTATAGAACCTTAAGAAAATTCACTGCGGGGGTGCCTGGGTGGCTCGCTCTGTTAAGTGTCTGACTGTTGGTATGGACTCAGGTCATGCTCTTACGGTTCGTGGGTTTGAGCCCCACATTAGGCTCTGCACTGATGGTGTGGAGCCTGCTTGGAATTCTCTCTCTCTCAAAAAAATAAATAAACATTAAAATATTTTTTTAATTTTAATTTTTTATTAATTTTAATTTATTTTTAAATAAATTTTACTTAAAAATTTTTTAATGTTTATTTTTTTGAGAGAGAGTGTGTGCGTGGGGGGAGGGGGGGGAGGAGGGGCAGAGAGAGGGACACACAGAATCCAAAGCAGGCTCGAGGCTCTGAGCTGTCAGCACAGAGCCCGATGCGGGGCTCGAACCCACAGACCGAGAGATCATGACCTGAACTGAAGTTGGATGCCTAACCGACTGAGCCACCCAGGCGCCCCCCAAAATTTTTTTCGTTTAAAAAAAGAATTAAAGAACATTCACTGCAACAAAGGGAAAAGAATCCAACTCAGGATAAAGATCTTATTTCAAATAAATAGCTATGACCAACAAGGGACTGGTTGCCATTTGAAGTATTAAGCTCCCTATCAGAAAAATTTAGATTATGGGGAACAACTATGTGGAAATCTGTTTCCATTTGATGATTGGGGTTGAATTTGTTCTAGAAAATACATGTCTATAGGAGGTGTGAGATGATGGGTAGGTCTCTCCTATTTCAATATGTTTAGGTTAAAATAGATTTAGAGTAAAATAAATATAAACAACAAGTTTTGGGGGGAAGACGTGCCCCCGTTGCAGATGAGACAAGCTCACGGTTGTGCTTCCTTCTGCTTGTCTAGTGACAGACAAGGTGATAGGGAGAGTCCAGGAGTCCAAGGCAGTGGGGGAAGGGTATGAAGCATCATTTGGGAGGTGATTTTCTTCTTTTAATGTTTACTATTTATTTTTTGAGAGAGAAAGAGAGACAGAGCATGAGCAGGGGAGGGGCAGAAAGGGAGGGAGACACAGAATCCAAAGCAGGCTCCAGGCTGTCAGCAGCCCCGACACAGGGCTCGAACCCACAAACCAAGGTCATGGCCTGAGCCAAAGTCAGACGCTCAACCGACTGAGCCACGCAGGCGCTCCAATTTTCTCGTTTCTCTGGGAATGCCTTCCTAAGTCACCGCCTGGAGCAAACAGCACCCATCTCTTCCCTCATCTCTTTTTCCAGCTGCTTCCAAAACATAAACATATATACACCCACAGAGACAGACATAAACACCTATATATGTAAAGCCAACAAAGGTTGAGAGTGAGCCTAAAGTCAGGCCTGAAGGTCAGCCACCGTCACACGGAAGACACCTTTAACATCACCTGGAAGGTACCAACCCTCTCATTTTACAAATGAGGAAAGTGAGGCCCAGAAGGGATCTCTGACTTCCCGGAGATCACACAGCTAGTCAAGCTCAGGTGGACAGGTTTTTTCTTCTCCTTCTCTCTTCTGATGGGCATCCTTGGGAAGATATTACATACCATCATTCCTGCCTTGGGGCTAGTGGCCCACGGGGTGTCGTGCTCATTAGTTAGGTAATGCTTGCCACCACCTTTGAAGCTACTGGATAGGATCACAGGTAAATATCATTACCCTCTGCAAATGAAACGTTTCCCTGCGCACAACCTGTTTTCACTTGTTGCCTGTGGCCGCTGGCCACTTGTGGCTGCAGAGATTGCTGCCGAGCTTCAGTTCACAAGCATTCATTTGCTCACAAGCTTCAGAAAATAGAAGGGCTGGGTCTGGGTCTTATTATTAAAAGCAAACAAACCCATTATTAAAAGTAAACAAGACAGAACTGCTTTGAAACAATTGATTAAATGTCTCCCGGCTCAGAGGCCGAAATTCACCTCTGTTACCCCAAACAAAGCCAGCAGTCTGGTTAAGAACCACACACACACACCCCGTTTTGAGTGTCTGTTACAGCTCAGGCTCAGTAACTACATTATCTCTAATATTTAAGATTTGGAAGTAAGAATATTTTGCATTTTATCAATGGCATGGGCAGGTCAAGTAATTTGCTCATGGACACACCTGTCATATGGACACATGAGGATTTGAACTTAAATCTCTATGACTCCACAACCGTGCCCAATCTACCTTAGCACATTAAAGACAGGTCTCCCATGCCCCTGTTTTTGCTGTTGATTTAAAGAAAAGCTCGAGACATAGGAGAAGGAAGCTTGCATCTGCCTTGGCAAAACCTCCTGAAATTGTAGGCATGCCTGTGGTGTTGCTGGAGAGAGGAAGCCCTGAGCCACCCCGATCAGTTAAATGTGCGAAGTGGGCACAGCAAAGACTATAGATGTCTTTAGTATCTTGCCGCAATGCACTCTTAATTCCTGTGTCATTTTATATTCTCTGCTGTCCAAACAAACCAGAATTCAGCTTTGCAGGTGCAGAATCTTGGCCTTATCGGTGAATCTAGGGTTAATGAATTCTCAGTAATGACTACCGCTAGCCATACTTATGAGTGACAGATGTTTAGACAGACTATTAATTGGCTACAGTAGAATTTTGTTTACCTGGAAGTCTTAATGCTAGAAACATCTCAACAATGGGATTGCTCTAAAACAAATTTTAAAATTTCTAAAATCATGCTATTGGAAGGATCAATAAACAATTTGCTGTGGGTGCAATGCTAGGTAACAGAGAAATTTACCATATAACCAATGACTAGTTGGGGATGATACAGCAGCCAAATCTTGATGCAGACAGATGGTAGCACTGTCATGAATAGATTGACATTGACTTCATCAGAGCTAATTCATGTTGTGAAAAACCTTACGAATTACATGGAATAAAAAACCATTTACTGGAAAATAGTCTGACAATTCCTCGAAAGGTTACAAACAGATTTTCAGTATGACCCAGCCATTCCATTCTAAGTATATACCCAAGAGAAGTGAAAACATGTGTCAGCACAAAAACTCATACATGAATACTTATAGCACTTTTATTCATAATAGTCAAAGTAGAAACAATTCAAATGTTCACCAACGAATGAATGGATAAACAAGTGTGGTATATCCATACAATGGAATATTATTCAGCCACAAAAGGAATGAAGTCCAGAAATATGCTAGAATGGATGAACCTTGTAAATAGTATGCTAAGTAAAAGAAGTCAGACGAGAAAGGCCAATGCATGATTTCATTTCTATGAAATGTCCAGAATAGGCAAATCTATTGAGACAGAACATCGATTAGTAGATGTCTAGGGCTGGGGATGGAGAGGTATGGGGAAGTGGGGAGTGACTGCTAATGGGTAAGGATTCGCTTCGGTGAAAATGTTCTAAAATTGGTTGTGATCGTGGTCACACAACTCTGTGAGTATACTAAAAATAACTGTAAAATGTTTACATAGGGAAATGTTGGTTTTTGCAGAATGTGTAATATTTTCCATTTTTAGGTAAACTCAGATGCCTCTGATTAATTAGATATAACTAGATGTTTTTCAGTTGCTTCACGTGGTATGTTAAAAGTTTGCTAATAAGGCTTTTCACTCTTTTGCTTCTATATAACCAGAACTCGTATCTTACCTACACAGTGCCCCTTTTTTTTCATCGGTGCTTGTATGGAACAGAAAAGCTGAGCATGGGAAGAGGAAGAGATTGGATCCTGGACAATCTTCTTCTGTAATTTGTGATGGGTGTATCTGCTCCCCTGCAAGCCCCATTCTCAATATCAAGGTAACTAATTTTGCTAAATGAGTAGTCGGCAGGCAGCTTGGGAGAATATCAACAGGGAGAAGGGAACCAGGAATTCCTGGGAAAAAAAAGTGTGACTTGGGATGGAGTAGATGCTCCAGAAATGTCTCAGGAATGGACAAAACCATCCCTATCCAGGACAGGGCAGGCACACTTTTCTGGTGACCTAGCACCATAACATTGGGCCTCTTGTCCTTGAACAGTCCCAGAGAAATGCAAATTCTTATACCTTTCCCCCTCTTTTACATCTTCCTCATGAACCAAACCCCGTATGTGAGTGCCATGATCAGAAACCACAAACTGGCCTGCAGAGGAGATTTTTAAAATTTGGGAAATTTAAAAATATTTAGATTTTGGAGAACTTCACACCAGGATCCAAAGTGTCAGCCCCTCTGGAAGAACTGGAACATGTGGTGATTAAGGACACACATTCCCACTTGGCCTGGGAGTATGGAGCAGCTGGCTCTTGAGGGAGCACTTTGCTGACCAGGGCTCCAGTGTCCCTCCCCACCTCTTGTGAACTTACAATTGGCCTGCTTCACACAGGTATGCTGCCTGACCCCCATAGGCATGGGTTTGGGACCCTACAGTTCCAGAACCTTACATTGGCCTGGCTACCAATTGGTTCATGATGGTATACCTTCTTTCATTAGTTTCCTGCCTCAGTGACACATTCTGCACATTAAGGCTATATTATTTTGGGGTGTATCTCAGGCCACCATCTGCAAACACAGACAAACCATCTCTTAGGGTGAGTCATTGCAACAGATATGATTTGTTGATTCTTGCTGGTTTCATTTTTAAAATGGCCTTCAGTTTCTAAATTTGAGACACTTTTATATACTGCCAACTTCCCAATTTATCTAAGGGATTTAGTGGTTTGGGGCTCATAAAGCATTCTGCTAATAGGTCATAAAAAGGAGCTTGAACTAAGTTTATTTCATAGATGAGCCATGGTAATGATCAGTACATATTACTAGCTAACCTTTGTTGGATACTTACTGTGTGCCAAGTACTAGAGTAAATAATCCCATTTAGGCCTCGCATAGCCCTAGGAGTTCACACTTCCATTATCCATTTTACAGATGAAAAAACTGAGGCACAGAAGGCTGGGCAGCAAAGAAGTCAGAATTCAAACCTAGGCAGCCTGACTCTGAGCCTACCCTCTTCACCACCTTGCACAGCTACCTCTGGACAAGGATCTCTTACAAGGGGTCAGAAGATTCACAAACAATGGCAACCCTCATAGCAACCCTGAGGCCTCCCCTCGGGGACATACATTAAGGATCTCATGAGGAGCCTTTAAAAAAATTTTTTTTAATGTTTATTTATTTTTGAGAGAGACAGAATGTGAGTGGGTTAGGGGCAGAGAGAGAGGGAGATGCAGAATCCAAAGCAGGCTCCAGGCTCAGTGCAGAGTCTGGTGCAGGGCTAGAACTCACGAGCTGTGAGATCATGACCTAAGCTGAGGTCTGACATTCAACCTACTGAGCCACCCAGGCGCCCCTCATGAGGGGCCTTTAAAGCATATGGAGACATGGAGGAAATACCATAAGGGATAAACATTTGGGAGATCTAAGGAAGGGTAAGTGTGGAGATCTCTGCACTATTCTTGCTTATTTCTGTATGTCTGAAATGTATCAAAGTAAAAAAAAAAAATTAAAAGAAAAAATGTATTGGAATAATATTAATTGACCTGGAGGGATTTCTATAGGAATTGTTGATGGTAAGAGGTGTTAACACGAAGTGTTAATAACAAGATCCAGAAAAGTGTGTGTGATGTGATCCTATTTGAGTGAAGCAAATAAGGACAAAATATGAACACACACACACATGCACACACACACATATGCCTATGTATCCTTATATGAGGATGGAATAAAATACGTATACTACATTTTAAAAAATCTGGAGCCCAGTCCCCAGAGATTCTACTTTAATTGTTTAGGGGTAGGACCTGAGCATGGGTATCTTTTAAAGTTCCTTAGATCAAGGTTCTCAAATTTGCTGCACATTAGAATCATTTGGGAAGTTTTAAAAAGCCCAGATGAATTAAATTGGGTTCCCTGGTTGTGGAACCCAGGCACAGGTGTTTTAAAGTCCCCCCAGGGGATTCCAGTTGCCAAGTCTGAGGACCAGGCAGGGCTCCCAGTACACCCAGGGCTGAGAATCACTTCTTGGAGGGAAGGAAACTCACGTGTGTAGCATGACTACATGATAGGCATTTGATATCTATTTCGATCCTGGGAATAGGCCACAAGTTAGGAACCCACAAGGAAATAGAGGCTGGCTTCAGAGATCAAATAGCCTGTCAGAGGTTACAGAGCTAGGAGATGGTGGTAAGCATCCTGACCCACCACCATCTGCTGGGCGAAGCAGGGTGATGGGAACCGCTTTGAGAAATCTTCATTGCCTCTCAATCTCTCCTTTCGAAGGCCACAAGATTTGAAATTCCTTTAGTAGAGCTTCATTCCTCTGGGTTCCTCCTCCTAGGAGCTATTTAAAAAATAATAATAATAAAGCAAATACTCCTGGGAGAAACTGCATGTTAATCAGCTCTTGATGTCAGCCCAGTGAGTGCTAGGTGTTTCAAAGGGAGGAGAGAGTTTGAGGGAGGCTCAAACACGGGGAAAGAATGCAATGTAGGGGGTGCAACTCTGGTGTTGCCCCTTTCCTGTTCAAAATCTCTCCTTCACTAGACTTACCTCATCTTGTGTAATTGAGACTTCATGCCCATTGGTTAGCAACTCTCCATTACCGCCTTCCCTCAACCACGGCACCTGGCAACCATTCAACGAGTTTGAGTATGTTAGCTAGTACTTAATATGAATAGAATCATGCAGCATTTGTCTTGTAATTGGTTTATTTCACTTACCACAATGTCCTCAAGTTGCATCCATGTTGTCACCTATGCAGGATTTCCTTCAGGGCTAAATAATATCCCGTTGTATGGACATACCACATTTTCTGTATCCATTCATCCATTATGGACATTTAGGTTGTTCCCACATCTTGGCTATTATGAATAAACTACATCTGTTAGTGAGATTTATTGAGCGCTTATTTACTATATGCTAGAAACTGCTTTAAATGTTTTACATATATTAGTGCACATGAAAGTCCCAACAGTCGTATTAAGTCTTTTATCCCCACTTACAGATGAGGAAAATGAAGCCGTTAAATTGGCCCAAGGTCATACAGTTAGTAGGTTGTGAACTGGAGTTTGAACCCAGGCAATCAGGCTCTATAAACAGTGACCTGATCACTATAATACCAATAGTATTAAAAATCATTATAATGGTAATGATTGAGAGCAAACTGTGTATCACGTACTGTTATTGGCAAGGTGAAGATGTGACCTAGGCATCCAAATCACCATGGGGACAGGACCCAGCAGACTTGTCTAAAAGATTGGTTAATTCCAGAAGTAACACTCCTCCTTATGATTTTTGGGAGAGGGGCTGAGAAGGGGAGTTGGGATTAAGAGTTGGGCAAGGTGGCCCAGGGAAAAATTATCTTCTGCAGCTGTGATATGCCCCTCCATGTATTTGACTCATGCCATTTTTCAAAGCCAGAACTTTAGCTATTATTAGTGAGTCTGACACAAGTCTACAGCATTTTACATGTAATTTCTTTGGTCTCCTCGCCAGTATTTTCCTTTTGTACTTTGTGCTTCACAAAGTCAGCTCAAAGGTCAAGGGAGCAGTGAAGAGTTAGGTGCTTATGTTTTAAGGTCTTTTAAAGGCCTTTCATTTGATTCTCCCTTCCTTCTTGCCTATTTGGTGTTAAGCTATGCAGTTAGGCCGTACAGCTATGAAAATGAACCACCGGCCTGCAAATCAACTTAGGCACATTTGTGTTCTTTCCAGGTTAAATCTCCCAACAGGGCTCTCTGCAGTTATTACCAACAGCCAATCCCCTCAGTGGGCCTGAAAAAAAAACCCGTCCAAATCAGGGGCAGTCAACAATCCCCATAAATCGAAGCACAGTATACATTTATTTTACAATGGCAAATCAATCTGCTTTGCCAGCATCCTGCAACTTTTATTGAACTGGGCTTCCCGCCATAGGATACGCCCCCAAACTCTCGGTAATTACATATTTGTTAATTACAAATTAATTACAAATTACGATTGCTGTTTGCAATCGTGACTGGCGCTGCAGTCCTGATATCACAAAACGGGCCTCTTCTCCGAAGGCTGCAGTAGCAGCCACAGCAGTTTTCCCGCCCTACTGAGCGCTCACTACAATATGCTGGGCACTGCGCTAAGCGTGCCACCCTGCAAGTCCCCAGCGAGCGGCGGTGCACCCTGCGTTCCCGGCGCTCGCAGCCATTGTGGGGTGGGCGTTCGCCCAGCAGCGTGCTGACACGCCCTCTCCGTGCTCCGACCCGCGGCCAGGGCAGGAGGGGGTGCTCCGTGCGTGCTAGGGGGAAGAAGCGGCTCCCGCGGGGGTGGGTTAGTCGCTGCACAGCCCGCCGGTTCCCCTCCGCTGCGGGCGCCCCACGCGCCTCCCGGCCACGCGCTCCTAGCCCCGCCCGCGTGCGGCGGCCGCGCGGCCGCGAGCGCGCGCCCTCCCCGCGCCCCCGCGGCGGACGCACGGCCACGAGCGCGCGTGCGCCCCTCCGAACGTCCCCGGGAGCCGCGCCAGAGCGAGCGCTGGGGCCGGGCGCGCAGGAGTGAAAAGGAGGCGGCGGCCGCGGCTGCAAGCAACAGATCCGGGAGCCGCGAGCAGACGCGTTCTGCTGTTGGTCGATTTTTTTTTAACTTCAAAAATATTATTAAATTAGAAAATCTTGGATTTTTAAATGGCGCTGGCCCCGGGTCAGCGGGCGGTTTTCTTTGCTTCAAGATGGGCTTTGCCGTTTCCGTCGTGGGCACCAGTGGTGGCCTGATTGTCAGTCTTCTCCGGGCATTTTTAAGGCAAGGAGCCGAGCGCTGCATGTAGGCGAATCACGCTGCAGCGCGGTTTGGCTTTTAAAATTATTATTTGGGGCAGTGAACAGCCGATCTCGGGCACTTCGCCCTCTTTGCAGAAGAGGCTGCGAGTCGGAGGTGGGTCGCTCGGAGGGTGGAATTGTTCGCGGGTGAGCGAGCCCCGGCCCCGCGCACAGTCCAGGCGGCCCCGAGTGTGTGTCCTCACCCTGCCGGCGCCGGGAAAATGGAGGCTGTGATTGAGAAGGAATGCAGCGCGCTCGGAGGCCTCTTCCAGACCATCATCAGCGACATGAAGGTAGGACGCCGGGGGCGCGGCTGCGGTGCGGGCGGCCGCGCAGTGACCTCGCCGCGGAGCTTCGCCTCCGCCCCGGGCCGTCCGCCCGGCCCTTGCTTACGCGGTGGCCGCCGGCCACCTGCGGGAGCGCTCTGGCCGGGTGTCACCTGCTCACCCGCGGCGCCTCTCCGGGCACTGCTGGGTCACTGAGCTGGGCGGCTTCCCTGGGGGTGTCTGATGCCCCCGGCCCTCTCCACGTTTATTGTCCCAGGGGGCGGTAACATCTCGTTTCCCTGGGGACGCAGGGCCCCGGCCCCAAGTTTTCCATTGTCTGTCGCTGGACCGAGCGTCTGCGACCCGCGGAGGCTGGGTGCCTGGGCAGACACCTGATTCCCCCGAGTACGGGGTGGGGGCACCTGGTGCGGTGGTGGGGAGGAATATAGGGGCTCTGCCCGGCCGCGGGAACTAGCCCCCACCCCCCACCCGCGTCCCCAGCCGGATAGGTTTGCCTGTCCCTCCTGGGCTTTCAGGTTCACCCTGGTTGGGGGGGGGGTGGTGCGGAATCTGAGCAAATTAGGTATTAATTAGGCTGTTCCATAGCTGGTGAGGGTATGCATGCCTTCCCTCAACCCTCCCCAGGGGCGCGAAGCAGAAGTTCCCAGAGTAGCCTTGCTGGGGACCTTCCTTCTGGCTGAGCCTCCTAGCCTGAAGGCAAGATTGGAGCCCCCTAAACAACTGTATTTTTACCCCCTCCGCCCCCCCAAACACAGACTCCCGGTTTTCTTTTGGAAGGATTGTGTAGATATTGTGTGTGTGTCTGTGTGTGTCGGTGTGCGCGCGCGCGGGCACGTGTGTGTATTGGGGGCGGGGAACAACACCCTGGCTTTTTCCTGCAAAGGGTGGGACTGGGGATAACCTGATCCTTGGATGTGGATTTTCTGGTGCATAGAGATAGACCAGGGCCCTGTGTTACTCATCCAAAGGAAATATAACCAGCCGTGCGAGCTGCCTGGAGGTGGGAATTGGGGGCGGTGGGGGGATTTTTTTTTTCTTGTGTATTTAGGGAGCTTCTCTTTGGCTCTGGCCCAGCCCCAGTTTGCCTCAACAGATCCGGGGAGGTGGTGTTTAATTAAAAGCTCGGCTTCCAAAACGAGTAGGCAGGTTTGGAAGGCTGTGCAGCCGGTGGGTGTGGACAGCCCCTCTTCAGCCGCTGCCTGGGCGTCTGGAGGAGCTTCTGTCTGATGAAGTGTAAGGTTTGGAGAGGGTTTGGCCTGGGAGATGGACTTTGCAAAGGAATGCTCAGCTGTCATGGCCTGCTTCCCCTTTTTAGAACCAACTGCCATCTCCGCAAGGGTGAACTTTCCCAAGGTGCCTCCATCACAGTCTTGTCCATCCTTCTACAGAGGCAGTTTTTTTTTTTTTTTTTGCTTGTTTCTGTTTTTTGTTTTTGTCAGAAATTGACATTCATGTAGCATTATCTTTCCCGAGACTCTGCTTGTCCAGGAATGCCTTTAATCCAGCCACTTGGAATTAGGTGGATTATTCCCTGTTCAAAGACAGCCTCTTTCATTCCCTTGCCCTCAATCCACATGGATTTATTGAAGTGCTCTTTTGCGACAAAGATTGGTGTCCCTGCCTTGGACTCTGGGGGGAGGGGGGGTCTTGTTAACTTAAATTCTATACGCCTTATAATCAAAGATTTAGTTTGAGGCACGTGTGTATTTTGATCACCAGGGGAAGAATTTGAGATGGGTTGGTAAAGCTGTGGGTGTTTTTTTTGGAGAAGAGAAATGCATGTTTCCTAGTCCTTCAGTAGTAACAAGGACCCAGTGACCTAAAAGTTCTGCCCACTGCAGTCCCAGCGTGTTCACATCTTGAGTTTTTTTCTCTCTTTGTTCCTTAATACATAATCTGTCCAGTCTTGGTTCTTTGTATTTATTGGCTTCAACCCTGAGCCATTCAAAAGGTAGCTCACCATAGGATGGGCCCCCTGTTTTCCACCTGCCTCCCATGGCTGCCTTTAGCATTCTGGCCAGAGGGATTTGTGGGTGCTAAGGTGGCATGCTTTTCCCTCTGCAAGATTCCAGTTAAAAATAAAGATTTATTTAATGCCCCTTCGGGGCTGGATCTATAGTTTGTGGTTCCTGACTTTATTCTCTTTGAATTTAGTAGGGTTTGTTCAGCATCCTGTGGGAAGGCATTTATTTTAAGGTTATTTGTTTTGTTTTGGCAAAGATTGTAAAAGCAAGCTTGAGTTGAAGACTAAAACTTGCCTTGGGGTCTGCAGAATTCCAGACTTTTTGGGAGTAGAGATAAGGAAAAAGAGAGGAGTTGACTTATTTCCAAGATTGTTTATGCATAAGATAATTGTTGAATATTTTCATGGAGTTTTCTTCTTAAAAGACTTTATGGATAGGATGGGAGTGACATTTTAAAAAGGAATTAAAACATTTGGGCACATAGGATAAGCAACGTGTAGTATGCATAATGCTTGAAGTCACCAGCAATTAAAGTCAGTCTTTCATATCTGAAATCAGGTGGCTTTCTAATGACCTGTTTATCCTTGTTTTCCTCTTTTTTGAACTGCCATGATGGGTTTCTAATGTCTTTGGTCCCCTTTCTCTTTGCTTTGAAGGACAAGTGTATATGTTGGAAACCCATTTGGAATCCCATCTTGAGAAAATTTTTAGGTTATTTTCCCAGAAGGAATGTTACACTGGGGTGAGGAAAGGGTAAGGAATTTTTTTTTTTTTTTTTTTTTTTAAGCAGCATTTGATTCTCCAAAATGTACAGCAACACAGGAAGGGAGTCAATTTCCTCTTTGGAGGAGAGGAAAAAAAAAAAAACAACAACAACAAAAAATGGAATAATTTCAAGGCCTAACACCATATATCTTCTAAAACCAAAAAAAACCCCTCAAGACATTGAGAAGCTAGAGAGGAAACTTTCTCCTTTTTTCTAATGATCCTTCATCTGGCTAAATCCTCAGTGTTTTATCCTTTTCAGGGGAAGGGTGCGGAAGTAACCCTCACTCGTCTTCCATCGGGATCCAGCAGCAGCTGTTAAATAACTTCTTGATTCCTTGACGAGAGGAAACCTTGTGTTTTTTTTTCCTCCTGTCTTCCACCCCACTGTGGAGGTGGTCACTAATGATGGTGGTGTGCAAAATCGCTTACTGGCTGCCTTTCCGCCCGTCCACATAAATCAAGTTGTCTGATGTGAGCTGGTCCCAAAGGAAAGGGGAGATGAGATTCATGTGGCTGGAGGCAAGGGCTTGTTGCTCATATATCTGGGGGAACTATAGCATGGAAGTGACTCTATGGAAGGCCAGTTGACTGGCTTCTGATGCTTGACAACATTTAGACATTAAAGAGGGTCTAGAATCTTTTTTGTAGTTTCTAGCCAAATGCCAAGAAAAACAGGCTACGTACAACAAATAGCAGATATGAGCCATTACTTATTTATTGAGCTATAACTGACATTTGACATTATATTAGTTTAAGGTATACAACATAGGGATTTGATGCTGTGGTAGTTTAAAAAAAAAAAAAAATATATATATATATATATATATATATATTTTTTTTATTTAGGTAATTGAACCAGCCATAGAATTTGGTGGTGTTTCGGGTGCTTTTAAGACCAGGAGATTGGCCAAACTTGAGGGCAGGTCACTTTGTGGCTATCTTGCTTCTTTTAATAATTAACTTAGTTGTGTGTGTGTGTGTGTGTGTGTGTGTGTGTGTGTTTTAAAGTTGGATCCTAAAACCAAATATTTTCCTCAGCTTTGTTGCTCAAGAATCAGTTTGTCGGGAGCTGAATTGGGCCTGGTGCAGGGAGAACTTTGTACTAGGTTCGAGAGTGTGTTGGGGGTTATGTAATGAGACTGGGGGGTGAAGAACACCCGACCACACCTTGAATTCCCTACCCTACGTCCCCCTGTGGACAGGGGTGTCCTGTTACCAGCACCTGCACAGAGCAGAATAGGGGCCTTGTTCAGTTCCTCTCCACTGCCCCCCACCTCTGTTTGTACCAGTATCCTCTCTCCTAGGTTCTGCCTTAAAATTAGAGCTGCTAAAGGAGCTTCTTGAATTCCATGGAAATCTTTTGTGGTTCGAAGGCATGACATGGTATTTTCCCTTACTTATCATAGATCAAGAATGCGGGTATTGGGTCCAGCACTGGATAATGATTTCAGGGTTGTTTTCCCCCCGCCCTGCCGCTTTGGCTTCAGGGTTCCTGTCAGACAAGAGGCTCCCTTCCTTGGTGTTTATCGAGGGCCTGCTATGTGGAAGGCCTTTTGCTGGGCAGCGAGGAGCCAGAGAGCCACTGAGGCAGGTCCTTGGAGAGCAGCTTGTCCTGTGGGTCATGAGTAGATAACATGAGTGTAATACGGTAGCCACGAAGGAAGGGCATCAGTCAGTCCTTGAAGGACTTGCCTTTGACTCTTCAAAAAAAATAATAGTAATAAAAATATTTTCTCTAGGAAGATACTGAAAACCCAGCCAAGGCCTCTAAGAGCAGCCAGGTGCTCTGAAGGGAGGCTGGCTTCCTTGTAAATGGTGACACACAAAAGCAGGACAAGCAAAACCCTTGTAAAGTACAGATGGGCCTCTTGTTGGCTTTTCTCTTCACAAATGGCTGTGTTTGCCCAGGATTTTACAGCTTCCTCAGTTTGGGCCTGTGAGAGAAGGTGAAGTGAAGATATCATAAAATCTGCAGCAGGAAACCGCCCAGAATGGGTGGCTGTTCAAAGATTTAGGGCCTGTTCTATCTGGATCAATCTGTTTGGTTTTTTAGGTGCAGATCTCATCCAGACTTAGAAAGAAGTCTTGTTTGTTTGTTTGTTTTGGTTTTGGTTTTTTTTGGTCTTAGCTTGGATGTTTCTCTGGGAAAATCCCTTATACATCATATTTCGCCAAATTGTTTAGAACTTGTTGCTTGATGCTGTGAACCTTTATGTTCTGAATTTCTGCAGTTAGCGATGCCCTGAACAAAGAGAGAAGGTCAATCCTAGGTCATGGTTTGAATGGAAGATGAGCTGAGTTTGAATTTTGCCCGGTTCAGCTATCAGTCAGTTCTTATGAGAGTAACTCATAATTCTATAGTATTTATTGAGCATCAGCAAGGTTGCAAAGTTGATGCTATGATTCAGCAAGTAAAGATACAGAATTCCCAGTTAAATCTGAATTTCAGGTAAACAGTCAGCAACTTTTTAGTGGAAGTATGTCCTGTGCAAACTCTGTCTTCTCAGCTACTGACTGACCTCTTGTGCATTGAAATGCTCTTTTGAAGCCAGGAGAAGGGAAAAAGCTAAAATGATATCTGTCAATATGGCCAGTTCATTTGAGGTTGTTAAAATGTTTGGAGGATGAAAAGGTTGAAACTATCGATCTGTTAGATGCTTTATCTGTAATTTTCATCTAGGCTTTTCCAGTCTTCCCGGGGATGGGTGAGAGCTGGCAAGATTCCTTCTGCAGGAGACCGTTTAGGTGTTCAAATTGGGTATGGAAAAATGAGATCATTCCAAGTTCACCATTACTTCTCGGAACTGCCTTCAGGACACTTTCCCCTGAAACCCACACCTCCGCAAAAACAAAGAAATACTTCTCCCCTAACCAAACAAAAGCCAAAGGCAGATTTAGCTGCCTAGGACATCAGACAAGAAGTATCTGGGGCTCCTTAGAGGGAACTGACGGATGCCTTAAGCAGTTTAACTCCGATTTGCAGATTGTACTGCTGATACGGCTTTATTAAGTAGCAAACCAGAGAGGCAAGTGGAGTAAATTAATTGGCTGAGCGTTGAGGAAGCCTGTTGTATTTGATTGCCCAGGTTCTCCCTTGAATTAGTTGGAGATTGCAGAAGGTTTCCTCTGAGTATCTGAAACACAGACACACACAACCCCCCAAAAGCAAAACTAAACCCACCCAGCTTAGATTCCAGACCAGCCCACCCATTGGCAGTGTTTCCCTTCTCTTAGCCCAAGGAGGACCTTGGCATGGGGCTGTGTCGTCTCAGCTGCTTCCTTTTTTAAGATGCTCTCACACGCCACCTGGTACATGGTAGGTGCTGAGTGTTCGTTGCATATGGTGAACGTGGAGCAGGAAGGGACTTGTGAGAGGCTGCTATGTGCCAGGCATTGCGCTGAGTGCTTGGTGGGCATGGATTCTTGCTATCCTCACATCAACCCCACTTTACAGATGGGAAAACTGAGGCTTGAAGAGAGGCAGTGACTTACCTAAGGCCGTGGTGAGGTGGATTGGTCTTCAGACCTTGACCCATTTGATCCTAAAGCTGGAGCTCTTTAGAACGTGCTGAAGGTGGTGGGGGGGGGTGGTTATTGCTAGAGGACAGCATACGGAACACTTTCCTGAGTACTACAGGAGGCTTGAGGAAGGAATCAGGGTCCTATCTCTGTGCCTCTAGCCCAGAGCCAACCTGGAGGTGTGAACTTGAGCTCAGATGGTGTGGAGGACTGCTGTAGGGCCGGCCGCTCCCATCTGGCTGTCACTTTTGTGGAAGTCATTTAATTTATGATCTATTGATATGTTGTGGCTTCCTTCCCTCTCCCACTCACCAGTCTTCTCTAACAGACAACCTGGCATTCTCCTTTCCTCTTCTGGGTGTGCAGAAGGGAAAGAAGCCTTTGGGCCAGGCTCTGGCCTGTCACCCTTGGCTCCTGTCCTTGTCCTCATGCAAAGTGTCTGCAGTCTTCTTCTCCATAACTGGCCAGAGGGCCATGTTTATGTGTCCAGGGAACCCATCGGTCCCTGAGACTGGACGACTACACAAGCCTGGCAACCCTTTCTAATTACAGGAGTTAAATAAGTTCACCCAAAGTTCAAATGAGGCCTCAAAAAGAACTCCTTACCTTGAACTCATTTTGTGTCCAGCCCTGGAACTTCCTTGTAAAAGAGCTTTCTGTATTTAATTATGTCCCGGTAGCCCTCTGGTTTGGTTGAGTCTGTAGAGCCATTTCAGGTCTGTGTTTGGAGAAGTTGATGGGATCGCCAAAAAAACTCCTTCCTGTGCTGATTCTTGGCATATACAGCCTTGGTTGTAGTTTCTAAGTGGTTTTTCTTTTCCTGTCTAGTTTAAGTGGGTGAAAAAAAAAAAATCAATTGAGTGCCTTTGAGCTGTGTGTCTTTTTATTTGCTTTCTTCTCCTTGAAGAATTTGGGCAGCAGTAAAATCTGAGTTTGCTCAGCATCAGTGGCCTCCCGAGTCCTGGAGGTGGACGGCAGGCTTTGACTGGAACTCCCTTCCCCGCCACCCCCCCCCCCCCCCCACAACAGGACGGGTCTCTAGGGGGCTGGAGGATTGGGTCTGTCCAGAGAAGGAGGTTCTGGGCAGATGTGCCCCTTTTGGTAGAATGGGCCTGGTTACAGGCATAAGAGCATCGGATTCCCTGCCAGCCTTACCACACTGATACCTGGACCCTATTTCCTGGAAGCTGTCATTCAGTGCTCCTGGGGTACATCTTGGACATTCAGGTTTTTTTGTAAAGTACCCCCAGGTAATTCTAATGTGTAGTCAGGCTTGAGAACCACTGAGTTACAGTTTCAGCATCCTTAAAAGTATTTTTCTCAACCTTACCGAAGTCTGAGTAAAAGCATGTTTAGATGTTTGCACAACAACGTGAATATACTTAACACTATTGAACTGGACACTTAAGAGTGGCCAAGGGGGTAGATTGTATGTTATATGTATTTTGCCATGATTAAAAATAAAAATAGGGGCACCTGGGTGGTTCAGTTGGATAAGCTTCTGACTTCGGCTCAGGTTATGATCTCACAGTTTGTGGGTTCGAGCCCTGCGTTGGGCTCTGTGCTGACAGCTCAGAGCTTGGATCCTGCTTGGGATTCCGTGTCTCCCTCTCTCTCTGCCCCTCTCCCGCTTGCGCCCTGGCTGTCTCTCAAAAGTAAATAAACATTAAAAAAATAATAAAATAAAAAAACAAAAATTTATGGTGAAACAACATTAAAGTGAGTAATTGAAATAGAAAAAGTATCTTTAGCATTATTAACAATTTTAAATATACAGTAGCCCTGTCCAAAATAATTTTCTTTTTTTAAAAAAATGTTTATTTTTGAGAGGGGGCGAAGGGGCAGAGAGAGAGAGGGACAGAGGATCCAAAGCGTGCTCCGTGCTGACAGCAGAGAGCCCGATGTGGGGCTCAAACTCATGAACTGTGAGATCATGACTTGAGCCAAAGTTGGATGCTTAACCGACTGAGCCACCCAGGTGCCCCTCCAATATGATTTTCTACAATAATGGAAATTGTCAAATGTTAGCCAGTAGCACATCTGACTGTTGAGCACTTGAAGTATGAGCACTTGAAGTATGTATGTGACCTAGGAACTGATTTTTAAGTTTTACTCAGTTTCAATTTTTTCAAAATGCCCTATGTGGCTAACAACTACCATATTGGACAGTACAGATCTGTATATAACATACCATCTAAGTAAAAATAGTGAGCTTCCTGCACACCTCTGTTTCCTTCTGGCTCCTTCATTGCCTCTAAAGCCCTCCCGAAGAAATTCTAGAGCTACTGTTGACCTTAGAGTCAAAGAGATCTGGTTTTCACTCCGGTGGGCAATTTGCTTAATCTCTCAGCCTCCTTTTCCTCTTCTGTAAGTGGGTCTAAGAAAGTACCCAGCTTAGACGACTCCAAAATGAGACCTTGCTTGTGAAGCACTCCACACTGTGCCCTGTGTGGTGGCCCTCGAATGTTTGCTGCTGTTACTCTCCAGCTTACAGATGTGAAAATGGACATTCCCAAACTCTTTAAATCAGTATAGTAATTCTCTCCACCTCCCTTCTTAGGGCAAATGCTACCCCACCCTTGACCTGGCTGTTATTTAGAATTTGCAGTGAAGTTGCAAGAGGTGGAGTTTTTTGGTTTTTTTTTTTTTTTTTTTTTCGTGCTAAGTAAATGACTCCTGAGTTCATTTATGACCTCATCTGCCTCAGCTGAGCCTATTTGCAGACTCACTGTGTATCAAGGGAGGGGAGGGCTGGGTGCCTGGCTGAGGTCCTCAGGGCATTTAATGCTTATATTTAAAAAAAAAAAAAAAAAAAAGTCTTGGCCGAGATGCGATATTAAGGGGAGAGGAGTTGCTTCATAAGGCCCATCTTTTTCTGTCTTCATTGTTTGAATTCACGCTTCTTTTTCTGGAATGACCACCCGAAAAGTGGCCTCATTTGCCTCTAGCCTGCCCTGTAGCAGCAGCTTTGCACTTATCTTCTGTTCCTTTCTAGGACTTGGCCATATTGGGGTTCTTCCTACCTGCTGAATGGGGCTCACCTGCCTTAGCCTGGATTCAAGGACGCCTGCAGTTTGGCCCTAGCCCAGTGCTCTGCTGTAGGCTGAGTGCTCCCCATCCCGGAGTCCCTGGCTTCTTGGAGCACATCCCATGCCTCTCACGCTTGCCATTTGTCCTGCTTGCACAGTGCAATGCAGACTCTCTCTATTGTTGTCTGTTGAAATCTTTCTCATCCTTCAAGGCCCCGCTACAAAGTTATCTCCTTTCTGGGCCCTCTTTTTTCCACCAAGCCATATAGCCTTAGGCATTCTTCACATTCTGTGTTGATTCCATCTAGTATTTGTGGCATTCTACCTTAAGCGGTTGCCCTTGGGCTTTGAAGCCTGGCTCTGCCACTTCGTAGCTAAATTACTCTGGGCAAGTTGCTCAACCTCCCTGAGACTTGATTTTCGTATCTGTGAAATGGGGGAAATAATACTTCCCTCTTAAAGTTGTAGAGGTTTACATGAGAAAATATATGGAAAGGGCATAGCATGAAATAAATGCTAAACAAAATGCTCTTGTGTAGCTCTTGTCTGAGCTACCCTGGTAGTTTCTAGTGGAGTATCCTGCCAATAACAGGATGAGATGTTTCAGAAAATCCAAGAAACCTGTATCTCCACTTTGATATGCAATAGAGACAATATATGCTTTTCAATTCTCAACATAACGAGTAATTTGAGAGAACACGGTACACGTATTCAACAGATATCATGATGTGGCTGTTATGTGCCAGGCGCTGCTGGGGGCAGAGATACACCTGTGAACAAGACAGATAAAGTCCTTGCCCTAAAGCTGTTTTGTCTAGAAGAGGAGCAGACAAACAGCAGGATCTTGGGGAGGGCCTCTGATTTTCATTTGGAGCCAGAGGACAGGGTCAGGGAAGGCTTTGGTACAAGTGACACCTAAACTGAGAACTATGTTTTATTCTGCTATTTAATAAGCCTTTATGTGGCACAACCAGGCACTATTCTAGTGCTTTACAGATAGACTCTTACTCCTCCCAGCAACCCAGGTACTTCCTGTATATCCACAGTGAGGTAGTTACTGCTATAACTCCCATTTTACAGATGGAGAAAGTGAGGTGCAGAGAGGTTAAACCGTTTGCCCACCTCATACAGCTAGGGTGAGGTAAGGCTGGGATTTGAACCCATGCAGTCCCAGGGTCTGTGCTCGTCTACCACCGTGGGCTCTCACAGCATGGTGTTTGAGAATTTCCTTTTCAGATTCTGTAATGGGTGTGTTTCATTGATGTCTTTGTTGATTGCCCTATCTATACCTTTAGGACTCACGATGAACCAGATGAAGCATAACAATGTAGGCTCTTCTCTGAAGTGCTTCAAGGAGCTCCAGGGGCCTCTCTCCATTTAAAGCAGAGTTTGACCCAGCCAACGTGATATTGTTGGGTGGTTGACTCACCCCACGGGTGCCTCTGATTTGTCAGTAGACGGAAGTAGGTGGGGGGCAGGCAGGGTGTGAGACCTAAGGCTCTGATGCAGCCGTCGAAGGTGACAACCACAGGACACACGTTTGTTCTACTGAGGAACCCCCCCCTCCATCGGGGTCGTCCCAGTAACGGCTCTGCACCCCACATGACTGAGTGCAAAACAGGAAGGGGGGATATTTGCAGTAGGAGGCTGGAAATGCTTCGAGATTAGTTTCCAGGGAGACCTCAGCTTCACTTCTGAGGCCTGGCTTGCTTGAGCCCGGCTCCTGCAGCTGAGCACGGAGTCATTAAGGAAGTCTTTGAGTTTGGTTTAATGGTTGTGCTTTGTTTTGAAGTGATTGTTTACTGAACTTTCAAAGCCAGCTCTCCAGCAGGATGTTTTCTCGGGCCTGAATAATTGGATGAGGCACCCCAATAGGAAGCAAGTAGCGGGGAGCAGAGCCAGGACTAGCTAGCTGGTGGCCAAGCCTTTGGCATCTGAGCGCTCTGAGGCTCCGCAAACTGCTGCTGGAGGGACTGAGGTCGTCTTGCAGCCAGGAGTCGACCTGAAGCAAGGGTCCCTTGGAACCTGGCCTCTTTGATGTGGTGCTGGCCTTAATTAGGGACACCCTAATTAAGTCACTAAGGAGGAAGCTTATTTCTAAAAAAAAAAAAATTAACAAATGTTTTGAGAGCATTTCATGAGGGATTACTTCTCAAAGATTATGCAAGCAATATAAAGTTAATGGAAGAAAAACTAAGAAATTTCAGTTAAGTAAAAAATAGAACTCGCCCATAACCACTTGATTACAAAGTGGGTTATGTACGCATGTTTTAGACAAAGGTTCACGTGGCCTACGCTGTGCCAGAAATTTCTTTTTTCACTTAGCTTTGCACTTATGCTGTCTTTCTGTGTCTGTAATTATGAGCCATGTCAGTTTTAATGTTGTGTGGTGTTCCACTGTTTTGTTTGTGTAACAGTTGATTTATTCAATTGACCTGTATCTGAGGGCTGACTGTATGCCAAGTTCTGTGTTAAGTGCTGGGGACACAGCAGTAAATAACATGGACACAAGTCCCTGTCTCTTGGACATTCTAGGGGAGTGGGGACAGACAAACTGAATAAGTTAGTCCTTTTGTATATTAGAATGGGGAAATATAGAGCAGGGGCGATGTTGTTGTTTTTAAATAAGGTGGCTAGGGAAGGTCTCACGGAAAAGGTGACCTTTGAGCAACACCGTATGACGTATGTGGATATCCGAGGAAGAATGTTCCAGGTCAGGGGGAGAGTGTACAAAGGCTTTGAGATGGGTGCCAGTTCCATGTGTTCCGTACGGATTCGTGTTTAGGCTGTGCCCGGTTTTTCACTCATTATAAGCAACACTGCAGTGAGTATATCCTTGAAGCTAGACGTTGATTTACGTTGACAGTTTCCCCTGAAGGATTTAGCCTGGGTCAAAGGTACATACTTTTCAAGGCTTTTCAAACGCATTGCCCAATGCCTTTCAGAAAGCGCATATCAGTTCACATTCCCATGTGTGGGTGCTCATCACCAGGGATTATTTCTCAAGGAGCTAGACTTGAATATTGGGACTGAGAAATTGCTGAGGCCATAGCTTGCAAGGCCTCAGAGGGACTGGGTGTCTTATCTGGGGTGGTGATTCTCAAATCTTGCTGTGTGTGATTGTAGCAAGAAAGTAGGAATCTCCCCTGGGGAATGTGTTAAATGCAGGTATCTGGGCCCCCTCCCCAGAGATTTTGGTTCTGTAGCCCCGGATGGGGCTCAGACATCTGTAGTTTCAGCAAACATTCCTGGTGAGTCTCTGGTAGGTTGTGATTACACCAGTCGGGGGTGGTTCATGGGCCACCCTGAGCTACCTACCAAGAGCCTCCTGTGCCGCCAACGAAGCTCTCCTGCTCCCCTCTCCCGTGCCCCCAAATTACACTTCCCTGGAAAGTGTTCCAGGTGACCAAAATGACACTCAAGCCTAAATGTAGCATGATCTCCTGTATTTCCTTTCCTTTGTTGTTTCTCTTTTTAAAAGTTGGTGTATTTATTTTGAGAGAAAGAGAGAGCAGGGGAGGAGCAGCTAGAGAGGGAGAGAGAGAATCCCAAGCGGGCTCTGTTGTCATCGCAGAGCCCAAAATGGGGCTCTATCTCATGAACTGCAAGATCATGACCTGAGCTGAAATCAAGAGTGGGATGCTTAACCGACTGAGCCACCCAGGCGCCCCCTTTGCTAATTGTTTCTTTTGCAGGGAAAATTTTCTCCCTTCTTTATTTCCTTCCTCTTTGCCAGGGAAACTCCCCTTTGTCCTTAAAGACCTAGGTGAGGCATTACCCACCTCTGGAAGCTTGCATCAACCCCACCTCCTAGTGCTTTATATTTGGAGTATTGTGCCCTCTGACTGGTGGCTCACACATCAGCGTTCCTACTAGCTAGAGTTCCTCAACGCTTTGATTCCTAATCTCTGTGTGGCCTGTACCCCACTCTGTGCCTGTGCATAGTAGGTGCTCATTAAATGTCTGAGTTAGGGTGGCTGGCATTGTACGTTGACTCCTGAAAATAGCAGTCACTGGGATTTATTGAGTTCTAAGTGCTGGTCACCATTCTAAGCACTTGCATTATTTCCCTTATCCTCATTGCTTTCCTTGGAGGTGGGGACTAGCATGGGCATCGTTTACAGATGAAGACAGGGCAGTTCCACGTGACTAAGTAACCTAGGTCACCCAGTGGGTAGATCTGAAATCTTGCAGTCTGACTCTAGAGCCATGCTCTTTTTAAAAAAAAAAATTTTTTTTAAATGTTTCTTTATTTAGAGGGAGAGAGAGCAGGGGAGGGGGAGAGAGAGAAAGAATCCCAAGCAGGCTCCACACTGCTAGCCCCGAGCCCCTCGCAGGGCTCAGACTCCCGAATCGTGAAAATCATGAGCTGAGCTGAAATCGAGTTGGACACTTAACTGACTGAGCCACCCAGGCGCCCTTCTCGCGCCATGCTCTCAACCGCTACATCACACTGGTCCTTTCAGACACTGGAGTTTGGCTGCCCATCAGGGCACTTACCCAGGCGAGGAGGAGGGCATGCAGTGGAAAGACGACGAAGAGGGTGGTGGGTGTAGAGGTATCAAACAGAGTTACTGCCTTTTTTGGTGACCTCCCCCCCCCCCCCCCCCCCCGGCCGGCTGTCATTCCTAGCAGCCTGGGGTGGGGTTTGGGGGTTGTGGAGGAGGCACTGTTTGGTGGAAGGTGGCAGAGCACACGAAGCGTGCGCAGAGTCGTGAGGGGTGGACCTGACAAGTTGCAGAATCGGGTTTGGGATTGGGTGGAGGCAAGTCTGAGAGGGCACTTCCAGGGAGAAGTGGGTGAGGACAGGTGCGCAAACAGGAAATAATGGTGACGATACTTAAACATTTGATAGGGTGTGCAGGTCACCAAGTATTTTGTTCACTATTTCATGTGGACATTTACACACAGGAAAAACAGATGGAACAGAAGCTTTGCACTCTACACAGTGGGACAGAGGTTGGGGGGGGTAGATGTACATGTATTATTTCGGGGAGGCGTAGATGTAGCACTTGGGTGAGAGCCTCCGGCCCCCGTGCGAGGTGGTTAGATCTTGAGTTCACAAGTGTCCGGTTGTAGAGAAGGAGTAAGTTTTAGGTGAATATATGAAACGGTTGCATTTTATTTAATTTTATTTCATCTATTTATTTTGTGAGAGAGCGTGCATGTGAGCAGGATAGGGGCACAGAGAGTGGGAGAGCGAGAATCCCAAGCAGCCTCTGCACCATTAGCAGAGAGCCTGATGGGGGGCGTGAACTCATGAACTGGGAAATCATGACCCGAGACAGAGAGTCTTGACTAGATGCTTAACCGACTGAACCCCCCCCCCCCCCCCGGTGCCCCTGGAACAATGGCATTTTAAAAAGAACTGGGCAGGGGCACATGGGTGGCTCAGTCAGTTGAACATCTGACTTCAGCTCAGGTCATGATCTTGTAGTCCGTGAGCTCGAGCCCCGCTTCGGACTCTGTGCTGACAGCTCGGGGCCTGGAGCCTGCTTCGGATTCTGTGTCTCCCCCTCTCTGCCCCTCCCCTGCTCATGCTCTGTCTCTCTCTCAAAAATAAGTAAACATAAAACTCTTTCTAAAAACAACTGGGCAAACTTAGGAGCACTTCACGATACAAACTGGGTGCGAGGGCAGTCCTTTCCCTGACCTTAGGCGGATTACTTAACCTCTGTGCTTTATTTTCCTGTGGAAAAGGAAAAGTGTTAAATGCCTGTCTGCCAAGTGCCCACACAGGGCTGTCTTGGGAGCCCTTTATACTCTCTCAAGTACTGTGTAAATGTGAGATGGGGTTCTTAATGATGATCATGAAATAAATTTGGACTCCTAGGTGGCCTTAGGTGTCTATCTGAAATAGTAAAGGCAATATGGCGGTACAGATTGGGGGGATAAATTTGGGGAATAGGAAGGGAGAGGAGAGGGGTTCATGCATCCATTTTGCAAAAGTTAAATAACAGGACTGGAAGCCTAGTTGCAGTTCCAGAACAACCCAGAGGTGCCCAGAGTGGCTTTGTCACCTTATGGCCGCCACCGTCCAGCACACCTTTCTGCGTCTGCCCTGTCTAGTACCAAAGCCACTAGCCCCATGCGGCTGTTGAACACTTGAGTGAGGAGCTGAATTTTACATTTTATTTAACTGTAATGAATTTAAAGTTCCATCCAGGTGGCTAGTGGCTCTTCTTTTGGAAGGCTCAGGATAGACAAAGGAATGCCTCTTGGTAGAAAATGTAAAAAACCAATCATACTTTGAAGATACAGTTGACCTATTTGTTTGGTGGTTCTTTTATTCTCGGTGGAGACCTACCCGTGTGTCAGAAAACAGGCATTCTGGGCATGGAACCTCCTAGCGCTGGAGGAAGAAGACGCTGATGTCCTTGACTTAAGCAGGGTGTTATGGCTACAAATGGAGAAGTTTGTGAGGGGAGGTTGGGTGGAGGAAGCCCCTTTTGTGGTTAAATCTTCCTTTTCACAGGCGTGTTTATTGTTGGTGAGCTTGGGCAAGTGGGTGAGGGTGGGCGTGTGAGGAAGTAACCATTGATTATCCCCAAGGCTGTCATCCACTTGATGGACAGGGATAATTAGTGGATTAGGCAAGCCCCAATCAGAGAATAAAAGCCCAGGAATGGTTTTTATGATGGATGGGCTTCCACAGTGCATTTCTTCTGAGGGTCTCGGGGGCCCTCCCTCTTGCAGAATGGGGTGGGGAAGGGTGGTCTGGGGGACAAAGCTGTGACAGACAGTCAGGGGCCCTGTCCTTCATCCTTCACACCCACTTCTGGAAGCTGCAGATTCCTGCCTCCTGCTTGTAGAAGCCTGGGGTCCAGAGGCACTCCTGCTCAGGTCAGAAGCTTCTTCTGGAAGCTTTGCTTTTCATTTCCCTGAAGGCTGAGCTCAACAAGGGCTGACCTAGAAGGGGAGGAGGAGGGATGCTGTGGGCTGCACTGCTCAAGCTCATTCTGAGGAGGTTCCCGCAGACCTGCCCCGAGGACCTGGTGGCTGGGGAGGTGACAGCATCAGCCTTTAGAGATGCTCCAGACAGGTTCTCTGATCTGGCAGAAGCAGATCAGTCCCGGCATCCATAGAAAACCGGAAGATGTGATCAAGTTATCCATCATCATACCACTAATGACCGCACCCGGGACCATTTCTGGTTCATTCCTATCAGACCTTTTCCAACACAAAGGGCTTTTCTTTGTTTTGTGTCTTTGTGTTGTTTTTTTTTCCCCCCAAGTTCTTGAGGATCATGACCATTTCTAGGGTGACATTATAGCTCCCCTGGAGCATTTGCAGTTGTAATTGGGAGCTGTGTGTTGGGGGAGGCCTTGCACCTCACTTTGCGGACCAGGCAGGACCCAGCCTGCCTACTGAGTGGCTTTCTGCAGCCCTGGGCCTGGGCTGGGCAACCGGTTCTGTTCAGCACACTTCCCAGAATCAGGGTAGCACTCGGGTCACGACGTCAGTCCTCAGCTGCAAAATAATAGCATCTGCTTCTCAGATTGTTGTGAGCGTGTAATAGAGTGTGTATCCAGCTGTGTTCTTCTGTGTGGTCTGTGGACCAGCAGCCTCAGCATCACTCAGGTTAAACATGCAACATCCAGGCCCACCTCACACCAAGAGAATCAGAACTTGCGTTTTTGCAAGATCCCCAGGTGGTAGAAACAATGTATGTGAAAGTTAGAGAAACGCTGATATGTGTGCCTGGCACCAAGCAACCCTTTAGAAAATGGTGATGCTTAATGATGATGATGGTGACATTGACGTCATCAGGATGAAAAGTGGGGCTTGTGTGGGGGGGTTCCCTGTCCGGCGGTGTGCCCAAGACTTGAGTCCTCAGGATCATGACCACTGGTGAGCCAGCCTCCATCTGCAACCTTTGGACAGGACAGAGGCCTTTGAGCTGGAACCCTACTCCCTATAGCCTGCACCCTGCTCCTCCAATCACTGTTTTATTCTCATCTAAGCTGAATGCTTCCTCCTTGTGAGAGTCTTCTCCAGCTCTGGCTCCTCTCAGATCACCCCTTCTCTGACCACGGCTCCCGGCTCCTCTGTGTTCCCTGTGTGGCAGCGTGGGTGTCTGATTCGCTCAGCTGTCCCCTGAGGTTCTGCTGTCGCAGCGGGCTGGGCTGGGAGAGGCAGTTGCTGCATTATTTATGGGGCATCGTTAACCAGCCGCACTGATGAGTTACACACAGTTTATTCTTCTGCTTCGTGTGTGGGATGCCATCCTGGGCCTCTGTTTAATACAGAACAAAACAAAGCAAAACAGAACCCCAAGCCAAAACAGCCACGGGCTGAGCCCTGCGCCCTGCATTAGGCGAGTGCCTGTCCAGCCTTCTGGCTGTGGGGAGAGTGGAGGAAGGGGGGAGAAGAGGAGAGGGACCCAGGCGTGTTCCCAGAGTTCAACTTCGAGGGAGGGAGGGGAGGGTAAGCTGGCTCGCATATTTGTTTAAGTGGCCACAAAACTCTCAGGGAAGTTGACAGATTGGGTGGGACTTTTTTTTCAGAAGTAAGAAAATGACTTCAGTTTCCTCCCCACTCCCTAAGGGACCAGGCTGCTGTTAGGTATGTGACCTGTTAGGTTCTCTGGTCTCCTAGGTGGTGTGGGATTTATGTCCCTCACCATCTGCCTGGAATTCTGCTCTCTTCTTTGTGGTTGAACTCTGACCTTGCCCTTGAAGCCTGCTCATGGTCACCTTGTCCATCCTGCCCAGGTCCTGCCAGTCCCCAGCATGAGTGCATCACTCCAGTGTCCCTTGGCGAGAGCCCCCTTGTGTCATCTCTGCTTCCCTGTCTGTGTGCCAGCCGTTGCTCTTACTAGAAACCTTTTTCCTTCCTCCCTCTGTTTCTCTGTCCTGGAGCCCACCGTGTGGTGGGGGAGACTCAGGCTCACAGATGGTGAGTTGCATGATGTGGGGGAAGCAGGTGCATTTGAGAATGCTGTGGAAGAGGTGACATTTGAGCTACGTGGTGATGGTGGAATAGGAGTTTTCAAGATTGTTGCATCCCCTTGGAGGTCGGAAGACAGAAGAGCCGCCCTTGGTGCTGTGTGTGGTGTGGGGAGCATGGTGGACGCCCCACCTGGTGGATGCAGGGTTGGGGCCCTGTAGCCGGTCTTCAGGGAAGCCCCGCCTCTCTTGCTGTAGGAAGGGGACAGTCTTGCAGCTTGATTAAAGGAGTGTCCTCTACATGTTTGTAAACAGGCTCATTTTCTCTTCCCGTTTCTATAATAGGGGACTTTCCCTTTTTCGGAATCCAGTGTGGTCTAAGGTCTATTTTCAACAAATTGCCAGGGGTTCAAAACCTACCCTCCTCTCCAAAGAAAGTCAGGTGGTTCCAGGGAGAGGAGAGTCACATTCCAGTTGCCTGTCACTTTGGACTTGGCAGAACCCGGGTGCCCGGTGGGAGTCTCATTTGCTTTGATTTTGGTCTGTCTGGAAAGTTGTGAAACTTTTATGTGTTCTCTGGTGAGCCCCACGGTGGGGTCTGTGTGAAGACTTTTTCACAGCCCCGGAAATGCATTCCTAGGGACCTCAAATGTGACCTGAGCCAGGTCAGAACCAGAAGCCTCAGAGGGGAGCTTTCTGGGACTTCTTGGTGGGTGGTGCAGGTCAGAAAATTGAGGACTGTCTTGGAAATGCTTTCTAAAAGGGTTCTCAGTGGATACTGCATCTTGATCTGCAGATTTCTTTTGAAATTTGAGCATTCTCGCTTTGGCTCAGTCTTAGAGTCTAGAAAAAGCCAGAGCTTTTTCTCTGTTACCTTTAACGCTTTGTTCAAATTTTTTCTCTCTCCTTTCTCACTTCCTCCAAGATTGTGATTTTAGTAGTAAAACTACTTTTAGGTGGGTAGAAACTTTTTTCTACCTTGAGAGAAACTTAAAAAAACAACCCAGATCTTGAACAATCCAACATCACTTTGCCTTTACCTTTTAATAACATTTACACACTTTTTAAAAAAAAATTTCTCAATAAGGAGGCTTTTTGTCTTCTGTTCTTAGAAGTTCTTTTCTTTTCCTTTTCATTTTTTTTTTTTTTTTTAGAATCCATTAAATTATATATTGCCTAAAACAGGTGGGCCTGACACTCTTTGATAGACTGTCGAATATCATTAAATCAGGAGCGAGCTGCTTTTGGAAGCCTTCTTCTGGCTGAGTGGGCGTTCGTGGGTGGAGAGCTATGTGCTGCACCCCTTGACTGGAGAGGGGACCCTCCTTTTGTTGCTAATTTGGTAAAGACTTAAGTGAGGCTCCAAGCAGTGGGGGTAGATAAGTAGTTTTTTGTTTTTTTTTAAAGTGCTTTGAGCAGATTTCAGGCGCATTCATGTCGGTTTGAGTACTCTTCCTGCCATGTATTTGGGGGTGACTGAGACTAGGCTGACATGTGCCCAGCTAGTTAACTAGTCGTGAGCTACAGCTGGTTCTGTACTTAGGCCTAAGAATGTGGGATCCCAGCCTGGATGGACAGTCTTAGAGGTTTTCACATCTCTGCCAGCATCCTGAGGGAGATTGCAGGGGCCTGCACACCCTTGGTTCAGTTCTATCAAATGTTCATTGGACACTGACGGAGTGCCTGGCATTGCCCTGAAGCGCTTTAAAAACATTTTTTGGGGAGGGGGGCTCCTGGGTGGCTCAGTCCGTTGGGCGTCCACCTTCGGCTCAGGTCATGATCTCACGGCTCATGGGTTCGAGCCCCACGTCGGGCTCTGCGCTGACAGCTCAGAGCCTGGAGCCTGCTTCGGATTCTGTGTCTCCTCTCTCTCTGCCCCTTCCCCACTTGCGCTCCATCTCTCTCTGTCTCCCAGACACAGAATCCAATGTTTTTCTTAAGAAACATTCTAGATCATCTCAGTGACCTTCTCCAGGGGTCCCTGTATGGGAGTGATTGGTGTTGGGAAAAGGAGGGCCCAGCACTCCTGGCCTCCTTTACGTCGATGAACGCCAATGCCTTCTAGCCATTTGGCTACAAGTTGGTGGTCAGTATATCCGAACATCTTCAGGCTTTTCAGAAGAGCTTCTCATACTTTTTTTGTGGATCTGAAAGAGAATAAAAGGTTAGGTGAGGCTGTAATTGGTTGCTTTGAACTCTTGTGCTTTTAAGGATGCTGACTGATGTCTATCTGGACGGGGATCCCCAGTGGCCAGTCAGAGGACTCTGATCTCAGCCCTTATCTCTGTAATTACTTGGATGTAGATGTAGAAGGGGCATTCATACTTGATAAGAAAATGGTAAATATGTTAGGTGTTTTCATTGGAATTCCCCACAATGTCTCGATGGGTCTGGAATGGTAGCCTGAGCTGTCAAAGGTTCACTCAGTGTAAGTTAAAATAAAGTTGTGCTCTTGGGTAGAAGCAGCCCACTGGGGCACAGAGACAAGATGGAGGCAGTGTGGCTTAGCAGAACGGTGACAGGATCTGTGCGTGGGTATTGGTGTCAGTAGCTGCCAATGGACCTCTGCCAGGAGCCAGTCAGACAGGATCCCTGGGGTGTGGCTTAGTGCCCCGTGGGAGTAAATTGTCGTTTGGGGGAATAAATCCAGAGACCTGCAGTTGGGCCAAGCAGGTCTCAAAGGCAGAACTGATGGATGTGCTCTCGTGGCATCTGTGGAACAGACTTTAGGCTCCGGGTGGGTTGTAAATTCATGGTGTTTTGTTGCCAGAACCTCTAGTTTGATCTGAAAATTAAAAAAAAAAGTAATGACTATTGTTTTCATAAAAATGATACATGATCCTTATTTAAAACACACACACACACACACACACACACACACACACACAATTCTGGCCATATGGGAAAGTACAAACAGGAAAGTAACCTATTGGTCCAAATCTTAACTTCCAGAAATAGCCCATTTTAATTTTGGTAGAGAATTTTCCAGACATCTCTGTGTGCATTTTCAGGCAGGCTTGATACCTACAGAAATGTATAAAGAGACAGTTTTTTTTTTTAATGTTTATTTATTTTTGAGAGAGAGCATGAGCCGGGAGGGGCAGAGAGGGAGAGGGAGACACAGAATGTGAAGCAGGCTCCAGACTCTGAGCTGTCAGCACAGAGCCCGATGTGGGGCTCGAACCCATGAGCTGTAAGATCATGACCTGAGCCGAAGTCAGACGCTTAACCGACTGAGCCACCCAGGCTCCCCTAAAGAGACTGTTTTATAACAAGATGTAAAACAAAAATATATTTAATTTTACTTTTATGTAACAGTATTGAAACTGGAGTGAAGTAATACTGGAGAGATTACTGAACTTCAGATGATGATTTCTTCTCCCAAAGAACTTAGTTTTTCAGACATCCCTCTAAAGCAGTGGTTCTTTTTTTTTTTTTAATTTTTTTTAATGTTTATTCATTTTTGGAGAGAGAGGCAGAGCATTAATAGGGGAAGGGCAAAGAGAAAGGGAGACACGGAATCTGAAGCAGGCTCCAGGCTCTGAGCTGTCAGCACAAAGCCCGACGTGGGGCTCGAACTCACAAACCATGAGATCATGACCTGAGCTGAATTTGGACGCTTAACCGACTGAGCCACCCAGGCACCCCCCCCCTTTTTTTAGTGTTTATTTTGCCAGGGATTGAGAGAGAAGGGGAGGGGCAGAGAGAGAGGGAGAGAGAATCCCAAGCAGACTCCACGTTGTCAGCACAGAGCCTGACATGGGGCTCGAACTCACTAACTGGGAGGTCATGACTTGAGATGAAATCAAGAGTCAGATTCTCAACTGACTGAGCCATCCCAGGCACCCCTAAAATAGTGGTTCTTAACCAGGGGATGATTTTGTCCCATAAGGTCCATCTGGCACCTGGAGACCTTTTTCGTAGTCCCCACCAGTGGCATCTGTGAATGTTCCTGGCATCTCATGAACCGAGGTCAGGGATGGGGCTAGACACCCTGCAGTGCACAGGACAGCCCCTCCCAACCCCCCAAAAGAACCGTCTGGCCCAAAATGTCCTTGGTGGCAAGGTTGAGAAACTGTCCCCAAGGGTAAGAAAATAAGATTGTTAAAACCAATAGGAAGATGAAATCATTATGTTATAGCTCAGTTGCAATTATAGACTATTCTGATTGGGCTTCTGCAGTGAAAGATGAGATGATTAATTTCATTAGAGTTTCTCCCTCCTCTCCTTAAACTGCAAAATCAGGAGGTGGCCCATGTTAGGCTCACCATGTCAGTGTTCTTAACACTTACATTCTGTCCTACAACGATCACCCCCTAGGTGTTTAATCTTAGTTCTATGTTTAAATGATTCCGTGCCAAACTCTTCTTTTTTATTTTAAGTTTTTCTTTCAAGTAAACTCCACACCACACATGGGGTTGAACTCACAACCCTGAGAACAAGAGTCACGCTTTACTGACTGAGCCAGCCAGGCACCCCCCAGCTCCATGTCTCTAGCCATGGTTTTTCCTTTCCTGGGTTTATTTTGCATCACCTCTTGGTCAGTTGGCTATTTGATCTTAATATAAATTTAATGTGTAGGGAGGTGTCACAGTCCACTCTGGTTTGCTCCAGTCAGAATGGCACCTGCAGTTTTGAGTTTGTGTCTGAGTACCACACTTAAAAGAGAGACATCGTGCAGTGTCCCAGGATGCTGCAGGGACGTGAAACAGGGGCCTGTGTAGAAAATGAACTGCACCTGGGAAGGGAAGGGAAAGCTGTGGATGAATTCCCCGAGAAGACCTCCCTCTGGAAGCAGGGTAGGCCTTCGCTCTGAGGGTCCCCAGAAGGTTCAAGCCAATGCTGCATGGACACAAAAGACAGGGTGGCAGAGAGAGGTGTTGAGCTCCCTGTGAGCCGAAATGTGGTGGGGAACTACCTGTTGGCATGTTGTATGTAGATGTTGGGTTCAAGCCATCAGCTGAGTGGCTATATTTAGGTATCTTCTCAACCTTGAGATTCTGATGGTCTAACAACGCTTCCCAGTAGCTGCCTGTCCTAGAGGGGCTCCGGTCACTCTGGTTCTCTCCTCCCTGTCCTTTGAGATAAGGGTGAAAAAAGCCACAGCCATGGTCACGTGGTTCAGGGCAGAGCCTTACGTGTTCTGCACATCTTGAATTTGGACCCATCATCTACTACTCAAAATGTGATCCATCCATCTATAGGTTAGATTCCACCAAACGTGTTCCAGTCGGTGTTTGTAGTATTTATAAGATTACCGGGCCTGAGTATATTCGAAACCCATTTCTGAGCCAATACGTTTATATATAATCTGGGCAACATACCGTAGACTCCAGAGGAAGAGAGCACACACAGATCGTTCCCTGTGTAATTGGAGTCTGGGTGTTCTGTTATTGTCTTAGTCAGGTGTCGGTCACAGCATGCCTTACTGATCGATGACTTTGTTTTGTTGTAGGGGAGCTATCCAGTTTGGGAGGATTTCATAAACAAAGCAGGAAAGCTACAGTCCCAGCTTCGGTAAGTATAGAAGCCTGTCGTTCCCAGAAAGTGGCAACATCCACAGACAAAGGATGGAATAGGACAGACCCAGGATGCAGATTGAGGTTAATTTTGGAAGCGTTACAGGTACAGAAGCATGTAGTGGGTTCTAATTTGAGCATTGCCACTTGTTAGCCTTATGTCTTGAGCCCCGGTTCCCTTAGGTAAAACTGAACTGTCTGCTCTGCCTTCTTCCTTAGGAATTTTGAGAGTCAGATGAGCTGTTATATATGTAAGGTAATAATGGGCAACATTCATGTAACGCTCACTATGTGCCAGGCATATGTTAATTAAATCTCCCAACCCTGGCAGGTAAGTACAGCTATTATCCTCAATTTACTGATGACAAAAATGAGGCACAGAGAAACTTAACCAACTTGTGCAAAGTCACACAGCTAGTAAAAGCCAGAGCAGGGATTTGAACCTGAGTCTGGCTGCGAGGTCCATTCTGCTTACTGCCTATCCGTATAAAGAGCTTACAGCTTATTGTTGACTACTGTATCATTCCATTTGTGTGCAATGTCTAGAAAACGCACATCTGCAGAGACAGATGTAGATTAGTGGCTGCCTGGGCCTAGTGGAGGAAAAGGAGATTGAGTACATGTGGGCATGAGGAATCTTTTCGGGGTGATGGAAATGTTCTAAAGTTGGCTCGTGCTAGTGGTTGCAAAATTCTAAGTTCACTAAAAAATTGTTGAATCACACACCTACAAAGGTTGAATTTTATGGTATACAAATTATCCCTCAATAAAGCTATTTAAACAACAAGATCTAGGGTCAGTTGGCTCTAGGGGCTATTGTTGCTTTGTCTTGTGCTTGTTTATGTATCATTTGATGTGAAATAGAATCTTCTTGTTACAGCTGTATGCTTTTAAATCAGTGAGGAGAAAGCTACTCAGCGGTGTTCCATGAGGGACAGGGCATTTACAAAAGCAGTAATTCTCATGACTCCTGTTCATGGCATAAGGGGGATGACATCAGTTGTTTTGAATGTATGCAGGTGGTTTTCCAGAGGACAAAGCAAGTAGGGGTTTTCTAGGATAAAAAACCATGTGGATGACATGACACTTTGGTCCTTTGCCCATGGACATCAGGGGGTTACTGCCCAGAGCTTTAACCATAGAACTGGACATTTCGTGGTTCCCCTGTAGATCAGGAGAGAAGAACTCCAGAAGGATGGATTTTTCCTCTTCCATTCTGTCAGCTTTGTGGGGCCTGGGATTTCTATCCCATGCACCTGGGGTTTCCCAAGCTGTCATTGGTCTTCCAGGAGACTCAGGAATACAGCCCCTTCTCTGTTGGTCAGATCCTTTACCATTTCGGTGCTTAAGAACTTGTAAAGACTTTCTGCTGGGCCAGCTCCGCTCTCTTCTGTCTGAATGCAAAGCCCTTCAGAAGCCTTTACCAGCCTCACCTTATCAAGCTACGTGTCTACTCACTCTTCTCATTGATTTCAAATAGTCTCCATTCTGTAGGTCCCTGCTGGAATCAACCAGTAAAACATTTAAGTAGCCCCCCCGCCGACTACCATCCCCCCCCCCCACACATACACGTTTTTCTTATATGGCCTCATTTAATTATCTGGCAGTCTTTTCAGGGTCGACCAATGAAAAGATTCTCTTCCCCTTTTACCAAAGAGCAAGCCAAAACTTAAGGTAAATATGAGGTTAGTACAGCTGATTAGTTACAGTAAAACTTTTAAAGCAATCTTATACTCACTAGTACAAAGTACACTTTTTGTTTTTTAACAACTGTTTAGGCCTCCTGAGGGCAGGGACCATTTCTTTATTTTGTCAAACTGGTAGTGCCCAGCTGAGAGCCTCACGCACACGGTTTGGTGTTCTGCAGTAAAGAAAGGATAAGAAGGCTATAGAAGAGGCAAATAAGCTGGGAACACATACACCTAATCACTCCTTTGTGCTGCCCCATCAGAGAACTAAGATATATTATGACAACAGCAGACAATGAAATAGGACTCATTGGAAGGTGGTGTTTAAAAGCTCCTAATTCCTCACACTTGACCACCATCCTCCTTTTCAGTGGAGCCCTGGTGACGGAGTAATACACAAGGCATCTCTATAGCTGGCTCATTAAATTGGGATGATTGGCATTGACTTGAAAATAAATCCGGCCATTGTGTCAGATAGTAACTGTAAATCAGAATGAGCTATTTATAAATCCCAGGATGTTTGATAAAGCTGACTTTTCCAGGGTTTGCGTACGATGTCAACTCTTTGAAAAATATGGTTCAAAGGGGTTTTTTTCTTTCAGTTTTGTGCCGTGTGTATGTCTTTTTTTTTTTTTTTTTTTTTTTAATTTGAGCAGAATGGCTTTTTGCTCTAATGGAAAATATCAGGCCTCATTCTGCAGTTGGGCGCTAAGGGACTGTTGCACAGGTTTTCCCAGGGATGACTTCCAGCATCTTCCAGAACCTTCTGTCTCAGAGCTATGGTTGCTGAGTTTTAGAGTCACTTCTTCAGTTCCATCTTGAACTCTTTTTTAGTTCTTATTCTCACATTCTTCCTTCAACAGCTCTGCATTCTTAGGAGTGCTGAGTAGAGATTAGATTCATACGTGAAATATTTGGAAATGAGCTTCAGGCTCCATGCTTGATTGTGAGTCCCGTGTGTGTGTGAGTCCTGAGACTGGCTTGTTCTCGTTGTCCTTGACCCTGGCGTGGAGAGGTGCTTCCTCTCCATTGGATGACAGCTAGATCACAGCGCTAGGAACCAGTAGACCACAGAGTGCTCAAGAGGATGTGAGGAACTCAAAATAATTTCTAGGACAGCAAATGAGTGTAGTGACTTCTCCCTGGTGTCAGCTTTGAGGAATTCAGAAGTGCAGTCGAGATAGCATTCTAAGGTTGAAAAAATGGTGTCTCAATTTCATTGTAAATGGGATTTAGGGGGAAAGAGTCACATAGCCAGGATCTGATCTGGCAGTGGGAGGAACATGGGACTGTGTGTCCTTCTGGGCTACCAGTTCCAGTTCTGGGATGAACTTGTGATCTTTTTTTGTTTTAATTAAAAAATTTTTTTTAAATGTCTATTTTTGAGAGAGGTAGAGAGAGAGCAGGAGGATGGGAAGGGCAGGGAGAGAGGGGGAGGATCTGAAGTGGGCTCTGTACGGACAGCAGAAGGCCCAATGCGGGTCTTGAACTCATGACCTGCGAGATCATGACCTGAGCTGAAGTCAGACGCTCAATTGACTGAGCCACCGAGATGCCCCCAGACTAGTGATCTTGAAAGTCAGTCTACTTGTCTCAGTTTTCCCATCTCTAAAATGAATTATTTGAAGTAGAGGATCTCTCTCCAAGATTCCGTCTCCCGGTCCATGTCTATATGCTGTTTTCCTGCTCTAAAATTATTTCCACTTGTACCATAGTTTTTAATGATGGTTTTCATTTAGGTAAAAACACCTGTCTTTCCTCCTTTGTGAAATTTTGCCTGGTAATTGTGTTACACCATCAGGTGTCGTGATGGGAAGACTTGCCAGCATTTACCGAGCGGCGTTGAATGAGCTGGGTGTTTCTGGGAGAGTGCGCTAATATCGGGAAGAAATGCTTCCTAAGGGTGAAAAAAAAAAAAGTAGGCCTGCAAAGCCAGTGGTTGTCCACGTCCAGTAGGGTCATTTCTCCTAGAAGGTTGCATTCAGTTTTCCACAGAGGTTTTAACCCTTGAGCTGTAATGAATTTGCTAGCGTGAGACATTCCTCATGCTTTTGTTATCTGTTTGCATTTTAGGACCACAGTAGTAGCAGCGGCTGCCTTCTTGGACGCCTTTCAGAAAGTGGCCGACATGGCTACCAACACACGTGGTAAGCAGATGGAGGGATGGCGCCCAGCGTGAACCGAGTTCAGCATGTGCCTCTTTGTTTACCCTTGGGCGGCGTCACGAGGAGATACAGCTTAAGTTATCAGAGCTTAGCTGACTCCTAGTTTTCACGTCCTAGAACACTTTGTAGGATTCCACCTATTAGAAGTTGCAAACAGTTCTCCGGACAATGAAGCACGTGAGAAGAACGAAAACTAAAGGAAAGGAACCGCGGGTTAGGCGGGAAGTGGCTGGGCGTGTTAGTTTGATCACTTTTAATGACATGCCGGCTGCAGAGCCTTGAACCGTGTGTCTGGTTGCAGTTTGTTTTTCCCTCCTCACCCGGGTTGTCCTAAGCGTTGCCTTACTCCCTGGGGAGCGGGCAGTGAGAATGCTCGGGTAGACCATTTTTCTGCGAGGAGCCCTCGTGTAAGCGGTGCGCTGTTGCGTCGTATCTGGTGATGTGTCTCCCACATTTTTCTGCAAACCCCTGAAGAGTGTGACTTGGTCGTGTCTTAACTCCCCCAAAATAGTTCTTACGACGTAGCAGGTGTTTAAAGTCGGCTTATGAAATCAATGAACAAAGGGGACTGTGGTGCCAATTTTCAGTAATTTCAGGGACTACTGAATCATACAAAAGAATAACAAAACGTGTATAAAGGAGAAAATGATAGCTCCTATATCCACTACCATTATTGGAAAGACATTACCCGTAACGTGGAGACCTCTGTTCAAAGAGGGGTGCTTTCCTTTTTGTTCCCAGCCAGGGACGCTCTCTTCCCTTTCTTTTTTTTTTGTTTTGCCTTATATTTCTGGGTCTGCTTCTACACTGCCTGCTCTCTTCATTGTCATGGGAACATTGGAAAAGGTGGGTGTTGGGGGCAAGTGTTGAGGGGTTGCCCTCAGTCACACGAGGGTTTAGCTTCTCTGACACACCTCTCTACCTCCAGTGGGTTTCAGTAGGTACCCCTTTACCATAGGTACTTAATTAAATATTCATGGGGCGCCTGGGTGGCTCAGTCCGTTAAGCGTCCGACTTCAGCTCAGGTCACGATCTCGCAGTCCGTGAGTTTGAGCCCCGCGTCAGGCTCTGGGCTGATGGCTCAGAGCCTGGAGCCTGCTTTCGATTCTGTGTCTCCCTCTCTCTTTGCCCCTCCCCCGTTCATGCTCTGTCTCTCTCTGTCCCAAAAATAAATAAACGTTAAAAAAAAAATATTCAAATGAATGTGCAGTGAGGACACTTCTCATTCATTCAAGAAGCCCGAAACCTGCTAATATTTTAGGTACCATTATGGGACCACAAAAACCAATATATTATTTATCCTCCTTGGCCTGGAAGGGCTTGCAGTTGAGTGGGGTGGGGGTGGGAAATGAGATGTGCAAATAAAGGATTTCGGTGTGGAAGTAACATGCGTGGTACAGTACTAGCGATAGGACAGCGTGCTGGGGGAATATCGAAACGTGAGCAATGTACTCAGTTCAGGAGCCAGAGTCCTCCCAGGGGAGGTCTTCTGTCTCCTTATTTCCAAGATGCCAATGGTGTTTCGAAAGGTTCCCTAGGAGAATGTGATGGAGATATCAGAGTGGTGGTTTGAAGAACTTGATCTGGTTCGCCAGCTTGATATGGGTCTTAGCTAGTAACTTTCTTAATCCCTTAAAAGATGATGACCTAGTTGACATGTGTCCGTTATATTCTTCTTCATACGTGCATGTTCTAAACGTTCTATAACCTTTAAGGCAATAATCACCACTGTTAAGTGTTTTTGAGTCTGTTTTATATTTTCTCCAGCGATATCCAGAACTGGACTTGTCTTTCTAGACTAGCCATCGGAATGTGTATTTCTTAAAAGAATTGCTCTACTATTTTAAAGAACTTAGATAGCTGATACTGCATTTTTGAGGCTCTGTGATCCTTAATCAGGTCTTATATTTTAATATTGAATTATTGATTGGACCCTAAAGGATGGAATAAAGCAGCATCCCCTGATTTCTCATAATTGCTTGCATCAAGGAGCCAGGGTTTCTGCAGAGGCTGCTCCCTGGAGTGGTTCTCGGCAGGAAACCAGGGGGACCTGCACATCTCCTGGTTGCAGGGAAGAAAAACAGAGCAATCATCTGTGGGGAAAGAACGCGAATAGCCTCTCTCTGGTGGTGACAGAGGTAAGAGTCAGAGTTTGGAGGTGATGTACTCAACAGAAGACAACTAATGTCACAGTGAACAGACTCTCGCTTTGATATATTTTTAAACCACTTGATTTCAGGTCATTTTTAGCGATGCCAGAATACTTTACATCTCGCCATCTCTAGTGTCCATGTGCACTGGGGGAAAATAACTTTCCCTTGAGTGTGAGAACTCTCCCGTGACCTACAAAGGGTATGGTCGATAACAAAGAAGGTGTATTTTATGGAGATGATAAGAGAGAAGCACGGAGGGGCTTCTTGTATGTTCCATAAGCATCAGAAGTGATTTTTACTAAGTTATTTTTTACTTACAAATTGAAAAACCTGGAACACGTGCTTTTGTTTAAAAAATTCATAGAACAAAATGCGTAAAGTAAAATCCACCCTCCCAGTACCCCCTTGCAGCGACTGGAGTAAGCGTCATATATACTTTTTTTTTTGTATACATAAATGCGTCCGGGAGGAAAAAAGCTAGTTGCAGAACAATATGTAGAATGGTATGTGGAATAAAGTACATCTGGGTGATCTAAAGGTAGCCCATAAGGAACATGTTCTCATGCTTGTACTCCACAGTATATTTTAGTTATCTTTCCACATCCATACCTGTGGATCGGCCTTGTCCTTTCTAGTGCCCAAATGGAATTTCATAGTCTGGAAACAGAAGGATTTTCTCATTCTTCAGTTGATGGAAATTTAGGGTATCTCCATTTATTTGCTTTTACAAGGCACTCAGCAATTGATGCCCACGTATATATCCTTTGGGAGATTTATGTGTGACCTGTTTTTAATAGTGTGTGCATCTCCATGGAAATGATCTATAGAAAATGCTTCAAACGGTTTTGGTCAGCAGCAAATCTACTTGGATTTGATGTCATTACAGACTGTAACTCTAATGTGGTTTGCAGTTTGATATCGGCCCTCTACGAAGTCCAGTTTTTTGCTTAGAGCTTCTCGAAGTGTTTTTTGAGTCCTTCTTGCTGGAAGTGATAGAAGGGAAGTTAAGCGCATCTCTTTTGGTCAGGTATCCAGAATCTCAAGTTAGCATGCCCCTGGTTTCCAAAATACTAGCATTCCATATTATCTCCCAAAGCTCTGAAATTTCTCTATCCTTTTTAGCGAATATTTTGCACTCTCTATTAATGTATTTAGGAAAAACTTTTAAAGCTATTCACTATAAGAGCAAAATTACTCTAGTCATTATATAACTACTGTTAAATAGAATGTGGAAATACATTAGAACTCGATTTTGTTTGTCACACAAACGTGTATAAGTTGGTATTATGATGTGTGTAGGTTAATAATTAAACTATAATGGAATTTAAGGGTTTATTAACACCATAATACATAGTACAGTTTCATGTTTTGTTGATTTTTGCACTCTTGGATGAATATACAGTTTGCATTTAGTATGAAAGTACACCTTTGTATTTAACATGAAAGTACACCTTTTCCCATATTACTGGTCGCAAAGAATTATCGTCTAGGCACTTGCTATGCATGGAATGCCAGACTTTGTGGAGCAGGGTCCCCATCTTCTTCGTGTCCACGATGGACCAGCAAATGGCCTATTATAGGAGTTGAGAAATGTGTGAACTGACTGGTATGCAGTTGTCTGAGTTACTTAAAAATAAAAAGAAAAGGACTACCGGGTTGTGTTCACGTGCTTCTCAGTCTTGGGCAGCAGAGGCACCATATTGGGGGAATTGCACTCCTGCGCCTGAGTGTGCCTTGCACACTGGGCCCTGCTCCCTGTTTCACTGGAAGGCAGGGGTACCGAGCTGATGAGACCCTCCGCCTTAGCACTGGCCCTGCGCAGCACTGCATTGTTTGCTTATGTCAGCAAGGGCCTTTGAAGTGCATAATGCTATGTGACTTTCATTTTTGGCTGCCTCTGTGTGCCTGGGTAATTACTTTATAGCTCTGAAAAACCATCTCAGGGCTGTTTAGATAATGATCCACCAAACCCAGAGTGAGGAGTTTTAAGATTTTATGAAGAAAGGAAATGGATCCCCAGCCGACCAGATCATCTTTAATGTCCAAAAGCCTTTGTACATCACTTAAAAAAGTGGGCGTGGTTTCGAGATTGGAAATCATGATAGCGAACCTTTATTGACTAGTAATGTGGGCGGGCTCTGTTCTAAGTACATCACGTATGCGGAGTCAATTCTCACAACGGCTGGTGAGATAGGTGCTCACGATCTCCATTTTAGGTGATAAAATCGGGATGAAGAGAACTTGACTTAAACCAAAGTTACATGGCCAGTTAGTGGTAAAAGGAGTCTGGCCCAGAGCCTAAAATTTGACCATTAAATTACAATTCCTTATGTAAGGAGCTCCTGGATTTAGTATAAGCTTATATTTGCTTTTCAAGTTACTTGATCCTGAATGTACTAAAAGGATCTGTGTAGCACCTTGGAATAACCAAGATTGGGAGCTGTGATGCCCAGTTGTGTCTTCTGGCTTTGCCAACTATGCCACCCTGAGTAAATTACAGTAGCGCCCCCTTGTCCACGGGGGAATATGTTCCAAGACTCTCAGTGGATGCCTGAAACTGGAGATCGTCCCAAACCCTGTATAGACTGTTTTTTCCTATACATACATACCTATGATAAAGTTTAATTTATAAATTAGGCACAGTAAGGGTCATCTGGGTGACTCAGTCAGTTAAGCGTCAGACTCTTCATTTTGGCTCAGGTCAAGATCTCATGGTACGTGAGTTTGAGCCCCACCTCAGGCTCTGCGCTGACATCACAGAGCCTGCTTAAGATTCTCTTCTCTCCTTCTTTCTCTTCCCCTCCTCCACTCTCTCTTTCTCAAAATAAATAAATAAAAACAGGCACAGTAAGAGGTGAACAACAAAAACTAATAATAGAACAATCCTGACAATACGCTATAATAAAAATTATGTGAATGTGGCCTTTCTGTCTCTCAGAATATCTTCTTGTCCTGTACTCACCCTTCTTCTTGTGATGATGGGAGATGATAAAATGTCTACGTGATGAGATGAAGTGAGGTGAATGACGTAGGCACTGCGACCTAGCGTTAGGCTGCCGTTGGACCTTCTGACGCTTTGTCAGAAGGAGGGCCATCTGCTTCTAGACCGCCGCTGACTGAGACCACGGAAAGCAAAACCATGGATAAGGGGGAGAACTACGGTATATTTTGCTTTTTGGGCTTTAATTTCCCCAACTATAAAAGGGGTTTTCCCGGGACATAGAGTCCTGGATGGTCACAAGTCCTCTTTCTTAGTTCTAATATTCAATGGTTTTAAACCTCATTTGGTCCTATTAAATTCATAAAATATGAATGAAGTTGGACAGTCTAAATTCTCTCCGCAAGGCTATCTTTAGAGTTTCCAATTTTTGCTCTGGAGTCAGGAAGTGGAGGAAGCAAAGTTAAGCACAGGACTATGGAGAAGGGAGGGTTAGAAGAGAAAAATAAGGCTCCCCTCCCCCACCCCAGACCTGCTGCTGCTGCGTGTGCCCGAGGGCAGGTGGAAGGAAGCTGGAACTTTTGGACCACCACCTAGATCCAGACTGTTGGGAGATGTGCCTTAATCAGGGAGCCTGGGTTGCCAAGGTTCTGTGTGTCCGTGAAGAAAACCTCTGTGGCTTAGTGGTTTTTGCAAATATGTTGCGTGTGTTTAGTATATATTTTGTTAAATGCCAGGGTCTCCGCATCTGGCTGCGTGGATCATAATCACCCAGGAAGTTTGTTTCAAAAGACAGATTTCGGGGCCCTGCCTGTGGGATCAGAATAACTGGGTAGGACCTGGGAATCTCAGATTTTTTTAAAGTTCCTCAGGAGATTTTACTCCCCAGCGAGGTTTGTGCCTCCTGCCATAAACCACCTGTCCGGGGCCATCTCTGCCGGGGGCTGGCACTTCTACCCACGAAGAAATGCTCATGGCCCCCTGAAACTCTTAAGACCTTTGATCTGTGTCTGCTGGACATGTGCATTCCAGATCTGGAATGTCCTTCTCATTCCACCCCGTCCGCCTCCTTGAGATGCTTGAGGATTTGCTGCTCGTCTTCCAAGAGCCGGGTAAACAGTCACATCACCAGTGACACTTTTGCCCACAAGGTAGAGTGAGACCTCAGGCCTCAGGACCTCTGTGGTACCTGCTGCTGCCGGCAGGTGCACCTCACTGTGTCCTTACCATTTCCCCACCAGAACACAGGCCCCTCCAGGATAGGCCTGCACCCTGCTCCTCTCTGAGGAGCCCAGGCACCTAGATGCCCAGTGTCTGGCATTGGGCCAGGTGCAGACAGCGTCTCAATGAACGACCGAGTGCGTGTCGCAGTTACCACACTCCCACGGTGCCCTCGGTGGATCTGGGTGAGGAGGGCTGTCCTTGCGGCCGGTGGGAGGCTAGTTGGGTGGGATCTTGGTCAGATTCCACTTGGGGATTCAGAATTCAAATTTTGATGACCCCTCCTTGAGGTCGAGTCTGGTGGAATGTGTGACTTGATATTTCAGTAGCTGAAGAGGGCCTAGCAATTCCTCGATGCAGTCACAGGAAGGGGCAGGTGGGTGAAAGACGGAGCCCAGGGAAGAGCCGGAACCTTCCCTTCTAGGAGAGGAGGTCCTGGGAAGCTGTTTTCAAGAGGCAGCCAGACTGGTTCTGTTTGCCCCCAAGTTTTATTTTAACTAGGTTGTTTGGAATTTCACTAGCCCTTAACTTCTGGATTGACTTTGGTGTTCAAGTCAGACAGACCCTTTCACGTAATTAGAGCCTTATGATTTCTACCTAGGAAGCTACTTAGCCACAAACCGGAGGTGGAAGAGGGAATTAATTATTTTTAAAAAGTCATAAAGCCCTTCTCACAGGCCTGGAACTGAATATTCTTTGAATATGACCTTAAGGGAATGTCGACAAACTTACTCACTGATTAAAAATAAAGATGTCTAAAACTGCAATCTGCTAATCTCTAGATATGGCTGTGGATCATAAACTATTATTTTTGGTTGTTGTCTTTGGGATTTTAATGCCTTTAGGAAAAGAGGGAACTTACAAATATTTGAGAAACGAGCTTAGTTGTGATTTTTCTTTAAGAGCTGAGCCTTTTTCTAAAAAAAAAATTCAAGGATCATATATTAATTTTTCTGATGATCTTATTCTGAGGATTTATAGATAATAGGAGGAAAAAAGGAGTCTGGCATAAAGCATCTGTGGAGCCTGGATAAAAAGTTTTGTGGAAACCTGGCAGGGGTTAATTTTGCTTGGAACCTGTATATGGCTGTAGTTGGGGCACCTTAGCTCTGATTTCCTGGAGCCGGGCATGTCTTTTTTTTTTTTTTTTTTCCAACGTTTATTTATTTTTGGGACAGAGAGAGACAGAGCATGAACGGGGGAGGGGCAGAGAGAGAGGGAGACACAGAATCGGAAACAGGCTCCAGGCTCTGAGCCATCAGCCCAGAGCCCGACGCGGGGCTCGAACTCACGGACCGCGAGATCGTGACCTGGCTGAAGTCGGACGCTTAACCGACTGTGCCACCCAGGCGCCCCAAGCCTGGCATGTCTTAAGTGCCTGGGAAACAGTTGCTGATTTGTTGAAAAATTTCATAAGACAAAACACTTCCTAGCGTACAGGGTGGATGGACCAGCTGCTGTATTCTCTCGTATTTTTAAACATGAGTTTAGTGCTGTATAGAAGATGACCTAGAAACTCTCCACTGCTTTTCATTTTCAGGGTTTTGAACTTGATTTTGATTCACATGAATTATGCTGGGGAAACCCTAAGCAAATTTTGCCTCTGCTGGTAGTTGACATTTTGAATTCTCCCTGCTAGGATGCTGGTGGGTGTGGTGGGGAGTAGAACAGAGCTCGGAAGAATAAGAACATTTGTATTTGGCTGAAGTGGGAAATTGGCCCGGCAAAGACAAAGTCACCTTTTCTCTCGAAGTTCTTTTTTGTTTGTTTTCCCTTTAATTGCAGGCCCAGTGCCAGGACTCGACGGCTGTCGTGTATGCCGTGGAGTCCTGGCCCTGTGGAGCCTTCAGTCGGGGCCAGGCCGTTCTGTGTGATGCTGCAAATGTTCTACCTTTCCCTGTCCAATGTGGGAGTTACAAGCCACACGTGGTCATTGAGCACTTGAAATGTGGCTGGTGTAACTGAGGAACTGAATTTCTCATTTTTTTGGAATTTTAATTCATTTTAATTATATATAACTTGCAACTTAGCTGAGGGCTGTGGTGGTACCTCAACCTTGGATAGCTATGGTGTTGCTTCAGGAACTTGTCAGCTTCTCAAGCCACTCCATACTTAAATGTGTACATGTGGAGGAGTGCGTATACATCTGTGTTTGTATTTAATACCTCTTGTAGTCTCAATCTTACGTGAAGGACAAATGAAAAATTTCTAATTTGCTGCTATTTATGATAATATTCAACCTAGCTAAAAAGTGTCGCCTATTCTGTAAACAGCTTCGGGATGTAAGTTCTCCATCTCCTAAAGAGATTTTGGAGTTGTCTTTGACTTACTAAGAAGGGACATAAAAAAATATAATGTCTTTTTAAGTGGGTTCATAAATGCACATCCTGCTTGTGGGTTTCATTATTTTGATGCTTTTCCACTCTGATAGACCTTGCGTCGCTTTAATTCGTGACCACAGTACATTTAATCCTACATATTCTGCTTAGGACAAAACAACTTTTTATTTTTTAATTTAATTTTTAATTTTTTAATTTTTAGAAAGAGTGCATGAGTGGAGGAGAAGGGCAGAGAGAAAGAGAGAAGGAGAATCTCAAGTAGGCTCCATGCTGAGTGCAGAGCCCAACATGGGGCTTATCCCACAATCCTGGGATCATGACCTGAGCCAAAATCAAGAGTCAGACACTCAACCGACTGAGCCACCCAGGCGTCCCAAAACAACATTTTAAAAATGGTCTTATGAATGTGGAGTTTGTCTTACCATTTTCCATTTTTAAAAGTGATTTTTGTTTAATTTGCTTTATATGACCGTCAGACAGTAGGAAGGCATGGGTATTTTTAAGTCTTTTTTTCTTTTACAAATTACACCGGAGGTAAGGACTCAAAGGAATTCATATGTTTATTAAGTATCATTATTTTATGAATTAAAAAAAATCTTCCCTTTTTTCTCCCCATTTTTTGCTTGAAGGCGTTAAGAGGTAGGTGCTAATATCTGCGATTATTTTGGTGAGCACATTCCCATTTTCCGGTAGGTTTGGGATCATGAACCCAGCCTTGCTGGTGATACGGTGAAATCCCTCCTTTGTGATCCTGTTGATGTTTTCTCGATGTTAAAACTGGTGCTTGAGAACAGTACAGTTTCCCGCTCTACAAGTGGCCTTTCCTTATTGATCTTTGGTTGGGTAGCAACAGTTGCCAGGGATGGGGTGTCTCATCGTGGTCAGCCAGTGTCCTGCCTGTGCAGTGTCTGGCTTTTCACTGTCTTCCCAAAATGACACTTGAAACGGTGGTTAGTGTGCGTTAGCCTGAAACACACTAACCTGAGTCCCACTGTAAGGGAAGCACCTCCTGGGTTTTCCAGAGCAGGGAGTCCCCAGAATCCTGAAATCCTGTAACAGGGAGAGCCGGGGGTGTCCGAATTCCACACCCGAGCCCGTGTGTCCTGTTAAGGCTCCTCCTACCGCTAACCAAGAGAAGCACCCGTTCTTGCTCAGTTCGGTGGTGTCACCCTGTTTTGCTCCAGTGTATTTGCCCAGATGATGCTTGAATATGATGTGCGCTGTGTTCTGTCTAACCTCCGCAGCCTTAATAGACGCTGGTGAACGACACAGTGATGGTAGTGGCGGCAGCGGGGAGGAAGGTCCAGGCGTGGAGAGGATGTGTGTTTTTATGGGTGACTGGGTCGATCTGTGCAGCGTTGTTATTTGTGTCGTTAGGCAGTTTACATAATGAAGTGGTTTGCTCAGCAGTTCTATCCCTTCCAGCTTGCTGGGCTGTCTGCGCTTCGTACACAAGCAGTAAGGACTCTCCCCCCTTGCCCTCCCTCCTCTCCGTCCTAATTCTTTCCTTTTGCTTTCTGTTTTGGCTTAATAAGTAATACTCCACCCCATCCTGCTGCCGCACACAAATGTGCCGTTGTTACTTCGGTAACATATGGATTAGCATTCGTGGAAGGATGCAATTATCTTAGTTCATACAGATGAGGCAATTTTTTCTTTTTTTCCTTTTCCTTTTCCTTTTTTCCTTCTCCTTCTCCTCCTCCTCCTCCTCCTCCTCCTCCTCCTCCTCCTCCTCCTCCTCTTCCCAACAGTGCTTTTTTGTGAAAGATCATTTGCCTTAGAGTCGTGAACTTGGTTTGGTCTGCCCACCTCAGATAAAAATAACCGTTTGGAATGTATGGTGAACAAACGTGAAGACACTTGAAGTTGTCGAAAAATACTAGTGAGTCTGTTCTGCCTGATTGATTGCGTGGCTATCTCTTCTCCCCTCCCTCTGATAAAGCCCCCGCCTGAAACTTGCAGGAGATGCGGAAACTCTTTGAACTAAGGTTTTCACTTTGGGCACATGTGCTCTGCTGTAAGGGAAAAAAGCTGATATTGGGAAATCACTCAGAGAATAAAGACTATTCAGAAGGATACTCTTCCGTCCCCCAAATCTGGCCATACATTCTTCTGATACATTTTAAAGAAATTAGATTTTTATACACTACCTTTAGAAACCTATCTCTGGCCTGAATTGAGAATTATCTGGAGTTTGTTCTGTTTTGTTTTCTAGCCTAACCCTGTGGTCTTTGATTTTTAAGATGGTACAGGGTTTTTTCTTATAGACCATCTAGTGTCTGGTGGGACTTTTTCATTTTCATGGGGCACGCTGAATCTCCTGGAGGGGAGATGAGATCACTTGCCCAAGTCCACTCAGCTCAGAAGGAGCTCCTGGGGAGGGTTCTTTCTAGCACAGGGCTTTCTGTCTCTTGGTTTCCTCTGAAAGCCGCATGGCAATCTGCTTGTTCACTCTGTCCCTTGGTTTAATGCTGAGGGCACTCAAGTAGAAAATAACATGGGCTGTGAAAAAAAAAATCTCTTCTGTGCTTTCAGTCGATTATTTGTAAAGATTTTTGCTCACTTATTTGTTTCTGCGGGATCCTTGGTCAACTGGTTTTCCAAAGCCATTTTCCACTCTTTCAGTCCTTCATTTTTCTATGGAAGATATTTTTGTTTTCTTTCAGCTCTGTGTGTGTGTGTGTGTCTGTGTGTCTGTCTGTCTGTCTGTGTGTGGGGGGGCTGTTTTGCTTATATTTTAAGCGAAAATATATTGTTATATTTGACATAAGCCCATTTATCTGTAAGAATAACTAGATTTTTTTTTGTCTGCGTTGTCTTAGTTTTGCAAATTATATCTCCATCCGTGCGTGCGTGCACACACACATGCACCCGTGTGCACACACAATATGTTTTTTCATTCCCAAATGTGTAAAATTGCCACGGGACTCTTCTTTCTTGTAAAAGATACTGCTGTGGAAATCTGCGGCATTTCTGCTGTGTGTGCCAGGGCCCAGGGACCCTGGTTACCATGGAAACTAATATCCAGCCACTGGGTGGTACCTCTCCTTTAGAGCTGCATCTGAGCGCATTTCACAGTTGAGTACAATGCTGCGTCTTCCCCCTTTAAAATAAGGAGAGGGGGGGAAAGGCTGAGTGATTACAAATTTTTTAAAAAATGCTATTTCTGCTAAGGCAGAAAGAGACCTCACTAGGTACTGTTTCCACGTGATTGTCAGTAGTAGGATAGCACAGTTATCCAAAGGTGGCCAAAGGTATCTGCTAAAATACAGAAGAATTTTGGAGGAGATGGCCAAAATGGAACCTTCTTCCCGTTCTGGTGATCTGCAAGCTTCTCTTTGGGAATGATGGACAAGCTGGGCTGACGTGGGCTTCAGCTTGATTTGTTGGAAAGGCTTGATAGCAGACAAAAGACCTTCAGCTTTGCGCATGGTCCCCCCTTCCTGCATTTCCTGACCTCTCTCTCTCTCAGAACCTGCCCAGAGAACCGGATCAGAGATCCTGGAGAGCTTGCCCAAATTTTAGCCCTTGAATTGCCATTTAAGCACGCGGTTGCCATCTGTGCTGGTTGAAAGGCGGATGCTGATTATGAGAGCAATACTTCATTTGGATAATACGGTTTAAAGCCAAGTGCAAGATGGCTTGTATGAGAACTGGAGGAACTCACGAGCCATCTGCACCTACCCCCTGACCTCCCGGTTGAGGCCCATTGGTCAATAATGGTGACAGGTGGGGCCACATCTGGGAGATGGCAGATACCCAGCCCCGGGTTCCCACTGCCTGTGAACAGATTCCTGCTGCATGACATTGAAGGAGAGTAAGGTTGACCCTAACCTTGTATAGATGGACACCTGCTGCTCTGACATTTGTTTTTCCAAATGTGTTTGTACAAAGCAAATACTGGGTGTGTATGTCCTTCAGAAACAGTGGGATACCCCAGAGCCTTTGCCTGTCACAGGTGGTGGGGATCTTAGTCCAGCCATGGCCTTGGGGATTGACTAAGGCCCCCCCTACCTGTTGAAACACTCAGCTGGCCCCTCAGCTGCTTTATCTTGGAGAGAGGAAGCAACCCCATTTTGCAAACAAGGGCAACCAGCTTGGTGACTTGAAGTGACCAGGTTCACGTGTCACAGGACTTTGAAGCAGCAGAGCCTGGAACGTATATCCGCTCTGTGCTCAGTCTCCCATTCTTTCCACCTCAGAGGTCAGCTGTATATATAGAACGACCTCAGAATTTAGACCAGCGTTTCTTAATCTTGGCACTATTGACATTTGGGGCTGGAAAATTCTTTGTCATGAGGACCGTCCTGTTTGGCATCATCCCTGGCTCCCATCTGCCGGTTGTGAAAACCAAAAATATACCTAGACGTTGCCCAGTGTCCCCTGGGGGTTCAAACTGCCCCGGTGGAGAAGCACTGAGCCCGGCTTTTCTGGTGTTTTAATGGATGTGGCCGTGCCTGTTCCTGAGGCAGTTGTGGAGAGCTTATTCCACGTAAGGTTTGAGGTTATTTATAACCACGTCTTGATTTTAGACATTTGACAGTCCGTGTAGTTGTGTCACTTGAGAAACGACCCCTGTGCTCAGTTGTGGATAAAATTTTGTGAAGAGTCCCTATCTTACCAAAGAAGATGGCTCCTTTTTAGCAGAAGGTCATTTCCCAGTGTGAAAATACGCGTCGTATTTTTAAAAGATTAAATCTAATAAGAACAGTGATGGAAATGAACGGAGGGTCTTCGTTCCTGCCTCCTTCACAGAGAGGTGGCTTGGCCAAGGCAGAACCTGGGTCAGGAGGCTGGCTTGAGGTCCGTGCTGCCCGGTCACAGCTGTGTGGCTTTGGTGGGTCTGTCCGATCACACACACCTTAGCTTTGTCATCTGTTCAGGGACGTTTGGATTGACCGTGCCTTCCTGTCAGGGTGATCATGGAGCTCACACGATGGTGTGGCTGGAAAAGCCCCAAACGGCTATGACACAAGGTCATGTGCTCCCATCGGACATAATTTCTGGGGGTCCTGCCCATGTCAGACGGGTGTCTCCTCGGCTTCTTCTTGGACACCAGTGCTCGAGTCTGATTCCACCTTTGCTTGCCCTGTCTCCTACCTCTCTGTCCCCAACCTCTGCGCATCCATCTAGACCATTTACGGCCCTGTTTTGCCCCTCGAAAGACTTCGGACATTTAAAAATTTCCCTTTATTCTCTGGGCTTTGTTATTATTTTGTTTAGCACTATTAGAGTTTGTTTATAAATGAATAGTCACATATTACAAATATTACATGTAATTATAAGTATTATTATTTTATTATATTGCTATTAGATTTGGGGTTTTGTAATGGTAACTCGAATCCATTTCTCTTTTATTTTTTATTTTTTCAAGCTTTACTGAAGCATGATTGACAAATAAAAACTATATAATTAGTCTGTGTTTTTAACCTAAGGTGTACAACATGATGATTTCATATACTTCTTTATTGTGAAGTGATGACCATAATTAAGTTAATCAAGGAACCCATCACCTGACATAGTTACCATTTTTTAAAAATGAATTTTGAGATTTTTAGTTGTCTCCTGTGTGCCCTGGGTCAATGGAATCTATCACTGTCTTTGCCTTGGCAAACACTCGCAATGTTCCTTTCCTTCCCTCACGCAGACCCTGGCTGATCCTGTAAGGCTTCTCTCCGGCCATTTCGCCTCTGGGAACCCTTTTCTCGGTCCTGAAGCGGGTTAGAGGCTGCCCCGCTTTGCTCCAAGCCCAGAACCTTCACTCTGCCTGGCCATCACCATTATCTTACTAATAATCTGTGAGCTTCTTCAAGGCAAGCACTCCCCCACTGATGACATTAGCGCTCTGGTGTGTCCAACCGGCTTTTCTTTTTCTCTTAATTGAGATGAAATTCACATAACATAAAACTGTTTTAAATTCGGGGCATTTTGTTTATTCATAGTGTTGGACAACCGCCACCTCTGTCTAGTCCCCAAAGCATTAAACCCTGCACCCAGGGTGATGAAAAAGTTGTGGAGATGGACGGTGGCAATGGTTGTAAGACGGTGGGAATATACGTTAATGCCACTGAACTGTACCCTTAAAAATGGCTATAATGCACAGAGGATTTTTAGGGCAGTAAAATATTCTTGTGTGATGCCATAATGATGGATACACGACATGATACATTTGTCCAAGTTCATAGAACGTCCAACATCAAGGGTGAACCCTAAAATAAACTGCGGACTTCGGGTGATAATGATGTACCAGAACAAATTCATTGCTTATGACAAACGTACCACTCTGATTGGGGGATATTCATAATGGGGAAGCTATGCATTTGTGGTGACATGTAGGTACGTATATGGGAAATCTGTCTCTCCTCAAGTTTGCTATGAACCTAAAACTGCTTTAAAAAAAAATCTTAATTAAAAAATTATTATGATGCTAAATTTTATGTTAGGTACATTTTACCACAAAAACTAAAAACCCATATGCATTAAGCACGTAATCCCTGTCTTGTCCGTTCCCCTCCCCTAGGGTCTGCCGGTGTGTTATATTTTTTTCATCCTTATACCCTGAGCCCCCAGCATGGTTGTTGCTAGATAAGCCTTTGTTGAATGAATGCACTTAGGTTTTACTTTAACACCGACTTGCCTCATGTCTATTTCTTCAGCAGCTCTCAACAGTCTATTTTTAGTGAAAAAAGTGATCTTTAAGGAAATTTCTTTGAAATGTTTCACTAGTATATAAGGTTTTGGTTTTTCTACTTGTCTGTTGATATCTGCATAAAGGTGCCTCTTAAGCCAAAGCTAATTTTGTAGTTTATCTGCCCATCTTGGTTATTTTTCGTTGATGTTTTGGGTTGATAACAGTGGTCCTGATTCTGTACCTGGTGGTGTCTGTCTGGCAGACTCAGAAACAAAATTACGGAGTCTTTCAAATACACGTAGTGATGCTTTTTCTTAGGATGTTAAAATTTTCAATTACTGGGGAGCCCGGGTGGCCCCGTTAGTTCAGTGTCTGACTCTTGATTTCGGCTGAGGTCACGATCTTGCCATTCATGAGTTCAAGCCCCACATCAGACACTGTTTTGACAGTGGAGCCTGCTTGGGATATTCTCTCTCTCTCTCTCTGTGTCTGCCCCTTCCGTGCTCTGTCTCTCAAAATAAATAAAATAAACTTTAAAAAATTTCTATTACTGTTTCTTTTATGGATGAGAAAAAAAATGCAACCACCTTTCAGAAATTCTTATTTTTAAGCCAATTTCTTCCTTGAAGTATGTTAGTCCTTTTCTTTATGTTCACAACTCATAAAATCTTGTTCTTCCCTGTTGCTCTATACTTTATAAAATTGCATTGCAGTTAGCTTGGGTAGAATTTACTTAAGCATAGTTGAGCCTTTAGATTTTCTTTCTGGCGTGGACAAAAGCATCATTAATTATGAATATGAATTCCTTTCACAAAATGACAAGATTGAACATTTCCTCGTGCCTGTATCCCAGCTGTCTCATTCTGACGCTCAACAAAGACTTTTAGAGATTGTTTTTAATGGCCGTATTATCAAATATTAAAAAAAAAAAAAAAGAAACAAAAGGAATGCAAAGTGTAGCTTATGGTTTTGTTTGTCTAGAACAAAATAATGAAAGGTTCTTGTTTTACTATGGCTGTTTTCTACTCTCATGATGCATTTGTAGTCTTAAAGATTTGGATCTTTTCTCCTCTCTAAAATGTTCTGCTGTTGACAGAAAATTCCATTTGTTTAGATGATCAGTACTTGGAATCTGTGGGCTTAGGTCACCTTTTGCCTTCTCTTTTTTTTTTTTTTTTTTTTTTTTAATATTTCTAATGTTTATTTTTGAGAGAGGGAGCAAGCGAGCAGGGAAGGGGTAGAGAGCGGGGGACAGAGGATCCAAAGCGGGGCTAGAACTCGTGAACCACGAGATCATGACCTGAGCCAAAGTCAGAGACTTAACCAACTGAGCCACACCCAGGTGCCTCAAACCTTTTGCCTTCTCTTATACTGAAGCTCACTCTTGGGTTTGGTGATGGAGACCGGTGTGGGTGTCGATAGCCACCCAATGCTGAGCCCTCACTGCGTTCGTGCTGATTCATTATGGCCTCCCCACATGCACAGGGTGGCTTCTGTTCCCACCCCTGGAGGGGGTGAACTGGGCTCTCATTCCAGGGCCTTGAGGCTTTGAGCCACCATATTCTATTGCCTCTGTCCCGAGCGTGTCTGTTCAGCTGTCGGTCGACCATCCTAATGAGATAGTTTCTCAAATTCTCACTTGCCCTGCATCATGTGGTGTTTGCTGACAGAGAAATGGACCCAGATGTGGCAGTCGGTTCCTTGGAGTTGGAAGCCTTTGAAGAGGTTGTGCCTCCTCTGGCCTCCAGCTGTGGTTTTCTAGGTTGGAGATGGACCTGTGTTGCACTCCTTCCAGGCTGTTAAAGAAGCCAGCACTCTTGGAAATTCCCTCCTAAGTTTGGAGCCTAAGGGCCCAGGGAGCGTGTGTGTGTGTGTGTGTGTGTGTGTGTGTGTGTGTGTGTGTGTGCGCGCGCGCCTGCATGCTAATGTTGGATGATACACCACAGGCTGTTGAAAACCTTGTTTCTGCTCGCGTTTCCTCCAGGGGAGAATGTCTAGTGTTACGGCTCTTCTTCCGTTTTTTCATTTGAATGTGTTATTCTTATTTATTTTTTTTGCTTACTTTAACGAGAAGCTCTGTAACATTAGACATGAGCCAGTTGGGCTTAAGTCGCCTGAAAATAGAATGGAGCCAGCAGTTCAATGTGCTGTTGACTCATTACTTTAAGAAACCCCAGGATCGGAACCAAGATGGTCTGGTAAGGTCAGAGGCTGCGGAAGGAAGGGCAGATGACCATTTGTCAGTGTCGGAAAAGCAAGACAGAGCACTGTTATCCATTTTTCAAGGTTTGTGCATTTTTGTGTTTTCCAGGAACACGGTTAGGGATGTGATTTGGCTTCAGAAACCCGCTGGTTTTCTTTGTGTTTGGTATAAATTCGGCTTAAAGTGTTTCACTTTGTTGTACCTGTTCATGTGCTGTGTGTGTGTGTGTGTGTGTGTGTGTGTGTGTGTGGCTTCCTTCTGCCTCACAAGGCTGGCCCCTCCAGTGCCCCTTTGCAGTATCCTTCCCTGCAGGAATTGAGGCAGTGGCCAGAGCCTTCGCGCCCTGTAAGCCTCACAGCCAAACACTTACTCCGCTGGAACAGGGCCCCTTCCCTCTGCCTCTGTGCTCCTCATACCTGTGACCTTGCAGATTGGCGAGGACTCTTTGTCCTGAGTGCAGCAGCAGCACTGAGGGGAGGGCATATTAGCCCTGGGTCCCAGCTGCTTTGCCACTGACGGCCTGCGCCCACCTGCCCAGGGAGCGCAGGCCAGTCCGCAAACAGGGCTGACCCCTGCGAGGCCCTCCCCACTCCCCCCTGCTGGGGGGTGGTGGTGGGGGGCATGCATATCGATGCACCCTGCTCACATGCCACAGAAATACGACCACCAAAACCACGTCAGCGCGAATTGTAAAAGAAGGTACGTCTTTCTGGTGTGAGTGCTGCCCAGCTATTGGAGTTGAGAAATCACACGGTGTGCTGGTTAAGCACCTTCAATTTGGATTGAACCCTGGCCTGCGATTTGTTTTTTTCTGCAGCGTGACCTTTGGCAAATTGCTCTAATGTCTGTGTACCTCAGTTTTCTTGTCTATAAGTTGGATGTGATAATAGCACCCATGTAGGGTTGCAGGCAAGTGTGTGTGTGTGTGCGCACGTGCGCGTAGGGCCTAGTTCAGTGCCTGGCCATAGAGGCCTTTGCACATTAGCTGCTATTACGAAAAAGGTGAGCTACTACTTGTCAGCACATAGGACTGTGTCAGGCACTATGCCGTGTGCTTGGTATAGATTTTGCTAATCTTTATACAAAGTGGTTCTGAGAGAGGTGATGTTGATTTATTTTTTTACTTAAAAAATTTTTCTGATGTTTATTTGTTTCTGAGAGAGAGAGAGAGAGACAGAGCACGAGTGGGGGAGGGGCAGAGAGAGAGGGAGACACAGAATCTCAGCAGGCTCCAGGCTGTGAGCTGTCCACACAGAGCCCGACGTGGGGCTCGAACTCACGAGCCACGAGATCATGACCTGAGTCGAAGTTGGATGCTCGACTGACCGAGCCACCCATGGGCCCTGAGGTGGTGTTGATTTAAATGAAATGGTGGTCAGGTTCCCTAAAATAATTTGAAATATATTTAGGATGGGTTCTTTTCATTGTGGACATTTGAAAAACTTACACTCACACATACCCCAAAACACTCCCTGTCTTTCTCTGTTATTCTTTCTCTCTCTTCTTTTATACACGCACACACACACACACACACCCCAAAAACTTGATGCGGCATAGAAGCAGTTAACGTTTCTTGACTGATGATCAGAGACAGAAGATTAGTTACTGGAGTTTGTCATTTGCCTTTATTTTTCTTAAAGAATGCCACAGCTTCCTGTGTTGTTTTGGATTTGATAGATACATTTCTATATGGTTTCCAAAGTCCAGCTTTTCACTCGGCAGGAAGCTGAGCACAATAATCCTCCTTTTTGTTCAACCCTGAACCTTAGAGTCTACTCCGTGTGGGGGAAACCTTTCTACTCTGTGCTCTGCCACTTAATCCCCAGGTGGCCTTGAAGAGATTATTAACTTGCTTAAATGTGATTAAGGAGCCCCCTTTCTGGGGTCCAGAGAAACCACCGCTCTGGTCCTGAGGGTCTTTGTGGCCTGGTGTAGCCTTGCTGCCCCCGAGAATTGAGTCTAGGGTAGGAGTCCATGCAGAGCAGAGACAGGCTGCAGGCAGTGGGGTAGGAGGAGGGCTCCTATTTTGCGGAGGGGTGTACCCGTTACTCATTCTGTAGAAGCACTGGGCCTGGCACCAGTGGATGTTCTCCGACACATATAGCGGGTTGTTGAGTTTCTGTCTTGGGAATACGTTGGTGGTCAGGTTTTGGGTGTTCTGGAAAGAGAAGAGTATGATAGAAGTGTTGAAATAAGACGCTATTACCGTAACAGATCTATTACATGCTATTGGGTTCTGGAAGCTGAGTGCCCGAGTTGTGGCATATAAAATAGCCTTTGTTTTTTCTTACGATCATCTTCCCCACCTTTACCTCGGAGTGATCCCTCCACCCACTCCGGACGTCTTCCCTGGGGCTCACCTTCCAGGGGCTTCCTTCTTAACTACTTTCAGCTGAGAATGGAAGCAGCAGCTGTCGGGCAGTGGTCCCGTGAGGTGGATGTCTGGAGGAATGAGGGCCTTCTGGTGACTCATCCCCTCCCTGTTTGGCTGCCGACTCCAGGCCTTGCCTGGTTCTCTGTCTCAGCGCTGATTCCTGAGCTAGGGGTGGACCTGTTGCTCAGGAGAATCCTGTATTCCAGATGTAGGGTCTGATCCAGTGGTAAAGAAGTTGCCTTTAAAAAATCTCTTCCTAGGGCACTATTCTGCCATTCATACTTTATGTACTGACAGCTGAAACTCCAATATGACTCTTGAGTTTTGTGTTTCTTAGGGCTTAATACATAAATGATGATCGAGAGAACCTGACTTACTGTTTTGCTAACCCTAGGCACTAAAAAAGAAGTTCTGGAGAGGATAAGGAAGACTAAGTTTAGAGAAGGTCTTGGCAGTGGGGCGCCTGGGTGTCTCAGTCGGTTAAGTGTCCAACTCTTGGTTTCGGCTCAGGTCACGATATCGTGGTTTGTGGGTTTGAGCCCCGTGTTGGGCTTTGCGCTGCCGGTGTGGGGCCTGCTTGGGATTCTCCGTCTCCTCTCTCTGCCCCTCCCCTGCTCGCTCTCTCTCAAAATAAACATTAAAAAAAAAGATCAGCTTTTTAACCTTGGCAGGATCTGATCTTGGCAGTTGTTAGAGGTGATTTTAATTAAATCCCAAACTAGTGGGTACGTGAGGTTAATAACTCTTTGGTGTCTGTGGAGGTTAGTCCTGGTCAAATCTGGAACAGAGTGTTGTATGAATTTTCTCCCATTGAGGAGTTAGGCTGCTTTCTAAACTTTCTCCTAGATCGTGTGGCAAAGTGTGGGGGGTTTTGAGATTCTCACAGTCTGTAAATCTTCTGTTGGCATTCTCTGATGTTCACTGTGAGCCTGGTGTGGGGGAGCTATATAAGTCAACGGGTGCTGTGGGTTTCTACACCACATCCAGCTTTTCCATTGCAACCAAATGGCAGATGGCTCCTTGGTTCACCTAACATACTGTGACTACATTCCACTTTTAAAGGGCCGGGCAGCTTCTGGAAAGGGCTTTTGAAGCAGATCAGGCAGGGATTTTGCCTCAATAAGATTAACTGCCCAGAACGAGAGAGAATGCATGCACCTTAATCCCTGTCGCTCACAGGAAAATGTGTCCATTTCTATGGAAATTGAAGTATTCTTGAATCATCGTTGTGGGCAAAGGTTAAAAATCTGATCTTTCAAAGCACCGGGAACCGTGTGAGACAAGTACACATTCATGCAGGGATGGACTCCAACGGCTACCAGGTCATTTGTTGGTAGAATCTATTGTCATACAGGTTATCCTTCTCACTGTGGTCAAAACAGAAGGAGATGGAAGGAGGGAGGTGGAGGGACCGAGGGAACTTACCACACGTGCAGTTAAGCATTAGAGGTAAAGAATTGAATCTATTTCTAATCAGGCTCTGGACAAGTTTTATTTAACTTGTATAATGGCTAGCCAGGGTTTGGGTATGGTATCTGAGGGACTGGGCAGGTTTCAGAAATGAATGAACTGAGTCAGGCTGCCAGTAGGAAGGCATTGCTCTGTCTAGAGCAGGTGCTGACACTGTTGTCTTACTGGAATGAGGGCCTGGATCCTTGGAGTTTTGGAAACCGTGCATCCAATAGAATTGCATTAGACTGAAATAGGACTGTCGTAGCCATTGTACTGATGAGGGCAATGCTCTGTATCTGCTTCATCCAGTAAGGCAGCCACGTGTGGCTCCTGAGCACTTGAAATGTAGCTGGGATTATCGAACTATGTTTTTGATTTTTATTTCAGTTGAATTAATTTAAACTTAAATAGCTGCATCTGACTCATGGCTACCATATTGGGCAGCACAGTTGTAGAAGAAGCTAGAATCCAGATATTATGTGCAGTCTTTTGATTTGTGAGAGTTTGCCGGCTAAATTTGGCTCACGGACTATCACTCTACTATCTCCACCCAGATGAAACTCAGAAGAGCATTTAAAAAGTACTGATACTTAGGTCTTGCTCTCTGTTGGTCCAGTTTAACTCATCTGAAGTGGGGCCGACATCGGTATTTTCTATAGCATCGAGATTGGTTCTAAGTGCAGACAGACCTCTTAGACCCTGAACATCACAGGATGACAGTACAAGATGCTTGTGGATTTTCACATGCTCAAAAGCCGTTTTTGGTTTCTGCACGTGTTCAATGAGGATGGTTATACCTACTTCTTAGAGTAGTTGCAAGGATTAAATAAAATCTTCTGTTAAATAAAAAGAACAAACTGGAGTTGAGATGCAGGCGCCAGGTTGGCTGGCTTACTAGCTAAGGGTCTTACCTTCACAGACTAACCTCGCCTCTGTAGGGGAGGAAAACTTTTTCCTAGTACCTTCTGTGGTTCTCCAGCTGGGGCCCCATAAGTTGGACTGACAAATTAACAAGAGAAGAACATACACATTTATTTCATGTAAGTTTTATACCAGATGGGAGCCTTCATAAGGAAATGAAGACCCTAAGAAATGGTTAAACCTGAGTGCTTTCATAATGAGTTTTGATGAAGAGGGGAAAGTCATGGAAAAACGTGATGGGACAAAAGGAGCTAAGGGTGGGGCGCCAGGGTGGCTCAGTCAGTTATACATCAGACTCCTGATTTCAGCTCAGGTCATGATCTCACAGTTCATGAGTTCAAGCCTTGCATTGGGCTCTGCACTGATAGTGCAGAGCCTGCTGAGATTCTCTCTCTCCCCCCCTCTCTCTGCCTCTCTCCTGCTTGTGCTTCCTCTCCCTCTCTCTCTCTCTCTCACACACACACAAAATAAATAAATAAACTCAAAAACAAAGGAGCTAAGGGTGGTTACTGGGGGAAATGTATCAAGGCCTCTTCATTCGGATTCCTCTAGCTATCCCTCTGAGGGCAGAGTCCTTCCTGCACCTGCTGCTTCTCAAATCCCTTTAGCTTAAAGTATTTCTCATGTCAAAGTAGCATATTTGGGGGCAGCATATCCTGATCCCCCTCACTGCTTATGGGATTCAGACCTTGCCTTGGCAAAACCATCTGTTAACGCTTGCCATGGACCATAAAATTTCTTAAGAATGGCCTCAGTTGACAGTGCTTAAGTCTCCGAATGCCTGCGGTCTTCTGAAGTCACCCTCTGGAGCAAGAATGACAGATACATGACAGACGTTGCGTGTTGATCTGCGTCTGTTAGATTCTAAAGCCAGTGCCACTCCCAGGCTCATGGGTTGGAGTGGAATTAAAAGTAAAGAAAGCAAGGGAGGATAGGCATTTCATAGTTTAAGGAGTGTTTTAGGCATGTGTGTGTGTTTAGTGAAAACAGCCAATGAGTTGCCTTTGGTCTGTAAGTTCCAAAGTGGAAGAGACTGGGTCTGCCTTGTTCAGTGTGTTCCCAGAGCCCCAGACATTGTAGGGGCTCATTAAACCTATGGTGAATAAGAGGGTGAATTAGTGCCTATCAGGCCCTGCACTAAAGGGTTGGGATTATTTGAGAAAGATTGTTTTTATGTCTGTTCTTCTAGAAGATTGGGAGAGGTTAGTTTTCCCAGGGTCACAGAGCTACGTGGCAGAATCAGTATTTTTTTTTTAACGTTTATTTATTTTTGAGAGACAAAGACAGACAGAGCATGAGTGGGGGAGGAGCAGAGAGAGAGGGAGACACTGAATCCGAAGCAGGCTCCAGGCTCTGAGCTGCCAGCACAGAGCCCAACGCAGGGCTCGAACCCACGAACCGTGAGATCATGACCTGAGCCGAAGTGAGACGCTTAACCAACTGAGCCACCCAGGTGCCCCCAGAATCAGTATTTTAAAGTCTGGAATTGTACCTACAAGACCATGCTAACTTCATTGCCATAAATATGTGTGCTGACAACACATACACAGACAAACACATACATACACACAAAAAAAGAAAAAAATATGTAGAATAACCTCCAGCTAAAATCCATTTTTAAAATGCATGCAGTGGCTCAGAGGGGGATTAAATGGGATTATGGTTCCGGGAGGGATCTATCACTTCCATACCGAGGGTATGCCACTGAAGACTCTCAGGGATCAAAGACCTTTAGGGGAAGAGGTGTGTTTTGATATCCTTTATATCCAGCAGTTTTTTCCACTGCTGAGTACACAAGAGGCATCTAGTGAGCACCTAGCAATCTGATTAAGAAAACATAAATAATATTCTTAGATTTCTTTTTCAAAGGAGAGAGAGTGAAATACTTCACTTTTAGAAGTAAGCAGGCACATTTAAAAATCTGTAGTCTTCTGGGGCGCCTGGGTGGCTCAGTTGGTTAAGAGTCTGCCTTCAGTTCAGGTCATGATCTCACGGTTCGTGGGTTCGAGCCCTGCATCAGGCTCTGCGCTGACAGCTCGGAGCCTGGAGCCTGCTTTGATTCTCTGTCTCCCTCTCTCTCTGCCCCTATCTCAGTTGCACTCTCTATCAAAAATAAATAAATATTAAAAAAAACCCCAAATCTTAAAGTTTGTAGTCTTCTGCCAAAAAGCAATTAAAGGAGTTTTTAAACTTTCTTGGGATTTGGGTAATGAGGTGGGTGATTTCTTTCTGAAATACAGTGTTGTCATATCACCCATGCCTGATTCTGTTTTGGTTTATGCAGACCTCTAAACCTTCCCCCACCCACCTCCCTCCTAAAAAAAGAAAAAAAAAAAATCCCCCATATACCCTGCATCCCTAAAAAGCTATCATCAGTGATTTAAAACAGAGTTGGGCAAACCGTAACCTGTGCGGCGCGTCTCGTCACTGCAGAATGTGTTCTTAAACAGTTGAAAAAACGAGAAGAATAATGTTTCATGACATGTAAAAATTAATGTGAAATTCAGACTTAAGGGTTCATCCATAAAGTTTTATTGTAACACAGCCAGTGCCTTATTGTTAATGTTTGGTCTCTGGCTAGGTTTGTGCTGCGGTGGTGGAGTGAAGTGTTGGTAACAGAGGCCAAATGGCCCACAAAGCCTAGGGTATTTGCCACGTGACCCTTTAGAGAATAAGTTTGCTTTGGTTTGAAACAAAGCAGGCTGGGAGGAAATAGTGGGGAGGGGGGTAAAGGTGGAAAATGTTTTCCCTTACCCTTTTCCCTGCTTTTGGTAAAACTTACATGTTCAAAATGAATCTTTCTTTTAAACTGTGGGTTTTTTTTTTTCCTCCCTCCTGATTTTGTGTATCCCTGAGTTGAAAGTCTTGATTGGGAAAGACAAAGGAAAAAAATTAATGATCGGTGACAGTGGAAGCAGCGGGAAGGAAGGCTTTGATACCGTGGCGTAAGAGAAATTCTTACGGTTCTCACGTCTCTTCTGTGTCCCACCCCCAGAACCTTTGAAATTTTGAATAGCAGGTTTTCTCTTTGCATCACACAGTGAACACAGTATGAGAATGTTCATCTGACTGACTTTATTATGTATGCAATGAAGAGTACTTGACATGGTACAGCGAGTCGCGCCAAGTTCTTGGCGTTGGCTGTGCCCTGTGCCTGGCTGGCCCCTGGGGACTGCGGCTGGCAGGCCTCCTTCCTCAGGTGAGTTTGCATTTTGCCCGTTCGGGGAGCCTGTGGTATGCAGTTCACTCTTTATACTGCATTCGAAGCCCCAAACCTTAGACTTGAAAACTACTCAAGGGGACGGAGACCTTATTGAGAGCTTCAGACTTGTCGCATCTAGGAAGAGGTGGATTTCTGTGCTTGGATAAGGAGTCGTCTTGGAAGCCAAACAATGACAACATTAACGAGGACAATGTCAACCTTTCCGAGTTGAGATTTGAGCAGGTTCTTCCCTTTGACCCTACAAGTGTGGTGAAGGCCCTGAGGGTCCCTCGGATCCACAGTTGCCTGGTGGTTGCCCACTTTTGTTTAGGCTTTGAGCGGAAAGTCTCCGGACGGTAGTGAGAGTACTGGATGAAAATGGTTCTGGGCGGTGGAAGGTCCGGGTGCTCCAAAGTCGCTGGGTTCAGCGGTGGCGAAGTGTGGAACCAGAGACGGGGAGCTTTGCTTTTGTTCTCCCCCATGTCTCATGCCTCTCCACGTTCCTGCAGTCTCATTATTTTTGAAAGAGTTTAATTCTTTTTGTGGCTTTTCCATTTCTCATACATGTGAGGGATAATGTCCAATTTTGTGAATGTCCTCTGGTATTCTCAGTTACGATTTTAAAAAATCAAGTCATGAGGGGCACCTGGGTAGTTGAGACCATTAAGCATCTGACTCTTGGTTTCAGTTCAAGTCATGATCTCACGGTTCATGAGGTGGAGCCCCACCTCGGGCTCTGCGCTTTCAGTGCAGAGCCTGCTTGGGATTCATTCATTCATTCATTCATTCTCTCTCTCTCTCTCTCTCTCTCAATCAATAAACAAACAAACATTTAAAATTCTGTATTAAAAAAAAAATCAAGTCATGAGTAAACACCTTATTGTTCCTTTCTTCACAAAGTCTTTGTGCATCTGACTTGGCCTTGGGAATCTTTCGCCATGTTTCTTCTTTTTTTGTAAATGTTTCTTTTTGAGAGAGAGTGTGCGTGGAAGCACGCGTGTGCATGGGGGAGGGGCAGAGAGGGCTGGGGACAGAGGATACGAAGTGGGTTCTATACCGACAGCAAAGAGCCCGACATGGGGCTCGAACTCACAAACTGTGAGATCACGCCCTGTGCCGAAGTCAGACACTTAACCTACTGAACCACCCAGGCGCCCCACCATTTTTCTTGATTTAAAAAAAAAAAAGGTTGGGGGGCGGTGTGGATTTGAGTGTGATGAATTAATGAAGAAGGCAGCACACCCTGAATATCATTCATAAGACCTAGGGCCTTCCTCACAAAGTTGTTAGAATCAAATGTAAAAACGCTTCAGGAGATGAAACCTGTCCCCTGAATATTCGAAGCTGCTCTTCTCACAATAGCCACGGGGTGGAAACAGCCCAGTGGTCCTTCGGGATGGAGGGTACGCCAGTTGAAGTATAGACACACAGGGAATATTCTTTGAACATAAAAAAGAATGAAGTACTGGTACTTGCTACAACTTGGATGAGCTTTGAAAACGTTACGTTCCATGAAAGACACAAAAGGTCTCCTATGATTCCGTTTATGTGAAACTTTCAGAAAAGGTAAACCCACAGAGACAAGAAGCAGGGTTTATTTGTTGCTAGGGGCGGTGGGCATCGGAGTCTACTTTGGAGTGACGAAAATATTTTGGAACTGGGTAGAGGTGGTCACTGCACATTGTGGATGTACTAAATGCCACTGAATTGTTTACTTTAAAATGGTTCATTTTATGTTAAGTCAATTTCACTTCTGTTAACACACACACACACACACACACACACCCTGGAGGTGCATCGATACCACTGCATAGGGCACTCCTGCTGTATCGCCAGGAGCTGTCAGTCCTTGATGTGCTTGGTCTGCCACCTGTAACAGAGGAGAACACACCTTTCCACATGGGGACGCCATGTGGATGATGGAACTTGCTCACAGCCAGGTCATTGGGAAGTGGTCGTTGTAGGACGGACTCCTGGGTTTTCCTGTACATCTTTATTATTAATAGGTGACATTTGCTGACAGGGTGATGGGAGAAGCCAGCAAAGTGGGTAGGCTAGTGAAGGGTCTCTATTCCTCTAGAAGCTTCAGATCTACCTCCCAGTAAAACGACAGTTTCTTGACAGGACCTGCCTTGGAGCAGAAGGGTTAGTTTGTGATCTGATTCTTGCTAACTGTATTTTTGGCCCGGTTATTTCCCCACCTCTTTGAGCTAGTTTTCTCTCTTTTAAAATGGAGATCATAAGAATTATAAGAGGATCATTGGATCATTCAGAGTTAAAAACATTTTTTGTGTGTTTATTTATTTTTGAGAGTGAGAGAGACAGAGCACAAGTGGGGGAGGGGCAGAGAGAGGGGGAGACACAGAATCCGAGGCAGGCTCCAGGCTCTGAACTGTCAGCACAGAGCCTGATGCAGGGCTTGAACCCATGGACTGCGAGATCATGACCTGAGCCGAAGTCAGAGAGATGCTTAACCGACTGAGCCACCCAGGCACCCCCAGAGTTCTTAATAAAATGTGCGGCCCCGGGAGAGGTTTAATCTGTTCTATACCTGCTCCTTCCTCAGTCTGGTTCGTTACATTCCTTGGAAGGATTTGAGGAGAAGCCTCGTGGCTTCAGAGGTATGTTTGGGGAAGGAGATGTCCTGGGGGAGCCCCAGTCTCCCATAAGCCACGTTCCAGCTTGGATGGTTGGCGTTTCCCTTCTGGTCTCTGCTGAGGAGGAGCCTTCCCGCGTCTTGAGGCGCTGGAATTACTTTCACGGGCGGGTGGCACCTGTGAAACGGAAAAGCTTAAGTGCTTACCAGCAGTTCACCTTCTGCCATTGCCCAGGTGGGTCTGCCGTTTGGTTCCTGTGAGACATGGCAGCGTGTGTGAAATGCTCTTAGGCTTTTCAAACGGAAAGCAAGAAACCGCACTTGCAGCTGCTGAACACGACCCAGTTCCAGCTTCATGATGCTCTAACAGGAGGCGATCCATCCTGCTCCCGATCTGGGTCTCCTTATCTTCCTGTAGTAACATAAATTGAAGCAGCCCATCTGCACCGCTTCAGAACAAACAACAATGAAGTCATAGTGCTTAAAATAGCGCAGGGCGGAATGGCTGAGAGCAGCCCGTTTTCCCTGCCCTCCCCCGGGGACTCTCACACGGCGTTTGGGGGTCTCGGCCTTGCGTTGGGTCCACGTGGCCTGTCTGTGTGTGTGGGTCACGCGTGTCCTCGTGAGCACATCTACAGCATTGTCCAGAGCAATCTTCTTCAAGAGGAACACACGCTGGGAAGGTGTGCGTGGTCTCCTTCTGGCTTTGTGTTTCATTTTACGGGGCTCCCCCTCTCCATCTCTCCTGTGCCGTCATTATGCATTTTGGTACCCCTTTAAAACACACAGCTCACCTTACTAAAAGAACACACCAGTCAGTGTGGAATGTATAGTAATTTCACTTCCTAACTTGGGGAGACCCTGAAGGAAACCCTGACTGCTTAGTCCAGAGCCATGGGCATGGATTTGGTTCTTAAGGTTTAAAAAATCAAGTGGAAAAGACCTAGAAGTCAGCTTCCTTCTCTTTCCTGGATAAGCAGTAGAAGGCCACATTTCTCCAGATGCCCTTCTTCCTTCTCCATATTTTGAAGTGGACGAAAATAATATTACTGATTTAATACAATCTTTGTGCCCCTTAGCATCTGAGTACATCTTATTATTTCACTCCACGCAGGCTGACAGAGTACATCCTTAATTAGCATTCTTTGAGATAATCATGAAGCCTGTATTCCAGTTGACATTCCTAAAGATATCAAATGGACATGGCTGCCCGATTCTTTTAAAACTTCTACAGAATAGTGCTTACTAAGTGTGGAAGCATGTACCCTTAGTGTGTGATGCAATGGTTAGGGATTTTTCTGTAAAGTCACTGAAGATAGCAAAAGTCGAGCTTTTGTGTATCTTATTGTCCTGTACAAATAATGTAGATCATGATGTGTTTGTGGATAGAACTTCTCAATCTCTTCTTATGTTTGTAAGAGAAATGGCTGTTGACCCATGGCAGGTATTTCTTGGGGCAGGATGCTGGTTATGAGTTATATGATGGCAGTTATGTAAGGGATATCGGATGGATGTTCCTTGTCCAAGAGTTGCTATCTGGAATCAGCTGTCTACAGTCACACAATCTCAAACCTGTACTTGGGACACGTTGAACTAATTTGGTGCCGCCATGAATCCTTCTCCAGAGTTTGAGCCACCAGTGGGAATGCGAATGTCTCTGAATACTCTCTCTACTTTGGTCTTCTTTCAAAAAGTTATCTTTCTTTATGGGAGCTCTGAGTGTCCCTGTTCTGGTGCTGTGGAATTTTAGAAGACAAGGCAGCCAGCCAAGGGGAGAATAACGAAGGAAGACTTCATGAAAGAAATGTGACTTTCCTGGTCCAGCGGTACTGAGTTTGGGTAGAACGACGGAGGACAGTGTTGACATGTGACATGTGTACCCAGCTTGGCCCTAATGAGGGCCATAGGGAGACTCCTCTCTGGAGGTGGGTGGAAACAATGAGGAAACAGAGGCTGGCACCATCAGAGCAGTAGAGGAGGCCCTGATTTCTGGAGGAGGGCTCTGTGGAGGATTCTCGAGGTTAGAATTGCTCTGGGGAGAGCAGTCTTTATGAGGCTAGCCCGACGAGATGGACCTGGAGTGATCCAGACCCTATGAGCTTATCGGCAGTAGGGATTCAGAGGCACCTCGGAAAACAGCAAAAACTGAAAAGGCATGTGTTCCAGAAGGTCTCGTTTGAACTGATCACGGTGGAAAATGAAGGCTGCCTGTGTCTCGTCCTGAAAATGGCAGCTGTGTGTTTTGTGTTGGTGACGAGGCCTTTTGGCATTCCTGGGTTCATACCCCAAGCCACGTTAAAGAGATGATTTGAAGTCTTCAGAGGCACAAGAGCCCAGAAGCCACCTCTTTCATCTACAGCCTCTGGAGTTTTCTTCTTTAACCACTTTAGAGACAGGATGAGTTGGTTTCTTAGTAATTAAGAGCTAGCAGTTCTTTTTACTGCTTGTCCTTAACCTCTGATGCTCACTGCTCCGCTATAACCAAGCAAATAAGACGATGTGGTGCATGCTCTTGGTAGCCCCTAGGGTGCTATACAAATGGTGTTTATCATAAGCCCACTTCCTTATTTGTATCCTCTCAAACGATCAGTTCCAAGTGGATCATGTTTCCTGAGCTCACCCGCACATTCGTATTTAAAGTAGTAGCTCCTTGTTCATTTGTAAGACTTCTTTACAGACAGAACACAATCGGAAGTTGCCAGGGGCCTACAGGGCTCCCGCCCCACTTGTTCCATAGCTTGTTGTGTTCAAGGGCCTGGTTCCTTTCCACTGCAGGATCACCGTGTTTGCAATATCCTCTGCCTGGAATGTTCTTCCCCAGACGTTTGTACAAGTTTCATCTCCAATGTGACGTCAAAAAGGCCTTCTCTGAGCACCCACCTACCCCAGGTTAAACATCCCATCCCCCTTCCTCTGTGCCCCCCATTCCCTCTCTCTCCTCCACTTCCCTTTTTATGGCTCTTGGAGTTATATGAAATTCTTATTTGCATGACTTCTTTGATCTGTTTCCTTTCCACTAGCAGGTCAGCTCCACAAGGACAGAACTTTATGTACCTCTGTATCCACAAGTACCTGGCATTCAGTAAAGGTTTGTTGAATGAATGAATGAATGAATGAATGAACGAATGAATAAGAATTTTAAATGAATGGATTTAAAAATAGCTGTGCTTACAGACACATCCTTCTGTGGGGATGATATTTGGATACTATTAGTAGGGCAGGAGCAAAACGCTTGTACTGTCTGCCTTGATGTAGTGTAGGAGACTTCAGTGCTATAGCTACCTGTTTTCTTTTTTCTTTTTTTTTAATTTGTTTTTTAATGTTTTTATTTATTTTTGAAGGAGAGAGAGAGACAGAGCACGAGTGGGGGAGGAGCAAAGAGAGAGGGAGACACAGAATTCGAAGCAGGCTCCAGGCTCTGAGCTGTCAGCACAGAGCCCAATGTGGGGCTCGAATCCACAAACTGTGAGATCATGACCTGAGCTGAAGCTGGACGCTCAACTGACTGAGCCACCCAGGCGCCCCAACTACCCATTTTCTTTTACCAGGACTCAGCTAAGAAGAGCAAATATTAACTTTGCTTTGGCAAGTGGAACCAGCAGATTTAGCACCTGAGCTAGAAAGGCCATCGCTTTGCCTTGTATCCCTGAGTATGTGGTCACAGAGACGCTGAACATTAGGAAAAGCCAGCCAAAAATGTGTGGTTCATTGTCTTTTACTCATTTCTGACTGGGGCCATTTAGAGTGCTTGTCTCATCCTATAAGACAAACAAAAATAAAACTGCTTGGAATGTATTCTGTAGCTAGTTCTTTTTTCCCCCCAGTCCAAGAAATCTGGGCTTTATCTAAAGGAATTGTTGTTCTATTGAAGATGTTTATCGTTACGAGTGTGTATTTCAAGTTTGGAGCAGGCTGTGTCGTAAAAGCTGGGCTGTGAGGTCCTGTCAGCCTGGGCAGACATCAGAGTCAACCATGTTTTATTTACCCCGTGGTTAGCATCATTTGTCACAATATCTGTGTAGTAAGATGGTGACACCCACGCAGTTTCTCAGACTGTGCTTTCTGCTAATTGTTTGTTTAATTAGAAAATGAGTAAGTATTTATAGAGAAAATAGAGTCTAAAGCTGTGGGAATGAAACCTTTTCTAATTGTACTGTGTTATCATGATGTCCTAGGGATTGCATTTTTGGAGCGTGTGGGTAGTTGGCAGGGGGTCTTATTTTGCCGCTTGGTGTTTACCGAGAGATTCGTTTTATGCTCAACATTTCGAGTGGAGCAAAATGAAATCCAGTGGCAGTAAACCCAGTTTGAAAAGAGTTTAAAAGCCAGATATAGTTAAAATACCTGTCTAAACCATGAGGCTGGTGTTCACTGGGCCACTTTGATGGGGAATCTGATATGTGCAGGACATTACTGAGGGTACATAGCTGTGTGGGAAAGGGCCCGTGTGTCCTGAAAGGTGTTTCTTTTACATCACAGGAACAAAGTGAGTCAGACCTTGATAAGCTTTGTAGAATTTGCTGGTAAAAGCTCGTGCCAGGTGAGATCCTGTAGATACAGTTAAGAATCGAGTTTGGGTTCTGGGTACAGGAGTTATTTGCAAAATGGTGGTCAGTTGACTGGTTGCCCTGATACACAGAAATCTTGGTTTCAACTGAACTGCTTTAGGTATCTTTACATTTTTGTTTTCTGATCACATTTGGAGGTATTGCTTCCACACCCCCCACCCCCCCCCCCCCACCCCTGCCCCATCACCGAATCTGGGATACTGTTGAAGAGTGTCAGGATATGTTAAATTGACCTTGCAGGTCTGTTTGCCATCCTGAAAAAAAATGGCTGATGTGAAGTTTTTAGCTGTCCGTGGCCACATGGAGTGAGGAATCCATTTGCAGACCCACAAGGGAAGGAAAGCAAAGGTGGGGGGTGTTGAGAACACGGAAGAAGTGGGATGAATCTCTGCTGTAGTTGTGGACTGAGGGGTGGCAATTCAGCTTCGTGTCTTTTAAAGATCGAGCAGATCTGCTGACACCTCCTATCTACAGCACCATCCTCCACCAAGACATGTAGCCAGAATAAAACCTGCTGGAAAAGATGTGGCAGGTGGCACTGGTTGTGCCTGTAAGAAAACCAAACGGGGAGAGTAGAGGCACCACCCTCCTTCAGCCCACTCAGTGGCTTCGCAGGAACACACGTGGCTGCTTGCCCTGCGCCATCTTGGATCCAGAGTCAGCCAGTGGAGCTCAAAGCCCTGGAGCTTTTGCATCTTAGTTCTGCAGCTTGGCAGCTGTGCGACCTTGTGCTAATTACAGAACCTTTTCAAGACTCTGTTTCCTCACTTGTCTGAAATGGTAATAATACCTACCTTGCCAGGGTTATTATTTGTTTATTGTGGCAGGCTATACATAACGCTTACCGTTTTAACCATTTTTAAGTATACGTTCCAGTGACATTCAGTAGATTCACATTGTTGTTTGACCATCACCACCATCCATCTCTACAACTTTTAGCCATCCCAGACTGAAACTCTGTGCCCATTATGTAATAACTCCCCATTCTCCCCTAAAAGAACTGGGATTTGAACCCAGGATCTTAGGCTCCATGTGTCTAGTGTTCTTCCTACCATAGCACAACTCAAGAGGGTTTGCTGTCTTAAATGTTTGACATCTCCTAAGAATCTGTTGTGTTAATTGGTACTGTCTACAAAAATGCATTTTCTGAATAACCTCAGACCCTATCCCTGATATGTCCTTGTGGGTGAATTAAGAGTCTGAACCAGTGAGGCTGAAGTTCTTGCCTGTGACAGCTAAGCTCCAGATCACCCAGGGACAGCTTCCCATGGGGGTCCTGCCTACACCCCAAGCTCAATATGGAAACTCAGATTCTAAGAGAGGAGGAAATGAAGGCATTGCTCTCCCCTCCACCTGAATCCCAGCCTGCTCCCCAATTCGTTCTTTTTTTTCCTTTTTATAGAACTGGCAGGGCTAGACTTCAGTCTGGGGTTCATTTGAACTGTTCCTTCCTAAATGGGGACCTTGATTCTGTTCTTACTCCCACTGCCTCTAGCATCTCTCCCTTTTGTACTCCACCAGCAGCCTCTCTGCTGGTCTCCCCTGCCTCCTCTGCCCCTCAGCCTCCTCTGCCCCTCAGCCTCCTCCTGCAGATGGGTATTCTGGCAGTTCAGACCTGATCACCCCACTTTGTTATCTGAAAACCCTCGGTGACTCCCCATCGCGATGAAATAAACCTCAAACTCTGCTGAGTGGCGTTCTAACCCCTCTGCCACATGGCTCATCCTGAAATGAGTAACCCCCCACTTTGTTGTCCCTGTCTCTCAACTGGACATACTGTCCCAGGGGCCCTTCATCTTCCCTTTGAGGTGGTAACGAAAGCTGTGACCTTCTACCTGGAAAGATATGTATTCACCCAGCTAACTGTCCATTCAATATCAAAGGGTCTCTGGATCCCAGCTGCGACCTCTGCCTGACGCTGCATTGCACCATTCCTGGGAAGACTGTGCATATGAAGCCTTTTGCCTTTGCCCGTGCTCTTTCCTTATAGCCACCTGTCTCTGTTCCTTCCCCTTCCACTAGTATTTTTCTTCAGTGCACCTTCTAGCCAGAAATAAGTTTTTGTTCTGTTGTTCTCACACAGCACGTTACTGGAACACCTATTTTTTTTAAGTTTATTTATTTATTCTGAGAGAGAGAGAGAGGACAAAAGGGGGAGGTGCAAAGACAGAGGGGGGGAGAGAGCATCCCAAGCAGGCTCCGCACTGTCAACACTGAGCCAGACACAGGGCTTGAACTCACGAACCGTGAGATCATGACCTGAGCCAACACCTAGAAGTCGGACATTTAACTGACTGAGATACCCAGGCGCCCCTGGAACACCTGGTTAACATTTGTGTGAAAGTTGATGGTTCGCATGACTGCCTTTCCCATGTGTTCCAGAGCAAAGTGCTTTATTCGTGCTGTGCACACAGGCATGCGTTCGTGCGCACATTCATCCAGCACATGTTTTTTGAGCCCTTATGGGCTAGCTACAGTGCTGGGCCCTGGAGATGTGCTCAGGGATATGATCCACTGGCCACCCCAGGGCTCTCAGTTTAATGTAGAATGTGTGCTGATAAACAGGCCATCTGAATACTGTGGAATTACAATAGCTAATACTAATTGAGCATTTGCTATGTGCTGGGTGCTAATGAGCACATTTTATGTGCCACCTCTGAATTCTCACAACAGCTCTGTAAGGTAGGTACTAATATTTTACAGATGAAATTAACTGAGGCACAGATACATTCCTAATTTGCCCTGAATCATGAGGCTTCTTAGTGGGAACAGTGGGACTTCAACTCTGCGGTCTGTCTCCAGGGGCCAGGTGTTTTATTGCTAGGCTTTCTAAGACCAGCCTGGCCAAGCCAGGACCCTACAGGAGGCTAGAGGAGCGGAGAGGAGAGAGAGAAGCCAGGATGAAATCACTGAAGGCTTCCTGGATGAGGGTGCAGAATGGGGACGGAGACCAAGCAAGCAAAGGCCAAAAGGTGGGACTGAGTGAATGAGTGAACTTTGGATGAAATTTTATGCCCTGAGGTCTAGAGAGAGAAGAAAAAGGAATGCAGTGTTCATTGAATAGATTCAGGAAGAAAAATAGAATTTGACACTGAACAGGTTGTTGAATTGAGCTAAGGAATCTTGAAGAATCCTCGAGAGAGACCCTGCAGGACTGATTTTTGTCTTTAGGTTTGGAAGGCAGCACTGCTGCTTGGATATACGCGCATTCAAATAACTGAAGTGCTGAAAGGCCCCCTGCAGGTTACCTGGTACAAACATTTGCCTGAGGGTGAGTTATTTACCCTCTCTGTGCTCAGCGTCCATATCAATAAGGGGGGAGGGTGGTAGAGATACTTCCTCAAACCCAACTGTCAGTTAAGCTGCACCTGTATTTTTTGGACCCCTAAGAAAAAGTCCTGCTAATTAAAGTATGATGTGCTTTTTTCGAGATCCTAAAATGTGGGGAGAGAAAGGATTGACCATAAAATGAGTCCAGGCATGGGCTTAGAATCCATGAACTGTGGTCGTCTGCTTCACAGGGTTCGGGTGGACAGTGCCAGACGCACAGTCATTACTCAGTCCGTGTTGATGGTGGTGGTGGTGTTTATAGAGGGGGGAAAGGGGCCTGGAGGCTGCAGTGACTAATGGCCTGGTGTAGGCCGAAGCTGTCTGGAAAGTGCACTCACTGCAGATTTTGCAGATTTCAGACTAGCTGGGTCTGCTGATGAGCAAGAGCCCTTGCGGCCTGTAATTCCACATGACCCGGAGCTGGGAGTGTGTGTGCTTTGAGGTCTGATACAGCCCCGTGGTCCTCTGCCTTTTCCAAACCCGAGGGAAAATGAAGGGCTCAGTTTTAGAGTATGGCCTTTAATCTTGCACACCCTCCGCTCTGATGTACACACTCCCAGCCATTAGAGAGACGTTTTGTAACCTTAAATGGTCGGGTTCAGACTGGACTGCCTGGGTGCTACCAAATTAAAGGCCAGCAGGAAGCTGCTCGGAGAACTGGGCCTCTGGGCCTTGTGGTGGAGGAGCCTTTATCTAGAGACGGGCCTTGCCGGAAGGGGTGGCCACGCCTGTCTCCCAGGGGACTTTAATTAGGGCCATTGACTTGGTTGCCTTGTGATGACAGGTTGAACGAAGGCCTGTGGTTCTAAATCATGAAACGACTCCTGGGAAGAGCCTAGCAGAGCTGTGGGTGGCACCCAAGGACTTGGGTGCCCTGCAGGCACTGGCCCCTTCCCGTCAGTCCAGCGTGCTCCCCTGCCCTACCTCACTTGGACTTCACCTATGGTCACACTCCAGGGCCTATAGTCCCTTCCCACCGCCCGGGCATGGGGTTGCTTCCGTGCTTTGCTCCCAGTGTGTCCTTTGCCTGCCAATACCACTTGGCCATCACCGGCTCATCCTTGGTGTTTAGACTCCAGCTGGGCCTCACCTCCTGAGAAGGTTTTCTGTGAGCTGTACTCACCCCTGTGCTCCCCTGATGCCCTGGCTTATCTCTTTCATTGCATTTTCTTTTATTGAAAAAAAAATGTTTTAATGTTACTTATTTTTGAGAGAGAGAGAGAGAGAGGGAGAGGGAGGGAGGGAAGGAGAGGTGGGGAAGGGGCAGAGAGAGGGAGACACAGAATCTGAGCTGTCAGCACAGAGCCCGACGCAGGGCTCAGACTCACAAGCTGTGAGATCATGACCTGAGCCAAAGTTGGATGCTTAACCACCTGAGCCACCCAGGTGCCCCGTTGCATTTTCTATCACAATTTTCCATTCTGTGTGTCTCGGCCCATCTTCAGGAATGGGACTGCATCCTATTTTTCTTTGTATCTACTGTGTTCTGTGCATGGTAGGCCATTTACAGAAGGACACTGGAACGGACAAAGACAAAATAGCAAAAGGTGATACTCTGAAGGCTGGTTCAAGGAGGAAGGAGAGGAAAGCATGTAGGTGAATAATGGGTCACGTGACAGAGGAGCCAAGAAGGGGAAAAGAATTGACAAAATCTATTGCATTAAGGAGTATGGGATAAAGCAGAAGGGGGAGCAGCCCTACACTTGACCTTGGCAGGGGCATGGATGGGGCAGGTGGGTCATTGGGGGCGGATCATGCACATGCAAGCCTAGGTTTCCTACCAGCCTCCTGAGTCCATGTTCCTGGAGGCTTCGGGGAGGAGAGGACTGTGGCTGGGCCAACGGATGGAGGACACTGGGGATTTTCCTCCCCTCCAGGGGACGAGTGTCCTCAGTTTCACGTATCGCTCTTTGCCAAGGCCTTTGTGGGAAGCCTCCTTGAGTAGAGGGCACCTGAGGCTATGACTTTCTCAACAAAATGTGTGTTGTTCACTTAGCATGGGGTGGTAGCAAGTGGCCCAAGGAAAAACTTCCCGAGCAATGTGCTGGTTCCCACAAGGGAGTTTATGGCCAGGCTGCAGGTGTTCCTTCTTTTCTGAAGACACATGCTTGTAGGGCCTCTGGTGTAGGTCCCTGCAGGTCACCTGTTTCTGGGCTGGAGGCCATCCAGAAGGCACCTGACACAGTGCCTCTGAGTGGGGCTGTCAGGGTGGGGATGGGGCCCTGACAACCAGTGTCCTCATCTGGCTAAAGGTGAGCAGCTGCCCTCTGAATCAGAAATGGCTCAGGGCCACATCTCTCAGTCACTTAGACCCTTAGGAAGTTGCCCTTGATCTCTGCCTGCTTTGTCTGACTGCAGAGTGCTGTCAGCTATGGGAAGGCTGAGGGCCAGGAGGGAAGCATTGACGCTTACAAGTAGAAAACTGTTACCTGCCTCACTCCTCTCTGTGTGCCTATGTCCCAATATTTATAAATGTAACAATAACTTTATTTTATTCTCTGGAGCAGAAGTGCTCAACTGTGTATCAGAATCACTGGGGTAGCTATTTGAAAAGTAGGTGTGCCAGGCCCCGTCTTCAGAGGTGATTCAGGAGGTCTGGGCAGAGTTTGGCTCCTGAATATTTTGGAAAAGCTCTCCATCCCCAGGTAATTGCCATGGGTGCCCTAGACCAAGAACCACTGCATTAGATGGAAACGCTTCTTGGTGGCAGAGTCTGAGCCGTCTATATCTTGGTGTCCCCTGCTGTATCCGACCTTTAGTGCCATTCAGAGGTATTTATTGAACACCTGCTATGGGCCAGGCCCTGGAATACAATGGGGAGCATCACTGTTGGTACCTCTGGAGCCCCCAAAGGGGCTGAGGGTGCCTGTTTGTATTAGATGCTAAGGAAATGTGGAGACTGGCCTCTCTTCATCCTCAGGCATCACTGAATTGTGGTCTTCCCATGTACCATTGGGGAGTTACCCTGGAGTATTGTCAGCGTTAGTAGAAAATGGGATACATAGATCTAAAACGCCACCCTTGGTTAACCCATTGACTTTGAGACTAAAGAGCAGAGCCTGAAGACAAGACGGGTGGATCCTTTTCCTTTCTCTTTAATATAAAAAGAAGCTGAGGTTGGCTTTCTCTTCCATTTTAAATGCCTCTTACATTCACTCAACAAACGTTTCTTGAGCACTTACCATGTGCCAGGCAACATGGACACGAAGGTAAATCACAGCCCCCAAGCTTATGGGTTGCTTAGTCAAGTGGGGGAGACAGATGTGGGAACAGATGAATGCAAAGAAGTGTAATTGGTTCTAAATGTGTGATGAGCAAACTGTGAACAGGCTCTTCGCTAAAGCGACTTTGGTAGATTTAATGACTAGGAAAATCTCCGCGCGTGAGGCCCCGCTGTGCTGGGTGGATTTCCCAGGTTCCTCCCCAGCCCCATCCTAGAAGGGTGGCATTTGTAGGGAGGGGCCGGTCCAGGAAGGAAGGCTTGCTGCCCCTCACCTGGGCTGGAAAGGCTCTTGGTTTGTGTTTTCTCCCAGCAGTATCTGTACCTGTGGCTTCGCTAGGATCCGACTGCCTAATCATTTAGCCTGTCCGGTCTTCATGCGTGGTGGTCGTATGTATATTCCCAACTCCAATTCTATTTGAATTAGCCTGAAAAACAGAAGAACGAATGCTTTGGTGGGCACGGGGGCACTGGGTCATGAAGTGTGCTCTTTGTCTCGATTCTGTAACAATCAGCCTGTGCAGACCTGGACTGTTCACAAATAGCCATCTGTTTGCAGGACAAAAAAAAAAAAAAAAAACAAAAAACACAAAACAAAACAAAAACACAAGGAAATAAACCTATATAATTCTGGGGTTGTTTCTGGGCGGTGGGATTTATGGGTGACGTTTTCATGGGCTTTTTACTTTATAGTATTACCTTTTCATTTTAGGAAAAGCAGATTGACTTTATTTTTTAAAACATAGATGTGTTAGTCAGTTTTTCTTACTGAGAACTCTACTCAAAGGATGAAGGTTCTGAGAGATAAACTTTCTAATGGCCAAGCTCTTTCTCCCCCTCGGGCATGTTGCTGCAGGGCTGGGTCTGGTTTTTCCTGTTCATTGATTGTTGCCTCCCTGTCTGTGTCTCTGTTGGTTGAAACAGCACCGGGGCATCACTTCCTCACCCTTTTGCTGAGGTTGCGGGGGTGGGGGGTTGGGGGTGGGGAGGCGGGTACGGGAAAAGAGCCTTCACAGTGGGGAGAAGCAGAATATCCTAGGGGAGAATATCCTATCAGAGGGAAGGGTCCTGGGCTTCTGGTACTCGACCCATCACAACCACACGTGGTATATACCACATTGAGAATTTCAGAGCCATTCACATTACATGCACTTAGAATATCCATCATGGAAATAGTGGGGCTACTTGAATTCCCTCACTAAGCCACAGCCTCAGTTTTGTACACTGGGAGGCATCTCGGCCCAAGCTAGTGGGAGTGGGGTTAAGCTATAACCCAGAAAGTTCCTTTTTGGTGGGAGGAGGAGGGTAGTGATGTGTGCTGTTGTGGGGGAGGCCTTGCTGATTTATTGCCTTGATTTTGCCTTGCCCCTGCTTGAGGGTATGTGTGTGCATGTGTGCTTCTTTCTAAATACCAAAACATACCTTCTAATTACAACGTGTGTCATTGGTTTCTTGCCCCTCCTTCCCCTGTTGACTTTCTTCTGGCAAAATGTCTCCCCATTGTAGGGGTTGTTTCTCTGTTGCACAACTTATTCCAAATTGCTCAGATGATTGTACTGTTTTGTTTTGTTTCTTTAAAGTGTATTTATTTTTGAGAGCCAGTGGGGGAGGGGCAGAGAGAGAGAGGGGGACAGAGGATTGGAAACAAGCTCTGCGCCGACAGCAGAAAGGGTGATGCGGGGCTCAAACTCATGAACCGTGAGATCGTGACCTGAGCCAAACTCGGACGTTCAACAGACTGAGACACCTAGGTGCCCCTCACTGTACTTTTTTGAAACCTGACTCTAGGCTGCCCAGCTCCTTGTCATCTTGCACAGTTGAGCCCAAAGCCAGAACGGGGCTTTTTCAAAGTTCTTTTCTGAAATGTACATGTGTAGATGGTTTTGAAGTCCAAGGATGGCACTGGGACAGTTGCATGGTTTTGAGAGCTAACTGGTTAGAATGGCCATCCCACCTGCCGTATTTTTTGGGGGGGGGGGAGGGTGGTACCTTTGAGCAGGTGAAGACACGGAGTGTTTCTAATACTCTGTTGTTACTCAACTTCCACGGGAGATGGATCACAAGGTCTGATTTTAACAGTAAGAGAGTCAGGGAGAGGGTTACTCCTTACAACGGTGTGTCCCTGATGGATGTTCCTGTAGCGTAGTGGTTAGCACATTTGCCTGACAGTGGTGTGTCCTTGTATTTATTTCTGTTTAGTCATTTTATTTGGACTCTCATTTATTCTGTGTTAGGACAGCTCTCACTGTCTGAAGTTGATTTAATATCCATTCCTTTCTTTCATGTCTTCATAGTACTTGAGTACATTCTGTCTTTTCTGTATGTTTTATTAACTCCTCGGGATTATGGGTTCTCCACTCATCCATCCATCCACCTTCTGTTCACTCAGTAGGCATTTGAGTGCCAGCCACGAGCCAGGGACTATGGCAGATGCTGCTGATTTGAAGATGCGTGAATTACAATCCTTTCCTTCAGGGCCTTGGTCAAGATGGAAATATCCCTGGAAAACCAGTTCCAGGGAGAATGTGATCCAGGGGGTGGGAGAGGCTTCTGTAAGAGGGCAGGGAGGGCACCTAGGTGGGAGTGGAGTGGCCCAGATGTTATTTCATCACTCTGCTTAGGGAGAGGATCCAGAAGATGACCAGGTTAATTTTACACGGTCCCCTTTGATGCTATGATGCTTGTACCTTGTCTGTTCCCTCCCAAGAATTTCTGCAGAGTTCATAATTTAAGCAGTGGAAACAGTGTGGTTTCAGTGTTTGGCTCTTTTGCTTTTGGAGTGAAATCATAATTCTTAGCCTTTAATCTCCTGAGAAATGAGCTGAGCAGCTCCATGTGATTTTTATGTAGCTTTTCTGGAATAAGCCTGGAGTGGTGATCCATGTGTTGGGAACCAAGTGTTTTAATTTATTTAAAGAGAAACTTTCTGATGTTATCCGGTAAAAGCATGAATGTATATGATCATTGCTGAGATGTGAATCACTAAAATAGATCAACAGTCATGGGGGAAACAGAATAAACCAAAGCTCACAGATATGTAAAATGTGAGCTCTTAAGTCAGTGTGGTGTCAGTTACCACGCGATACCATTTGGCTGTTATTTATTTAAAGTTTCCTGTGAGAACTTTAAGAGAATTTAGAGTTCCTACTGTGAGAAAGAACTGTTCTGAGCAGGACAGAAAGGTAATTTTCATAGCAAATTGTTGATTTCATCTCGGATCATCCACAATTCTAGTTGTATCAAGGTTCTTAACTAGCACTGAGTTCTTATAAAGGAATTATGTATTTGAGTTAAATGGTAAATTATTAACATCACGTATAACACAGTTCAGACTTTCTGGGGTTTGTTCACATTCATTTGAAATAATGCAAAAATGATCTGTAAGTCAGTTCGAGCTGCTGTGACAAAAATACCACAGGCTGGGAGGCTTAAACAACAAACTTATTTGTCACAGTTCTGGAGGCTGGGATATCCAAGGTCAAGGTGCTGGCTGATTCGGTTCCTTGTGAGGCTTTTCCTGATTTGTAGCTGGATGCCTCCTTCTATGTCTTCACATGGCAGAAATCTTCCCTCTTGTGTCCCTTTTTGTAAGGGCACTAATCCCATCCATGAGGATCCACCCTCATGACCTATTTACCTCCCAAGGGTCCTACCTCCAGATACCATCACCTCGGGGATTAGGGCTTCAATATATGAATTTGAGGGGGGACAAAACATTCAGTCCATAGCAGATGGAGAGGGACTTCCATTTCGTAATGCTTATAATTTGACAACTTGAAATGGGTTAATAATGAGGTTATGGCCGGGTTCCATCCAGGATGGATGTGTGAGCTAAGGGTCTCATGCTTCTTGTAAGGAGGCTGGTACCTGGGGGTCCTGTGTGTCATTAGAAGGCCCTTGTCTTCTGGTTAAATTCGGACTGGGGAAAGGGCTGTGTGTACCAGCATTGTGCACCATGCATGTGCAGTGGGCTTGGGCGGCGGGGGCGGGGGGAGGTGACCCTGGAACTCTCTTTGGCACAGAGCTGCTGCTGAGCCTTTGTGTCTTTGTGCTTTCTTTTGGCTCAGTGCAGAGGGAACTAGCCTCTGTTCACACACAGTCCATCTGTGACTAAATTTCCTTTTCTTTTTTCTTTTTCTTTTTTTTTTTTTTTAGCTGACTCTGCCTTTAAAATGATCTATGTGTCAAGAGGAAGGAAAAACATTTTTCTATTCCAATTTTTGTGGCTTCATTTAAAAAGCTTTTTAGTATGGGCATTTTTAAGCACATACACAAAATACTCTGATGGACCCCGTGTAGCCATTGCTCCGGTCAACAACTGTCGACTTGCTGCTGTATGCTTACTTTCCGACACGCGTGGCCCTCCCTCCTGTTTTGTGTGCTGCAGTATCTGCAAGCAAAATGCACACTTTATTTTACCCATCTATGCTTAAGCAGGAGCCACTAACAGATTAGACTTAAAGAAAAAACAAAAAACAAAGCAACAGCCCATAACCACAACACCGTTATCACTTTGAACAAAATTAACAGTCGTTTCTTCACATCATTAGTCCGTGCTCAGTTTTCCCCAGTTGACTCAAATGTCTTTCACGTTGGTTTGTTCCCATGAGAATACCAAGTCCCATCATCGTACTTGTTGGTATATGCTCAAATCTCTCTTCATCTAGTCTGCAACAGCCCCTTCTTCTTTATTTAAATTGTATGTCACTCTCCAGGTTGCCCCATGGGTGGTTGTAGGAATCTCTCTTGCAGTTCATTGGTCAGTTCTTTGAAGGCAGAAAGCTTTAGTCCATGTTCTGGCACTTGATGTGAGGTGGGTGTTGGCGAGCTTCTAGGACTCTAAGTGCTCTCACCTTCCTGAGGCCACTCTGGAGACTCCTCTGCGCTCTGCTGAGGTGAGGGAGGGCTGTCTGACTACTCTTGGGAATCCCGTAGACCTCCGTATCCAGTGAGAGGATGTCAAAAGCCCCAGTTACTCAGGAGTGCCATTCTCTGTCCAGCTGACTATTCCAACAGAGTTGGCATCTGACATCCTGCCTTTTAGAACCATTTGCAGTGATTTGGGGAACAAATGCTTCCCCAGAAGGTGTCAGTGGACGTGGTTTGTACACAGGCAGGGCTCCGCCGGTCCCCTCCACAGGCAGGCAAGTACCTGTGCCTGGGCTGAGCCACAGAGTGGCTGCAGTTACCACGCCTGGCTCATAAGCACATCATTTTCTGGTCCACATGTTGCTGTGCCCTTTATGGACCGCAGAGCAGAAAAGGGAGAATGGGGTAGTGCTTCACTTGGGAAGTGGTTTTTGATTAAGAATAGAGTGCCTGACTGACCTTAAGCATTCTTATCAGACTATTGGAGGTTTCAGTATTAGAAAACAGCACCCTGTTCTGTTACTTTCTAACTGTGGCCTTGGGCAAGTTACTTGAACCTCACGGTGTTCTTGTCTAAGACAGAAGCGGGGCACCTGGGTGGTTCAGTCAGTTGAGCATCCGACTTTGGCTTAGGTTATAAACTTGTAGTTTGTGAGTCTGAGCCCTGCATTGGGCTCTCTGTTGTTGGCACAGAGCCTGCTTTGGATCCTCTGTCCCCCTCTCTCTCTGCCTGTCTCTCTCTCTCTCTCAAAAATAAAATAAACATTTAAAAATAAATAAAGAAATGGGCAGAAGATACTTCACAGAGTTGATGGGAAGTATAAGTAAGCTATAAAGGGCTGCTCACATTGGTTATCAGGTTTGCTAATGTTGATCTTCCTTGACTTACAGTGGGGTTACATCCTGATAAACCCATCGTGAGTTGAAAACACCGTGATTTGTAAACGCATGTAATGCACCTAACCTACAGAACGTCATAGCTTAGTGGAGCCAACCTTACATGTGCTCAGAATACTTACATTAGCCTGTAATTGGGCAAACTCATCTAACACAAAGCCTATTTTATAATGTGTTGAATATCTCATGTAATTCTTGGATACTGTACTAAAAGTGACAAACAGAACGGCTGAATGGGTGCAGAGCGGTGGTCAGTGTATCGGTCGTTGACCTTCGTGATTGCAGGGCTGAGTGGGAGCCGCGGCCACTGCCACTGCCCAGCATCGCGAGATGATTGTCCCCCATATTGCTAGCTGGGGAAAAGATCCAAATTCAAAATTCGAAGTATGTTTTCTAATGTCTGTATTTCACTTTTGCACTATTATAAAGTCAAAAAATCCTAAGTTGAGCCATTGTAAGTTGGGAACCATCTCTAGATAATGTCATGTTATGCTTATCACAGAATAGTCCTACGAATTATGTCCTTCCTTTTTTAGTAAGGCACCTGGGGCCTAGAAGGGCTCCCAGCTGACAAAGGTCATCTTGCTAGTAGTGATTGAGCCAGGTTAGGACAAAATTTCTCAACTCCTGGAGTTCTTGACGTAAGAATATACTTCATGGGGTTTAGTATGAAACCTTCGAATATTTACATTTTATGAAACTCTTGGTTTTCTCCAAGTTCTTCAGAATTTTGATTTGTCATTTCTCTGATCTATGGGGAGGGGAGACCTTTTCTGCTATGTAATTTATTAATGTGCCCTACATTTTAGACACTATTATTCTCACCATTAAATGTGACAGGGACTGTGAGAGAGTAGATGGGAACATTTGCTTCTGTAATGCTTCTTGAAACAGTGAGTTTTCTTTCCTAAGAACACATTCCTTTAAAATGAAAATTGGGTGGCTCCGTTGGTTAAGCGTCCAGCTTTGGCTCAGGTCATGATCTCAGGGTTCGTGAGTTCAAGCCCGGCATGGGGCTCTCTGTTGTCAGGGCAGAGCCCACTTTAGACCTATCTGCAACCGCCGCCCTCAAAAATAACGCTAAAAAAATAAAATAAAAAGAAAACTGGATGGGAAAAAGAGGGTCAAACATTTAAAAACAGGTTAATAGTTCATTTAGCAAAGAGTCTCATCCTTGGACTATTATTGGCAGCTGTCCGCAGGAATGCTTCAGGCCTGTCTGTCCTTTCTTTGGAGTTGAGACTCCTCTCTTAGCTGGCGGGTTAATGTCGATGATACACCTCGTTACCCTCACGTGGGGTAGCAGTAAGATATTTCCGGGAGCATCCGCCCAGCGGTAGAAGCTCTGGAATGTAAATAACCTGAGATGTTGCCAGTCTGCCTGAGAATCTGTGATAGGAAAGAGGCCTTTTCCTGCAGCCAAGGCTACAGCTGCCTCGTGGTGGGCACTGAGGCGATCAGGGAGTTAAGATTTTCTAAGTTTTTAGCATTCTTTGAGTGCGAGTTACTTCTAGTGGTTCTGTTGACTGTGGACCTACCCCAACATCCTCATGGAAAGTCATCCTTGTAGTATCTCCTAAGCAGAAAAGGGGTATTTTTATGCAAAGTACGTATTATGAAGGCCTTTTTGTATTTTTTTTTAAAGCCAGCGTCTATATCCTTTTCCTGGATATTCTATCTACGTAGTTGTAATGAATAAAAACTTACAGAAGACGTAGTATATGAGAAATTGTTGGCCAAGCAGTTTGTTTCAAATGGTGGAGTAAGCCACACATTTCACTGACACATAAGTTTGAGCTGATACCTTTCCCTCCTGGCCCTAGCCAGCTGTCATCCCTCAGAGGGTTCCTGGGTTCCCTCTTGTGGACACAGGAATTGATCCGGGCTTTCCCATCCAGGCCTTCCAGATCTAGGCCAGCCTCATGTGTCTGGGCACAGAACCGAGTACGTTTGGGGTTTTGATCTGTGGGTTCCTTTTGACACTTGTCTCCAGAGGAATGGATAACTCGGATAGGTGGTCAAGGTAAAGCAGAGAATTTGCTGCGGTCAAGTCACAGTGTGAATGAGATTGCAGAGGCGATAGGTAACCTACCACAGGTATTGGGGGTGCACAGCCTTCAGGGTGTTCATGTAGAGATTCATTAAAACAGATTCAGTGGGATTACTCTTGAGAAGTGGTTTTGATGGCAGTCATTACAGGTTACTACCCATTTTTGTAAGATTCCCAAAGTTCGCTCTCTTAAAGTGTGTCCATTGGTGGTGGAAGGAGGGGTGGATACATCTTAAGAGCCTCTAAGATAGAGACATTCTGCACATTTTGTGCTTTACCCCTAATTAAGAGGCATGCTTTGGTGTGTCTGTGATTATCTTCCTTATTTTTGTTTTCTTAGGCTATTCCTAAGTCTAGGTCAGGGTAGGGAAGTGGGACGTTGGAGTGAATTGGTGAGATTCTGTCGTATTTCCTAGATCTCAGAAATTTGGAGCTTATTGGGAGGAAGCTGCCTTCTACAACAGCTTTAATCTTAAATTATGCATCTATTGCAGACAGTGGTAACCCAATATATTGATACATGACTCTGGTGTGTGTGTGTGTGTGTGTGTGTGTGTGTGTGAGAGAGAGAGAGAGAGAGAGAGAGAGAGAGAGAGAGAGATTTAATATTTGAAGAATGCTTGACTAGACGTGTAGATTTCAGGCCTCCCACTTCTATTGCTCATCTGTGTGACTTCAGGTTATTCCCAGTCATTTTCTGGATCTCAGTCTCCTACCTGTTAAGTCAGACCACGAGATCTCTAAAGTTGCTGTTGTAGTGAACTACCCAGGAAATGCTGGGTCTGCACGTATGCCCTGTGTTTCTCACTCGTAGTAGCCTTTGCTAACTGACATAACCAACGTGTTGTCTTTGTAGGAAGGAACTGTGTTTTTCCTGTATATTGTTTAAAGGAACACACTCCCCTACACTGTAGGAATGCCCACAGACAATGGGGTAACCGCCCTGTCCCATACTGTAGCTACTGGCCACTTATGGCTGTCGAGCACTTGAAATGTGACTGGTCTGCATGGAGATAGATTTGTAAGTGGAAAATACACACTGGATTCTAAAGACTTGGTATAAAAAATAGAATTAAAGCATCTCGTCAGTAATTTGTAGATTGCCTTTCGTATTGAGATGACCATATTGTAGCTGTATTGGGTTAAATAAAATATATTATGAACATTAATTCCTCCTCGTTCTTTTAATGGTAACGTTGTCCCTAGAAATTTAAAAATTGCTCCCGTGGCTTACATTGTGGACTGCATTATATTTCTCTTGGACAATGCCAGTGTACAGAAAAAATTCCTCTACTGGGTTGGAAGTTGGAATAGATGTGTCCTGGGTCCCATCCATTTATTACACAGTGTGTGATTCCTAGTGGACAGGGTGGATGTAACAGTGGTTAAAACCTGTGGAAGCAGCCGGGAAAGGGCGCTGGAGGGAGGTAGACCTAAAACTGAATTTTGAAGTTGGGGAGTGAAAAATCCTTTAAGGAAAATGAAATGGACAGAATCAGGTCTCTCCTGCTCCCCAGGAGGAGTGGGAGTCTGGGAGGAACCATAGAAGTTCTCCTTCTGGGAGGGAGTGTGCAGTGGCTCTGAGATAAGGAAGAGACGAAGCCCCAGCAAACAGGAAGTCACTGGGTCCCCTGATCCAGGGATCAGGGTGACCCAGACTCAGTGCATTTTCCTGTCACTGAGCCCCTTGGATGATTTAGCAAGTTCTTCCTGAGCGAGGTTTTTGGGTTTTTTTTTTTTTTTTGCTGGGTGTTGGGTGGAACTCTGTGACCTAGTGGAGATTCATGTCCCAGAGCAGCCGAAATGACTTCTTTTCTTGTGAACCCTTTCGCATTGTTCTTTATCTGGTCTGTGGTTTCAGGAAGGGCCCTTCTGCAGCTGGAGAATCAGCAGCAGCCTTTATTTAGAGGGCAGAAGCCTTAAGAAATGTTTCCGATGTAACATGTTCACAACTGTAGTCATCGTTGGCAAAAAATGGCCACAGAACTGGTGTTTGGTGACTAGGGACAGGTACAGCGGTTCAGTGTCATTTTTGTGCATGTGCAAAGTGTAGTAAAGCAATGCTCTTTGAGTGGGCACATCCTGCTCAGGTTTTCATTTGAGACTTCCACACGTGACCGACTGCTGCTATCAGCTTACTCTGTGGCATGTTATCAGCGTAAGCCAGATGTCCTTCTGAAAAAGGCTCTTGTTGCCTTGTGCTTTAATACTGACATCCTAGGAGTTGGCTTTTCTCAGGTCATAGTTTAAAAAATTGCTGTCTGTGTGTTTAGGGAAGGACTGTGGGAATGAGAAGGCAAAAGGTGGTCCACAGATTTGGGCTGAAGTCAGGTGGATTCAGTTCAGCAAATAACAGTAGCCAACATTTAACGGACACTTGCTTTGCACCAGGCATTGTCCTAAGCTCTCCACATGTATTAACTCATTTAGGTCTCACAGCAACTCTGTGTGGCAGGTTAACTGTTATCTCCATTTCACAGATGGATGAACTTGGGTAGAGAGAGGTAAATTGACATTCTCAAGGTCAACGGCTAGTCGATGGAATAGCTGGAATTTGATTCTAGGCCCTAAACAATTGTTGACTAAGTACCTGTATTTAAACTGCCGAGGACTTGCGAGGCCCCGGGGTTGGGTATGGAGTGGTGGGTAAGTCAGATAGCTGTGACCTTGCTGCCAGGCCACACTGTTTTTCTGAGCCTCAGTTTCCCCAGCTGTAAAGCTGACACCCAAACCCTGCCTTACCTACTTCATGGGATTTGTTTTTTGGATCCGTTGCCCTGAAGCAGGGAAATGTGATTGGGGTGGTTGAAAGCTGCATGGTTTTGGTTTGCAAATGTCAGAGGGGACGGGGTGCAAAAGGGAGCACAGGAGAGAGGGCTGAGGAGACGTGGCTGCCCCTGACCTAGGGCATTCTCATGACTTGGTCCCATTGGGCACCTGCCCCACACCATGTCCTGATGATCTCGTTCCTTGTCATTGCTGTGTACTCTGGCTGGAGTCATACCTCCTACCAGCATGAAGCAACAGGAGTGGGATTTCACAGCCCTTTAAAACATCCTCTCTTCACAGTTCCGGCTAGTCCAGGGTGTGGTCTTATCACTGTCTGGGGATACCCTGTTCTACTTGCTTCCTGTTAATGAGGTTAAACACACAGCCTTCAAAGACTGACTGTAGGTGGCTAAGCTCTGGGTCTTTCCGTATCCTAGAGGCCGCCTGAAGTTTGGCATTGAAAGATTCCATCTGGAAACAGTCCACAGTATTTTTCCCCAAACACCAGAATATAAAATCCTGAGCCTTTAACTTTCTGTGGCTCAACAAAGAAGAGAGCATTGCATCTTTTCTTTGGATTACACGGAGTCTGTGATCTTTTTTGAGATCATGGCAATAGGGGCCTCATTGATCGAAGGGGAGTATCTCAGTGATTCACATTCAGTACTAAGCTCTGACTCAGGTAACCACGGTTGGTGAAGGATGGATGGTGGGTCATTGGCATTAACGGAGCGCCTTGAGGAATACCAGGCCTGGTTCTAGGGGCTTTTTATATGTGTTGTCATGTCTGATCCTCACGACAGCCTTGTGAAATAGATCTCGATGCCCTGATGGTGTAGCTGGAGAAGCTGAGACCTGCCAGAGTCATGTGGTTGTCCTGAAAGTTGGTAAGAGGCACAGTCCCTGTCTCAGAGCCTCTGCCCCTCAGTCTACTGCACCACGTGAGGGTACTGTTTAGGTAAGAGCTGCCTCCTGCTGGTAATGTCATGTACCTCCTAGAGGTTTAAATGCTTTGTACCTTTTGGGGCATACTTTTTCTGAAAGGCTACAAAGTAACTATTTCAGACTTTGAGAGATACAGCATCTCTAATGCAGCTACTGGACTCTGCCCTAGTAGAACAAAAGCAGCCATAGAAAAGAGCTAAATGGATGGCCCGGGTTGTGTTTCAGTAAAACTTTATTTACAAAAACAGGCCGTGGGCCATATCTGCTCTGATGGCTGCAGTTTGCCAACTCCTGACTCAGGGTTCAGTCTGAATGGAAATGGCTGTTTATCACTATTATTTTCTGAAATCTTTTGGAGAATGATGGCAAGTAGCTCACAAAAGATAGAAAGGGTAGCTATTTTGGAGAAGATTAAATCATGATCCCTTCTTGCTTGGGGGGCTTCTCATAGAGGTTGGACATTGTAGAGGGTCTTGGAGGGCAGGCTTGTGGCACACCCCATGTTACTTGGTGAATGCAGTTGTGGACTCCACAGGTGTTGGATAAATCATAGTGTTTTTCATCCTGGCGAACTCTCTGCCTGGTGATGCCCATTTCACTGCAGCCCATGAAGGGTGTCTCACCTTCTCTCTCTTACCTTGTGTTGAAACATCTCCTGGTCAGGAGTCATCAATGGCTGCTGTTGGAGGTGAAGATGGCTTTTGCTTCCTGTATCCTAAGTCCGAGATGAGGGCGTGTGTGGCTGCAACAAAGCTGTGTCAATATGAAGAGATGAGAAATTATCTTAGTACTTTTGAAATTGGCTAAAATACGACAATGAAGATTAGAGGAATGGTAACCCTTCAACACACACACACACACACACACACACACACACACACACACACCTTTTTTGGTGTAGTGGAACCTGTTTTATTAAGGTTAAAAACTGTTAAAAACAGAAACTTTGATGTCTAATGAAGGTCAAAAAATTCTGTTAAATAAAAGATCTTAAATTTGGATGTATCCAGACATGAATAACGTAATACATATATAAAACTTAAATAATAGGAAATTCTAGTTTGAGGTAGTTCTTGAACATGTAGGTAAATCCCTTCTATTTAAAGAAGGTATGTGTAATGATGCAGTGTTTTTGTTTTTTTTTTTTAACTGTGTGGAAAATAGCTATTAGCTATAATCCAGTAAGTTGTACAACATGTTTATGTAGGACAAATGGATGACACAAATTTTCCTTCAAGGTGCTGGGTGACAGCTTTCTAATGACTGTTCTGTATGGAAGGCTTAAAACTCAGGGGCATTTATTCTTTTAAAGCAGTTGAGAAGCCTTGGAGGATCTTGCCGTTGGATTTCTTGCAGGTTATCTAAATAATGAAAGTATGGATTTGACAGCAGAATGGCTTCCTGTATCTGATCGTTTATTCCATTTATTTACCCAGAAATGCTGATTAGATGTCAGCTGTCTTCATTGTTACACATTTTCCAGATCATCAGCTATTTAACATGCAATTGACTAAAGCTTAGTTGGCTCAGCTTTCGAGTTAATGGACTCATAAGCTTGTGAGCTTGGCCTTGACCATGTCACAATGGAAAGAAGGGGCAAAGACACAGAAGGAATTGATTCCTGGTTCCCCAAAGAAGCCCAAACAACTTGAGATTTCAGCATGGCCCAGACTGCTTTCAAAAAAATGAGTTAAGTACAATTTTCAAAAAACCTTACTGTCCATTAAATGTATTTTCAATACTTCATTTTTTTCTAAATAGATAAATGGAGAGAAGGGGGAGAGATATAGCAGGAGCAATTGGGACCCGTTTGCATTAGCAGCTCCTGAAGGTACCACAGTCTCTGAGATGAGGCGAGAGTCCGTGGGCCTGAATGAGGAATGGTCCTCTCCTGCTGCCACTTGGCCTGAGGGTGGAGGAGGAAGCTGGGTGCTGGGCAGGGGGGAGGGCTTTTTCCTGCTTAGGAATATGAACAACTGTTTTCATTGAAAGCATAGAGTGCTCAAAATACTAATGTACATGGTCACTTTCACTTTCTGGGCACTCAAGATAAAGAGTTGAGGTCAATGGTTTGGGCTTAACATTGAAAATCATGCTGAGTCTTAGTGGAGAAAACGAGATCTGGGGAAAACAGTTAAAAAAAAAAATCAACCCAGCTTGGTAAACGGGTGCGCATTCAGCTTGTGATACCACAGTGCAGCTGCCGTCAGAGGAGACATCATCCCACGAGCCACCCTGTGCGGGGGAGCCCCATGCACCTCTGTACACTTGATGTATTTGGCCCGCTAACCTGAGACCCTCTCTGGGTCAGGTGTCCCCTTTTCATCTCTCGGGTCCTGAGGCCTATCACTGTGCCAGGTTAATAGCAGGCCTCTGATACATGTTGATGGTTGAATGGGTCTGCATGATGCATCTGACTCCATTAGGTTTCTCGAGGCAGACATTTTGGTAGAAAAACCATCTTAAGGGGAAGACACAAATTCTGTGAAATATTTAAAGTCCCAGAGGCGCCTGGGTGGCTCAGTCAGTTAAGTGTCCGACTTCGGCTCAGGTCACGATTTCACAGTTCGTGGGTTCGAGCCCCGTGTCGGGCTCTGTGCTGACAGCTCTGAGCCTGGAGCCTGCTTCGATTCTGTGTCTCCCTCTCTCTCTGCCCCTCGCCTGCTCACGCTCTGTCTCCCCCTCTCTCAAAAATAAACAAACATCAAAAAATAAAAAATAAAAAAAATAAAGTCCCCTGATAGCTACTGAATCATAAATAGGTGGCTTATGGGCGCTTGGGCGGCTCAGTTGGTTGATGGTCCAATTCTTGATTTCCACTCAGGTCATGATGCCAGGGCTGTGGGATGGAGCCCCGAGTTGGGCTCTGCGCTAAGCTTGGAGCCTGCTTAAGATATTCTCTTTCTCTCTCTCTTCCTCCCCCCTCTCTCCCTCGCCTTCCCCTATCTGCACACACTGTCTCTTAAACTAAACAAATAAACAAACAAATAAATAAAATAGGTGACTTAAGTCTCTCCATCCTGTTTGAAATGATCCACTGGTCTCTTTGTAATATTCTGTCTGTACTATTCAGATGTCAAAGCCTTGCTCACAGCTCCTGGTGGGAGCCTTGCCAGTTTGACATTCCCCTGTTAAAATTAGGTCTGGAAACTCCCCTCCTTGCTACTCAGGGGGGGCCTGAGGCGGACACAGCAGGTATGTGTTTAGTACTATTTAGCAAAGTTGGAGACTTAAATGTAATTTCCTTTTTCCTTTCACTTAGTGAAAAAGATTAATTGTGTTTACGTGATGGTAAAATTAAATTTTGGTAACATGAAAATCACAGTTTGGAACTCAAATGGTGAATGTGTATCAAGGTTCTCTTGTTAAAAATTGTTGTGGGATGAGGGGCGCCTGGGTGGCTCAGTGAGTTAAGCGTCCGACTTGGCTCATGTCATGATCTCTCAGTTCTTGAGTTCGAGCCCCTCGTGGGGCTCTGTGCTGACAGCTCAGAGCCTGGAGCCTGCTTTGGATTCCGTGTCTCCCACTCTCTCTGCCCCTCCCCACTCGCGCTCTGTCTCTGTCTCTCTCTGTCTCTGTCTCTCAAAAATGAATAAACATTAAAAAAATTTTTTTTAATTGTTGCGGGATGGGATTGGTGTGAACAGATTTGTTAATTAGGATTTCTTAGCGAGTGAGCGTCCTGCCCTGGTTGGCTCCTTGGTAGCGGGCAGTGATCTCAGGGACTTTGTAGGACCAAGACTGTATCATGTGTAGCTGAGATAAAAGAAGACAGAGATAAGGTTGCCAGGGAAACCACCAAAGTGCTACATAACTATGTGCTGTTTATGCATTTAAATGTGGTTTGAGGTTTGGGAGGGGCCCCCCCTCCACACCTGCCGAGACACAGATGATAGTACATGGAAATGAGCAAAGCCCATGTGCCCAGTCTTAAAGGAGATGACCCCGGGCTCAATGTAGCTCAAGCTGTGGGCCTAAGGGGATCGTGTTCTGTGCCTTCTTTCTGTGTTCAAGTATTAGCTCCTAATGATGTACTTCCAATTGATTTTCATGGAAATGGGCTGTGGGACATCTCTTTAATGTACTTTTTCTCTTTGTCACACATACTTCATACACTTTTTTTCCTGATTTTTAAACTCTTTTTACAGAATTTCAGAACTATAGCACTTATCTTTTTATAGTGTATGAAAACTACCTTGTCATTTCGCCATGTGGAAATAGCTAATATAATATTTTGTACTCCTGAGAATACTTTTCCATATGTACATATATACACACACACGTATATAATTTAACTGTGTGAATGCATAACACTTTAAATGTATTCATATATTACATATAAAGTCTCCCAAGTTTTAGCTACAGATTTTAATTTTTAAATTACCATATTGTAATAATTTTTTCATGGCTGCAGAAACACTCATACAAGCAGATGACCATTTAGTTAGCCATCTCCCCGCTGTTGGTTCTACTATGTTTCTGATGTTCCAGTGTTTGCAAATGATGCTACACTAAGCATTTCTGTTCATGATTTTGCAGATCTTGTTTCCCTAGGTTAGGGTCCTCAGGTGGAATCATTGAGTCAAGGGCAGTCGCATTTTTAAGGCTTTTGCCCTCTCTATTCTTTTTATTTTTAGTGAGTGAGTGAGAGAGTGTGTGAGTGCATGGGGGAGAGGAGCAGAAAGAGAGAGAGAATCCTAAGCAGGCTCCACACCCAGCACGCAGAATGACACGGGACTCGATCTCACAACTGTGAGATCATGACCTGAGCCAAAACCACAAGTCCGAGGCTCCACCGACTGAGCCACCCAGGCGCCCCCAGGCTTTTGCCCTCTATTGCCAAATGCTCCTTTTGGAAGGATTTGGTTAATCCCCCACCGGGCAGTGGGGTATCTCATTAAGACTAGGTGTTACCAATTTTTTTTTCCACGTTGCTAATTTGACTATTCAGAGATCCTTAGTTTTGGTTGTTTCTGTTAATTTTATAGACCAGAAGAATGATAGTAGGATTAAGGAGTTATTGCACAGGATGCACTAAGTCAGTTAGGTATCTTTGGTTCTCACAACAGCCAACTGAAATGGGTCCCACCATATCCCCATTTAACAGATGGGGAAACTGAGGCTTAGAGAAACATAGGCCATTGACTGTTTTCATATCGTCTTTTAAAAACACAGAGGACAGGGGCGCCTGGGTGGCGCAGTCGGTTAAGCGTCCGACTTCAGCCAGGTCACGATCTCGCGGTCTGTGAGTTCGAGCCCCGCGTCGGGCTCTGGGCTGATGGCTCAGAGTCTGGAGCCTGTTTCCGGTTCTGTGTCTCCCTCTCTCTCTCTGCCCCTCCCCCGTTCATGCTCTGTCTCTCTCTGTCCCAAAAAATAAATAAACGTTGAAAAAAAAATAAAAAAGAAATAAAAACACAGAGGACAAACGAAACTGTCTTAAGAGACTCCTATTCCCAAATTGCGTGAGTCAATGCTTAACGTTACTAGCTGAGGAGATGCCTGGAGACCTAATAGTTTTAAAGCTTAGTTGGGCCCACCAAAGATGGGTTGTCAGAAAGAAGATGGGAATTAGCTGAAAGCGCTTGAGAAAGGTAAGTTGATGTGTGAGGCTCCTATTTAAAATTGTGATGCTTTTCTTCCCAGAATATAGTGTCGCATCCCAGGTTTTAGGTGTGTCTTCTCCAGCACTTTGAGCTTTTGTAAACAAAGAATCTCCAGAGTGAGTGAAAGCTTTATCTGTTGTGATTCATTTTCTAAAAAAAAAATCCGAAGACATGCTATGCTTAGGGCTTTCCATTTCTGCCTGCTTTCCATTCATATCACTGGCACCATTGAAAGCATGTACCCTGCACCTGCTTCGTTTCAAGATTTGAACATCTTTCCAGTTAACTGTGCCTTTCAGGAAATGCTAAGTACTTGAAACTAAACCACGTGGTTGTCCTTCTGGAACCGTTTCCTTTTTAACTTTTGAGACTTGCTGTTTATTGAAAACTAAAAGTACATAACCTTTATGCTGGATTTAGCTGTCTATACATTTCTCTGTGCCTTGAAAACCTCACACCCGTGCTAATGCTTCCTCGTTCTCAAGAACTACGGTTAGAAGGAAGGAGGGGGAGAGATTTATGTACCAGTGAGTCAGGGCTTCTGCTTAATACCTAGGACTGATACTTTCACAGTTCTCTTCTGCTTGCCTCTCTCCTTTATCCTTCCTCTTTTCTTTCCAAGCTCATTGTTAACGTTAGAAATTCCGTCCGTCTTTGGGGAGGGAAGATTCTGATTTAGGATATAGCTTCTTAACTCATTTATTTGGTTCCATTTGAGCCAAAGAAGTTATTAAACTGAAGTGTTTTTAGTACTTTCACTGGACCAGTTGTCTGTCTGTCAGGCTGCCTGTCCGTCCGTCCGTCCATCCATCCATCCATCCATCCATCTTTATAGCTTTCTACCTTGAAGTCCATTGCTAGGTGCTATGGAAGAAAGGTACATAAGGCAGAGAGTGAACTTATGTTTGTTGAGTAGTTCAGTGTTTTGGGGCCAAGGCTGAGTGCTTTTAATTTTTTTTTTTCAACGTTTATTTATTTTTGGGACAGAGAGAGACAGAGCATGAACGGGGGAGGGGCAGAGAGAGAGGGAGACACAGAATCGGAAACAGACTCCAGGCTCTGAGCCATCAGCCCAGCGCCTGACGCGGGGCTCGAACTCACGGACCGTGAGATCGTGACCTGGCTGAAGTCGGACGCCTAACCGACTGCGCCACCCAGGCGCCCCAAGTCTGAGTGCTTTTATATGTTCTTATTTAATTTTTTGCAGCAGCTGCATGGGAAAACACTTTTAACCACACATTACAGGAATGGAAGCTCAGAGAGATCCTGGGACTTGCCAAAGTCATGGTTATATGAATCCACATTTGTTGGGGCTCACCTTTTCTTTCTCTCTGAAACTGCTTTCTTTATTTTGAGAGAGAGAGAGAGGGAGAGAGAGAATCCCAAGCAGGCTCTGCACTTTTAGTACAGAGCCCAACGTGGGGCTCGAACTCAAACTCATGAAACTATGAGGTCATATGGCCTGAGCTGAAATCAAGAGTTGGATGCCTCACCTACTGAGCCACCCAGGCGTCCGCCCCACCGTCCTGCTTTTTGATGGCAACTTCACCTAGTGCTTGCCCCAAAGTGCTTACAGGTGTGTGTGTTAGAAGCTGTCTTAACTGGCCTCCAGTGGGCCTGCTGGGCACTGCTCCCTTGAGGTCTGGGATTGCTCTGTCACCTGTCCCCCGGCGCGTCTGCTCCCTCCTTCCCGATAGTGCCGTGCTTACTGGTCAGTGTGTTTTTTCCCTCCAAACTTGTTTTTGCCCCTTGAATTATGTAAGTGAATGAAGTATTATATAAACTGATGAAATTTGAGTGTGAAGAGAAGTTGTTTTCCTGAAAAGTACATTTTGTGTTTTGGAAAGCCTTGAAAAGCAATGTTATTAGGAAAAAAGTTGCTATCGTTTTAGGTGTGGTTGAGATGCATCAGTGTAAATAAAGAAGGGGCATGATGGTGGTGGTTAAAATTGGGGAGGGATTTTTCTCTTTAGAAGTAGTGAAGCTTTCCTTGAAGGAACCTGTACCGAGGCATTGTGGGTATGGTTTTTGTAGAAAGACCATGGAACTTTAGTCAACAGATCCATACTCAAAAGACCTTGGCCCTTCATCACAGGATTGAGGAATGAATGTTTTAAGTTAAAATAAATTGTTTAAGGTGTGTAGATTTCATTTCTGAGTCCTTTCCTGCTCTGACTTCTTAAAATAAACAGCCATCACATCAGACGGGATAGTCTTTCTGCTGAGCTGGAGTCACTGCCTTTCTTCCCCTGTCCCCTCCCCCCACCCCCCCGCCCCATTGCTTGGTGGGAAACAGGCCAGAGGATGGAAGAACGGTGATTGGGCTGGGTTCTTACCCCAGCTTGGCCCACCTACCGGTTCTGAGACCAAAGGGAAACCACTCAGTTTCCTCATCTGTAAAATGGGATGAACAGCTCCTGTCCAGCACCGCAGGTGGGAGGGTCCAGCTAGTAATTAGCATACGTGAAAGTACCTTTCACATAGTAGGTGCTCATGAAATGTCAGCTGACTGTGCTAGGCTCGTTATACTGGTGTGTCTTATTCGCTAATATGATTGTGAGTTTGGGGGCAAGAAATTTAGTGAAAATCTTACTTGACTAGACTTTCCAGATCCCAAGTTTATAAACATTTAGACTATAACTGCCTTAATGCTACATGGAAAAGAAATTGCTAAGTCAGCACTATCAGAAAGATTAATAGCATACACTCTTACAGCAATGTAGAGGGGCTTGTTGACACACTTTTGTTAGAGATTTATATGTTTGTTAAAGCAGACGTTCCAGGACTTCTGCTTGCCCACACTTTTTTAACCTAGCTCATTACTGTGTATGCATTTCAAAAATAGATGTCCTTTTTTAAAAAAAATTTTTTTAATGTTGGATTCATTTTTGGGAGAGAGACACAGAGCGTGATCAGGGGAGGGCCAGAGAGAGTGGGAGACACAGCATCCGAAGCAGGCTCCAGGCTCTGAGCTGTCAGCACGGAACCTGATGCGGGGCTCGAACCCACGAACTCTGAGATCATGACCTGAGCCGAAGTGGGATGTTTAACCCACTGAGCCACCCGGGTGCCCCTAGAAGTCCTTTTATTAAAAAAAATATATTTCTTTAGACAGAGAGAATGCAAATGTGTGAGTGGGGGAGGGGCAGAAAGCGAGAGAATCCCAAGCAGGCTCTGTGCAGTCCATGCAGAGCCTGATGTAGGGCTCAATCCCATGAACTGTGAGATTATGACCTGAACTGAAATCAAGAGTCAGACCCTTAACTGACTGGGCCACCTAGGCACCCCAACATCCTTTTTTTGTTAAAATGTAGAGTTAATGCTTGCCAGGTCAGCCTTTTGGTGAGTTCAAACCGGTCTTCCCATTTAATTAAAATTCTTTCTCTTGTAGGGGCTGTTTTTATTTTTCCAAAATGATATTTGTCACTCGTTTGCTTGTAACACTAGCGATAATTACTAGTGATTAAGAAAAGCATCCTCCTCTGCCTACCCAATTCTTCTCTGGCCTTGAGGCCCTTGTCACCCTCCTGTGTCCTGACCAAAGTGGTAGGAAATATGTATGTGATGGGTGTTAATCTAAAAGCCCCCAGGTTATTAGAAGGGAAGCATTTGGGGGAGATCTCAACTTCATGCTGGAGTGGTGGCAATTAGCTCTGCGGCCCCTTCAGTTCTCTGGCAGCTCAGGGAGAAGAGAACGGCCCTGAGGCTAAGGTGTCTGCTTATAGCATCATGGACCATACATTGCCTGACAGTGTTCCAAAGGGCGTGAATCTCCACCACATTCTGGATGTGGATGTCTGCGTGTGGTCCCCTTTACCGTTTCAGATGGGACTTTTCTCATTCCAAGCTGATTTTTGTATGACTCGGGCTTCGTTTGAAGCTCCACTCAGCAGCATTACTAAATTCTAAGGTGGGGCCAGTTAGGGGTAGTGGATTTGATCACAGACACTTCGGTGTATCCTCTTGACTCTATCTTCTCCACTGATTGAAGGGAAAGACCCTTGAACTTGGGCCGCAGGGTTCAAGCTTTAAACCTGGTAGTTATAAAATGTGAAATTTCCTTGGCTTTTTTTAGGATAAAAGAATTATGATTGGGGCGCCTGGGTGGCTCAGTTAGTTAAGCATCTGACTCTTGATTTCAGCTCAAGTCTTGATCTCACGGTTCATGGGATCGAGCCCCACGTCAGGCTCTGTGCTGATGGCACAGAACCTGCTTAGGATTCTCTCTCCCCTTCTCTCTCTGCCCCTCTCCTGCTCTCATGTGCACGTGCTCTCTCTTGAAAATAAATATAAAAAGACAATGAAAGAATTATGGTTAACATCTTTATTAGATTTATTGTCAGAGGTTACGTTCTCCATCTTGAGGATAATACCGTGAAATAGTCAGCATCTTCTTCCCTAAAATGATACAGGAATCATAGAATTTTATGAGAAGGAAGAGACCCCATAGGGAAAGCTTCTCAGGTGATTTGTATTATGCATGGTAAAGTTTCAGAAATTCTGTTATACTCCTAACTGGAATTAATCTACTGCCTCTAACCTCCCAAACCTGTTTCCCTTCCTTCACTGATCTAACTTATGGGAAAGTCTTCTCTGAGAGCACACTTTCTTTGAGGGCAAGTTCAGCCTGCTTTGGTTTCACGTCCCCATAGCAGCTTTCACGCTGGGGGTCAGTAGACATTTGCGTAAAATGAACGAATGAGCAAGTGCATCCATCCAAAATGCACCTGTGAAGACCAGCCCTGTAACTCTGGGGCCAGGTCACCCCTTCCCTTGAAGACTCGTCATAATAATGCTACTTTGGCCAAAGAATCCGAGGCCCAAATGTGACACAGAGGTTCCATGCCTGCCAGGATGTGAGTGGAGACGACCGGCCACCTGTTTCCTGCAGGCCCCCGCGTGAAACGGCAGCTGGGCCACAGCTAGGGGTTTGCAGATGACCTCACCCCCTCCCTCCTGCATTCCTGCCAGTGTTGCGTGCTCAGCTGCCCATACCCAGCCTAGCGCCAGCCTGTCCACGTCAGAGCCCTTTGCTCTGCTTCCTGCTTCCCCAGCCTACCACGCTCCTCACCCTGTACAGCCCGCACTCGGGACTAGCCACTGGTGTCGTTAAAGTCATCATCCAAAACCCCCCTTGATTCTTTTTCCTTACCTGGCTACCGCCCCATTTCCCTGTTCCCTTGTACAAAATATATCCTCAGGATGGATTGGATTAATAAATAAGTTCATTTAAAAACCTGTCTTCATCTGAACTTTTTTTTTTAATGTTTATTTATTTCTTATAGACAAAGCACAAGCTGGGAAGGGGCAGAGAGAGAGGGAGACACAGAATCCGAAGCAGCCTCCGGGCTCCGAGCTGTTAGCACAGAGCTCAACGTGGGGCTCGAACCTGTGAGCCACGAGCTCATGACCTGAGCCGAAGTCAGACGCTCAACCGACTGAGCCACCCAGGCGCCCCTGAACTCTTTGTTTTGAAGGGAGTGGGATGGCTTTTGAGACGAGCACAAATAAATAGCTCCCACCCAGAGCAAGTGGTAACTGTAGGTGCCTCTACAGAGGCTCTAAGGCGGTCCTGCAAGGCTGTGACAGGGCAAAGAGCCCTATGTGCCAGGGGGTGAAGCTGCCCGCTTTCAAGGGAGCCCTCTCCAGTGGGGCTGCTGCCTTCAGTTAGTTGTATGGCAGTTCTTGAAGACTCTTGGCCTGGGAGATCTGCAGCTCTCGGCGGTCAGCTGGGTGTGTCTCCTCCACAAGGACCTTAGGCCCCAGCGATCGCGCTAAATGAACAGAGAGGGCTCTCCGCAAGTAAAGCTTAGTTTGTCACAGCTGTCAGAATGATTGTGTCACACTGGCTGCCCCTTGGAAAACTTCTCAGAGGCAGGCTCCCTGAGTTAATAACCTTTGTTTCATTGGCCTAGTCTTTGTGGACTCTCAAAACTTGTTGAGTAGAAAAGAAGGAAAGAAAAAAATCTGATTACACCCGGGATCCTTATCCGAGGCTGCTTTGTGCTCAAAGCCGGAGGAGCCTGACAACAGGCCTGCTAGCCTTTGTGCCTTTTAACCTTAGAGTGCGGAATGTCGAAGACTTTGCTCGGAGAATCATCCGGATGCTTGGCGTATGCAGCTGGGCATTGTATTTGGCCCAGGTGAGAATATTGAGATGAGGCAACCTTTCTCATTATTTTGTTTAGCGGCCAGACGGAAGGCATGAGAACAGTCTAATAAAATAGAAATCCGGGAGTCATCAATTAAGTTGATTCCCCCTAAAAATAGGGAAGTTGCATCAGAGACGGGAACAGCTCAAGACATCCATGTGACAACAGTGATTGAGCACCTGCTGTCTACTAGATCGTGCCATGCTGTGGAGGGTAGGAAGATGAATAACCCACTCTTAGCCTCAAACAACTTAGCCTGGCAGTTGGGAGATAAGCTGAAAGCTGAAAATCAGAGTAGCCAACTGCGTGATAAGGGTTTTTGTGTGCTCTGGATGGAGGGAGCGGGGGACTTCATAGGAACAGAGGTGTTTGGGCGTTTGGCTGGCGTATGTCCATCGAGCATCACACATTTCTGTTTACATATACATTTAGAGCTGAGCCATGCAGCAAAGAGGTCCCGAGTCTTCTAAAACTTCGAGGACCACGGCCACGCTTCTAGGATTAAATGTAGCGGACGTGCAGTCTGGAAGGGGGGCCGCACCTGGCGGCTTCTGTGTGCCTCCTCCCACCTCGCAAGTTTATTTTCCGGGCGGACAAGTGTAGCCCTGTTCTGTGGCTTGTGCTCCGCATGTGTCTCTTTCCTCCTGTCTTTGTCTCCTCCTACCTTTTTTAACCCAAAGTGCGGTTTATTTATGGAAAGAAAGAGGGAGGAGGGAAAAGACCCGGGGACAATGGATGGTGTTTCCTATCAGTAGATGGGGAACCAAGAGTCAGAGGAAGAGTTTCTTACTTTGTAAAACCACAAAGTTCGTTAGGACTTTAAAAAAAAAAAAAATCATTTGCTATCTTTTCAGCCTATCCCAGAGAACAGCACCTCTCAGACTCTAACGTGGGTAGGAATGACCTGGGATCTTGTAAAAGTCGGGTTCTGATTCAGCAGGTCGGGGGTGGGGCCTGGGATGCTGAGTGTCCAGTAAGTCTCCTGGGTGTTGGTCCAGGGACCACACTCTGAGTACCCAGGGTGTGGATTGCATACCTGCTAGTTACTGTTATTGCTGTTGTTTCTAGCGACAGGAGAGAAAAGAGAGATCAAGGAAATGTGAAAGTTTGCTGCTCTCATCAGCTCGTCGCGAAAACCAGGCTGGTGACTTTTATTTTCCAGTTGGTGTCCTTCCTTGGTGACAGATTGAGATCTCTTCATATTTGTAAATATTTATTCAGTGTGGTTTGAGAGGATGAAGAAGAGAGGCATGAAGAAACCTAGGGGGAATTGGCACTTTCTATAGCTCCCGTTTTATTTATTTTAATTAAAAAAAAATTTTTTTTAACATTTTATTTATTTTTTGAGACAGAGAGAGAGCATGAACAGGGGAGGGTCAGAGAAAGAGGGAGACACAGGATCCGAAACAGGCTCCAGGCTCTGAGCTGTCAGCACAGAGCCCGACGCGGGGCTCGAACCCACGGACCACGAGATCATGACCTGAGCCGAAGCCGGACGCTCAACCGACTGAGCCACCCAGGCGCCCCTATTTATTTTAATTTTTTAAAGTTTGTTTATTTTTGAGAGCGAGAGAGTGTGAGCAGGGGTGGGGGGAGTGGAGAGAGGAGAGAGAGAGAGAGAGAGAGAGAGAGGGAGAGGGAATCCTAAACAGGCTCTGTGTTTACCAGCACAGAGCCTGAGGCGGGGCTTGAACTCACGAAACCATGAGATCATGGCCTGAGCCGAAACCAAGAGTCAGGCACTTAACCAGCTGAGCCACCCAGGCGCCCTCTAGCTCCCATTTAAATAAGGACTGGCCTGTATATTAACCTTCTTACTGGTCTCAAAGGAAGCTACTTAGAGAACATTGCTCTTTTGTCATTTTGAATAACTTACATTTTCATACATAAATTTAGATCTGGATCACACCTTGAAGCATAAGAGAAGTGATTAATTACCTTTGGAAGCTAATTCCACTTGCTTCATCGGCGTGGCCATTGCTCAGATTTTTGGGGGGCTCCCTCCCCTAGAACCGCTATGAGAACTTGACACGATATCAAATTGGAATCAACAAATGTTATTTTTAAAACCATTTGTTATGGCGAGAGCGGACCTCATTTTTCCCTTCAGCAATAAGGGTCAGTGCCAAGTCTTGGGGCCAGAGTGGGTGACAAAGCTGCTCAGTACCGTTTGTGGTCAGTAAAGCGTGTTTGACTCAAGTAGAAGGGCTGCTCTTCAGTTCCTTACCAACCTGATTCTGAATGCCGTTGAGATAGGAGTTCCCCGAAGGTTTTGCCCAACAATAGGTTTATTAAATCATTGGCTACCAAGAGAACAACCACCATTTGGTAGGAGAAATCCGGACTTCGTGGCAAGATCCACCTTCTTTCTACTGACTTTTGTTTGTGGCGTGTGTGTGCCGATAAAAGGCAGCGTGGACAGTCATGGTTCTTACCCTTTTGCCCCATTCTGTTTGCTTTCTGTTAAAACCAAACCAGACAAATCACCACCACCAGCAAACTCCAGATCTCCCACTCCAGGGGCTGCCACGGAAGACCAGGAGGGGGCGCATGGGCAGCGCTGGGAGCCTTTGCCTTTGAAGGACCCTGGGTTTATACTCAAGAGCCACCCAAGGGCGTGGTGGGGTCGGACGTGTCGTATGGGGCTGACCAGCAGAGTAGTGCTGAGCAAGGACTGAGCTGTGCAGACCCGGGGCTTTCGTGGCAAGAACCTGAGATGTGGTTTGGGGAGTGACGAGGACAGGGCAGGGCCAGAGACCTCCTAGGATGGTAAGCCTTGAGATGAGTGAGGGACAGGCAAGAGTTGACCGGGATGCCAGGTCAGGTATGTGGTGTGGACAGGGCCAGGACAGAGTGTGACCTGTGCAGAGGTGTTGGGCCCTGACGTGTAGACCCTGCCTTTATTTTGTATGTGTATGTGCCTCCATTGCCTGGAAGGACTCACCTGTTGTGAAATCAGCGTGCTGTGTTTGCTGGCTCTGGAAGTAAAGGACATTTGGTGTCACTGGGGAGATTCTTAGGTCAAGGCAGTGGCCTTTGGTCTGTGCTGCCCTCAGGGCCCCCAGCTGTGGCAGCTTGTTGGAGTCAGGGTCCAGAATTGCTGGCCTGCCCCCCCCCATCCCCAGCTGGGAAATGGAAATGGAGGGTGGGTAACACCCCACTTGCCTCAGAGGCTTGCCGTAAGGATCGAATGAAATATTGTCAGTGCTCCTCACGGTTTCTGGCCCACTGTATGCCCCCAGTCACAGGAATATATAGCTTACAAAATGCCTGTAAGTTGATCTTTTATAAATTGCTCTCGTCAACGGGAAAGGAACCCGCTTTGGGGTTCGTGCATCCTGAAAGCCCTGCTGTCGTGCGGGACAGCAGACGGGAAGGTGAGGGAGCCCTGGCTTCTCTGGATTCTGCCATCAGTGTCGTTGTGCCCTCTTCCAGAGCCCCTGCTTCAGGGGCCTGTGGGGGAGGGAGGTGGAGGGTCCTGCCGGGCTCACCTGCCGTTCTGGGTTCCTCGGGCAAGCTGTGGGGAGCGGGAGACGGAGCCTTCCTGCTAATCAGGGTCATACATGCCAGCCTGAAGCTGAGCGAGCATCCTGCTGCCGGTTTGTGTCGTTGGATTTAGTGTCCTGTGGCGGTGGTTTAATTGGAAGAGATCATTGGTGCTGTGTTCCGGGGAACACGATCCGAGAGCGGGACGCCCAGGAGCAGCGAGGCTGATGGAGTTCATACTCGCTGATTGTGGCAGGAAGCACCCCTCTGCCCCCTGCCAAGCTTTTAGTGCCTGCTCCTTTATGACCTGTGCTGCACTAGCATCCTGGCTAGTGTTCTCTCCACGGAACAGTTCTGTGTGTAGACAATGACAGTGTCACGCCACTGGGAGAGAATCCCAGGCAGGCTCTGTGCTGTCAGTGCAGAGCCTGATGAGGAACTCAATCCCACGACCCTAAGAGCCGAAATCAAGAGCCGGGTGCTCAACTGACTGAGCCACACAGGCGCCCCTGGGGCTTTGGCCATTTTTAATCATCCCGTCTCATATCACCTCTTTTCCAGTGGCAGGTTGAGTAGCTCCCAACAAACTGCATTACAGAATGGAATCTCACAAGGTCCCCTCCCACATACCCACCACCCCCCCTCCAGTTCCGTGGCCAAGGTGGCTAATTTCTGGATGTAATGCTTCTCGGGGCCCCTTTGACTGGGGCTGCCTTGACCATGGCGTTATCCTTTAGCTCAGGCATTCTGGCAGAAAAGGCAGCTGAGAAACTGCCCAGCACTGCACGTAGAATGTTCCCAGGACAAGAACTGGTGACACGTTAGAATGTGTGAGAAGTTAATTCCACTTGTGGAGGACCCACGCCCTTGTGCCTTCCTCTCCCATAGCCTTTCAGGGTCCCTGTGGTTGTGCTTTTGTTGGGTCCCCCGTCATCATTGTCGTCGTTATCCTCCTCCTTCTCCTCCTCCTCCTCCTCCATCATCCTCATCCTTGCCTGCATAGGGCCGTGATTACAAGACCCGCCCTCCAGTCCAGCTTAGACACGGCCCCTCCCTTCCGGCTGCCAGCAGGCTCTGCTGCACACAGTAGGTGCTCGCTATGCATAAGCCAGAGGCACAGACCGTGGAACACTGACCCTGTAAACTGAGAGGTGCAGAGAGGCAGGGGAGATATTGCAGGGACGTCATCCTGTCATCTGGATTTCTTGGTTGGAAAAGGCCCTGTAAGAGGATTTGCTCATGAAAATGGCGTGTAGCCTTCCAAAGCCTTCTGCAGCCTGGGAGTGTGTTCATCAGGGAATAAAAGGAACTAGGTGTGTTTAAGAAAGGCAGCAGAGAGCTGTGCTTGCAGCTGGAGTGTTTCAGCCCGTTTCACGACGATTCTCAAAGCTGCAGTTTCTGTGCATGGGGGACTTAGCTGGCCTTCTCTCTCTGGAGCCAGGACTGGGCTGCCTCTGGGAGTAGAGCTGCCTCGAAAGTAGATGGTCTGTACCAGCTGAACTTTGCTGTGAAAGCCGTCTGTGTTGGGGAGTTGAAAGTTAGAGTCCGAAAGTACTGGTCTGTCTAAAGTCTCAGCTTTTGTTATTCTTCAGTTCTCAAGCTTGCACTCATTTCTTTGGACCCAAATTCCACCTGTAAAAATGAGTCAGAATTGATGTGGTAGGTTCAATGCAAGGATCAGAAGGGTTCTGCTTCTTAGCAAGAATCCCTTGTGCTTGTGGAGGGCTTAACATTTTATAGTGTATTCTTCTGAGGTTTAACTCACGTGTTCCTTAACTGCAGTCTTTCAAGGCCTGGAGAGAGTCCCACTTTATAGATGAGCACACTGAGGCTCAGAAAAATCCTTTCAGGGGGCATGTAACTCGCAGGAGGCAGCGCCACGAGGAGAGTCCTTGATAATGTTCAACAGGATGACGATCACTTAACACTGCACCTTCTCATTGACTCTCCTGCAGGCTCCCAAGCCCAGAGCCCCGCCCACAATACCATTTCCCTGAAAGGGGGTGATTTGGATATTTGGATCTGAAATCCACACATCCTGGCGCTGACAGCTCTGGGGCCATGTGCTATTCCAGCTGCGAGGTCTGTGGCTGGGGAAATGTGGGCATGTTGTTTATAGCATTTATGAGGTGCGTGTCAGGAAATTTCCAGGCATTTGCCAGACATCTGCCATTTGTAATGTGGAGGGGAGGAAAGCGCTTTATGTGTAGGGCACATTCTTTCTGGTGCCCACACATCCCTCTTCTGGGCAAATCTACCTCCTTGGGTCCGCTTCCAGTCTCCTAGTCCAGCTGTCTGCTGGTTGGTCTCCATCCATCCAAACAAGGCAGCTTCTGGAAGGGCCAATGAAGGCAGACAGGTTCGATCGTTGATGTCTGTGCCATCCGTGTGCCTGGCACAGTACAGTCCACCCAGTGGAGTCTGCCAAACCAAACTGCCTCCTCCTGCTTTCCATGTCTGTTCCTGGCCCTCTTGAGGTCCCCTGGTCCCGTGTTTTGATCCCTCTGGCCCTGTCTAGCTGGGAGCCAATACTCCCTGTAGTTCCCTTGTGTCCGCCCTTTTCCTTTCTGCTTCTCTAGCACGTCACCACCGAGACCAGGTTGCTGTTGGCCGCCTCCTCTCCATACACTGATCCTTGCTGCTCACTGCGTCTCCTCTTACAACTTGGGCGGCGAACCTTCGAGTAGAGGCCCTGCCCTGCTCAAAACATGGCATTCCCTTGCCATGGACACACGGTGCCATTTGGTTTGGAGCGCTTGTGTCACTGAGAGTAAACAGTGGGCACCTGTTCCTGTCTCTCCCGCTCTGCTCCAGTCCTGGAGAGCGGGGTCTTGCTCTTCTCTTGCCCTAGCAGGCCTCTGCGCGGTGTCCAGCCTTCTCGAACCCATGCACGAGTGCTGGCTAGCGTGTCTGATGGAGATGGCAAGTACGCCTGTCTCCTTTGTTTTAGGCTCGTTTAGTGCTTACCTCTTCACAGACAGGAAGCAATGGTTGATGACTTTGAGTAGATGATAAGAGAAGGGGAGACAGTTTTCCTGTCTCCCCCAGGAAGGGCAGGGAGGCAGCATATTTTATAAGGTGCTTCTGTGTTTTAGATGCTCTTTGTTTTTTGGGTTTTTTTGTTTTGTTTTTTGTTTTGTTTTAAAGTCAGATGCTTCAGCTGGGTGGTTAATGTTATAAATTTCACTCTTTGGCGGTGATTTGTTAATTCAAACAAAAGTTCATTGTGCAGATGAGTTGTTTTTGGGAGAGGGTCAGGGCACCAAACTATTTCGGGTGCCAGATTGATTTGTGTTTGCTAAAAAGAAAATGGGGTGTTCGCAGAATTGAGCCTGACCGTGTTTCCCAATAATTTTAGCCTTTCATGGTTGCCATCCACAAAAGTGATTGATCAATATCTTAACGGAAACTCTCTGGGGAAATACATACATATGAACACAAATGCATACAGTTTGATCCCTGTGGCCTCTGTGAGAAGGATAAACATTTGTGTGAGTTCATATGATAACAGACAAAGTTAAACATGCCTCAAAACAACCACACGGAGTAGTTTGGGGAATCTTTCATCATTAGAGTCCTTCGATGACACAGTCCTCTGGCATAGATAGCACTTGAATGCTTTGCCTGATCCCTGTGGCTCCAGCTTCTGGAAGGGCCAATGAAGGCAGACAGGTTCGATCGTTCTTACTGTCCTGTTCTTGGACAGGGATGGGTTTTCTGTTCTCTGACCTTACCCTAGGCCCCCTCCCCTATTTTCTTGGGATATTACTTGGGGAGAGTCGTCTTAACTGAGGGGAGAAAGCCAGCTCATGGTAACATGTCACCTGGAGACAAGCAAAACCCAACCAAAGCTTGAAACCTACAGTTAAGTGCCGGAACCCTCGCGAGAATCTTTGGGGGCCCTCCAAGGCTTCGTAAGGATTTCTCTGTGAGAGGCCTCTGCTTGTGAGAGACACTTATGCTTTCCAGTGCTGGAGAGAAGGGCTGCCTTCTCTCTCCTAAGCAACTCGGCCCTGCCTGGGAGCGGACTCTTTCTTCACTCGTGAGATGGTGGCCAGAGCTAACAAGGCCCCGACATACACAGCGCCTCAAACAAAACCGAAGGCCACTAAATATTTAATTGAATTATTTCACTGTGGGGATATTGTGACTCATGTTGAAAACTAATCACCTGCCTCTTTATCTGGCCCTTAAAAAACATCCCTGGTTAAACATTTAAAGGTCAAAGTCATGGTGATTGCAAGTGAACTCATTGTTTTCCTTCCTTGTGGGTTTGCGCAGGGAATGGGAAGGAAGAGAATGTGCGGGAAGGAAGATAGTTAGAAGTTGCCTTTATGGGTGAAGGGATTCCAGGTGATCAGAGTAGCTATATATGCATATATATACATATATATTTTTTCCCCTTCCTTTGTCTTGATTCTCCAGAGGGATGCCGGGAAGGGGCTGGGATGTGGGCGAGGGTGGCCTTTGAACTGGGCAACTGTGCTCAATACAAGGAATCGCATTCTGTGTCAAGTCTTCAAGATAGGGTTTCATTTGTACTATCAGAGCTTGGTGAGGCATTGAAATTCTGTTGTTCTGCTTTTTAACGTAATTTTTTATGCAGAAAGAAGAAACGATGTTTGAACATTGCTACCGGCTTTTCCTTCCTCAGAGTGTTGCTTCTGTACGCATACGGTGGCCATTGCCACTGTAACGCCTCTCCTCACACAATGGTTGGATCCTAGCTTTATTATCCTAGTAATAAAATTGATTGGCATTAATTAACTTTTTAGGTGACTCCTAAAAAGCGCTTTGCCCTGTGCCATCTAACGGGATTTTCAGGAGAAGAAGGGAGGGCCTCAAACGTTAAACGGGTGTGGTCAACATTGGGTTTATGTTGGTAAAAGACCAACTCTGGTATTTTGAGCATCTGCTGTGTGTCAGGACCTTGCTGGGCACCGTTAAGAATTAAAGTTCCCTTCCAGTGCCCTTCATGAATGCCTTATCGAGAAGAGAGGAGCAAAAAGCATCCCTTTCAGAACACTGATACTTTCCATGTTCCCAAGGACAAAAACACCCACCTCTGAGTATGAAGTCCTAACTCCTCTAAGTTTTTGTGGGTTTTTTGGCATCTGTTGGAGATGATAAACTGGAGAAAGTTGAAACGGTGGAAAGAAAAAAAAAACCCTCTGCTCTAATTTGTGTACTGTTATTCTCCTGCAGAAAAACAGGCCTGCAGCTTATGGCTCTTCGGGGAGCATCGTCTGCCAGGAGAACAGAGCATCAGCGATGGGTTTGACTCTGGGCAAGGCAGACACATGTTCCCTGCATTATACAGATATTGGGCCATGTGACTCAGGATCCCTTCGAGTTCCAGGCGTCTAAATTCTGTGATACTTCTATCTAGCCAGCTGGAGATTAAAAAAAAAAAACAAACAAGAAACCTTTTTTTTTTTTTTAAAGAAAGATCTAGAAGGATCAACCAGATCTATTTTGTGTTTGTTCACATTTCTATTGTCTTTAATGACACCCCCACCCCCCACTTCCCGGTGATGTCTTCCTTCCATTTTCCATCACTCAGCAAGTATTTGTTGAGCGCTGCTCACGCCAGGCACTATGCCATGGACACGAGCCCCAGCAGCAAGAAGCTTAGTCGTAGTGGAGGAGACATGCTCCATGGGGTGAGTGGGGTGAGAGGGACGGGGAACAGTGGCGGAACAGTGCGTCCGGTAGTGATGGGTGCAGAGTTCCCACTGCGAGGGGGCTCCTTGGAGGCAGAGCTCCAGGAGTGCCACTCCCATCTGGGTGACATCCAGGCAGGGTCACGAGGGTGCGTGGAAGTCAGCAAGAAGGGCACTGTCCCAGCAGCGGGAATGGCATGTACAGAAGCTGAGAGACAGCGGAAGGGAGGGCTGGGCATTTGGGAGCTGCCAGGATGCCTGTCATCTGGAGTGCAAATTTTGGCAGTGTGTGCCGATTTTGCTTTCTGCGAAGACTCTCAGGTGCCAGTTTAAAAGAACATTCACGGCCCTGCCTTTTTGTCTGTTAACGTTAATAGACGTCAACTCTATGAAATTCAGGTGAAATCCTCCTCCCGTGAATGCTAATTACCTCCCGTTAACACGTACGAGAAGATTGGAGATAAACTTAGCAAACATCTGTTCAAGTCATTTGCAGCAAAGCACTTCATCCTTGCATTTCCCAGCCATCCTACCCCCCAAATGTTATAAATCTGTTAGCGTCAAATGATTTTGAGGCTGTGTAAAAGTCATCGTTAAGTCTGAGACTGTCTCACATCTGTTCCCGTTTGTTCCTTAGAACTGTATTTCAGCTTGCTTGTCGGTTGCTGCTTTTTGTGTTGGTTTTCTTCTCTTGTGTCTTTCCCTGGGCCTGGAGAAGGCTGTTCTTCTCGCTCCGAGTCTGTGGTGCTGCGCTGAAGCCGATGGCACCTGCGTTGCAGAGCGCTGCTAGGTACCAGGGTCACTGCAGAGCCTCCAGGGGAAGGCGTGTGCAGGAAACCCCGTACTTGGTGTCCCTCCGGAATGAAAGGAATGGCCACAGCCCCCTGCTGCTGTTCTTTGCCATCCGTCGCCCTGGTCACCATGCACAAAAAGCACGTGTGGCTTTAGGAGCGGGTCACCAGATCTGCTCTGCCAGCTGTCCAAGTATTAGTTTTGTCAACTGCGGATCGAATATGAAAAAACTGGCACAGACTCTGCCCTGTTGACATCATCTTTGGAAATCTGTCTCGTGATAATGCAGAATGATGCACCAGCAGCTTACTCTTTCCGTGAATGAAAACCAGGAATGTTGTAAAACAGAAGAGTGTGTTTTGGGTACTTGTCCATTCGCCTGTGAAAATTGGTACATGGAGGGTGGTGACCAGTGGTCCCTACCTTCCCCTGAGGCCTAGGCAGCCGCCTGAGGGATTTGAGAAGCAGTGGGGTTTGGTGGAAGGAGCATGGACTTTACAGGCACACAATCTGATCTAAAGCCCAGGTCCTTTATGTTTACTTTGTGACCCATGGCAAGTTACTTACCCTCTCTGTTCACAGGCAGCTTGAGAGTATTGTTATAAGAAGTGTTTAGGAAACAAACAAAGCAAAACAAAACAAGTGTTTAGGTAGGGGTCTGGAAGGAGTACTTCTACATAACACTTACACCAAGTCTGCAGAGCCTACATAAAGAATCCCACTTCCCGAACACAGTTGGGGTGGGGTGAGGGCTTACGTGCCAGGCCACCTCTTGGAATGAGTGCCTTGGTCCCTCTGCCTTGGTTTCCTCATCCACAGTGGGAATATTAATGCCCAGCATGCAGAGCTATCATAAATATTATAAATAAAGTATAGGGGCATCTGAGTGGCTCAGTCGGTTAAGCGGGCGACTTCAGTTTAGGTCATGATCTCTTGGTCCGTGAGTTCAAGCCCCGCGTCGGACTCTGTGCTGACCCCTCAGAGCCTGGAGCCTGCTTTGGCTTCTGTGTCTCCTTCTCTCTCTGCCCCTCCCCTTCTCACCTGCTGTCTCTGTCTCTCTCAAAAATAAATAAACATTAAAAAAAAATAGGGGAGTCTGGGTGGCTCAGTCGGTTGGGCATCTGACTTCGGCTCAGGTCATGATCTCGTGGTTCGTGAGTTTGAACCCCATGTCGGGCTCGCTGCTTTCAGCACGGAGCCCGCTTCGGATCCTCTTCTCCTTCTCTCCCTGCCGCTCCCTGCTCATGCTCTTTCTCTCAAAAGTAAATAAAACACTTGAAAAATTAAAAAAGAAAATATACATTGCCTAACAAGGTTTCTGCCCCGAGTGAAGAGTGTAAAGGTGGTGCTAAGTCTTGCCAGCTGACTTCCTTAGATCTCCCAGGACCCTAAAATGGCAGGTATGCTCTAATTTTTGAATAGCACTGTCAGATAGGTGAGCTCACAGGTGGTGCCCAGGGGACTGGGGTGGAGAACAGTCTTTGAGGAGCCCCCGTGCTCCTCTACCCCCTCTGGCCAGCACTGGACCCCTTTTCTTTGTAAAGCATCTGAAGTCAAAATAGGGTTTTGCTGCTCAAAAAATTCTTTTCCAAATCTCTGGTTGAGGTGAGATCCCTTCCCAGCTGATTTTTCAAGGACCAGCCCAGATCTTGTGGTTCTCTAATTTGTAAGAAGTAGAAGGGAATCGGGTCTTTTGTACTTGATAGGCCAGGGAAATTAAGGTGAATGGGTTAAAGCAGTTAATGGCCTGTTGAGGCCTAAAAGTCTGCTACCAATCTCATGGCCCCTTTGGTGAGTACTTGTTCCTCTGGAAATGGGAGAGTCCTGGGGCCCCTGGGCACAGCTGCTGGTCTCCCTGACTCAGAGCTGCCCAGTGGCCGCATCACCACCTCTTACTGCAGGGAGGGTGTCCTCACTGGATGCCCAGCCCTGCCTGAAAATCATCTTGTTGCCACCAGTGTTCTGGGAAGGAGTCCTGGGAAGAACGTTAGGCACAGACTTTAAGTCCGACGTACTTTGTGTGCCAGACGGAGACACCCTGCCCTCACTCTGCGAGCAGACGGCATTTCCAGCTGTGGGTTCCTGCTTACATAATCCTGATGGGAAAAACATTAGGGTTTGTCGCAGGCTGGAGGGCAGATGAAATGCTGGTCAGTAGGTGTGGATTTCTGCTAGTTTAATCTGATTGTTTGCTAATCAATCCCTGTTTTGTTTTGTTTTGTTTTTTCCTAAAGGAGCTCAAAAATTGAAAGGAAAAAGCAGTCCAGATTTCAATAGCTAAATGCCTCATTGCTCAAGGGGTGAGTTGAGAAGGGCTCAATTCTCTCCCAGACGTCATCAGTCAAGAGTTTGCTTTGTAGCAGAGAAATCACCGCAGACTCCGAAAAGGAATTTGTTGAGAGGATTTGGAGGGGCCGGGGGCTCACGGGGCCCTGTTCGTCCCCCTTCTTGCTTTCGTGTTCCCCTACTCAGTCATACCTGTGACTTGATGGAGCTTACTCTGTCATGAGACCGTGGACTACTGATAGCAGGGATGGTCTTTTTTTTTTTTTTCCCCCTTTAAGTTTATTTAGTTATTTTGAGAGAGAGACTGAGAGAGCAGGTGGAGGAAGGGCAGAGAGAGCAGGGGAGAGAGAATCCCAAGCAGGCTCCTTGCCGTCAGTGTGGAGCCTGACGTTGGGCTCAAACCCACGAACCGTGAGATCATGACCTGAGCGGAAACCAAGAGTTGGGCGCTTAACTGACTGAGCCACCCAGGCGCCCCAACAGCAGGGATGGTCTCATTTGTCGTATGTCCCATACCCTGTGTTGGCACGTGGGGGCGGAGTCACTGGCAACTAGCTCCAGGCCGGGTGTCAGATTGTAGTTAGGCATATTGATGGGCCGAGCTCAGGTAACAAAGCAGCACCAGTGGGGTGTTTTTACTGCCGGAAACAAGCACATTTGCAGGGGAGGAACCGCCCACCGAATGAGAAGGTGCCTTGAGCCAGTGCTCTTACCTCCACTTGCTTCCCTGGCAACCCAAATGCAAACGAACATTGGCTCAGTTTCACAGCTCACTACAGGTGACACCTTACCTGTTGCACCCTCAAGCCCCGGGTAGCCCGTAGAGCCACACAGAGCGTTTGCCCTGTTCTGTCGAGTGTCTTCCGATTTGGTCTGGTTTCTCCGGACCCTGCATTTGGGAACGTGAAATTGCGCTCCTGGTTCGATCAGAGGCAGATACGGCCTAACGTGTGGCACTGTCACCTCTGATGCAGGCAATGGGAAAAGTAATGCTGAGGAGGGACAGGTGGACCCTGAAGGTCGAAGGGCTTGGGGCCCAGCTGCCCCAGCACTGAGGAAACCGGCTGGAGGAGCGCAAGCCACCGGGCTGATCGGGTCCAGGAAAGGCGTCCCATTCCTGTTCTTGTGTTGGTTTATCGTCCAAAACCATTCCCAGAACGGAAGCTGGAGCTGAGACGAGATCATTGAAATCTTTTGAATTTTTTTTGTAATTTTAGTTTTATTGTGGTAAAATACACATCATGTAAAATTTGCCATCTTTTTTTTTTAAACCATTTTTAAGTGTCTAGTTCAGTAGTAGTAGTAAGTGTATTTACCTTGTCATATAATCAGTCTCCAGAACTTTCTCATCTTGCAAGACTGAAACTGTACCCATTAGACAAGAGCCCGCCCCCCCTCCCCCATTTTCCTCATCCCCGAGCCCCTGGCCATGACCATTCTACTTTCTGAGTCTGTGAATTGGACCCCTGTAGGTCCCTGCTTAAGTGGACTCAGGCAGGATTTGTCTCCTTGCGACTGGCTTATTTCACTCCGCATAAGCATCCTCAGGGTTCATCCAAGTGGTAGCATGTGACAGGATCTCTTTTTAAGGCTGAGTTCTATGGATGTTGTTGAGTTCTGTGTTCTATGCAGTTCTATGTAGTTCTATGTTGTATGGATTTGCCACATCTTATTTATCCATTCATCCATTGATGGACCTGGCTTGCTTCTGCTTCTTGGCCATGCTGCTTCTCTCAAACCTCTCTGTGGCTCTCCATTTGCCTTGGGGTAAAATTTCTCCCCCAACCTTAACCTTGTTGCTCAGGACATTTCGAGACTGGGCCTCTTCCCGCCTCTCTCTCCAGCCTCATCCTCTGGCTCCTGCCCTCACATCCACAAGGCTCCAGCCACTTTGGACTCCTGAGAGGCCTCCAGACCTGTCCCCCCTCGCTGCGGGTTCTTCCCCACCCTCCCGACCCACCAGCACACTCTCTTAGCCTGGCTGGGCCCCTGCCTGCTCAGCGTAAACAAGCTCTTCTTGATTTCCCCAAATTTGAAACTTAGCACGTCGTATTGTCCATTTCTCTTTACTTCTCGTTTTGTACCAGGGGCCTGTGAGCCATTTTTAGAGCAAGGACTGTTTTATTGACTAATCCCAGCATCTGTGCATGGTAGGTGTGGCACATTTATTAAACACATGGGAAACATTGTCTTTTCAAATGTAGGAGGATCTTCACTGCCTCCTACTGCCCTTTTCTCTTTGCCTTTTCTCTTTGTCCCACGTTGAAATTGAGTGCTTTTTCCCCCTAGAAACAGGCTATGGTCACGTTCAGTAGTAATTGGCTCAGGGATGTCATGGGTAAAGCGTGGGGGCTAGCCTGAGAACTTAACTACCATCTGGGGCATTGTTTCTTCACAGGGAAAAAACCATGTCCATTAAAAAAGAAAATTTTTTTTAAGTTTATTTATGGAGAGAGAGCGCAAGCGGGGAAGGGGCAGAGAGAGAGAAGGAAAGAGAGAATCCCAAGCAGGCTCCACACCACCAGCGCAGAACCTGACGTGGGGCTCGAACTCACGAACCTCAAGATCGCGACCTGAGCCGACGTTGGATACTTAACCGACTGAGCCACCCAGGTGCCCGCCATGTCCATTTTTAAAACACCAAATGTAAACAGGCTTCTGGAACACGCACCTCTCTGATAAGTTGAGGTCTCCTAGTGACTGTGCCATTTGGTTTGGAAGCCAGAGATGTTTTTCCATCCCCGTAATGAGGACAAAGGTGAGTTGGCCTTTGTACATCAGGGAAAAAAAAAAAAAATCTACCCATCCACCCAGAAAGGAGAGAAAAAGGTGTAGCAACTTCAGTGGTAGTCAAGTGATTCCTGAGAACGTAACGTATGATTTTTCACAGAGGCGGCGGGCCATCGGCAGTCACACCTGGCCCCATTGGAACTAGGTGTCAGTAGCAGATAATCACCCTGTTCTCTTCGAGCCATCTGGAGTGGGACCTGTCCCTTTGCTGAGAGTGAATTAGTCTATTTTATTTTATTTAAAAAAAAATTTTATTGTGTATTTATTTTGTTTTGGGAGAGAGAGTACGAGTAGGCAAGGGGCAGAGAGAGAGGGAGACACAAAATCTGAAGCAGCCTCCAGGCTCTGCACTGTCAGTACAGAGCCCAACGTGGGGCTCGAACTCACGGACTGTGAGATCATGACCTGAGCTTAAGTCAGACACTCAACTGACTGAGCCACCCAGGCGCCCCTGAATTAGTCTATTTTAAGCTTTGCCAACAGACAAAGGGAAAGGAACGGAGAAGGGTAGGGGCAACAGAGCCGGCAGTGCTGTGACTCAGATGCCATTCACATCTCATTCTGGATTTGACTGGGGCAGAAACCAGACTTTTGGATGCCCATGACTCATTGTCTGTGGGAATGGTATCCCCTGGAGTCATGCAGTGCACAACCTGTGCAGCCATACACACCCGTCCCAAGAGGCTTGAAGGGCCTTTCTGTGGCCGTCTTTGAAGGCAGTGACCTCCTCTTCCTAATTGATCACTACAGACATTTCTGCTGCAGTTGACGTTTTAAACCGAAAACTCAAATGCATCTGGGAATGAGGTGGGATGTCAATCCCAAACCAGATTTAGTTGAAAGAGTCTTGTGTGAAGCTTTGCACACAAAGGCTCAAGTGAAGAGATCTGGAATCGGGCGGCTGTGGTTTTGAATGTTAATAGCATGATAACAGCGAGTATCTGTTGAGTACCGTGTCTGCAGAGAGCCTGCACAGGTGCCTAGCATCTTATGTGGATTATCTCACTCAGTCCTCTGTGGGAAGAAGTGCTGTTGGATGGAGAAACTGAGGTTCAGAGTGGATGGTGCCCAAGGTTACACCACTGGTTGGAGGAAGAGCTGGAACAGTGACTTGGGATGCTCAACTCCAGAAGCCAGATCTGAACCTCTCTTAGAACATGGCTGCTCAGCTGGGTCATGCCGAGCTGACCTAGAGATGGTGTAGCTGGGGGACTGGGCGCAGATGCGTAACCAGCGGGACCTCTATTGTCCATCTTGGGCATTCAGGAATCATGCTGTCTTTCCAGGGCCAGAGCAACACCCCCTGGGCTCCTTTGTCCTAGCATCAAGCCTCAAGGAATCCGTTCATTCGGAGGAATGAGCTTGGGGGCAGCAGCCTGAGTACAGGGTTTGTCTGCTTGTTCAGTAGGGCGTTTGTGGCTGGCTGGTGTCTGTCCTGTAACTTAATGTACTTGATGGGGCTCAGTCTTTGAACTTCAAAAATACGAACATTGGGTTTGCTCAATCTCTTTTTCCAACAGTTACTCGTCCACTTTCGAATGCTTGTTGGTGAGCTGAATACAGTTCAGTGTTATTGGCAGCCTAGTATATTGCTGGGGGGTCTGTCCCTGCCCTTGGGTTCACTCGTGTCTGTCTCTCACACACACGTGTGCACAGATGCACACACACACACACTCTTTAAACTGGAAGCCATTCATACGTCGTTGCTTTTCCTGTTTTCTTTCTGGAGACAAGAAGGTCCCTGATGCCAAGCTTTCTAGCTGAAAGGTCGGTCTCAGGTTTGTAATAACTGGGTAATTGTCTCTTAAAATAAACTAGCATCCCCAGGGCTGTGAGCTTGCCTTCCTTGCTATCTGGATGCTGAGTGCCTGTGCCGTTTCCTGTGGCCGTGTGCAGTCATCTGGAAACGTGGCTAACAGTCCCACGGTGGGGGAGGGCCGGCTTCTTTTTCTGTAACAGGAACATGCTGACTCCCTGCCAGTCCCTCCACCCTTTGTCTTCTGCCTTCTGGTCAGGAGCCGCTCTCTGTGCTTCTGTCCTCCCCCGTCGTCACCACCGTTTTGGGCTGGTGCCGTGTCTTCTCCGTGGGATGCTCACCAAATCAACGCTGATTCTTACAGGAGCTAATTCTTGCCTCCAACTTGAGCCAGTTTGCTGATTCAGTGCTGTTAAGGGTTGCTGGGTCCTTCCCTGAACGAGGGCTGGGTTGCTGATTGGGAACGTTGGTGGGAACCCTGGGGGGTGCCTTGCAGCGTTCTGGAGAAACACCTGCTCATTGGTACGGTCTTCATAGCAAATCTGCTTCTGTGAAAGTAAGCCCACTGGGGTGTTTGATTTTGTGGAGAGCAGTGTATAGGTCACACAGATCTTTTCACAGTCCTGCCTTAGGATGGTAGAAATTATTTGTAAGGCACTAAATAAACTGGAGTTCTAAGAACAGGTTATTTCAATTATTCTGGCTCTGTCTCCTGTGAAATGAGCCTTTAAGCTTGCTTCAGGGTAATGGTGCCAGGTAGTGCTGCGCAGGGCGACCGTGGAAAGATGCACATGGTGTCCAGAGGCCATCTGGGAAGTGATGAGCAGAGGGGCGTGCTGTACTGAAGGTAGACGAGGGTTCTGGGCCATTCCGTCCTGGACGGGATGGGAGTAGACACCCAGGGGAGCATCTGTTCTGATGGGCCGGCTCTGGAAGGCTCCTCTTCGGGCTGTGCCACTCCTCACAGCAGCACCCATGGGTGGAATGTGGGGTCCCCCTCCAGCACTGCCTGCATCCACTTTCATGATGCAAGTTACTTAGCCGGCGGTGCCCCCGGTTCCGCCCTGTCCCCTTCTCCCAACCTGCTCTACATAGATGTGTTCCCCTGGGAGCTCCCTGAGCATCCTTCTGCATCCATCTCAAAGGTGTCTGGTGCCTGGGGCCCTGGGAGAGGCCGCCCTCGGTGATGCTCTGCAGAGGTTACTGAAGAGGCGCACGTCACGGTGGGTTCCTCTCCCGTGGGTCCGCGCACTGTTGACACATGTGGACACAGGGCATGTGGTTATGTTTTTGCCATATACAGCCTCCCAAGTGGTTCACTGAGTAATACCATTAGGGTGTCTGGTGTGCTGTTTCTGTTTAGGGTAACAGTAGGACAGTGAAGTCATGAAATTTCCGGGTGGCATTTAATGGCTGGAATTAGAAACTGGCCCTGTACTTAATACCTAGGACAAACTATCTTCCGTGGCTGTTTCTGTTTTGTTCGGCCTCATTGAGCTAATGGTAGGTGTCACCAAAGAGGTCAGCGTGTTTTACCCAAACCTTCTGCTTGGAACGGGAGAGCCTCTTCAGATGAAAGCTCCCACCCCTCCCACAACTACACCTGTATTCACTTCACTCCAAGGATTGCAGAGGACGGGTCCCCCGCCCCCTTCCTCCCTCCAAGCATGGGACAGAGGAAGTGCTCTGGCCTGGGAGATACTTCACCTGAGTCTAGGCGACTGTTGGGCAGGGGTGACAAAAAAAATGCCAGTAACATGCTAAAACTGGGTCGCCTGTAGGTCTCATTCGGCGTGTAACATTCTCTAACCTCTAGACACTGAAGCTTCTTTAGAAAGTGGCTTTAAGAAACCTCTGGGCTTACTGTTGAGAATACCATTTGGTGGGTCCCTCGTCCTTCTTTATACCTCAGCCAAGTGATCGTTGTCATGGCAACAGAGCTGCGCCTGCAAAGGCTTTTCTAATAGCATGTAAGGGGATCTGAAGCTTCCTGAGACTGTTAGTAATTATCTTCTAAAAAAAAAAAAATATATGTTCTGAATATGGTGAACATTTTAATGGGCCCTGTTCCATCCTGATGGGGACTTCCGAGGGCCGTATTAGTGCCCTGTCCAAAAAGGCTAATAAAAATACTCCTCTTGATTTTGCCCTGTTTTTTTTCTTTTATGCACTTTCCTACATGGTAGAAGAATCCATTGTTCCATAATCCCGTGCACATAGTAGGTACCCCTATAATTTTACTTGCACAGGCAAAACAGCCGAGCTTTGATCTAAATATTCTTTATTAGATTAGCATCTAGGTATAGCCTTTCACTAAATGATCTTGAACCTCAAGCCAGGCAGGCCTCCCAGAGCTCACAGGGGTCAGAACTCCCGCCTCTTTTGTTTTCACACCATGGGACAGCCAGGACCCACGATTGAGTGTAACCCACATTGCCCCCTCCTGGGAGCTCAGATGTAACCCAGCTACCCACATGCTGGGAGTATCTGCGTTACGCTTCAGGATGAGTTAAAAAAAATTATTTCTGTTTTGGTTTCCTTTATCTGCAAATATCTCTGGAGCCTTTATTCTGGGCCACACATCTTGCCCGACTCTGGGAATTCAGAGCTGGCTGGGCCGCTGTTGCTGTCCGTGAGGAGTGGGGGACCCAGGCCCAGGAAGTAGGAAGCCCAGGGCGGCGTTACCGGTGTGGTAATGCATCACAGTGTAGGAAAGAGGCAGGTGAGCTAGCAACGTCTGGTCCCCTTAGTTTCCCTTGCTCTCCCTTCCTCCATTGTCCCATCCTTAACCGCATGTGCTGGAGCCCTATGAGGTACTAATCCTCCATAGGGCAGAGGGGAAAGCTTACTCCATGCTTTTTTTTCTTTTAATGTTTATTTATTTTTGAGAGAGAAAGGGGAGGAGAGGATGAGTCGGGGAGGGACAGAGACAGAGGGGGACAGAGGATCCGAAGCATGCTCTGTGCTGACAGCAGCAAACGCGATGCAGAGCTCGATCTCTTGAACTGTCAGGTCATGACCTGAGCTGAAGTTGGACACTCAACTGACTGAGCCACCCAAGCACCCCCCATGCCCACTTTTTTATACTGAGTCACTCTGAAGGCTAGTTGATGTCCTACCTAATGGGGGCACATGGAGGCCAGTGGGAACCAAGGACCACTTTGTGACCTGCACTTAGCTTGTGTCCAGCCGTTTTCCCCTCACATGTTGTCGAATGCTCCTGAGCTCTCTTTTTCTCTCTGGACCCAGATTTGCAGTTCCGTGTGTTGGCAGGGGAACCTCTGGTGAGGGGTGAGGAAGCTTCACCAGCAGGAGGCTGTCCCAACAGCAGGCCCCAGTGTCCTGTGGGGGTATGGCATCCCCTGTGTCCCTCCTCCCAAGTCTAGGACATCTGGCCCACCTAGGTTTTGCCTGCGGGGTGGGAGATCCCTGTGGTGGTGGATTCTCAGGGAGTTTGGGAAAGGTGTATTGGCTAATGCACGACCCTCGACCCATAGTGTAGCTGCTGGTCTGGCAGCAAGTTGGCCTCACCTGGGAGCTGGTTAGAAACACAGAATCTCAGGTCCACTCCAGACCTTCTGAGTCACAGTCGGCACTTTAGCAAAATCCCCGCATGATCACATGGAAGTTTGAAAAATTACTGCTCTAGTTCCTGTGAGACTTTAGGGCCAAAGTAACAAATACAAGGCATGCATGGCAGACATTGCTAGCTGATCTAGGCACCCTCTTTTCCTTCAAGTCCAGATCCAGCCTCAGAATCCTTCTTAACTCAGTGTTCCAGGCATCATTAACAGGCAGTTGGAATTATCCCAGAAGGTAAAACCCATTTGCCTCCCCTCCCCGCCTGTGTGAAGAACTCATCTGAAAAAACAAGGAAATGGCTTTTTGCCTAGACCTTAAGGGTTAAGAATCATGTCCCTAATCATTCCCCAGGGAAGAGGAAAGGAACACAAGAGCCCACTGAAGGAACAGCTGTTGGCAACCGGAACATACACAGTGCAGTGGCACTAAACCAAACCCAGCTAGTCCTCTGCGGTCAGGCAGTGAACTTGACGAAGCAGGGAAAGCCCCTGTGTTACCCTGACTCCTGCAGTCCCCCTCGGAACACAGGGCCAGTCCCATGCTTTCTGGCAACTTCCTGTTGGGTTTGTTTGATGACTGGGCAACAGTTAGGTTTAAACCACTCACGAATAGTTATTGTCCTCAGGAAGTATTTGTGCTGTGTTAGAAGAACTGGGGAAGAGAAGGACACAGGAGAACAGAGCAGGAAGAAGGACAAGAGTAGCTCTGCTCATCGAGTAGAAAGTTCACATCCCATCCCATGACCGGCTCTCAGGGGCATATCATGCAGGCCAGTTAGGTCAACCTCAGAGGGTCATTAGGATGCTAGAGTTGTATCCTGCTTTAATGAAAATTGGGCCGGAGCAGTAAGGAGACCTAGAAATAACTGAAAATAGTTTTGGGTTCACATCGCTACTGTTGACCTTGAGACTCAGCTGGGGAACTAGACCCTAAAACCAGTTTACGCCCTTGCGTTGAACAGCAGGCTGGGGGCCTATAGGGTCCTCAGGATGCTTGGGTTGCATCATGGTGCTGCTCTCTTGCCTGCCTGAGCCCTATACCTGCTTTCTCTGGTTGTTACGAGCCAGCCTGCTGTTGTCTGTTCTGGTTAGTGTTCCGGTTTCTAATAGATCAGAAGCCATCCAAATATTCATCCAGAAACCGTTTGGGGAAGGTGCAGCTTGAGATACAAATGGAGGGGAAGAGGAGTATGAGACAGTAGATGAGTCCCTGTCAGCGACCAGAAGTCTGACTGTGTGCCTGTGTGCCACTGGTGGAATCTAGGCTGATTGTGGCCATTCTTCCTCTAGAATCTTGTATCTTAGCTTCTCTTGATTAGTTCCCTGTCGCAGTGGTAGGAGGGGGTGTGCAGCAGGCACGGGAGAGGAGTGGGGAGCAGGGAGGGGTGCGAAGAGAATTTGGAAGAGCCAGTGTTAGAGGCCTGGAACTCGCAGCTTGGCATGCCTGCCACTTCCCACGTACTCAGGTTTGCTGAGCACCTGCTATGTCCAGGGATATGCACACATCCCATCCTGTGCTGTTTTATGAGACACCATGTTAGTAGAAAAGAAAAAGTCTGTAGTTTGGCTGAGTAAAGATAGCGTCACCATGAAACTGTACTCCAGAGGTCCCTCCTGGGATGGGGCAGAAGCTGAAAGGGTGATTTTGGGAAAGATACTCCTAGTGAGTAGGGAAGGGTCCAGGGTCCTCTGCATGAATAAATAGCACCCCCTCCAAAGGAAGCTAGCAGATGGTGACGTGCTGAGACCCTCTGTGTCCACCCTGAAGCCAGGGCCTGTTCATAGTCCAACAAGGAAGTGGTGACAGTGAAGTCTGCCTGATAAAACAGATATCTGAGTGGAGTTAAACAGTGGGGGCGGGGGAGGGGGGGTTGGTGAACACCTAATTTCTCATCTATCAAATATTTTGAGATGTATTTGTAATAGTGAGATATCCTGAAGAATGTTTAAAAGTTCTATAGACTCAGCCCTGGATCCCAAACCTGAACTCTACTGTGGCACCTTGGGCAAATTACTTAACTTCTCTGAGCTTCCTTGCCCTTATCTGTAAAATGAGAATAAGAATACCTACTTTATAATGATACCTATATGAGGAGTAGAATGAGGTTCTAAAAATTGAATACAATGTGCTTGCAGGTGCCTATTAGATTACAAGCAGTCAGAAAATGGTAGCTGTTCCTAATAACTTGGAAAGCAGCAAGATTGCTTCCTGAGAGCTGATAAAGTCGACACATTCTGGCAGAGTTCGGGGATGTACAGAAGCCCCTTAAAGGAGTAAAATAGTTCTTAGGCCAGCAACCCATGAGGGTAGCCTGATTCTGGATAGCAGAGGTGTGGGGTTTTTTTTTTTTTTTGAGTTTTATTTATTTATTTTGAGAGAGAGAGTGTGAGCACACACGTGGGGGAGGGGTAGAGAGAGAGAAGGAGAGAGAGAATCCCAAGCAGGCTCAGCACCCAAGCAGTGCAGAGCCCCATGTGGGGCCTGAACTCACAAACCTTGGGATCACAACCTGAGCCGAAACCAAGAGTCGAACCCTTAAGTGACTGAGCCACCCAGGCACCCCTGGATAGCAGAGGTTTTAAGCATAAATTGTTAGTCCCAAGGAGGGTCTGTCTGGTCATCAGCAGAAGCAGAACCAGGGCATAGCTCCAGAGGCAGCATCAAGGGCTCACTCTCTGGGGTGTCATCCCTTTCGAGGAGATGGATGTGTCAGGCTCTCTCTGATCCCTCGAATAACTGCCCTGTTCTGTGTCTGTAGGGTTCATCAGGCCCCCTTCTAAATCATCTGGCCTTCCCTGAAGGCCTCCTGAGAGGTAATGCCCAGATCTGTGGCTGTAAGCATCTTATCTGCCCGACAGTTCAATTTCACAAGCCAAGAAGACACAGCGGCCCACATCTGCTTTGCTGGCCCGAGTTGGCATCCTTGAGTCGTGCACCTGCCTCCAGCGGGAGCACCTCTCTGCGCCCGCGGGTCAGAGGCAGACCCTCGTGGTGGGCGTTACCAATGGCAGGTGGCAGAGGGCCGGAGACGTTTCCTGGGTGATCCCCCCCACGGCGTCTTTCAGCCTGCTGCCTTTCCATCTGAAATGACGGTGGGGCAGGATCCCTGTCGGAATGCGTTTCTGCTGCTCCGTCTTCCCCAGAGTGTGAGCGGGTCCGTGTGTTTGTGTTTCCATATTACCACTCTCGCTTTGCTTTTAAAACAGCAACAAAGAAAGAGGAATATTGGTCTCTGTGGCTGCCAGTACCGTGCCTGCCAGAATCTCGTGCTTGCTGAAGCCGCCAGATGGTGGTAGGGCTGTGTGTGGTTTTGTTTCCTCTGCTTTTTGAAAAGTCGTGAAGTGGGAGAGGCTGGGGAGTGTGAGCTTGGCTGCAAGAGTGTCAGCTGATAACAGCTTGCAGTGCCTTCCACCCCGCACGTGGGCACGAGGGTGTCTTCCCAAAATGTGCTGCTGACCCTCTCCAGCATTTGCTGAGCGCACAGTATTAGCTGTCCCGTAAACACCAGCTGGATTGTCCGTTGCCTCAGCCACATACAGTAGCTGAACAATCCAGTTTTTCAAACAGGAAACTCCATGTGTTTGTCTCTTCCGTGAAGATGGAAGCGGGTTGTTAGGATTGCCATTGTAGCAAAAGGGAAGTTACGCTTCCTTTGCGGGGAGCTGTAACGGTTTATTTTTGACAAGTCTTCTACGTTTTTCACTTTTGTCCTAAGGGACCCCATGAGGACAAAGGGGCAGATCCTTCCACTGCTTAAAACCGTACGCACCTTTCTCATCCGTTAGTTTCCTTGAAATCAGATCGTGTATTTGTTGCAAGAACGTTTGGGTGATCTAAGAAGCCGAGTAGCTCATACAGAAGTGCTGGGGGTTCTTGAAACCACCGCCAGGGCTAACATAAGGTGTGTGGATGCTGTTCAGTGATTGAAGCCTGAAAGTGTCCCTATGGAGCGGAGCGAGCTTACGTGGCTGATGTAAATGGTAAACGGTCTGGGTGGTAACCGCGATAGGAACTGGTTGTTTTTCTCTCCCCCTCCCCTGATCCTCCCCTCCCTGTAGTTAAACAAATGTAGGGCATCAGATGATGCCACCTCCTCCCTGTCGTCCATTTCTCTTGTGTCTGAGGATAAAAATAAAATGCTGATGAAGCCAAAAGAAACGCAGCTAATTTGTTCTTAATATCCTGAGTGGCCTTCTTTGACCTTTAATGAAAATGAAGGGGCCCCCGGCAGGAGCCATCCGCCTCAAAAGTGCACGGGGATGGGCAAGGGTGTGTTTCCCAAACAAGAGAGAGGGCAGCCAGTGTGGGACTCCTGAGAGGGCATCAGAAGCTTCTCTGTTAATTAAAGGCAAGAGTGTGATGCCAAGCGGTAGGGAACTGCTGGTGTGTTGCTTTGTGAGTTTTCTAAGGTACTTTTCAGCCCAAGGGTCACCCTGAAAATTCCCTGCTTCCACGTGTAGGTGAAATGAGGGCCGGGGCTGTCTCCCTGTTCATAGCACAGTGATGGGACCACGGTGACATTTCCTCAGTGTTTGTTGAGTACAGGAATGCTGCCCCGTCTCTTCTCCAGCATCCTGGCTGCCATGGGATGCTTTCCCTCGAAGGAGGAGGGAGGGTCATCTGGTCCAGCCCGGAGGTCAGTTTCTAGAGCCTCCAGCAGGTATGCCCGCCTCCTCCTGAGGTCCAGTTGGTCCCCTGCCTGGAGTGCCGAAGTGCTCCCTGCAGACCCATCTTTTCATCCATGTGGCAGTGGTGGCCTTTGGACGTGGCCCCTTGAACCGGATATTTGGATAGCATGTGGTCTTTGTTAGCCAGGGCATCGTGGTTGAGCTTTTCTAGGCATAATCTTATTCGAATTCAGGCTCACGCTCAGGTGCCATTTTGAGACACTTTTACTTTCCCTTCTGGAGTCCAGGTACCATCACTTAGAGTTGTAAGAACCCTGAAACCCACCTGCAAGATCGCAGAAGTGGGGTTCCAGCTTCCTTGTCAGGTGTGGCACTGGTGTGCGTGTGGAGCCACGGTGGCCGTGGCGCGTGCTGGCCTCCAGGCGTCCGCCAGGGCGGCAGATGGTGTCCCCAGCCGCGCCCTGTTCCGTCTGGCCACAGTGGCAGCTGACGCATGCCGAGGCAGGTTCTGTGATGCAATGCCTGGGCAGTCTTCCAGCCGGTCATCAAGGTGAAAGACACCTGACATTTTAAGACTTCTGCGCTGTTGAAGAGCAGGGGCTTGAGAGAAAGGACAGACACACTCTTTCCTCATATACTGAGCCTGTGATACTACAACCTGCCATGTGCCATTGCAGAAGGATCCCCTGAGTGGCCGATGATGGTACCAAGCAGTGGATTCCATAGGACCTTTCCTTTCCATCCTTTGCTGGAAGGAGGCTAGTGACGCAACTGTCTTGATCTTTGCAACGTAAAAATAAACAACAGAGAAGTAAGGCTGGGGACACCTTCAAACGCTGGCTAGTCAAGGACAGCTGCCTGCCTGTTTTGGAGACCTGGAACACTGAGAGACTGAGGCTCACTGCAGTCGGCTGACCATGAACCTCTTGAAGCTAGAGCTTTGAGTACCATCAAACGACCACTTCGCTGATGTGAACATAAGTACGGCCTTTCCAAGGCAGACCCTCTGAACTGCTCCTTCCCAGCCTTTGGTCTCCTGAGATGTTTGGGAAGAAGGAATTATCTGGGCTTTTGCAGAAACCACCCTCTGTACTGTTAACTTGCCTTCCATGTTCTCATTAGCCAGCTCCTTGGAGAAGGGCGATATTCCACATGGAAGAAGGGAGGGCTGTGCTGCGATGGCTGGTGCACTGATGTGGGTGGTTGCTCCAGTCAGGCCACAGTTCCTCTGGCATCTGCCCTCCTGTAGGACTTGGCTGACTATTGCCACACCAAAGCCCTACTTAACTGGCCCATTGATGTATCCAGCACTCCGTGTTTCTCTATAGACTATACCAACCCCGGCCTTTCGTAAGCTCATAGCTGGTAGATCTTTTTCTGTATATCCACATGTTACAGACCCTCATGAAGTTATTTAATTATAAGGTCGGTAAATCTTTGGAATATGAGTGTAAAAACCAAGATTGGTTATTTCTGCACAGTAAGTGGAATGCTTAAAAGATAGGCTAGAAGCAAGTTGCTTTTAGACAGAAATGTCACCATCAGATGACATATGGATGAGGCAATTGTGAAAGATCAGGGGACAAGACTATAAAAATCTGGGATACTCAGACTATTTCACAAGAAGCCCAAACTCTGAATCACAGGTGATGCTCTTCGGGTGTGATGTGCACAACAGAGATGACCTGAAACATGAGTTGGGCTCGCTGTTTGTTAGAGTACAGTCATCCACATGTGAGTCTAAGAAAGTTAGACCCTTCCCGAGGTCACACAGCTAGTGAGCTGGGGGGGGGCGGGGGGGAGCTGGGCTTTGAATCCACATTGTTTGACTTCAAAGCCGAGCTCTCTTAACCTCTCTACTGCTTTTCTTCTTGATCCCCGTGTTAGTCTGGGAGAGGACAGGGAGCTGGTGCCACGACTCCGGATTGGCCACAGTGAGAGTGGGGCTGTGGGAGCCCCAGGGCCTGCAGGCTGCTTGGGGGCCACATGTCAGTCAGGTATGTGGCGTGGGGTGGGTGGAATGCAGCTGGGACTGGGCCCCCAGAACTCTTCTGAGGTCAGTGGGGGAAGGGGACAGGGTCACATACCACAAGAGGTAAGATTTGGTGTGGATAAAGCAGATACGTTTTGGAAAAAGATTCCTGATAAAAATGTGTCACAGGGGTGACCTCCAGTCTGAAATTGATGTGTTTGGTGCATTTGGTGTGATTGGTGGTCATATGCCTGGGAACCACACACGGCCACCCATCTTAGATCTTTTAAACTTTAACCGGATGGGCGCAGGAAGCAATTTCATGCATCCGGGTGCAGCAAGGACAGAGTGAGGGTTTTGTGACGCCTGTTTGGTGTCCGGTGTCACCCATCTTCAGAGACGCTTTGGGGCTGTCAGTGCATTGCTGGCCTGCGTCCAGATAGAAGTCACGAGCTGCTGGGCGCTCGGAGGTCACTTACTCCACCGCCCTGTTCCTCTGAGCTCTCGTGGGTCCCACAAAGGAGCCCTTCCTAACTCCACCCGAGGTGGGTCTTCTGTGCCTGGGGTCTTGCCTCACGTGGACTTTTCCGCCTCCCTTTCATAGCTGTTTTTACAGTTGAACATAAGCTGCCTCTGGTGGAATTAATGTGTCCCTAAGGCTGCAGGGGAGGGAGTTAGTGCCTGTTGACTTTGTGGGGAATGTCAGCCGTGTGTTTTGAAATTAATGTTTCTTTAACGGCGAGTGGAGTATTTTCTTGGTCACATCAACAGGAGGCTCCTATTGCCTCTGTGCTTAGGAAGCCGGGGGTGGGTGGCGAGCTTAGCCCCCTCTCCTAGCCGCTGCTGGTACAGCTGAATATGTCACCTGTGGCTTCTCAAGACCCAGCACCAAGATCAGCGAGCCCTCTTATGGGAAAAGGTCACAATTCCCCCTTGGCCGGTGGTTCTCGACAGGGGCCATTTTGCCCCCCCTCCCCGCCCTGGCAAATGTCTAGCGACATTTCTGGTCCTCACGACTTGGGGTGTGTTTCACCCGGCAGTGCTCAGGGCAGCCCCGTGCAACAAAGAAGGATTTGGTCCAAGATGTAAGCAGTGTTGGGGTCGACAAACCCCGCAGTAGGTGGGGGGCCCCGTCCTGTTGAGCCCTCTCCTGCAGAGGCCTCAGAGAGAGCCCTCCTGTCCAGTGGTTCTTTCTGACTGTTAATCAGGCTTCCCAACAACATGAGCCCTCAGAGGGCCTCCGGGACGCACAGTGACTTATTGTCACCCTGCGCTTCGACTCGAGTGCTTCTTAAATCTTGCTCCCCCCTCCCCCCTTCTGCCGCAGAAGCTGGGCCTGACAGACTGGCTTTTCAGTCCTCGCTGGCCACCTGCATGCTGTAGACCCCTCCATGGCCTGTGCATTAGCCCCCTGCTGCGTGGGGAGACAGAAGCCGCCTGCAAATGAGGCAGCGTGGGCGGATGGGATGATGCCACTGGGTGTGCACCATGGTCCCGCCTTTGCAAAGCCACTGTGGCCAGTTGCGTTCTGAAGGGTGTAGCCCTATAGGACTTTGTTGGGGGGGGGGGGGCGGGGAGGGATGATAGCAGCTCCTTATTTTCCCTTATCATCCCCAAAATGGCATTAAATAGTTTGCATTCTGTTATTTTAGCGTGCCTCTTTGTCCTCAGTTGGGAATGTCTCCAGCTTATCATAGTGGGAAAGGGCCTTTCAGTATCAGTAAAAGTGGGGCTTGGATCTTGGCTCTGCGCTTCCCAGCCCTGTAGCCCTCAGCAAGTTAGCGAACTCTTCTGAGCTCGTTTTTTCCATTTATAAAATGGGGATGAGAATACCAACCCCACAGGGATGCTGCAAAGGTTGCATTCCTTTGCCCCATTTCGTAGCTATCCCTACCAGACAGTCTGCTGGCCCCTTAAGGGTCAGACCCTTGTTGTCCTCTTCAGAATCACTTTAATTCTTGCTGCATGGTAGATCCCCATCATGGGTGCATTGAGTCTTCTAGAAAGATAGGTTGAAGTGTTCCCCCCCCCCCCCCCCCGTATCTGTGAATATGACCTTATTTGGACATAAGGTCTTTGCAGGTGTAATCAAGTTCAGGTGAGGTCATTAGGGTGGGCCCTAATCCAGTGTGGCTGGTGTCTTTAGAAGAAGAGAGAAATTTGGACACAGACACATACAGACACAGGCACAGATGCCTCATGTGAAGACGGGTGCACAGGGGAGACCGCCACTCAAAAATGAAGACACAGTCGGGAGTGAAGCTTTGACAAGCCAGGAATTGTCTGGAACCACCAGAAGCTGGGAAGAGGCAGGAAGGATTCTCCTTTGCAGGTTCCCAGGGGAGCACGGCCCCATCAGACTCCTGGCCTCTAGACGTGTGAGGACAGTACGTTGTGGCTGTGTTAAGCCCACTGGTTTGGGGTGCTTGGTTACGGAAGCCCCAGGAAACTGGTGCACCACTCAGCAAACATTTATGAAATTTTTAAGTGTCTTCAGGTGCAAAACATAGTATTCTACCCCGACATTCGTGCTTTGCTAGTCTAGCCTCTGGACCCTATTCTTTTTCCTCCACTGTTGGGCTCCTTTGCAATCCATCCAATTTAGATCACTGACTGATTTGTGCTACTTTATTATGAAAAACCTTTGCTTGTTACAGGAGAAAGCTCTTACATGTGCCACATGGAAAATAATTAAGATTTTTGCCATAAAGTATATCTACATCCGCAGCCACTTGGAGACCGTTATTTCTTTCAGCAGCAGCTTGCCTCCTGGTGCTACGGGGAAGCACGGGAGGCCCTTGCTCCCTGCTCTCTTCTCCTTTCAACTGGCAAGAAACAAAACCAAATCAAAGTGGCTTTAAAAATAAGGAGATGTGGGGCACCTGGGTGGCTCAGTCCGTTAAGCGTCTGACTTCAGCTCAGGTCGTGATCTCATCACGGTTTGTGAGTTCGAGCCCCATGTCAGGCTGTCTGCTGTTAGCTCAGGGCCCGCTTTGGATCCTCTGTCCCCCACTTTCTCTGTCCCTCCCTTGCTCATGCACACTGTCTCTCAAAAATAAACATTAAAAAAAAAAAAAAAGGGAGATGTATGCTCTTACAAAACAGGAGCTCTGGGTCCAGAGGAAGACCAGGCTGTGTGTGTTAGTTTCAGAGGACGGGTCTCATCCTGAGGCAGGTGTCCCCATGGCCATGATGATAGGTGACTGCAGTAACTGGGCACCCTGCTTCTGTTTACATCCTGTGGTGTCTCTTTGTTGTGTTGATGTTCAGATCAGGGTCTTTTCCCCACAGGCTTCCAAGACAACCTCTCCAACCTCTCCTCCTCGTCCCACCCCTAGACCAGCCACTGCCGGGAGTGGGGGCTGGGGGTGGAATTAGATCACTGGCCCAGACTTAACCAGCTGACAGTTCATAGGCTCTGGTGAGACACGCGTTGCCCCTCTGCACTCTCCAAATGAGCAACTCTTATGCAGTGCTGGTAGGCAGGGTAATGCCTCCCCAAAGATGTCTACATCTTCGCCCCTGGAGCCTGTGACTATGTTACCACGGTGTAAGGCAAAAGGACTTTGCAGATGTGATTCAGTTAAGGATCGTGAGACAGGGAGATTATCCTGGATTCTCCAGCTGGGTCTGTGTAATCACAAGGATTCTTATAGGAAGCAGGTAGAGAGAATCAGTGTCCGAGAAGATGTGATAACAGTGCAGAGGTCAGAGAAGACAAGAGATGCTAAGTAGCTGGCTTTGAAGATATTAGAAGAGACCACAAGCCAAGGGATGCAGGCAGCCCCTAGAAACTGGAAAAGGCAAGGAACAGATTCTCCCCTGGAGCCTCTGGAAGGACTGCAGCCCTCCCAAGGCCTTGATCTTAGCCCAGTGAAACAGATTTTGGATTTCTGACTTCTAAAACTATAAGATTATAAATGTGTGTTGCTTTAAGTCAGTAAGTTTGTGGTAATGTATTACAAAAACAATAGGAAGCGAATATACCATTCTCTCTTCAGATTGAGCTCACATCAGTATAGATCTTTTCTAAGAGAAGAATCTCCTGTTGATGTTGGACATTGTATAGTGTGCACTTATAAGACACACCAAGATTTATGGATTAAAGAAAAGACAAACCCAGTCCGTGGTCCTGCCTCCAGGTAGAGCCAGCGTGGTGATTTGCTCCCAGAATGGTAAATGTTGGTTCCTTCCATCTGGCACCAGTGCTGGGTACAGGCAGCACAGAAACGAGTAAGAGCTTGTCCTCACTCACAGGCTCCTGAGCATCTCAACCCAGCCATTTGATTCCATAAATATTCTCACTGTCAAGTCAGAGCCCTTCCACATGTCTGCTCTGTCTTTGTAGCTACAGCCGGTTTCCTCTGAAAGCTCTTTCGAACTTGCTGATTTTTTTTTTTTTAAGTTTTAGCCAGGGTCAGGAAGAGCATAAGATGTTAAGCACCTCCACACATAGAGCTATTTTTAGGGTGCCCCATGTTGCTTAGATCAGCAGTGCCTCCAGCGGCTGGGTCCCGGGGTCCACAGAGGATGTCATCTGCTCTGTGCCAATTGGACGGAGACAATTGCCATTTGGAAGTTTTCTTTGCGGTTTTTATTTCCTCCCCTCTCAGGGTTTCCTGTGCCGCAGGGCCCGGGGGTGAGCACAGACAGCATGTTTAGAAACTGCTGGTTATCGCACCGTAGGTCAGCTGTTTCTGGGAAGCATTGGGCTTTCCTGGAGATGACACGTGACTGGTGGCCGTCTATGGAAAATGTCTGGGAAGGTGAGAGAAAGAATGGAGCAGAGAAATGGGGTGAGGGAACCAACCTTGAGGTGATCATTTCCAAGCCTAGAAATCAGTCTTGAGGAAACTGAGGCATGGGTTGTCAGTGAGGCAGCTGCCCACCACTTAGCTCTCAGTGTTAGCCTAGCAAGGATTGGAGCTCAGTCCTCTGGGACCAGTTCGACATTTCTAGGGTCCAGAACCAGAATTTGAGAGCTGGGCTTTAAGGGCCTAACACCCATAATAGCGTGTCGCTAAGTAAATTCAGCGGGATTCATTCTAGGCTCTCCGTCCTGCCCCTGCCTACCTTCCTGGGTCTGTAGTAAATGCCGTGTGCCAGGTGGTTAAACGCATAGGCTCTGGAACTTGAGTCTCGGTTGGAATCCCACTTACTGACAGCGCAACCCTGGACAAATTCCACAAGGCACTGATGGAAACGGGGGTAATCATACTAGCACAACCAGGATTTTGCAGGATTGAATGAGTTCGTGTGCACAGCGCTTACCCCAGGGCCTGGCACAGCCTAAGCTCTATACAGATGCCATACCTTCCCACGACCTTAAACACCACTGTCCTGCATTTTAGGTAACTACGTGCTATGACAGGGTACGTCTGTGCTCCATGCTTTATTTGCCCTGCTCCCTACAATGAGATTTTGCTTCCAGTTTTTCTTGTCAACAACATTTCGATGACTGTCCTCATAGGTGGGGATTTGCTCTCGTCCTTAATTGTTTTCTCTGGTTAAATTTCTAGACATAGGATTGCCAGGTCAAACAGGGGACTTGTCTTGAAGGCTTTTCTGGATAGATGCGGCCAAATTCTCCTCCAGAAAAGTACTCGTTTACACTCCTTCCAGCAGTGAATGAGTGTGCCAGTTTCCTTGCATGGCCGGGTTATTAACTTTGAGTCAAATGAAGGCCCAGGAAAAATAGGAGATATTTCCCCGGGGATAAAGTGTTCCTCGTCCCTGCTTATAAGCAATAAAGGCTTAGGAGAACCTGTAGAGAGCCCAGGAGGCAAGTGGTGCGCATGCAAACAGCGCCCTCTACTGGTTTTCCCAGGTGGAGCATGGTGAGCTGCAGTAGATGGGGATGCCCAGGTGGTTTCTAACTCCAGAGTGGCTGCAGGTGCCAGCGGCTAAAGGGCAACATTTTACCAAGACTTTCGGCCATTTAAAAAGTCAGCCTCCGGTGACCTTTAGGTCTTGCTCAGGTTCTCTTACAGCAGTGCTTCTTCTCAACTGGGATTTTGCTCCCCAGGGAACACTGTACTGTCTGGAGACATGTCTAGATGTCACAAAATTGGGGGCTGCTACTGATTTGTGGAAGGTCAAGGCCAGGGATACTGCTAAACATGCTACAATGTACAGGATAACCACCCCCCCGCCAACAAAGAATCATCTGACTGACATGTGGGTAGTCTTCAGGCTGAGAAACCCTGTGAGCTTTTTTTTTTTTTAAGCTTGCTTATTTTGAGAGAGAGAGAGAATGAATGAATGAATGAATGAATGAATGAATCCCAAGCAGGCTCCGCACTGTCAGCACAGAGCCTGATGCAGGGCTCGATCCCACGAATCATGAGATCATGATCTGACTGAAACCAAGAGTCAGACACTTAACCAACTGAGGCACCCAGGCGCCCCTGAGAACCCTGTTTTAGAGGAGTGGGAGAATTGTTCTAGAAGACTTCTCTTTTCAGACTAAAATATAGAAATATTCATATTGAATACTTATTACTATTAACACTAATTTATTTGGTTCTGGAAAACCTGCTAGTTTTGCAGAATAAAATGGCAAATAAGAGGAACTGAAATAGCACATTGACCTTTCTAGAAGAGAAGGCAGAGGGGGAGATACGAACCATAATAACATCACCAGCACTAATAAAGGAGGGAATTTCTTTCCCGTTAACTTGGCTTCATTAAACCTACCATAAATGCCTACAGCTTTCCCTTGAAGGCCTTGTCTGTGAAAAATAGTGCTTCATGTGACATTCTACCCCCCCCCCCCGATTTCATGAGCCCCAATGTTTTCATAACATTTATAATTGAGCTTTTCCAGTGCTTGGTGCAGAATTGCCATCTGTAGTTGTGACGTGCTCCCCACGCCCAAGTAAGTGCTGATTCGGGCATTGTTTCTTGGAGGGGGCAGGAAGGGCACTTCACAAATAGTCTTAAAGAGGGTGTGCCTAAAGGGAGCAGCCTGACCAGAATTTCGGGAAAATAAAACTGAATTACAGCTTACATTGACATTTGTTCAGTGCGGGACCCCCTTTCACTAGTGCTACCCAACCCCCTCAGAAAATGCTCCCTTGTTTCGTTTTGCTTTGGCCTTGCTAGTCTCTGAATTACTCGTATTCTAGAATATGTATCTTGAAACAATTAGCCGGAGTAGCCTTGTTAGCTGTTCTAAATAACGTGAAGAGGGTTATTTTGCCAGAAGTGGAAAACAGAACAAAACAACAGCTTTTCCTTGAAAGTCAGGATACTATTTTGATCATTTTCCTTGGGAAGTGTTTTTCAGATTGTAGGTCATGATCCGGTAGTGGGTTGTAAAACCAATTTCTGGGTCACAGCATTTAAAGAAAATCAGATAGAGTATAAAATGTTACTGGGCATTGCATACAGTAAAAGTAACTTCTATTTTGGTGATTATAGGAAAATGTGTCACCCTGTGTGTCTGTGTGTGTGTGTGTGTGTGTGTGTGTGTATGCGCATATGCGTGGTGAGAAGCAGTGGCTTGGGTTTTATCACATGGTGAAATATGGCTTGTTTTCAAATTATTTCATTCTCTTTTCAAGAGTTCAGTGATTCTGGGGCACCTGGGTGGCTCAGTCGGTTAAGCGTCTGACTCTCAGTTTCAGCTCAGGTCATGATCTCATGATTTGTGGGATCGAGCCCCGCATCAGGCTCTGTGCTGACGGTGCGGAGCCTGCTTGGGATTCTCTCTCTCTCTCTCTCTCTCTCTCTCTCTCTCTCTCTGTCCCTCCCCCCAATGGCACTGTTTCTCTCAAAATAAATAAACTTAAAATTTTTTTAAAGATTTCAGTGATTCCAGTGTGTCTCCTGCCCTCAACTTTGCGTGTGTTTCTGTTTCAGGTGGTACCAGGGAGATCGGTTCTGCCCTGACGAGGATGTGCATGAGGCACAGAAGCATAGAAGCCAAGCTGAGGCAGTTTTCGAGGTGAGGAGCATATCCTGCCCCGATCGCATGTGCCCTTGCTGGTTTCAGGTTAAGGAGGCAGTGACTCGCCTGCCCACCTGAAGCAGCAATCATCTCCCCGTAGCATCGAAGTCCCCACTGCCCATTGCTCTGCTCGCTCATTGAACGAGTATTCGTTGGTCGCCCGCTGCATGCCAGCACTGGCCTGGGTGCGGGGAATGTGGCGGACAACCAGCCTGCCTGGGTCCCTGCCCTTGTGGATCCTGCACCCCACTTTGGGGGTCTTCTCTGTGCTCCTGTGTGTCTCTGCTCGCCCTCCGCTGGTGGAAGAACGGTGCAGCCACCCACTACAGGAGCCCCTGGAGGAGCAGCTGTGGGTCCACCCTCCATGGAGGACAGCAGTAGCGATGGAGCGCCCCGCGCTGCCAGCATGGGTGGAAATGGCAACGGCTGGCACCAGGATGTGGAGTCACCCGTGTTCCAGTCAGTGGGAGGGAGGGGGGCATTCTTCCAAGAAGATGGGCAGAATTCAGCACTCTCATACCATTCTGCTTTACGGATAGCATTCTGCTTTACAGATACGCCCAAGTGAGATGCCTCTGACCCTGGCCCTGGCTGGGCCACTGTGGGAGGTGGCAGAATATTCTGGGAAGTGCCTGGTCTTGGAGATGGCCAGGCCTGGGTTTGAGCCCTGGACTGGCCGTTCAGGCGCTGGAATCATGCAGGAATCATAGCTACTATAAAATGGGGATAATGGTCTCTAAAGGGTTCTTGTGAAAATTAATGAAACATCTACACATTTCCAGCAGAAAGTGCCTGGATAGCAGGTGATGACATCTGCCTGCCTTCCCTCCTGGTGGCTCCTGGGTGGTGCTCCCCAGACCATGCAGCACCTCCTCTCACACTTGTCTCCCGGGTTTATTTGCAAGCCTGTGGCCTGCACATTTGAGTCATGAGGGGACACCAATTCAACAACCATGATTTATTGAGCATCTACTGTGTGCCAGGCACTATCTTAGTTAGGGAGTGTGGGGTGTAGCACTGAATAGGACCATGTCCTGTTCTCATGGGACTTACGCTCTGGGCACTATGTACACGTGACATGACGTCAGGGGCTGCTGAATGCCACCAGGGGAGGCACACGGAGAGGAGACGGGTGGCGGCCATTCGACCCTGGGTGGTTAGGGAGGGAGTGTATTCCAGAGAGAGGTCTGAACAGACACCTGGAAGAAATAAGGGAGTGAGCTGTGTTGATGGCTGGAGGGAGTGCGTATGAAGGGGGGAGTGCCACGTAGACCCTGATGAGGAAAGGAGGGAACTGTACCGAGAACTTGAAGGTTTTCAGGAGGCTCTGTGATCAAAAGGCAGTCTGAGAACACCTTCTTAGTACGTCTCATCAGTGCAATTCAGGCAATTTATGGGCACTTTCTAATTTTCCTACAGGATCTCTGTAAATGTCAGAATGTGTCCATTTTCCTTCCATTACACAGACAAAAACCTCGGGGGTCCATGCCTTGCATGGTTCCTCTGGGTGGGGAGCTGCCTTTCCACGTGCTTATGTGTGATCTGTTTGGGACCCTGCACAAAATACAGGGAGTCCCTGGGGATACCCTCTGATCCAAGAGCTCATCATTCAGCTTTTCTTTCTCCAGGCTGTCCACAGTTAGCCTACAGTCATGACTATAATCCTGAATGCACATCAGACTCATGTGGCTCTTTTATATATGTATGTGTATATATATATATATATATATATATACACATACACACACATATACATGTATACATATATGTATATACATATGTATATGTGTATATATACAAATATATACATACATATACATATATATGTGTATGTATGTGTGTGTGTGTGTGTGTGTGTGTGTATATATATATATATAATGTATTTATTTTGAGAGAGAGAGTATGCGGGCAGGGGTGGGGTAGAGAGAGAGGGAGAGCAGACTCCAGACTGTCAGTATAGAGCCAGATGTGGGGCTCGAACCCACGAACCATGAGATCATGACCTGAGCCCAAATCAGGAGTCAGATTGCTTAACTGAGTCATCCAGGCACACCTGGCTTTTTAAAAATTAGCAATAACGGGGTCCCACCCTCTAAGTGTATGCCAGGCTTTAGGTATGGGGTGCAGCCCTGGCGTCCTTACCTTTTTAAAGCTCTCCAGGTGCTTCTGTTGTGCAGCCAGAGGGGTGACCCCGCTGGTCTGCATCCGTGCTCGTTAATACAAGAGTCAGAAGATAAGCAGGGGAAACAAGAAGAGATGTTGCTCCAACCAGTCATGCTTATGGCTTCCTAACAGTCTCTGGAGAGCGTTCTGAGAATAAGGTTGTTACGAAATGGAGGGATTTGGATGTGAACTTGGGCTTAGTATACTGCCTTGTCTTGCATCATGAAGTCCTTGATTTAGGTAGTTTTGACAGCTAAGTGTAAATCTTGACAACAGAATGTATCTAATTTCTTCTTTCTTTTTGGTGAAAGCGCTTTAATTGATTGTCTGATAAACCCGCTTCAAGAACAGATGGAAGAATGGAAGAAAGTGGCTAACCAGCTGGATAAAGACCACGCAAAAGGTACAGGGGGGCAAGCTGTCCTCTGCATAGTAGTACGCGTGTTCCGAGCAGAGGCACGGGTATTGCCGGCTGCCGCCTGGTGCCTCTGCTGGTGTCATCCTAAGGGCCCACTCTGTTCCCATGTCTCCTGGAGGCATTTCTGTGTTGGAGAATAAGGAGTCAAAAGTGATCCCATGAAACATCCCCCCGTTGCTGAGAGCCCAGATTCTTGGTGGTATTAATTGCGATCAGGTAGATTAAATGTGAATTGCCAAAGATTCATACTTCAGGCATCACAACACATCTTGAAAACCAAACTTTTAATGATACAAGCTATCCTTGGGTCTCCTGTCCAGAACTGTCACCTTCTTTTTTTTTTTTTTTTAAATGTTTTTCTTTATTTTTGAGAGAGAGAGTGTGTGAGAGAGCAGGGGAGGGGCAGAGCGAGAGGGAGACGCAGAGTCTGAAGCAGGCTCCAGGCTCTAAGCTGTCAGCACAGAGCCTGACACAGGGCTCGAACCTGTGAACCACGAGATCATGACCTGAGCCAAAGTCGGACGCTTAACCGACTGAGCCACCCAGGCACCCCTAGAACTGCTGCCTTCTTTGGAAATGCTTCAACAAACATGTCCCAGTCCCTCGTGTGCCAGCCGCCGGGGGCAGAGTGGTCCAGACAGACACCTCCCAAGCCGGTCTTCCTGGAACCCATGGGTGGGGGTGCTGGCATCATGGCAGGGGCAGGAGCCATTCATTGCTGGGAGGCTCATAACTGCAGTAAAGTGTCGGGGAGAGAAAGCACGTGAGTGGATCTGAGGGGAGTGAACCAGAATGAAAGGGTTGGCTAACAGTGGATCGCATGAGCACGTGACTGAGGTGTCTGATTGGTGGCATGGCACCAGCAGGGAGGGAGGCATCGGGGAAGGCTGCAAGGGAACTGGAGCAGTTGGCAATCAATTGAATGCATACCAGGGCAGCAAAGGAGAGAAGTGTCAGAGGCAGCTGTCATTTCAGATGTCTGAATCTGGGTGATGGAGGTGCCAGCAACAGAAATGAGAAATCCAGGAACAGGTGTAGACCCGTAGGGGAAGCGGAGGTGGTTGTCAGGGGAAGTGTGGTGTTTGTGGGCCGCCCCCTTCTCCGGGGGGTCTGGTGCCAGCCTTGGTGTTGATGTGAGAATGAGGCTAAGGCAGCTGGGCATGTTGCAGTTTCTCCCCACCCCGACACGGTCTGATTTCTCACGCTATTGTCTTCAGTGCTCTTCTCTGAATGGTAACATCTGGCCAGTGGTGTGCTACATGGGTTCTTTTTTGAGCAGAGCACTGCAAACTGGGGGCCTTGGGAAAGCAAATCCTATTCTTCAGTTTCCTGACACGAGCTGAGAAATTGTGGATTTTTCACATTTAGTAAAGTATTCCCAAATGATGTCTTTCCTCACAGCTGATATGAGTGAATTCTATCAGGAAAAGACCATGGTGCATTTTGTTGGTTTTCATGTTAATAACCCCTTCAGCAGGAGATTTTTACCATATAGTACCCTGATTAAGCTGTTTATTGCGTATCATTGTTCATTCTTTCTGTGATGAGAGTAATGGTTGTTCCTAAAAGATTTTCTGTTGAGCAAGGTGGTAAAATTATTCAATAATTCTGCTTTCTCTTAGAATATAAAAAAGCCCGCCAAGAGATAAAAAAGAAGTCCTCAGATACGCTGAAACTGCAGAAGAAAGCAAAAAAAGGTAACTCTACAAATTCTGCTATGCATAGTGTTACTTTGGGGAAATGAACATGTGCTTGATTTGTCTTTGAAGCAGAAAGCATTCAATTCAGACTTCCCTGCCTGTGACAGCCCTGGAGAACAGGAGCAAATAGAATCCATCTGAATTAAAGTTCTCAAGTGCAGAATATCTATTAATTTGAGGCCCTTGCAAAGTTGTGCTTGACTTGTTCCCTCCCCCCACCTTTGTCTCCAAAATTTGACAGTTTCCGTGCCCTATTGTGCGTTGTAATGAAACCTATAAATTTCTTGGAAGCCTTGGGATAACGCATAAAAGCCTTCATGCAAATGTCCTCTAGTAATTATTACAGAAATTATGTCATTTTCTCCTCCATCTTTCACAGCCTATAATCTCCGAAACCCTTTATTAAGTCTTGTGAGAATGTTAGAAACGGCTGCAGTGGGAAGCTGGGAGCTGTTGTTGTATAGAGAGATTTTTCAGGGTGTTCGTGAGTCTGGGGGCTCCCTAGGGGAAACCAGCCTGGTGCCTCGTGGCTGTCTGCCCACCTCCCTGCTGACTGTCCTTCACCAGCTGGCCTGCTGTCAGATACGAGACCCAACTCTGCTCTTCCAGCGTGGACTTCGAATGTGCACAGAAAAATCTAGCTACATCCACTTTGCAGGCATTTGTGATGTTTTACTAAGACCCAGAATGTAGGGACTCAAACTTGAGAAGGTGACATTCTTTCCAGACTGTTCTTCTTGATAACAAGTTTTTGAAGTTGTTGTCTCACAACTGATGAAATGTTTTGTTTTTCCCCTGAGGCTGCTCTGTGCTTAGTGTTTGTTTGGGAAATTTTTTAGGTAGAAATCCCCCAAACCGAATTTCCTCTTTTCCTTAAATGAGAGGTTCTCATTTGGTATTTGAGGAAAATACATTTGGGGAGATGGAGTAGTTTGGTGGACGGTGGGGTGAGGACTGGGCAAAGTTTTAAAGCTTGGACATTTTTAAAAAATGCCCTCCTAGTTCTTGTGAAAAACCATAAGACCATTTCAAGATAAAGGCAGGAGAATTTAATTTTTTTTTTCTTTTTCTTTTTCTTTTTTTTTTTTTTTTGAGAGAAAGAGAGACAGAGCATGAGTCGGGGAAAGGTAGAGAGAGAGGGAGACACAGAATTCAAAGCAGGCTCCAGGCTCCGAGCTGTCAGCACAGAACTCGACGTGGGCTTTTGAACCCATGAGCTGTGAGATCATGACCTGAGCTGAAGTTGGACGCTTAACCGACTGAGGCGCCCCTAGGCAGGAGAGTTTTCACTCATAATCAGATGTTCTGTTAGTATTGGCCTCAGTTGTTAGTTTTGGATGTGTGTTCTTGGTCTCAGTGCTTCTCAAATGTACATTGTATCTTCTTAGTGCACCAGGGAGCTAGTGTTGGACAAGGAATGGGGTTTGTGGCCAGTAACATTTTAGTGTGTCCAGAGGTCAATGTTCATAAGTAAAACAGCCAGTCATCCACTTCCATTGAATCTGGGGTCCCATGGAAGAACAGGTTGGAACCGAATTCCATGTAGTTGACAGCTTAGCAACTTTGAGATAGAAGGGATTTGGAAGGAAGGTCCAGGGAAGATAGTTCCAGCTCGGGAAAGGTTTGGGAGTTTGGTGAAGAGGATGAGGGAATTAAAAAGGAGCTGTTCCAGAGCTGTCTTTCCAGAGGCCTTAAGTTCTTGGCTGCAGTGATAATCCTTTTATCTGAATGTTCCATGGAGGCTGAACTAGTCTTCATCTGTCACTCAAAGTCCCTGGCATTGTCCAATTAGCAGAATTTGGACCTACGGGGAAAGCCTGATGGGTTGATTACAGTGCAACACAAAAGGAAGTTTCTGGCAACTAGACTTGCCCAGCACTGGCTCGGGCTGCCTGGAGAGGATAATGAGCTCCCCTTCTAGGCACCCGGTAGAAAGTTTCAGGACACCCAGGGTGCTGGACTGGGTAACATGAAGAGATAGATGCTTCTGGTCCTGGGATTCAGAATAATTGGCATTGGTTGTGGGGCTTCGTGGGGCCCTTGGGCCTGAAGGTAGAGAGTGGAGGCTCTGACCAAGGGTGTTTCTGAAGCATCCATCCCTCAGCCCTAGCCATGTACCTGGTGGTGTCAGCCACCATGTCCTTCCAGACAAGGTGGCCATGGTGGTGTAGTTATATCTATGAGCCACGTCAGATCAGTAGCTTGGAATGTTCCAGATGATTTTCTAGTTACTCCAGAGTACAACCAGAAAGCAGTTTTTATTTCTATCCTTTATAATTTTTTTTTCTACAATATATAAGTGCATTTTATTTGACCTGAGTGCACGCATTTGTGTATTTCTGGGGTGAATGGAACCTTGTAGAAGGTACCAGAGTCGTCATTCTGACTGTTTAGAATGGAGCGCTTTCCTGGAAGATGGGTAGCCTGAGAATGGAGCGGGAATGCTACAAGGGCCAGAAAAAACCTGGTTATCTGAGGCTTCGAGTTAATTTTTGGGTCTGGTTACCGGTAGGTTCCCTTTTCTGCCAGAACTCTTACAGAGGCATCTGCATCATCTCCCTCAAGTGGTCCCTTCCTGGACTCTTGCCTTATAAAGTGTTAGTAGTTCCTTCTGAGATTTACACCATATGTTGGGATAGTCACGTGCTTTGGATACATTTCTTTTTGTCCTGATAGAACTGAATCTGATAACCACATAATCACTTACCTTTTAATGTGTTTTCAGGAGATCACCAAGCAGCATTCTGCCGTGCCTTTTTAAAAAAAACTGTGATCTTTGATCTAAAAATTCTTCTGACTCTTTTTTTCAAAATTTCAAATTCCTTTGTGCATTTAACTTAAGCATGGTTGTAGCACTGCCTCTGACATAGGCAGACATATATGGGGTGCAATTTTTTTTTTAACATTTATTTATTTTTGAGAGACCGAGAGAGGCTGTGAGAGTGAGCGGTGGAGGGGCAGACAGAGAGGGAGACACAGAATCCGAAGCAGGCTCCAGGCTCCAAGCTGTCAGCACAGAGCTGGATGCAGGGCTCAAACCCACAAACTGCAAGATCACGACCTGAGCCAAAGTTGGATGCTTAACTGACTGAAACACCCAGGTGCCCCTGGGGTGTAATTTTTGTATGTGACTAATTTACCTTAATTTTCACTCTGCAGATAATCACCTTTTGTCACATGCTTTGACTCTTTTTTTTTTTTTATTGTAATATAGAGTGGTAATTTATAATCTAAAGGTATTTAAATATTACCATCAAAAAAACTTTGAATGTTTTTTGGTAGATTTGGCTAGATTTAATTTCAAAACCATTTCATTTTGTTTTAGATGTTTTATTTTTTAAGATTTTTATTATTTTATTATCTTAGGGAGAGCACGGTGAGCAAGGGAGAGGGGCTGAGACAGAGAGAGAGAGAGAGAGGGAGAGAGAGAGGGAGAGAGAATCTTAAGCAGGCTCCAAGCTTACTGCGGAGCCCAACTCTGGGCTTGATCCCATGACCCTGGGATCGAGACCTGGGCCAAAACCAAGAATTGGACTCAACCAACTGAGCCACCCAGGCGCACCTCAAAACCATTTTAAAACAACTTGGCAGGGGCACCTGGGTGGCTCAGCTGGTTAAGTGCCTAACTCTTGATTTCGGCTCGGGTGATGATCTCACGGTTCGTCAGTTCGAGCCCTGCGACACGCTTTATGCTGACAGCATGGAGCCTGCTTGGGATTCTCTATCTCCCTCTCTCTCTGCCCCTCCCCCTCCTGTCAAAAATAAATAAATAAACATGTAGAAAAAAACCAACTTGACAGATGCTCCAGCTGTGGGTGAATGTACCCAGTTTTTGGAAGGCAGGTTTATTGAACACCTACCAGGAGTAAACTCCAGGCAGATAGATGTTGGGAGCTACAGAGACGGTACCTGCCCTGTGGGAAGTTCCAGGCTGGTGTCCGGGGTTGGGACACAGGCAGAGCCAGCCTTATGGACGGCTGATGGGGAGAAGACACAGGCAGCAGGAAGGCAGGGACATGGTGTGGAGCTGGCCTCGTAGCCCACGTTCTGAAAGGCCTCTCATGAGTCCCCATCAAGCCCTGCTGTTTGATGTCAGCTCATGGCCCTTTGGGGTCCTGGGGTCGGCCATACCTTCACGGGCGAAGCGTGTGTGGACTGGGTGTGGGAAACATTTTACGGCATTTGCCTGCTTCTGTCGCTGTACTGCACGAAGTCAGCAACCTTCTCCTTTAACTCCCATGTTACTCTTAATTTAAATTTAAAAATTAATTATGGTAAAGCCTTCTGTTTCAATCTGTAACTACTAAAAGCTTATCAGGGACTTTCTTTGGGAGCGCTGAGACTGGAACATTTTGCTGGATTAACCCTTGAGCCTGACCTTTCTACAGATTCTACAGATAGATACCAATCTATCCTTTTCAGCCAGACCCTGCAAAGCAAATACTATAAACCTAACAAACAGACTCACAGAATTCCAGACTAATGTGGTATTTGCTGTTAAGCTAAAATGTTAACTTTTTTTTTTTTTTTTTTTCACCTTAGCTTAAGTTTTCTTCCTTGGGTTTCTCTAATTACTTTGCAAGTTATAATAAATTATACTTGAAGGATTTTCTTGATACCTTAATTGGCTTCTTTTGGGAATATAGTCATCTCTCTTCTTAGGAGCCGTACTGTCCTCTCTAGGGGTGATGCTTACTAAGTAGGAAGATTTCTGTTTAGATGTGAAGGAAAGAATGTGAGTGAGTCAGGGAAGGGAACCTGGGCGCACGGCTGTTGGTGGAGGTGGGTTTAATTGCCCTAAAACAAAATTCGGTGGCCAGCCTCGGACTGTTTAACACATGAAAGAAGGGTAAGCCTGCTGCTCGAATACCAGTTTGACTTTATTATTTTCCTTTTTGTGTCAATTGTGTATCCTGCACTTTGTCACCGTGCGCCCCCCGCCAGTGGACGCTCTCGGTAAGTGTACCATCCTGACTCTCTGGTGGCTGGTCACGATGTGGTCCTTGCTGTGGGCTTTCCATGGTTGTCCAGACCTATGCTAGTTGCCCAAGTTTTCCTGCCGGCTCAGAGCAATCAGTTGTGCCTACTTAATTTTCCATAACTAAGAAAATCCTGTGTGTGTGTGTGTGTGTGTGTGTGTGTGTGTAATCATTTTCTTTCTGCGGTGTTTGGCCCTTTCACGGGTTAGCCCAACACCCTGAGGGCCTTTGCATCACCATAATTCAGTATTAGACTTATGGAAAGAAGAAATACAGAGTGATTTGCACAGGAAATAAACGTATTTATACATATATACCTGAGCTATATATGTATATGTGTATTTATATCACAAACAAAATATGTAGAACTGCACTAAATAACCCCTCATAATAATTCCCAAATCAGATTTGGTTGCATTAAGCTAGCAAACTGTCTTTATACTTTGTCTCCCTGGGACCATACAGTTCTTTTCAAAATGAATAATCCATAAAAAAAAAAAAAACCGAAAGTATTTCTTATTTCAGCAGAGTTTGTGTAGTGTTTCATTTCAAAGGTATCAGATCTTCAAATTCAATAATCAAAATGATTCTTCTTGCCTAAATGTTGATCCTCATTCTCTGGGTGATCTGCTTTTGGAGTCTTGTGGCGGTCCCTCTGTCTCGGAAAGGTCTGTCCGTGCGGCATCCATGTGATTTATCCTGGCCTTGAATGTGCTTGAGTGTTCTCTGAGAACATTTTTACTGAACAGCTCCAGAGAGGTTTTTGAACTGGAATCTGTCATCCACGACAAACCCAAACGACATAGGTCTCCTATGACCAGTGGGGCCGAGATGGTCCCCAACTTTATAAATGATGATCTTTTCCAGTCTTCAGTGTTGTGATTATGAAACAGTTTGAACATTTTTTAGCATACTTTTGGAAGGAAGGTAAGGCAGCCACTTTTGGTTTTTTGCTTACTGTGATAAGATTTATATAACATAAGATTCACCGTCTTAAAGGCTTGTGGTCCATTCACAACTATGTGCAACTATCACTACTGTCTAATTCCAGAGCATTTGTGCCACCCGAAAAGATACCCCCTGCCTTTTGAGCAGCTGCTCCCCATTCCCCCTGCCCTCAGCCCTGGACACCTACCTGTCTGCTTTCTGACTCTATGGATTTACCTCTTCTGGACATTTCATATAAAGGCATCTGTACCTGCCCTCAGCCCTGGACACCTACCTGTCTGCTTTCTGACTCTATGGATTTACCTCTTCTGGACATTTCATATAAAGGCATCTGTACCATGTGTCCTTTCGATGACACAGAGTTTTACTAGAACTTTTTGTAAGAGTCTGGGGTGAGTCAGTCTGTGGCGTAAACTGCATGGTTTATTCGTTTTGAATGATGGGCAGTAGGGTTGGGGATGAGGAGAGAAATCGCACAGCCCTTTGGCTCTGTCACTTACATGCGGCTCATCTCAGGAAAAATCACAGCTCCCTCTGTTTCTTACTCAAGCAGGGTTCCCAAGGCTAAGCCACAGTGATATGAAATCATAGCAGTAAACTCGGGCATAAAAGACAGAAGAAAGCAATATGTCTTGAAGCCCTCATAAATTTTTTTTTTACAAGTTTTAAATCATTTTTGAACCTGAACGTCTATATTTTAACATAGGTTGTCAGTAATGAAAGTGTCCTGGTTTGACAAGAGAAAAAAAAAATATTTATACAAAACCCTCCTTTGATCCAGTTAGAAGTATTTACCTTGAACCCCAGGTTTCTGCATAAGCGTGGTTCCTGAGGGAAGGAATTTACAACTCCAAAAGTATTCCACCAGGCGTATACCGCCCCCTCAAGGAATTGAGACTCTAGTGGGAGTAAACCACCCTGTTTAATCTGTATGCTCAGTGCCGTGATGAGGGTGAACAAAGGATCTAGCGATGGGCAAAGAAGAAGAAACCCAGCGAAGCTTGGAGTGGAAGGTGATGGGAAGATGGAAAGGGGTCAGCCGGTGGAGAATAGGGTGGGGGACGTTCAAGGTGGAGGGGCAAAGCATATGCCAGCACATGGTCGTCACCATTTAGACGCAAGCACCAGAACCATGGGAGAAGGTGACCATGTTGCAAAGGGGCACCCTGAGGGCAACTGTGTGCACTACCCTGAGTCAGCTTTTCAGGAGTACCCATAGGGGAACCACAGGGATCCCGCCTGCTCAGCCTCAGCTGCCTGGCCACCCTGACCTGCCTCTAGATGGTTCTATCACTGGGCCTTATTTCTGCTCACACCCCGAACTGGACTAAACTTCTCCCCCATCAGCGTCCGTTTCACCAGGAGCAGTGGTTTTGATGTCCTGTGGCCACATCAGGTGCATGCACACATTCCCATGTGTGTTTCTTCTGTACCTACAGAACCAGCAGAAACCGCTCTAAGAACACCCCCTGAGACTGTAGTCAGTGTGGGTCGTTCTCCCCATCTCCGTGGTAAAAAGTTGGATGTGTCTGGGTCTCCTCCAGGCACCCCTGCCTTTGGTTCTGGGAAGGGGAATAATTCTATAAGTCCTCTTCCCCGGAGGGAATGCCCACCTAAAAATCTAAAGTCTGACCTATTAGCGAATCACTTGGCTTTGTTGCCCCGCACGGGCAGAAGACCTCTTTCCTCTGTTCTGCTGCTGGGTAGGAGGGATAAACGGCCGCTCAGAAGCCGGTGTGGCTGGCATGAGGGGACCTGCATGGCTGTCAACCATGAGCGTCATGGATGGGGCCTCTGAAAGTCATCAGGAATCGCCATCCCCTTTAGGAGCTCCTGGGCCACTGGAATCCATATGGAGCTGAGAGCCCACCCTGGTTGCTTCTTGCTGTCCAGGTCCTAAGACCTGGTCCTGGAAGGGAGGTGGCAGAGCCTAGAAATCTCTGGATACCCCCTGTGGTCACCACCTCACTAACACGAGTCGACTGTCTGTAGAGCAACACCCAGTCTAACATCCTTCCTAAATCCCACCCCTCCTAAATACTGCCCTCGATGGTGTGGGGCTGGCGAGTGGTCCAGACTGCTTCCCCAACCTGTGCTCACACCTGTGCAAATGGTAGAAGTGGACCTTGAGCCTGAACAGATGATTGTTCCCTGCAGAAACTAAAGCTAGAAAAGTTCCTTCTGAAGTCAGGGGTCGGGTGTTGGCCTCGGCCTCCAGAGGTGGCTTGACCACATGCAGCCTCGAGATCTGTCTGGGTATTTGCACCCAACTGTAACTCAGTGGGGAAGTTGAGTCACGGCTTCTTTCCAGGCTTGGGGAAGGCATTATAGGAGCACACACATTTAATTATGCAGCAGATAATTGAATGGGTACAAGCCCTACTTAATGGGGAAACCTGTGTGAAATGGACAGGGAAGGGCTTTGTAATACTGCGTCAGCACAAGGGAGCCACGGCCTGACGAACGTTCTGGCTCTGGGAAGCCCCAGATAGAGCAGCGGGCAGAGCGGGAGAGAAAGGGGCAGCCTTGGCGAAAGCAGGAGTGATGGAATTTTCCTTTTTACACCTTGTGTGGCATTTGGAAGCTGTCCCTGCCTAGAATCACTTGAGACCTTGGAATTGAACCCTGGAAAACTCTTTCAAAGGGCTGTTGCATTTGGAGAAGAAAGCAGGTGGTCCTCAGAGGCCGGGAGGTTCATTGGCCATATTTCACAACTGAGAATGTAAGTAAAGACAGGCCACGCAGACACCCCCAGAGGCCCAGAGCTGCGAACCCCCTTCCTGTGCAGAGCTGGTCTCCGAGGAAAGCCTCACCCCGACGCAGCCCACCAGGTGCCTTGCCTGTGACTCTGGTCAGCTGGTGGCTGACCTCAGGAGGCTGAAATTCTGAACTGTCTCTTGCACGGTGAGACTGTCATCTCGGTGTGGAGCACCTGGCTTCCCAGTGGCTACAATTCAGAAGCCGAGGGAGAGGTATTTACAGTGGCTGGAGAGGTTACAACAGAATCCCAGCAAAAAGGCCAAGAATTTAAAGAACAGCTTGCTTGGAGAACTGATCGCTTGTACAATCTGGTTTTCATCTATGTAGAGAACATTCCGTGGCTGGTGCGGTGAGTGGGAGGTGGATGGTAGGTCTGCCCCTCTAAAGCTGCAAGCCGTCCTTGGTTTTCACGGGGCTCATTGGTTCACATCTGGTGTGCTATCTCTCGTCCACAACCGTTCTCTGGGAAGGCTCCGGATGAGCCCTGGGAAGCCAGCCCGTTGAGGAGAGGGGTGTGAGTGCCTCCTCCACTTGCCCTGTGGGCAGCTAAGGAAGCAAAGGAAGCCTCTGCCCTCAAGCTGTCCCCGGGATGGCAAAGGCATTTATGTTCTCACATCAGTTTTCTGACATCTACAGTTAAACCCAGTTCTGACACTAACTACTCAGAGTTGGCATGGGTCCCAGAGGCTGAGGGGCTCAGTGCCACAAGACTGCCCCCACTCTAGCCACTTGCCATGAGTGGGGTTCCCCAGGCTCCCCACACTTCTGCCTGGCTAACCTCACAGTCGGGATTTCCTCTGGACTCCCCTCAGGTTTGATGATTCATGAGCACGACTCACAGAACTCAGGGAAGCTCTGTACTTGGGATTGCTGGCTTATTATAAAGGATACATACGAGCACCCAGGTGAAGGGATACGTAGGGTGGTGGTGGGGTCAGGGAGGGTGCAGAGCTGCTCTGCCTCTCTGGGCATACCACCCTCCCAACACTTCGGTATATTCCCCAGCCCAGGAAGCCTCCAGAAACTGGCTATTCAAGTTTTTACCAAGCTTTGTTAGTAGTCACGATTGATTAATCATTGGTGATGTAACCCCACCCTCTTTCCCCTCCCTGGAGGTCAGGGGTTGGGGCTGAAAGTTCAAGCCTCTAATCCTGTGGTTGGTTTTCCTTGTAAGTGTCTCCCATCCTGAACTTATCTAACCCCCTACCCCCGGGTCATCAGGATGACAAAGACACTCCTGTCATTCTGGAAATTCCAAGGGTTTGGGGAAGTTCTGTGCCAGGGACTGGGGCAAAGACCGAGCATATACATATTTTCTGTCCTAACACAACGCTCTGGCATCCGACCGACAACCGTGACCTGGCAACACAAACAGTACAGTTCATTATGAAGAAAACGCTGGGGCTGGATTCTCCTTGGAGGAGGTGAAGGCTTCCAGGAGGAGGCAAATACTCAAGCAGACTCCTAAAGGTTGAATCGAATTCTTGTAGAGACAGGGGTGGGTGGGACAAGAGATGAGTGTACTTTCCGGGAAGAGGCATGCAGAAAAATCAGTGGGGCTGGAAGCAGAAGGCGGGTTTCGTTGACATTTCATCCATTTAATATTGATTGGTGCCTGGTAGGTGTCCGTCAGGGGCTCGATGCCGGGCTCAGGTTCTCCCCATGCCCAGGGAAGATGGAGGAGTGCGCTGTACCTTTAAGACCTTACCTTGGATAGGCGTGGCTCTTGCATCTTCCCTCAGGTGTAGAACTAGCCACAGGTGAGCAGGGAGGTGAGCAGGGCCGGTTTTTTTGTTTTTTTGTTTTTTTTTTTTTTTTTACCGTATTAAAGACTTAAGACTTTCAGGACTCTGAAGCCCTTGAAGGCTCCTTGGCTTCTAGAAGGTTCTGTGAACGTGTGCATTTGGATTAGTGACGTAGCTGGATACCCGTTAACAAATGGCTGTTGTGATCCACACAGGAGATGACAGTGACCAGGGCTCAGGGAAGGGGCCACAGGGATGGAGAAAGAGCATTTTAGGGGAAATGTGAGAGAGAGAGGAGTTGAAGAAGATGCAGGTTTCAGGCAACCAGGTTGACGAATGGGAGAGTGTTTCTTTGACCACAGAGGAGGAATCATGTCAAAGCTAGGACGGTTCTGACGCCATGGGTGGTGAGCCACGCGTTGGCATGGGCTGTTTCCTAGTTTCCTCTAAGCTGTCTTTGATTAAGCAGCTGATGGTCCAGGGACCAGCGAATCCTGGTGACAAAACCCCCACCTTTTAGTGAAAGGATTATGGGATCATTTGCATTTCTGTACATCAAAGAAGACATTGAACTGAAAGCTCACTAAAAAAAACCAACCTGTGTGCCCAGCAAGCTGCCCCCGGCTGAGGTGCCCAGCCTGGGGAGGATGGCTTCAGAGACACTGATAGCACCTGACACTGGCTTCAGAGACACTGATAGCACCTGACACGTACCGAGCGATCACCATGTACTGGGCGTTGTGCTACATGCTTCACGCGAATGAACTCATTTGGTCTGAAAACAACCCTGTGAGCAGGGTACTATTATGTATATCTCACAGACGAGTGGACAGTGAGGCACACAGCACGTTGAAAGAATAACACAAACTGAGTTGGTTTGAGAATTTTTTTAAGTCAAAACGCCTCCCATCTTGTCTGATCGAATCCATCTTTCTTTTGACTTCTGCTTGTTTTCACTTTGGGGAATCAATCCACAACTGCTACAGGCTATCAGGGTAGAAGATTTGTACAGGGATCACAAGGACAGCCGCCTTTTGGTGGGGAAAGGGAGTTCTTGTTCCATTTCTCATCTCCAGCCTCTTCTTGCGCGTCTGTTTCTGTATTTGTAGCCCACATTTCATTGACTCTAGAATGCTACGAGATACACACCATTTTTTTCTGGACCGTGATAAAAGAGGGAAGAAGATGGTGCCGACTGAACTCTGGCGCACCGTTGATTGCAGGACGCACCCTGATTTGTGAGCTATAAAAATGAGAAAAAATGGGTGCCTCCAAATGAAGTACTGTGTGTGTGTGTGTGTGTGTGTGTGTGTGTGTGTGTGTGGCAGATGGAAGTCATTTTGTTAGATCCTGATTGTTTCCCTGTACTTGTGTCTCAGGAAAAACAGATGACCTTGGATATTTTCCTGACAGCGGTCTTGACCCAGTGTGTTGGTTCTTCCCCGTGGGAAAGCCCTTTGCCTGAGAATGTGTCCGGCGTGGTCCAGCCCCAGGGCTCAGGCGTGGGCTGCAGGGTGTGATGAGAAGGCTGGGAGGTTCCAGATAATGCGATTCACAGTGGACTGGGTTTTTGCTTTGGGCTGTTGGGGACATTGAACATTTAGCTCCTGGCGACTTGTTCCCAGGGTTTATGTTTGCCGTGAGCCTGAAGTACAGAGAGCGCGGCCCCTGAACAGGAAAGACCTCCGGGTGGAGGGTGGCCGGGCCTATTCCTGGCTCAGTGGCTCCATGCAAGCCACGTAGCCTCCCTTAGTCTCTGTTTTCCCTTCTCTCAATAGGGGGCATTAATTCCTGCCTTAAACATTTACATAAAGATTAAGGAAAACAGAATATAAATGTTTGCAAGATATGGCATCTTCATATCATTCCAGACCACTTTGTAATCTCTCCCTACTTAATTAAAATGAAAAATGAAATCCTTTTTCTTTTAGGGATGCTGCTTTGGCCCGTGACACTGTGCCCATTAATGGTGCTTTGTCCCCGCAGCATTTTCTGTAAAGAAAATAATCTTCTGAATTCTGGGGGAGTAAAAGCCTCCTGGGTGGTGTTCGTTGGAATTCTGCGGCGTGAATACAACCAAGACCTGGAAACTGGCAGTGGGAAGACAGTTCTCAAGACTGAGGTGACTTAGGTTTAGAGAAAAGGTCACAAGCAACTCTTCACTCGGGAATTTTGTCTGGAAAGTCCCCTGAAGGCACTCCTCTCCTTTCTTGTGGCTGCCTGGCAGTCCTGGGTCCCGGGATTTGTGTTTCATACTGTTAGGCCATTTAAGGGCAGGATGGTCAAGCCCGTTCAGCAAACTCGGGCCAAGTTACCCTACCAGTGCCTCGTTCATTCGCACGTGTTGAGAGCCTGTGTGCTCGGTAAGAAGGTACAGCGCGGAGCAGAAACGTTCGTGGGGTTCCCGATCAGTAGGGCAGACTGACCTCAGTCAAAGAACTCAAGAAATAAAGATGGAATTTGTACTGGGAAGAATGTCCTGTGGGATCCATGGAGGGCACGTCTGAGATCAAGGAAGGAAACCCCAATCTAACGGGAGAGTTCCAGAAGGGATTTCCTGAAGGACAGAGAGTTGCCAGATGAACAGGCCCTAGGTGGCTGTGGAGGGGGAGGAGAGCGTGTATGAGGATTGGATGCAGCCAGACCCTGGACTCTGGAGAAGGGTCTGTGGGGTGCAGGGAGGAGAGAGAGTGGCCTGAGAAGAATCTCAGAGGCTGCCGGTGGGTGGGCTGACCCATGCATGCCTTGCAGGGCAGGCGATGTTGATGACATTGGACTTTTCCTGAAAGCGCTGGGCAGTGTTGAGAAGTGGTACTTGGCCTTTTGCAAGAGTCTGGCACTGCTCTGGGCCAGCATGTTAGGTGACAAATTGGGGGACATTGCAGCTCTCCAGACGAGAGATCGAGGTGACCCAGTGAGGGTGGCCATTGCAGAGGTGGAACGAGAGGCTGGGGTCAAGTCCAGTGGGAACTCGAGCGGCCAGCTGTGCTGGGGGAGCCAAATGGATGAACTCTTGTGCACTGAATCAGTACTCCTGCAACTCTGGATTGAATCTTAAAGCTAGTGCATCCAACTGGGACATGGAATAATTTCTCCTGCAGTTTTTTTTCTTTATAAATGTAATTATATGTTATATTGGTGAATTTAAGAAATAAACATTGTGTTTTTAGGTTATGATATATCCTGAATGGAAATGTACTCACTGTGCCTATAATTATAGCAGTCTTTACAGATTATACTTATTTTAGAATACTACAATTTGCAAGTCCTTTAATTACAATATAATACATATTTAAGATAACTTTTGCTATAATTATAGAATAATTTAAATTTATATTTACCAGATTAGATGACACTTGGTTCCCGTCACTTTTCATTCCTATGTGGGTATGTTTTCTAAAGTCAGTGTGATTAATTACAGATAGAAACATGCCTTATACTTTGTGAAAGGAAGGGAAGATACACGTTCTCCTAATTTCTTATAATTAGAGGCTGATAGGAAAAGACATTGCTGCCATAATCGAAGCACATCCAAGTGGGTTTGGTCAAGCGTTGTGGGTTTTAATCTATCTTCCTGACGCCCCTCCACCCTCCCCAGGAATTGAGAACATTCTGATGGCTGGGGCCCCTCATGTTCTGTTAGAACATCATAGAGGAGACGGAGAGACGTGAGGAGGCCCTAGACCAGCCTGAAATCACTCTGCCTCCCCCGGCAGGGCTGGGGACGGACCAGGCAGTTTTGCAGGTTGCAGAACAAAAGAGAGTGTTTTCAGCCTCCTGGAGCTTCTCTACCAGACGCTTGTGTCAGGTGTACCTTAGGTGTATGTGGATTCAGTTGCACAAACCAATAATTTTTAAATGCTTATTTATTTGTTTATTTTGAGAGAGAGACAGTGAAAGTGTGTGTGCACACGCCAGCAGAGGAGGGGCAGAGGGACAGAGAGAGAGAATCCCAAACAGCCTCTGTGCTGTTGGCACAGAGCCCGACATAGGACTCGATCTCATAAACTGTGAGATCATGAGCCTGAGCTGAAATCAAGAGTTGGATGCTTAGCCAACTGAGCCACCTAGGCGCCCCAAACCAGCAATTTAATAGAAAGCCCCCGGTTCTCATAGGGCTGCTGATGCCCCAGCCTTCCCTCCTAGAGCTCGAGTTGCAGACGGTGGGTGTCCTCCGTGGGGTGCACTTGTCCCCTCCCTAGACGGTCCCTGGCTCTCACAGGTTTCCCATCCACTGCAGACTCGAGAAACCCATGGTCTGAGGCCAGGTTCACGTGGGGGGGGGGGGTGGGGGGCGGTGGCGCCCTGCATCCTTGGGGAGGCAGCTGGGAAACCTGCAGGAGATGCTATAATTATCCTGAGGGTAGACATTGACTAAATGGAGGAATGGGTGAAGGGTCACCTTGGACAGATGCAAACTCTCCCATCATGGAATCACTGGATAAAATCCCTGCACGGAACTCAGTGCTGCCTGCTGTAGCCGTCCGGAACTTGTACTGGCTTGACTCGCGAGAGTCCTGCATGCAGCATGTACTTCGCCAGCCATCCAAGGCGTTTTCAGGGGTGACCTTTGACTAGGCAGGACTTTCTTTTTGTGTGCCAGCTCACAGCTCAGTCCCTGCCCAGGAAGTGATGTTTCCCTCATTAAATCCAAAGACCTTTTCTGGTGGGATGTTCTTGAAGCCTGGGTCAACCTCTTGCTCCATATTAAGCTTTCTCATCTGCTTATGAGAGAAAATATGGAACATGTTCCTACTTTCAAGGCAATTTCCCCTGACCCTTTCCTTTTTCAAACCAAATAACACATTGCATTTAATGTTCTTTACATCATTTAAAATTTTTTTAAGTTGATTTATTTATTTGGAGAGAGAGAGCGTGTGTGCATGCCTGAGTGAGAGAGGGACAGAGTGAGAAGGAGAGAGAAATTCTAAGCAGGTTCTGCCCTGTCAGCTCAGAGCCCCACTTGGGGCTTAAATTCACGGACTGTGAGATCAAGAGTGGGACACATCATTTTAGAGAGGGCTAAATGGTGACTGCTCAGGCCCCTTGCTGATTCCTTCATGTGGCTCGAGGCAGTGGGACAGAGGAGAACGAGTCCAGCCCTAGAGGGGTCAGGCTGTGTGGGCTCTGCCCTGGATCCCCACCTTTCCCTGAACAGCGCTGGACAAGTCTCTCTCAGCCTCTGCCAAAGTGGAAACAGGTTGGATAGCCCCAAAGGCCCCTTCCATGTCTAGCATTCTGTGTTGAAAATGATCAGACATTTATTGAGCACTTGCTGTATACACACATGACATTGTACCAGGGGCTGGGCTGGGAGAGTTCCAAGTTCCTGCTCTGAAGGAGTTTAGAAAACATTTCCTGGTTCAGGTGATAGGTGAAGCCCCTGCATAGGGAGACCAGTATGGAAGCCCGTGAGCTGGGCTCTCAGCTGGTCACCCCCTTATCCCCATCTACAAATCAGATTTGCAGTAGCCTCTCCTTCTGTCGTGGTGCCAGTGTTTCTCTTCTAGCACAGCGAACCTTTTCTCTAAAGAATCCAGTTGTAAATATTCTTGGCCCAGGGGCCATACAGTATGTGGTACAACAATTCCATTCTTCAGTTATAGCAAGAACAAGTAGAGACAGTATATGAACAAGTGGGCATCTCTGTGTTCTAATTAAAGTTTATTTATGGACATGGTGTGCTAACTATTTTATAAAGTTTTAGTTTGAAAGGTTAACGCTCTGTCTTAAACTCTAGAAGGGGTTGTGGCATTGTAACTGGGGTCTGGATGTGGCCAGACGATTACCACACGTGGGTCAGGCTCAGCACTGACCCTCCCTTTAGACTTGCACCAGCAGAGACCTGACTGTAGGTCAGTTTGTTACTGGGCTTGTTTTATAAGAACATTCAGGACTCCACCAGGGAGTTAAGCTGACTGCCAGGGATTCTCAGGCGCCCCCCACCCCCACGCCATGGCCAGGACAGTTGATACTTGCCATCTTTGTCTTCAGAGACAGAAACTTCTGTCCAAACAGAGGCTCTTTGATTGAGGTTGACCCAGCAAAGCCACTTTTTGCCCATTTTGGGCAACATCCACAGGCCCTCACCTTGTTCATCCCTTGGCCTCTTCAGAATGTTCTACAAAGAAAGAATACTGTCTGGCTGCCACATCCTGGGATTTTGTTGGCAGAAGTCTCCATAGGGGGTTACGTAAGGCAAGAAGGCAAGTCAGGAGGAGTCACCCCAGGAAATCTTCCTTGTCACGAGGATAAACGTGCCCTTTGGGCACCGGAAACTGGAAATGGCCGGTACTAGACAAACAGCTACCTTCAGTCCTGAGTATAACTGAGTCATTGTTTTAAGTCCTGGCAACTTGCGGTTTCCACTCCAGCAAGGACTCGAGGGAGGAAGGGCATTTGTTCCAGAAGCTGGTGTTTCAGCAAGCCACGCTTGGGGCTTTGTTTTGTTTACAGGGAGAGGTGACATCCAGCCTCAGTTGGACAGCGCTCTCCAAGATGTCAACGACAAGTATCTCTTGTTGGAAGAGACCGAAAAGCAGGCAGTCCGGAAAGCACTGATTGAAGAACGCGGCCGATTCTGTACCTTCATCTCTATGCTGCGGCCCGTGATTGTGAGTCAGTGGAAAGCTCTGGAAGGCTTACACTGCTGGTGTGGAGGAGACTTTCCTTTATTTATCCAACCATCACTGAGTCGTCAGGAATCGGCTGTGTATCAGGGATCATGATGGTGGAATCACTTCCGTAGAGCAGTGATTTTCCATGAGCTGCCGATGGCCACATGGCCCACTCCTGGTGCACAGTTCTTAGCCCGAGTTGTTGACTTACTCTTTTCCCCCCCAAGTCTAGAAGGCCTTGCAGAGTGGTTCTTAAAGTGCGATCGCCTGGCCAGCAGTGTCACCTGGGAATTGGTTACAAATGCGGCTTCTCGAGCCCAACCCAGACCTTCCTGAATCCAAATCCTACCAAATCCAAGCCTCTAGGGGTGGGGACCCAGGCCTCTGTGTGTTTTTTTTTTAATTATTTTTAGTTTATTTATTTATTTTGAGAGAGAATGAGAAAGCAAGCAGGGGAGGGACAGAGAGAGGGAGAGAGAGAATCCCAAACAGGCCCCACGTCCAGTGCAGAACCCGATGTGGGGCTTGAACTCCTGAACCTTGAGACCATGACATGAGCTGAAATCAAGAGTTGGACACTTAAGTGATCCCCACTCATCTGTGTTTCAAACAAGCCTTTCAGGTGATTTTGAGACCCAGTGGCTAGGTTCAACACCAGTGAGTGACCATGAGGTTGATATGGGAAGAGCCTCAACAAATCAATTCATACTTATTTATTTATTTATTTTTGAGAGAAAGAGCGAACACATGAGCAGGGAAAGGGGCAGATAGAGAATCTTTTTTTGTTTTTGTTTTTGTTTGTTTTTGAGAGAGAGAGAGAGCACATGAGTTGGCGAGGGGTGGGGAAGGTAGGAAGAGAGAATCTCAAGCAGGCTCCATGCCCACACCACAGAGCCCAATGCAGGGTTCGATCCCATGATCATGATCCTGGAATCATGACCTGGGCTGAAATCAGAGAGTCAGACGCTTAACCACCTGAGCCACCCAGACGTCCTAGATTTTTTTTTTTTAAGTTTATTTATTTATTTTGAGAGAGACACAGAGACAGAGAGGAAGGGGCAGAGAGAAGGAGTGAGAGAATCCCAAGTAGACTCCAAACCACCAGCGCAGAGCCCTATGTGGGGCTTAAACCCACAAACCATGAGATCATGACCTGAGCCAAAGCCAGACACTTAACCTACTGAGCCACCCAGGTGCCCCCTGCAAGACTTATTTTTTTTTTTTTAACATTTATTTATTTATGAGACAGAGACAGAGCATGAACGGGAGAAGGGTCAGAGAGAGAGGGAGACACAGAATCCGAAACAGGTTCCAGGCTCTGAGCTGTCAGCACAGAGCCCGATGCGGGGCTCGAACTCACAGACCACGAGATCATGACCTGAGCCGAAGTCGGACGCTTAACCGACTGAGCCACCCAGGCGCCCCAAGACTTATTTTTTTAAGTAAATCATTTGCATGCCATAATTGAGGACTTTTGCTGTAGGCATTCTTGAAGCTGACACAACGACCCCAGCTCACTTCCCTCAGCCCTAGCAAAATGCCCAAGTAGGAGTCGTTCCTCTGAGCACAGAACTTTTCCATGGCTCATTCTTGCCGAGGCCTGCAGTCCCAGCTTGGTACTTGGGTGAAGTGAATGACTTTCTTCCACAGTCTCCTGCCCCTATCTCACTTGCTGTGACTTTCTATCAAGTAGGTGGGGAAAAAATGAGAAGGGGGAGGGGATAGTTAACTTTATTACACACACATGTGCTGTCACCAAGAGCTGTTATCAGATCTGGACCAAAATTGTTCCAAATCGTGTCAACCGTCGAAGCTGAGTGAGCTCAGAGGGCCTCGGCCTATGGAGGGGGCTATGCTGCAGGACTCCATGAGAAGATGCAGGCGGACCATCCGGGAAGATGTGGCAGCTCCCCCCCTCCCCCCACCAGACACCATGAGGAAGGTGGGGGTGTTTTCTTTGACTTGCTCACCACTGTCTGGGCGGGACAGGTCACTCCATAATTATGGCAGATTCCTTTTTCCCTTTCTGTTTCCCAAAAGAAAGGGCTGGTAGTGCCTTTAGCCAAGATGTACCAGTCTCGAGGTGACTTTTCTGGAAAGTAGAAAGGGTTAGACAGTAACCCTAATAAAAACAGTGGAGCCAAGGCCATGAATGAATCACTCATGATGACACGTTGTGGATTACTTTCCTTCAGGAAGAAGAAATCTCCATGCTAGGGGAAATAACTCACCTTCAGACCATCTCAGAAGATCTGAAAAGCCTGACCATGGACCCTCACAAATTGCCCTCCTCAAGCGAACAGGTAGGAGCTGTGGGCACTCGGGAGAGCAAACCAAAGACATAAAGGTTCAAGGTCTCGAGAGTTCCCGGAGGCATCTCATTTAAAGTCCTATCTGTGTTTCACTATATGGTGAAATACAGTAACCATCGTTGCTAGCCATTATAGAGCACTTGCTGTGTGCCATGTATGTTCTAAGCGCTTTACATAGACTTCCTCAGCTAATCTTCAATATTATTCCCATTTTACAGAGCAGGACACTGAGGCACTGAGAGATAAAGTCCTTTAACCAGGTTCATCTAGCTAATTAGTGGTAGAAGTGGGATTTGAACCCAGCAGTCGAGAGCCCATGCATGGCCTTAACCCCTGTGTTCACCTGTCCTCTAGAAATAAACTCTCACAGGAACATGATAGTGATGTCTTTTGGTCAGCCTTGTGAACCATTCTCACTGAATTTCTCCCATTCTGATGGATTAAAACAGGATCTCTTTTACAGAAAAGATGACATCTTTCGTGCTTATTCATTTGGTTCATATGACATTAACATATCAAGTGGGAAGGACCGTGTTTGGGGGGACAGCTGATGAATCACATGCTGGCTTTTGCCCTTTGTATAAAATTCTCATTGCCTCCCTGGAGAACCAACTCAGAGGACAAATACAAGAGTTTACATTTTCCATTCTATGAAATTGCTTTTGTCAAATCACAGCAGGCACGCGTTTGCTCCGTGAATAGACATTTATTGAGAATCTACCATGTGAATGAAAGGTAGACCTCACATTCAAATAGCTATTTGTCAAGCAGGGGAGCCAGATGTAGAAGTAACTGCGAACAAATTGGCTTGCTCTTGATTCTGTCAGGTTTTAAAATTTCAGGGCCAGAAGTGACCCACTGAATATCAGGCGGCTAACGTGCAAGACCGACAAATCCTAACACCATCATTGAATTTGTGGTGCTATGAGACAAGAATCCTATAAATTCTGGCCTTGAGTATACCTGACTCCTGTAAATCGTTAATCTGTAGCTGTAAATCTCTCCCTCTCCCTCTAGGCTGACATTTCATGGTCCCCTCCCCCCTTCCAATTTTTTATATTTTTGCTTGTCTCAGAAAAAGGATTATGACATTGATGGATTGGTGCTGTTGTTCTTTAACTGAAGAAAGGACGTTAACAACACTTTGTACGTTAACCCCCACCCCTCGATGATGGACGTTAACAACACTTTGTACGTTAACCCCCACCCCTCGATGATGACAGCATTTTGATGATACAGGTTAAAGATTTGATGGATGATGTTTCCCTTCTCAGCACCTCACCTACCCACTTGGCTCTGTCCCCTTAGGTGATTCTGGACTTGAAAGGTTCTGATTATAGTTGGTCGTACCAGACGCCACCCTCTTCTCCCAGCACCACCATGTCCCGCAAGTCTAGTGTCTGCAGGTAAGTAAAGCTGAGCCCTGCCCCTACTCACCTGCAGCGAGAATCCTCCGGAAATGTCTGCCATCTGCAAAATTGTTCTCTAGCGGTTTTCTGTTAGAAGACCATTCTTGGCCTGCTGACTGCAAAGCGTATTCTCTTTTTGAAGGATGGCAACTTCATCACGCATCACTAACCCTTCTTGATGTACACAACCTACTGACCTTTCTCTTTGACTTTTCAAAGCCAAGTAGATTTCCACTTCTTGCGAATTTAGCAGTGAGAGGAAAGAGCAGGGTGGATCTGCCTGGTCTGTGTCTGGTTATGTCCCCAAACACACGTGTGTGTGTGTGTGTGTGTGTGTGTGTGTGTGTGTGTGTGTGTGTGTGGTTTCATATTTGACCTTGGGTAGTAAACACAGAGCAGTAATTTCAGACTTAAGATGCTACATCATGAAAATGTTGGTTGGTTCCTTGTCATCACTTATGGGCTGTGTGTGTGTGTGTGTGTGTGTGTGCGCACGTGTTTGACAAATCTGTTGGGTTTTCATTTTGCTAACAAAGAGAACTAACTATCTCACTAATACAAAACAAAGCTGCACGAGTTCTCTCTTCTTTCTTCTAGTTTTAGCTTCAGTCAAAAATCATGCGGCACTGACAGCATCGGCCTTCAGCTTGCTGGAGTGCAGCTGCTGTGGGCTTTACTGCCAGTCCCCAAATGTCCTCTTCTGGCTGATTGGTGGGGTGGGGGGGTGGGGTCGGGGGAAGCAAAAATTATGGTAATTATCCCCAGCGGCAGTGATTTCCTCTGGCACACTCCCCTCTATCTGTCGGAACATTCGTTGTCAAGTAATTCTAGCGTAGAGCAGTCACGGTCCTGACTACCTCATTAGCTGTCAGGGTCTGTGAAATCTGACAAGACTCTCTTGCCGGGAGCAGAAACCACACCCTTGGTAATCCCAGGCTGGGTTGTTTGTTCCGGCCCTTCCAGTGCTTCCCGTTGTCGGTTCTGCTTGTTTGGACCGCGGGGCTGTGTTCGGTTTTCTGGTTTTTGCACTCTGAGTTACCAGAGCGCATACTTGTTAGAACTGGAGACGCAGCGCAGACAGAACACCCAGAGGGTGTGTGACGCTTCTCAACATCCTGTTTACTGTTCACCTCGGAAACAAACAGCTCAGCCTCGGCTGCCTGTAGTTGTTGAAAGCCGCCTGCCTCTTGCCACGTGTGCTGCTAACACCAGGCCCGCAGATACTCTCACAGAGAAATTTCTGTGATCAGGGAAAAGCCATTCATTCAAGCATCGACTCTGGTAAGAAGAGGTAAAACACGCTGACATGAACACACAGAGTTGATTTGCCTGTGTTCTTTATGACGGTCTTGAACCAGGCTCGTCGAGGATGAAGTCTCCTTGAGGGGCCCCGTGGCACCTGCACTCCCAAAGTGATGGTTGTCCGGGTGGACCTTGGTTTCCTGGACCCAGATGGTGCATCTAAGGGAGAGCCTTGAATATACTAACCAGATGATGCTGAAGCCTTAGTGGGTTTCGCTCCGAGGTCATGAGATTCTGCAAGCAGATGAGCAGATAAGATCAGCCCCGTCTCTTTTCCTGCCACAGATGTTAGGTCTCTAGCTTTGGTGGTAGATGACCTAGCTGAATTAATTGGGTAGCACTTGACTGTTCAGAATCCTGGGCCTCCGTGCCAGGGACACCTCATCGTACCATCAGAGAAGTGAGTCTTGGCAGACCTGCTTTTTGACAACTCCCACTTTTCTCCCCGCTTGCTCACATGATAAAAACCTTTTGTTTACTAGCTTAATGACTTGGTGTTTTGGAAACACGTTTTACCTTTGGCCCAGCTCTCCGTGGTACCCAGCTGATTATATTATGTTCTCCCCCCTCCCCTGTTCCATTGTCTTCTGTTTCCCCCCTTCCCCTATCCCTGCCCCTTAACCTTGCACGCCCGCGTTCCCTCCGCCCCCACAGCAGCCTGAACAGCGTCAACAGCAGTGACTCGCGCTCCAGCGGCTCTCACACTCACTCCCCCAGCTCACACTACCGCTACCGCAGCTCCAACCTGGCCCAGCAGGCGCCCGTCCGCCTGTCCAGCGTGTCCTCCCACGACTCAGGATTCATTTCGCAGGACGCCTTCCAGTCCAAGTCACCATCCCCCATGCCGCCAGAGGCCCCCAACCAGGTAAGGATGCCCTTGGCTCCAGAAGTGGCTGTGGTGCCTGGACCACCGTCACTGGCCGGATGCGAAGAAAGATGTTGGTTCAGGCAGACCCCTGTCCTCTCGACGCAAGAAACCTCTGGATTAATTTCTCATCTTTAGATGTGTCCTTTCCCCAAAGGGTGAGAACCATAAGTTGGGTTTGAAGCCTGTCTCCATGGTGGTGATGGTCAAGTCGCCACATTGGTTTGGGGAGTCCTCTCAGGTAAGTAGACGGACTCAAGGAAGTTTGGCCATCCTCCGGCATCCCTGTAAGTGCCCGGCTTCGCATGCTGCTTAATTAACGGACATGCGTGCGATGGTGGCACCTTCTCCGCCGGCACGTCTGCTTCTCTCTGAATGGCGGAGATTCTGTCCTTGAACGGTGCCTTGGAAACCTTCCTTGGCCCTCTCCAGTTCCTTTTAGCAATTGGTGTGAGGATGAGAATGAATCCTTAGAGCCCTTGCAGATAATTCCGTTGGCATTCTGCTCCTGGGAGAGGGGACGGCGGGGAATCTTGCAGCCCCAGTTGGGTCAAGTGGCGCCAGACCCAGCCCAGCCCGTGGTTCCAGCTGGAGCAGGAGGCAGGGGCTGGACAGGGTATTGTGACGCCCTTCCCGTGCTACGCTCTCCGTCCTCTTTCTCTGAGTGCCAGGGGTCTGGCCTCCTACTTAGTAATAAGCAGCACAACAGCAGACGCCATCCAGGGTGCCCCCACAGTGCCATCTGCTGGGAGCATGTGGCTCAGTGCCCGCTGTGTGTTCTGAGGCTGACCCAGCTTTGGCCCAAGATCCTTTGGACTTAGAAGGTCGCGTGCTTTTCTTGTATCCAGGTATCCAGTTGGCTTCACAGTCACTGACTACAGTGTCCCCGGCACCACCCTAGGACATGCTACGTCTGCTATCTGTGCAGCATTGTTATCCCTGTTTTGTTGTGGAAACAGAGGCTCAGAGATGTGACTTACCCAAGCTGCACAATTATCTGACCTGCAGGTTGGGGACCTGGAACAAGGGTTTCTGGCAAGCAGTCCAGAGTCCTTTCTGTTCTGTCTCAGCCATGAGGTGTCCCTGGGAGAGTGTTTTGGGGAACACTTCATGTAGAGAAAGCAGCTGAAGTATTTTGGGAATTTAAGCCAGAAGGTTCCTTGCCTGATGTGTCTGACGTTGGTGAACCCAGAGGTTCTCAGCTCAGTGGTCCCTCTGGCATTTTTCAGCTGTCCCAGGAGACTGTGGCCTCTCTCTGTCTTTGTGGCAGAGAGACTTCATTTCAAACAGAGACATTCTGGGCCAAGAGCCACGACTTTGAGTTCTAATGTGCTTGTCCTAGCTGGGGCGCTTTGGCTTGGTCCGAAAGGTGTCACCTGCCTGTCCCCCGCCATGTGGCAGAGCTAAACCATACCTGTGTGTCTTGAAAGCAGAGTGTGAATGGTTGAAAGGAAAACAGGAATTTGCAATTTCTTCCAAGGCTATTCTGATGTGCAGCCTAATTCTGTGTGTGTTTTTAATCAACTGACAAATTAACATAGTATTGTGTGCTGACACTCCTTTCTAAAAAAAGAGAGGCCACGTGCTCCAGCCTCCCTGACAAAGACTGTGTGTGGATCAGGCGGAAGTGAGCGTTTCTGCCTCCAGTAATGTTGAGGGAAGCAGAAGTTGGCATGTGGGATTTACTTAAATCTGAAAGCTGGTGCCCAAGTTGCTTGGCTAGCAACTCTAGGGTACTCTAGGGTAGTTTTAATAGGCTCAGGGATGCTGCAAAATTTAAAACAGAATTCTATTTTTACAAAAAAAAAAAAAAAAAGGCATTACAGCTGCTTATAATTGTAAGGTAGAGGGGAAGTTAAGGAAATTGTACAAATCACATAGGCCAGAGGATCCAGTCTCCTAAAATGTTACCTTTATTTAGGATGAGGAAGGGCACACACATCTCTAAGGGAAAGGAGCCCTTCATTTCTCTACTCGGTCACATGGGTCTCAACCAATGCCACGTGATGAAATATGTTAAGAATTCTCCCATTTTCCTCCACTGTGCCCTTTTCAAATTTAACCTCAATCCACTTGTGCCCAGGAGTGGGACTATGTCTGTTGTGAGGGTCTCGTCCTAGAGCTGTTCATTCCATGGAGGCAAGAGGTTCTTTAGGAAAAATGAACAGAAGCCAAAAGAAATAGGAACCTGCAGTCCTGGAATGGTTTATTGGTTCTTTTTTTCAAGTTGAACATACTTGAATTAGAGGGACCAAAATGAACAGCCCTAGTAAATTATAGTGATAACTGGCGTCTCTGTACACTTGATTAAGTGCTACATACATAGATGGATACATAGAAAATTTCATTTTCTCTTCCTCTGTTAGATATTAGTGATCCCTATGCCAAAAATGAAAGAAACTGGAGTTTTAGATTAAGGTTGCGGCTCCTCAACTGAGAAGTGACAGAATCGTAACTTAAATACAAACCCTCAAACTTTGGCTCCGGAACCACCAACCAGACTCTGAGCTTGAGGAGCCATCAGGGCGTCCAGTGGGTAGCATGTCCTTGCTTTGGTTCTGTGGGGCCCCATGCATTGGAGTGTCTTCTCGGAGCCTTGCTGCTTGCAGGGTGGAGAGCTATAGCTCTGTTCCCTTTGCCGGAACCTTTCTTTCTTTGGCTGTGAAGGAGGTGGACATGAACATGACAGAAACGTGAATCTGGCCTCCTTGGCAGTGAATTCAGGAACACTTTGAGGAAGTAAGAGTAGACCCCGTTAGGGTTGGGCTTATTTAAACAAAAGGGTGAGCCGGAGATTGCAGTTAGCAGCGAACAGAACTTAAATATCTGGGTGTGCCCGAGCACTATCTTGGTGCTTATATTGGAAGTTTATATTGGAAGAGATGGTCTTCATCACTCATCCATTCAGTAGTTTTGAGCACCTGTCACGTGCCAGTACAGGACTAGAAAGTTGAGACGTAACGGTGAGCCCACGGGCATGGTCCCTGCCCGAGCCAAATGTCAGGAGACTGAGCTGGGGGCACGTACCCCGGCTGACACCAGGCGACTGGCAAGACTGGAGGTGAAATAAAGATCGGCACAAGGACATGTTGTCCCAAGTCAGACCTCCTTTCTGTAATGCCCCAGATCTCTCCAGATGCTCCGTCCCTCCCTAGATGGCCCCTGGAAACATTGCACTGATCTCAAGGCCTCACTGGCCAAACCTCAAAATCATTTCCCAGGCAGAGAAACCTAAAAACCTGCCCTGTGAAGATGCAGCTTCATGGCTGGAAACCACCCTGCATGGGTGCAGAGGCTGCATGTGACACAGGGAGAGGCTGGGGACTGGAGAGGTATGGAGCAGAAGCCCAAGCTGGGTGGTGGTGGTGGAGGGGGTCAGTCCTCAGGCACTAAGTATGCCTGTGCACCTGAGAGATAGCAAAGGCAGGCCTCCCCTGGGACCTCGACGTGTGGCATGAGAAGAAATGCCCAAAGGAACACGGGGAGTCTCACCGACCAGTGCCAGGCACACACTAGACACACACACATCAGGGTCCTGGGGGGCTGACCATCTGGCAGGTGTCTCATGCTGCTTTTCGAGGGCTTGAAAGCCTCTGTGTGGGTGCAGCTTTGGCAAAGGGAAAAAAATAACCCTAACCCTCTGCTTCTCTCATCCTTCCCTCTTCTGTGTATATGTCTGTCTCTCTCTCTGTGCGTGCACTTCCCCACCCCATCTTCTTGTTTTGATTTCCTGTTACTTTTGGTGGCATGTGGTCCCTCCCTGCTGCAGAACTCGTCCAGCTCGGCCTCCTCTGAAGCCTCCGAAACCTGCCAGTCCGTGAGCGAGTGCAGCTCGCCCACCTCAGTCAGCTCAGGCTCCACCATGGGCGCCTGGGCGTCCACAGAGAAGGTGACCGGCTGGGCCCCGGCCACCGTGGCCAACCCCTCCTCCCCTGCCCCCCACCTACCGTCACTGTCACCACCAGGACCTTGAAACTCAAAATCTACAAAATGCATCCCAGGAGCAGTCCCTTTTGGGGACAGAGAGAGGGACAAGGCTGAGGGCTTTTTCTTGAAAGGTGCCTGGCTCCTGGGCAATGACCTTGCAGTGTCCTGAGGGAGAGGAAGGGGTATGGGGAGCTCGGAGGTGGAAGGCTCCTTCTCAGAAGTGTCGTGCGCTCATCTGTCCCCCCTCCCCCTCCCAAGTACCCCACCCACCGTGGCCTCCTTGTTGCGGTACCATCGGAGGAGGACATCTCACTGCATCAGAGGCTGTGTGCTTTTCTTCCTTTTAGTTCGCCAACCCCTCCTCCCCCGTCACCCCGATTTGGATTCTGCTCCTGAACAGTGTGATGATTTCAGAAACCCGGAATGAACAGTTTTCAGTTGTTGCTTGAGAATGTTTTAAATTTGCATAATGAGATGAACAAATCATTATCACCGTGAAATTAAGCTCCATTGGTTATAAATCATCCAAAACAATTGAGAACGCCAAAAAATTAAGGACACCGATCAATTTCCACACTACTCTAAAATGTAGATAAATTATTTGCTTGACTGAACACTTCTTGCCGTCCAGTATGTGTTCTTTGCCCCCGTGGCCCTTCCTCTGGCACCACGGATCATCCAGGAGCAGCGGGGCCCGCCGCTTCTTTTATTTATAAATACTCAGGTCTCCCTCCTCCCTTGAATGTCAATGCCATCTTGTACCTCCACACTCATCCTGTTATATTAATTTTATTTTCCTCCCCCCCCCCTTTTTTTGTTTGTTTTGTTTCCAGTTGTCTAACGGGTTTTCTCACTGTAGTTTGCCAAGTGAGTCCCATGTGGGGCCCGTGGGGGCAAGCCTTTCCCCTCATTGCCTGCCTGCCTCCCGCCTGCTCCCTCGGGTCACCTCTGTCCACCTTCCAGACTACGCTCATTATTACACCATTGGGCCCGGCATGTTCCCGTCATCTCAGATCCCTAGCTGGAAGGTTTGTGTCTCTCCTCCCTCCTCTCTTTCCCTCCTCCCCCTTCATGGCTCTGTGCTCCCCCCTCTTCTGTCCCACGGTCCTCATCCTGACCCCCCCCCCTTGCCCCTTCCTTCCACACTCTGCCTTCCTCCCCATATAGCACCTCTCCCTAAGAAAATTCCCACTGGGAAGAACCAAAAAGCAGCAGGCAGATCTGAGATAGAAATGTCCACGTGGAGCGGAGCTGGGAGAGGCTCCCTTTCGGAAACATTCATTCGGCCCGGTTAGAGGTGGTTAGACGGTGATGCCAGACATGGCCTTGCAGGGCCGGCAGGCAGTTCTACACTGTTGGGGCCACCGCAGGGTGTCACTGTTACCAGGGGCTGGGAGGGACTGCCCTTCTCCGCCATGTGCCTCAGACTTGTCCCTGGAGTCCCTTATTGGGCCATGGTAACGGAACCATAATCCAAACTATGTTTTTGGCTTATCATCGTGTTTTATCTTCAATGTGAATGCAGACTTTATTTTTAGTCTCATTTGTTTTATATTAAAACATGTTTGCTTTAATATAAAAGCAAAGTTTTAAAATTATTTCCTAGCGAGTCCAATTGATGCCAGGAGGATATCCTACAAGGAGGTGCCCCGAATTTGAATCGCAGGTTAGCCTAGGCTGCGGCATCTAGAGCAGGTCTTGGCTTAACCCCCACAGGTAGTGTGGACCCCTCAGGCTCCTCAGGGTCTTCCTGCTGACCCCAGAGGCCTGCCTTTCCTGTGTGAGGGCCTCAGAGGGCACATCCTGAGGGCCCTTGCTGGGGGGCGCAGTATCCAGGAAGTGGAGGTTCAGCCTCCGAGCGAGGCTGAATTCCTTTAGTGCCTCCTGGTGGCCACTTCACTCAAGTGAAGACATTTGGGCTGCTGGAGGAGAGAGGGTTCCTTCAGACATCAGAAGTGGGGGGCGCTGTCCCTGGGGATTGGGTCTCCACTGGCTGGTGCCTTCGGACACCTTAGACAGTTGGTCAGCCGTTAGGTGGCCGAGTCTCCCACAGGTACCCACCCACCTGCCTGGTTGTTGAAGGCTTTTCATCTTTGGGCAGATATGAGGAAAGGGGAGGCACCCAGGGGGCCCCCAAAGGATTTTCCACTGCCTTCTTTTCGAGCCGGCTGAGGACATAGAAGGCCTGCTGGCCTGTCCTAGCCTGAGCTTCCCCTGCCGGGGCCAGCTGCCGTCTGCGGGCAGCTGTCCGGAGGGCTCTGCGGCCCTCCACATGGAGGCCGAGGCCCTGGTGCTTGACCACACTTGTTCTACTTAGGACTGGGCCAAGCCAGGACCTTATGATCAGCCCCTGGTGAACACCCTACAGCGCCGCAAGGAGAAGCGGGAGCCGGACCCCAATGGAGGAGGGCCCACTGCTGTGGGTGGTGCGCCTGCAGCTGCCGAGGAAGCTCAGAGACCACGGAGCATGACCGTGTCAGCTGCCACCAGGGTGACGCTTTTATTCTCTGCCCTCTAGACCTGGCCAGCAGCAGGGGGCCGAGTCAGCCTTGCAGCTGGAAGGACCTGAGCCCTGTTCCCCCCGCCCCAACCCCGAACTTCCTGCACCCCCGGGGAAAAGCCTTGTATTGACATCAGACTGGTAGAACTTTCTAGAGCCCGGGTAGGACCCATAGATGGGTGATGTTCACGGGAGCAGAATAGGAGCACTGCAGAGGCTCCCACTTGCGGGAGTATGCGGAAGGGCTCTGGGGACACCGGACAGGGCATTCACGGCCCCCGTGGCTTGTCTGTGTCTCTCTCGTTCCTCCCGCGTGCAGCCTGGTGAGGAGATGGAGGCTTGCGAGGAACTGGCGCTGGCCCTGTCGCGGGGCCTCCAGCTGGACACGCAGAGGAGCAGCCGGGACTCGCTCCAGTGCTCCAGCGGCTACAGCACGCAGACGACCACCCCATGCTGCTCTGAGGACACCATCCCCTCCCAAGGTACGAGGCGGTCCGGGGTTTCCAGGTGGGCTTCCTGAGCATTGGCAGGTGAGGAGAAGGGGTGCCCTCCCTGCTGGGACGAGGCAGAAGAATGAGCACAGCGTCAGCCCTGGCCAGCAGACCCGCTGCAGAGCCACTGCCATCCTCTGGGCATGCTCGGGAGAGCTGACCGGTAGTGAGCGGGTAGCTGCCACGTCCGGTGACCGGACTTTTGCAGCTTCTCCCGTGTCTCACCATCGTGGTGCAGGATAGCTCCCAGGGTGAACTCAGATGCCGCGAATGACAATCAGGTCATTTGTGTCGCAGCACTTTGTGCTAAGCGCTCTCTTTTCCCATTCAAGCTTATGGTAGTACGGATTCTCGCCCTCGTTTTACGCATCGGACAGCGAGGCTCAGTACCTCGCCCAAACAATTGATGAGCAGCCCCGGAGCTTGAACCTCAGTTCTGAAGGCCCGAGTTCTTCACCTATTCCAGCCAACTCTTCTACTAACCCCGCCTCCCTCACCACAGCACACGCAGGCCAGCAAGATGGTGGCCGGGGCTAGGGCGCATCTGGGGGAGTTGAGCAAACGTGTTTGCGGTCCACTGGCCAGAACTTCTAGGACTAAGTGGGTCTCAGTGAAAGGCCGTTTTGCTGTCCAGGGGACATCGGGCAAGGTCCGGAGACATTTTTGGTTGTCACCCATGGAGGGGGTGCTGCTGACATCTAGTAGATGGTCAGGGATGCCGCTAAACATCGTGTGATGCACAGCACGGCCCCCTGTCCCCGCAACAAACCTCTTGCCTGGCCCCAGGTGCCGGTGGTGCTGCTGTTCAGAAACCCGCTCAAAGACGTTCACTCTGTGTGCTTCTGCCTCCCGTGTGACCCCAGTGTTGAGAGCACATACACACACCTCGCGGACGGAGCCTGTCTTTGTACCTGTTTTCAGGGGCTCGTTGCCAGTAGCTCCGTTCTTTTTCCAGCCTTATGAGAGAGTAAGGCCTGCGATCGTCTGTCTAAGGGTTGTTTCTCTTGTCAAATTCCGGGCTGGAGGGTCTGTGGAGTTTCTTTCCTCTTCCCGCTCACCTCCTTTATTCCTCCCAGAGCAGCTGGGTGGGTAGCCCTGATGTGGCCCGGCCTTCGGGCATGCTTCACCGCTCAACAGGATCGCGTGTGTGCCTGTGACGTCCAGCCCCGTTCTAGGGCCCAGGATTACATTGGGAGCAGGACGAAGATCCCTGCCTGGTGGTGGGGTTGGGGGGGCAGTTCTCAGACGTTGGGGGCCTCTAAGGACGGTGTGGAGATTGGGGGAGGTGCTTGGGATGAGGCTGTGGGTAAAGCACCTGGCCTCTCGTGCCTTTTGTCCTCTAGCACAAAAGAATCAAAAAGCAAAGCTGCTGCCTTGGAGATTCCTAATCAAACCTTGTCATCAGTTTCAGATTATGATTATTTCTCTGTAAGCGGTGACCAGGAGGCAGACCAGCAGGAGTTTGACAAATCATCCACCATTCCGAGAAACAGTGACATCAGCCAGTCTTACCGACGGATGTTCCAAGCCAAGCGCCCGGCCTCAACTGCTGGCCTCCCCACCACCCTCGGACCTGCTGTGGTCACCCCAGGGGTTGCAACCATCCGACGGACCCCCTCCACCAAGCCTTCTGTCCGCCGGGGGACCATCGGAGCCGGTCCCATCCCCATCAAGACACCCGTGATCCCTGTCAAGACCCCAACCGTCCCAGACCTCCCCGGGGTGCTGCCGGCACCTCCGGATGGGCCAGAGGAGAGGGGTGAGCACAGCCCCGAGTCGCCCTCTGTGGGTGAGGGCCCCCAGGGTGTCACCAGCATGCCCTCCTCAATGTGGAGTGGCCAAGCCTCCGTCAACCCTCCTCTTCCAGGCCCGAAGCCCAGTATCCCCGAGGAGCACAGACAGGCGATTCCAGAAAGCGAGGCCGAAGACCAGGAAAGGGATCCCTCAAGTGCCACTGCTTCCCCAGGCCAGATTCCAGAGAGTGACGCTGCAGACCTGAGCCCGAGAGATACTCCGCAAGGGGAAGACATGCTGAACGCCATCCGAAGGGGCGTGAAACTGAAGAAGACCACCACAAACGACCGCTCAGCCCCTCGCTTCTCGTAGGCTCGCTTAGGCTCCCAAGAAATGCTGCCAGTGGGGAAGGAACTGTTTAATTCATAAAACCTAATTTGTCTCGATCCATTCCAATCTGTAATCAAACAAAAGATTTTGTAGGCAACTCAGAATACAGCTCTTTTGAAAGTACTCGACACCTTTAGCTAAGAATTAAAAGCAACATACGTAACTGACATAACTTTGATCTTTTAATTTGTAAATATTGACAGTTTTCTTTCTGCACATTTTAATCTTAGTTTCCCTTTTGATTTTTCTGAAGGTGCCAAATTCCATTTAACTTTTTTACAAGTCTTTGTAAAATTTTAAATGCATAATGGGGCGGGGGGTGGTCGGGGCAGGGGAACCACGAAGTAGTTAATTTCAGAAAAAAGGATAACTATACTTCGCTTTTTCTTTTCTCTCTTTTCTTTTTCCTGCAAGCTTTTGTAGATGCATTGTTAGTAGTCTGGCTTAGAAGCAAATTCAAGTTATTTTAATGTACAAACAAAATGGATAAAGGGGTAAAATCTTCACTTAAACGTAGTATGTTCTGGCTGAGAAAAGCAGGAGTAACAATTGATGAGCAATATTCAGAGAGAAGTGAATCTGGAAATGGTAGACTCTGTTGGGATTGGGGGGAGGGCCGTGGGAGGGGCACACTGTCAACATAGCCGATCCTGTTAACATTTAAGAGTAGCCTTGTAGGTTGAATTTCTAGTATCTTCATGGTAAATGCATCCGAACAAGCCATACTGGATTGCAGTGTCTGTTTCTGTAGGGTGTTTAAGGACTTCCTTTCTCCCACGATTCCTCTTGACTGCACAGCACCCACCTCCAATCCCGTGCATGCTGCTGCCGCCGGTTAGACCTAGAACCCCCCACTTCAGTTACTCGTCTCTTGTACCCACTTTCATGGGATCCAAATGCGTCCAAAAAGGGTAAGGCAGTTTTAAAAATGTGAAGAACATTTAAAAATGATGAGAGCAGGGAATTCTTAGATATAGCAAATAAATGCCTTTTACTTACCTGTGCCCAGCAGGCTGGGCGCGTTGAAAAGCCCAAATATTTTGAAAAAACTCGAGCGGATTTAACAAGGGTAACCAGCTTGGAATCTAGCAACTTGCCAATGTGTTTACCAATCTGGGGGCTTGTTTTTCTTATCTTCTTTTCAACAAATGGCAGTGAATTGGCATCATACCAAACATTGAAGAGAGGAGGATTTATTTATTGTCACTGGGAATCTGGCCACTATGCTGTCCCTTTTTTTGTATTCTAGGTAATGTTTTTGGAATGGATTTATGTCTTTTCTTACTTTAAGTGAAAGTTCGATTTGTTCTAATGCCCATTCCCTAAAGCCAACAGAGATTTGCAGGTTTAAAAGGGATCTTGTTTGGAGAAGACAGCCGGGTTTGAAAAAACCAAGCAGGTCCCTTAAGCAATTGGGTCCGTTCCTCTGAACGAACAGGAGCTTGGTGGGTCCCCCAGACCCTGCAGGTTTCTGTTGGCTCTAATCTTCAATTACATAATCTTATGCTTTAATACATAAGTGCATTGGATGTGAGAGTAACGTACCTGTATAGTCACTGTTCTGTATATTAACATTTAACACTGCTGTGATTGCTCAAGGGCATTTTATGTTACGGCTTTAAAGCAAAGGCATGATTATTAGAAACTATTTAAGCTTTTTTTTTTCTTTGAAAAACAAGCTCCTTCTACAGAATATAAGCAACAGTAGTGCCTGTGGTTTAGCCCACCAATCTTGATGACTAAAAGTAGCTGATGCATTGTGCATATGATGCTTGAGATGGTTTTTGCAAAAGCAGAAATCACTGCAAGGTAATTACAATAGATAAAAGTGGTATTTTAAACCTTCGAAATAAACGGATGTGACTGTACCCTGGTACAGCTTTTCACGTGTTTAGTTTTTAAACGTTAGTATAATCTGAATAAATTTAATATAAAATGTTGCCAAATTCAATGTAGAAAGAATGTGACAAAACACCTTGGGTAGTTCTGTTTGTGTTTTTGCATATTGTAAAAGCAGTGTCACAGCTAAAAATAAAGAAATCGTTTCTCAAGGTAAATTATTGTGGTTTAGTTGCTAGTTTGTACTGAGAGTTGACCTCTCCCTGTGCAGTTTTTTGTTCTAAACTTGTATAAATAACAATTGTGTAATGTGTCTCCCTTCTACCTTGTAACAATTGCTTCAGCCTACATTATAAATAAAGAACCACTAGAAAACAAAAAACGGTATTTCAAGACTTATTAAAACTCAGTCGCAAGTCTTAGCTGTTAGAAGACACCCGGAGACTCCGGTTGGGCTTACTCAGAACACCCACAGAACGTTCTTTTTGTCATGGCCGTGAACCCCCGAGAACACGAGTTGCCTCAATCGATGAACTATGTGAACACAGTTCTAATGAGCTATCACAAACTAAAAGCAGGTGGGTTGGCTGATGATGCTAAAAATGGCTCTAGCTTTTAGAGACGCTTCTTCCAACATATAAAGAAAGAGTGCTGCTGTCCCCTTCCCTGTGACAATCCAGGCCACAGGAGAGGAAGCAAGTCTGGAACACTGCCTCCAAAATAGGTGTCACAGTTTCAGACTGGACCCTTTCACTGCAACCCCCAAACCTCCAATCCTGCGTGAACCCCACAAACTCCATCATACTTGAGTGTGTGCTGCTTCGAGGTTTTCTTTTAACCACCTAAAATCTCATTCTTGGCACCTTTAGAAAACCAAAGATGGTGTCTCAAGCCCTCAATCCTCACACCCCTTCCCTAGACTTCGTATTGCAGCCCCTGAGCCTTCAACTGGAGTCTGTGACTCATCTTCAGAGTAACTCCTGTATCTGGTTCTGTGCAGCTGTCCCTGATGATACGCGCTATCGACAGGACTCCCTGGGGCAGAGGACACTTGACCACACTCCGCATACTTCTGGCACAGGTGGCAGGAGACGACAGCGGCACAGCCGCTTGGTGTCACGTTAACGCGCAGAGGAACACATCAGTCACACCACATGGAGTTATTTTTATTACGGCACGCGTGTGCCCGTTCTGTAACTTATTTCACTCGCAAGCGTGACAGGCGAGGCGTCTTCCTCTCTCTCTACATGGGCCGCTCCCGGGGCCTGGTCACAATATGCCACCACAGGGGGGGCAAATCGCCTTCCTTTCGGGCCGGGGGCAAGGCTTCAGTGTTGGGACCGCCGAGTGGGGTTTCCTCCTGCAGCTGCTTGACCTAGAAGGGGGAAGGGAGGAACAATTAGACTCAAACTGACTGGAAAATGCGAAGTATCTGCTTTGAACCTGTGTCACATTTACATGCTTTCTGGCTCTCACTACTGCAAAGGGTTTTTTCTATATACCTGCCTTATTTTCATACCCACAGTTTAACTCAGAGAAACAATTCTCCTTAAAGGTTTTCCCGTTCTTAAAACAGCAGAGCCAAGAAACCCTCTGCCCCTGTCCCTTACTCATTAAGCACAATTGCGACAATTACCTCTTGTTATGGTCCCCCACCTGTACTCCCTAAAAAGACATTTTTGTGTCTCAGCTAAGAGCTCTCCAAAAGCACCATTAGGAAACCTTAATTCTTCTATGTTAGAGATGTTCATTTTAAAGCCCCCCAAGTAGCAACCAGAACAAGATATAAAGTGAAACCACACGTGAAAACGTGCTCCATTCTGCCTGATGTTGTCCAGTCACCCCCCCGGTTCCAGAGGCCTCCAAGACTATCCCTGTCCTGACAGAGGACATGTAAGAGACCCACTCGCCAGAGCCATGATTTTCTGGAACTTCCTTCAGAAAAAGTTCTGGATTGTGGGCGACCGGCGTCTCCAGCATATGTGCTGTTTAATCATGTCAGGCGGACGAGGTAAAGGGAGAACGTTTCTATGGAGGGGTCACCGGTGACTGACTGCAGAATGAACCTACTGCTCTCCATGAGTAAATACACCCCTGCCCCCTTTCCCAAAGAGGAGACATCCCTTAGCAAACACTGCCCTCCATGGTCAAAATGACTTTCTTTCCACTCCGCCTTGGCCAAGGACTTCCTGCCGTCAACATCCTGGACCTTATCACAAGCACCCATATGACTTTCGAATCATGAATCAGATATCCCACTGTACAAACACAGTGCCCCTCTCCGGCTCGTGCTTAAATGTCCCTTTGAAGATGCTCTTGAAACTCAAGAGATGGCCGGTTCACAGACCTCCTGACCCAGCTTGCCCTTCTCTCTCCACCAGCCTCCTGTCTCCGTGCCGCCTCTACCCACTTAGATCCCACCGGAACAATCACTTGAACAGCCTCTGGTCTTGGACACTCTCGACCGGACAAACGGTAACCACTCACTTCCAGTCTGCACCGGACCGCCTGGATTGCTAGAAAGAAAAAAATGCTGGCACAACTGGTGCCAACCCACGAGCCATTCCCAGCTTCAACCGGGCCTTCACCACCACCTGGCGATCTTCCTATTCCCGGCGTGCTCCTCTCCCGCGGCTACCACATCCTTCCCACACTCTCCAAACAGGCTGCGCCCACTTCATGCCTTCTCCTCCTCGCAAAAAAGAGAAGCCTCTTCCCATCACCAAAACTTCTGGCCCAAATGTACTTCCACGCATCTTTCGTCCAATTCTCGTGGAGGCAGAACCTGTTCTCCTTTCAAAGGCCTCCACGTATGCCTGGGATCCCATCCCTCTTCTCGAAAGCTTTCCTCCTTGACCTTTTCACCTCGCTTCAATCTCGTCCGTTTCTCTCCCACCCCATCTCTTCATCAGTACACATGCATCCATATTTATCTTAAAAGAAAATAATGCCTCGGTCTCCAGTTCCAGCGAAACTTCTCAAGAATCCCTCGCCCCCAACCCCACAGCTGTCTTCTCTTTCTTTTCCACTTGCTCCCACCAGTGCCATTAATCCCTCCAAAAAAGGCTCTCGCCAAGGCCACTAATGCCCTTCCCGTGGCCACAATCCGTGGTCATTATTTCCAGGCGTCACTCTATTCCACTTTTTAGCAACTTTCGGCAAAGGTGACCAACGCTGACCGGCCATTCCTGAAACACTTTGTCCTGGACTTGCTGTCACCCTTCTCCCCTGCAGGGGGCTCTGCCATCTCCTTTCCTGACCTCCACAGGTGGGAGCGCCTGTGACTTTGCTTGTCTCTCTCCACTCTCTTAAGAATCACGTTTCTGTGGCTTTATTTTTTAATGTTTATCCATTTATTTTTAAGGGAGAGCACAAGCTGGGGAGGGGCAGAGAGAGAAAGGGAGACACAGAATTCGAAGCAGGCTCCAGGCCCTGAGCTGTCAGCACAGAGCCCGATGTGGGGCTCGAACTCAGACCGTGAGATCATGACCTGAGCTGAAGTCGGCCACCCAAACGACTGAGCCATCCAGGTGCCACTCTGTAGCTTTTAAAACAACGGATATGTCACAAATTTCTATTTCAAACTCAAATCTTTCCTTTGAGTTCGCAATTCGTTCACCCAAATTGCGTCACCTACTGACATCTGCACTTGGGTCTCACAGTATTCTCAAATTTAACAAACCGAAAACCAAGCGCTTGCTTGTCCCTCTGACACCTGTTTTTCCCTCATCTTCTCCAGCTCAATAAATCATCACCAAACTCCAGGTGTTAAAGCTTGAAACCTGGAACTCATTCTCGATTCCTCCCTGTCCCTCACGCACCCCCTCATGGCTGCATCCAGTCAGCCTTCATGTCCCTCCAAATGACATCCTGAATCGCCCCTTCCCTATCCGCTGCATCCGCCCTGGTGCAACCCCCAACCGGCCTCTCCATCTCTCCTCCCACCCTCTCCAGCACACCCTTCCCACTATGGCAACGCTCAGCTTTTAAAAACGTAACTCAGACCTCCGCAGTGAAAAGTGTCTGAGGCACGGATGGAGAGGAAAGTTAGGGACACGCGGGGATGGCAAGCAGGCCAGGCAAAGGACTGAGGAAGAGGAGGGGAGAAGCAAAATAGCAGAAAACCCAGAGACCAGCGACACATCGCCACCTGTTTGCGTGAAGCCTGTAAGTGCTACATTTAACACATCTAGGAACATCTAGATATACTAGGAAGTATATCTGGGAGGCAAGGGGCCACGGTGACTGTCATCACCGGAACCTGGGCCTCTGCGCACGGGGAACAAAACCCGAGCGTGCTCCCGTGCCGCCCATGCGGGCCGAGCTCTGCGGCGAAAGGCGGGGAGGACTCACCTCCCGCTCCCAGCTCTCCCTCCGCAGCTTCTTCCACTGCTCTCTCTTGGCAAAGTAGTCTGGATACATCGCCTTCTCGGATGGATGCCAGTCGTCTAAGCACCACTCAGGAACCTGTCCGGAGACGAAATCACCGCGTTGGCCCAAGGGAGGCACTGACGTGCCAACCAAAGGGCCTGCCCAGGAGGCAGAAGGCAAAACTGACGGGATATTTTGAAGCACCGCACACACCAGACCGTTTCTGGCACAACGCAGCGAGCAGCAGAGGGCAGCTCAGCGTCAAAGAGCCCAGGGCCGAGAAACCTCAAGGCCAGTCCAAAGAGAGCCGGCACCACTGCTCCCTGATCTGCACTCTTCCTGCCACGTGGAATTGTTACCTGTAATTGCTCAGAAATAGTGAGCACAACCCAAATCGGTTACCTTTAAGATGCAAAAGTGGGTGATATACACCAAGTAATTTAGCCCCTTCCTTTGTCAAAAAGATACCACAAGACTCTGGAGCTGAATTTCGAAAGAAAAGCCTAAATGTCACCTGGGAGAGAGGAAACAGACACCCCAGAAAAGTATTCACGATTGTCAGAAAGAAGTTGGCCTCCCTGGGGCAGGTGGTTTTGGGGCCAAGGGTTCAGGATGGGAGGAACAGAGTCTGCGGCTGCCCCCGCGATGCTCGCCCACCTTGTAGCACTCATATCTCTCGTAGGAGGTCCCTCCTGGAGACTCGGGGAAGACGTACGGCTGAGGGTGCTGATTGTGCCAGAATTCTTCCTCTGCCTCCCTCAGCAGTTGGGTGGCCTTCACCATATCCTTTTCATTCTTATGTTCTTCAAACCGAGCTCTCAGCAAACAAGCAAAGTAGCGGTATTTGTCCCTTAAATCAAAATGGTTTTGGAGATTAGAAATGTTATCTACTCAACTGAGCAGGATTACTGCCTGACAAGAGGCTGTACTTCCACTAAGCCCTTCTGGTTATGTAGCATGACTACCTGGACCTTCCCCAGGCCCTGCCAATGGAACAGCCACATCGTTAGGACTGCTTCCTCCGCAGTTCCCCTGCCCCCGACAGTGGGGGGGGGGGGGAAACAAAAAACTGTATCAGGGGCATCCGGGTGGCTCAGCTGGTTAAGCTTCTGACTACAGCTCAGGTCATGATCTCCTGAACTCTAAGTCTGAACCTCGCATTGGGCTCTGTGCTGACAGCTCAGAGCCTGGAGCTGCTTCGGATTCTGTGTCTCCCTCTCTCTCTGCCCCTCCCCTGCTCACACTCTGTCTCTCTCAAAAATAAACATTAAAAAAAAATTAAAAACACTGTATTAAATACAACCTAACCACTTTCCCCACTTTCTCCTCCAAAAAAAAAAAAAATGCAGATTCAAACAACAAAAAAAGATAATTTGCAAAAGAGAAAAACTATAGCCTCTGTAGGATCATTCAACATGCATTAAATGACAACTTACTGAATTTCTGCCTACTTTGTGCAAGGTACTGTGCTAAATTCTGGAGATACAAAGATGAGTAGGAAGGGAGGTGTTACACAATTCTATTGCCTGAAACAGAGACATAGGAGTTTGAATCCTGACTCCGACACTAACTGCAGGATTGTAGGCAAATTAAGGTCAGGTTCTAGAAGAAATGGTAGGCAGAGATCATTTAAAGCCTTTCAATAATCCAAGCCATGGATGAGAAGAGTGTGAAGCAGGCAACTGTGATGGTAGGAGACAGGAGAGAGACATTTATGCTACAGAATTATGAGAGTGTCTGCTGAAATCAAATTGCTTGGGACTAAATCTTAGCTTACTCGCCATGTAACCTGGGGGTAATGTCTTTAGGCCATGGGTTCCTCCTCTACAAGTGTTAGTAACAGTACCTAGATCTTAAAGTTATCCTAAAGATCTGACAAACCAAATCATATAAACACACTTCAGACAGTGCCTGGTACCTCCTCTGCTCAATAATGTCAGCTACTAACATTATTACACTGTGGAGAGAATTTACAAAAATCAGTATCCAATTATACACAGCACACAAGTACATGTGTCACTGGCAGAGTTGGTAAGTAGAGAGTATTTGAGAACAATTCTAAAACTTAACGCTGAGTGGCTGAATAATGCCATTACTAACAATACCATTAGCTGAGACAGGGAATTTGGGGAAAGGATCAGAATGAGGCAGCAGAGAGTCTGGTTTTAAGGCATTAAGACAAGTTGAGTTTCAAAGAACAAAACAGTTGGAAAACAGCTATAGAGACAAGCGAGTGTAGGTGGTAACTCAAGTCCTAGATGATTAGATGAGGCTACCTGAAGTATATACACCAATTACCGAGGACCTGGGATGCAACCATGGAGAACAAAGAGCACTGAGGACAAAAGGAGAAAGAAAAGTCCTAAGAGAGGAGGTAAGTCTTAAAAAACGCTGAGTCAATGTTATCATAGGAGATGCTTTCATTCTTTCCTCCATGACTATGGACTTTAATATTCCCAGATGCAGGGGAGTCTAGGTGGCTCACTTGGTTATGCATCCAACTCTTGATTTTGGCTCAGGTCATGATTTTGCGGCTGGTTACGTTCAAGCCCCGCATCAGGCTCTGTGCTAACAGTGGGGGGCCTTCTTGGGATTCTCTCTCTCTCTCAAAAATAAACGAATTAAAAAAAAAAAAAATCCCAGATGCGATTCAGTGTTACCTGAATCCTTCATCTTTGTAAGACTGGTAATTCTCTGTTATCTGTTTACATGTCCATCTTCCGCATTAACCCATGTGCTGCTACAGCGGAGAAAGAGGACTTACTAATTTTTATTTATTCAGTAGCCAGCAAAGAACCTGAAATGCAAATTTTGTCAGATGAATTGATGAGGAAAATCAGGGAAGAGACTAACAATTCCACAACACTGAGCCTGGCCATCTTTCTGTCTAGCAAAGAGAAGCAGGTCAATGGCTTTCCAATAATCACAAATGGGCGATCTGGGCTTCAAGGATATCCTCCCCAACTTTTCCAGACCTACTTGGTTTCCCATCATTTAGAGCTTTTTCCCAGAAGCTCTTCTCCTGGGACTAGGCTTTAGGATTCTGATGAGGCCTGGCATCTACACATCTTGGGTTGCCACCCCACCATGCACTGCATCCAGGTCATGAAAATCTGTATGTCTGAAGACTATGTCCTAAGACTACTCTCGGATGGCGAGAGAGAAGAAAGAAGAGAATTACATGGCTAGTAAAGAATTATGTCAATGTGAAAATACTGGAAAGGGCTGGATGAAGCTGAAGAGGAAAGCTGACTCGAGGGGTGAGAGACTGATGATGCTTTAGGGTTAGGCACCTGAGTTTTAATCCTGGCCCAGCCACCAGCTGGAGGGACTTGGCAAATTACTCTCCCTGCCTATTTCCTTACCTGCAAAATAAGGCTAAATAATCCCTGACTCCTAGAGTTGTTCTGAGAACTAAAAACCAACGCACATATTACTGTTGCTTATATTAAGAACAAGAAGGTCACGAAGAAAGCTCTTATTTAGTAAGCGCTGGACTTCCATCGGTATTCCTGAACAGAAAACTGAGGCCTAAGCCAGATAAACAACTCTTCAAGGTCTCGCAGCTAGGGGCGACAAGCTTGGATTCGAACTCGGGCCTACGGCCGGCTTCCCACTTTGTCCTCCTTGTCCTTGAGCCGCTCGGTCCCCCGAGGCCTGAGGATCCCCGGGATCCCCTCCCCGCACCCTAGGTCCCCCTCTCCCACCTGTGGACACAATACGACTCCAGGTGGCGCAGCGCCCGCTTATAAAGCCGCAACACCTTCTGCTGGTGGGTCAGGTAGGCACCCGGCGCGCAGAACGCCATGACCGCCCGCTTCCTCCAGCGGCCGCGGGGACTCCCGGGAAGCGGGAGGCCGGGCCAAGGGGCGGGGCGGCCGGAAGGGCGGGACGACGGACGCCACTTCCGCTTCCGCCGGGGAGGAGTCGGGCCGCAGACATGAGTCGCTTCAAGTTTGTGGGTGAGTGCCTTGGGGATTCTTGGGCTTTTCTGATTATATGCGTCGCTCGCCGCGGCCAGGCACCAGGACTTGAGCGCTCCCGCTTTTTGAACGTTGAAAGGGCACTCAGTGGAAGAGGGCGCAGGGAGGCTTCTGACTGCCGTTAACGTTCTGGTGCTCGGCCTGGGTGCTGGTTTCACGGTGCGCTCATTTGTGAAAATTAACAAACTGTGCAGTTACGATTTATGCTCTTTTCAACGTATGTGTTCTATTCAGTTATAAGAGGAAGCGAAACTACAAAAAGAGAGGCCGTTCACTGTATTCCCCTCCCTCCCATGCGCACCTCCCGCCCCTTCCCCCTCCATGACGGAGAGGATGACAGCTTCAAGGGACCCGTTCACTAATTCATGCGTTCATATCCCAGTTACTGAGCGCCTCTGGTGGGACAGGCACCGGTCTAGGAACTCAAGGCACAAAGGCCCTTATCTGCTGGGATGACCATCAGGTGGAGAAAACTAGAGGACACAAATAGTGGAGAGAAGAACAAGTTCTGTTACTTGACGAGTACAATAATCCGTTCACCATCGGTAGAACAAGAGGGAGAATGCGACAGGAACCAAAGGGAGAAGAGTATTTACTACCAGGCACCTAGGAAAACCTGAGACGTTGTGAAAGCTAGGATTGGAAGGGTAACTTGGGACTCAAATGTCTGGCTGACTTTACTTTTACTGTGTATAGAGTGGAGCTTCGCTGAAGGCTTTTAACCTTCATGGGTTAAGTAAATCATGGGGTGTCAGTTATGCACCAGGAACCTTGGGCTGTGCGTTATTACAGCAGTGAGTGAAGCTGGGCATGATTCTTGTCATCGTGGAATTTCCAGCTACTTGAAGGTGGGAAAATGGCAATGATCACATCTCTCTTTTAATAAGGCAATCCTGATAGCTACTGTAGGTTTGGTGGGGGAGGGAGAGAGCTAGGGAGACGTTTCCAAGCTTGAACTAGGGCAGTGAAAAGGGAGAGAGAAATACAAGAGATGTCCGTATGCAGCGTTTCGCAGCAGCGTGTTGATGGCGGTAAGAGGGCGTGAACAGTCAGAGATGACTCAGGGCTGGGATAAGTACCTAAATATGAGCGGAAGCATGATTAGTCTGGCAATGGGTAGGAGATGTATCGAGATCCATGTGATTTAGGTTTAAGTTTGAGAGTCTTAATAGGACATCCAGCTGAAGACGTTCACTGGGCACTTGGAAATGTAGTGTGAGAGGTCAGGATTGTAAATTTAGACCTGAGAGTTATTTATTTTTACTACATTTGTCAATTCTACTTTTCAAAAAAATGTTTATTTGTTTTGAGAGTGCACCGGTGCAGCAGAGGGGGAGGGAGAATCCCAAGCAGGCTCCGCACTGTCAGTGCAGATCCCGACACGGAGCTATAACCCACAAACCGGGAGATGATGACCTGAGCCGAAACCAAGAGTCGATTGCTTAACCGACTGAGCCACCCAGGTGCCCCAATCAGTTATTTTGAGCAGTATTTTTTACCAAGGACTTTGTGCTAACTTTGTGGAACTATGAAAAAACCTAGTGGCACAGTTAATTTTCAGACTGAAGAGATAGGTACAGTCAAGACTTATATGCCATCAAAGCAACTGCAGGGGAGAATGTGTCAAGTGCCACAAAAGAAATTTAAAAACGGTGTAGGAGAGCCTGGGGTGGGGTTGGGGGGAACAGCCCTCCATGGTCGCAGACATTTTCCAGGTGTGATGTCTATCCTCCTCCCCGCTCCAATCTGTGATATAATTGATGAGGGAGGTGGGCCAAGAGCCATGAAGCAGTACACAAGGAAAAGACTTATTTGTGATATAAAACTAAATCCTTGCCTCCAGTCATGTCTCCTTCAACCCATTGTACATATAGTCTCCAGTGTGGTCTGTATAAAAATCAACTACATTTTTCTTCTGCTTCAAATCCTTCAGTTACTGTCCTCCGGAGAGTTGACGTACCTTGACATAGAATACAAAACCTTTTTGTGTTCTGGTCCTGTCCACTTTTCCAGCCTTATCCCTCTTATTTTTGAAACATTTGGACATGCTGTTTCTTGCCTCTGACAAGGTTTTAGAGTGGCAGTTTGGAACCGTAAAGTCACTTCTCTCTCTAATATCCTACTGACTACCATCTTGCCTGGTTGATTTTTGCTTCCTTTTTCAGACTTTGTAACTACACCTTTTAAAACATTATTTTATAATATTTATGTGTCTGCCTTTCCCACTAGACCACACTTTAAGACAGATAATCAGTAATATTTCTTTGTTTCCCAGGGGCTTAGTACAGTGACCATTCAATGGAAGTAGGGATGGGTAAAACAATATATGTAGTTTTAGTACTGTGGTGATAAAATCGATGAAGGAATTTTAACCAGATAAGCTAGGAAAGACTTCTTGAAGAAGGTGGTTGTAATTAGAATCCATTCTTTTTCCTGTAGGATCTTCATTTCGACTTTTCTGAGATAGCTGGTGTTAAAGTTTTTAAGTACAGTAAAACCTTGGTTTGGGAGCTTAATTTATTCCAGAAACATGCTTGTAATCCACAGCACTTGTATATCAAAGCAAATTTCTCTATAAGAAATCATGGAAACTCAGAAGATTAGTTCCACTTAGAAGAAGATTTGTAATATAGTACAAAATAAAAAAGAAAATACAAAATATAAAGAAAAATAAATTAACCTCCACTTACCTTTGGAAACCATCGTGGCTGGTGTGAGGGAGACGAGAGAGGAGGGTTATCGTGTAGGACGACTTTCACGATCACTAATGGATGCTGACTACAGTACGGCATTAATAAACTCTTGTCATCTACTGTGTTTAATGCAACTAGCGATAAGGCAGCAGAGGGAAGGGTCTATATCTGCGGGCAGCCTGACCTAGAATGAAGCAGAGCATTCCTAAGCTTACTCTTGTATGGAAAACCAAAGGACTGTCCATAGATGCTTTGAAGTGACAAAAAATACACTAGTGCCAATTGTGAGCACCTTCCAGTGTTCTGAAAAATCACTGATTTCTGCCAAACACCGTGGCCTGAGACTGAGCATCTGAGCATGAGAGGTCACCCACAATCCCGCATCGAGAGAGAGAAGAATCATTGGTTCAGCTGTGATCATATGATGTTCAGTGTCATGTACTACCTGTATTGCAAGACATTGCTCGTTTATCAGGTTAAAATTTATTAGAAATGTCTGCTTCTCTTGCAGAACAAGTTACTCACAATCCAAGGTTTTGGTGTATATCCTTCCCTAGTTGTTTAATACATTTATACATGGAAGTATTTTCCAGCAGTGACAGGAGTGGGTGTAACTCTTGACGCATTTACATTTCTTTGGATGCTTTGTGTATATGTTTGAAATAATGTAGTGCTCTCTTTAAATTAAGGTATTTTGTTCTCTAAATCTTCCAAAGTAAAATTGATACTCCAGGAAATCTCAAAATGTTACAAACTCTGGAACACCCCCAGTTTGAGAAGCACAGCCTCAGATGATTCCTGTTCTAGCCCTTCCTCCTGCCCCTCCATGAGCCGATGAGAGCAGCTGGCAGTAGTTAGGGACCTAACTACCTCTTGGGGCCATCCAGCTGGGGGCTTTTAGGCACCTAAGATTTATCTGTAGCTGTTTCCTTTCAACAGGATTCTCATCCTGCCCTGTGTTCCTAGAAGCAGGCTGGTTGGGAGTTCTGGCCACCTTTTTTGTATAAATTCTGTTTCCCTAGGGATTGGATCCTAGTTCCTGTTCTTCGTCTTTGATTGCCTTGAGCAACCTAGTCATTCATTCATTCTAAAATATTTACCGAGTCTCTGTGCCATCCAGTGTGCTGAATGCTAGGAATCAGTGGGGGTCAGAAACCGGGTCGCAGTGTAGTGGTGGAGGCAGCCTCATAAGTGCACTGATGGCTTTACCACAGTTACAGAGAAGGGGACACTGAAGAAAGGAAACATGGTTCTCTGGGTGTTTGGTGAGGAACAAAACTTACTCTGGTGGGTTAGAAAAGATTTCCTTGAGGACGTGACCCTTGAGCTGAGCTCTGAAAGACTGAGTTAGTAGGCAAAATAGGCAGAGAGAAGGTTCGAAACAGCACAGCCGATGCAAATATCCTGTGGCAAGAGGATACATGGTACTTTTTGACGAACTGAAAAATGACCAGTGGTGTGGAGCAGAGAGAAATGGGGAAGGGGCTAAATGGATAGGAGGATGGTAGAGAATGAGCTGAAGAGATAAGCAGAGCCAAGATCATACCATGTTAGGACTTCAGTTTTTATCCTAAGAGTGAGGAGTCTGATTGAGAGTATCATGATCTGATTTATGAATGAAAGAAAATTTGGGTCCGGTGGAGAACAGAGTGGAAAGGGGTCAGAGTGGCATTCGGACTGGAATCGGTTGACTAGAGTGTTATGGTAGTTGGAAAAGAGTATACAGGTTTGGTTGGGACATAAAATCTACCTACTTGGTATGTATACCTTGAGAGAAAAGGCGATGTCCTCGATTGCTTTAGTCCATGTGGGCTGTTCTAACAGAATATCGAAGATTGGATAGCTTATAAACAAATATTTCTCACAGTTCCGGAGTCTGGGAAATCCAAGATCAAAAGTGCTCACGTCCAAAACAGTATCTAATCCAGAGCCATGCATTTGGATGTCCTTCAGTTTTGTATCTAGCACAGAGGTTGGGCAACTTTTTCCTTAAAGGGCCACATAGTATATATTTTTTATTTTGTGGACCATATGATCTCTATTGGAAATACTCTGATCTCGTCACTCAAAAGCAGCCATAGACACTATGTAAACAAATGGGTGTGGCTTTGTTGCAGTAAAACTTTTGGAGACTAAAACTTGAGTTTCTTATAATTTGTATGTATCACAAAATACTTTTATTCTTTTGACTTTCTCCCCCCAGCTATTTAAAAATGTAAAACCACTTTTAGCTCAGGGGCAAACAAAAATAGGCGCTGGTCTGTGGGCGAGAGCTTGCCAACCCCTTAACCTAGCACATTTCTTTTTTCCTGGCCCTTTTTTCATGGCCCTGTCTCAGAAATTCAAGAGATTGCCGCACAGACGTCTGTCTTTTGGATTCCTCTGATTGCTATGTGGTGGTGGTTAGTCTCCTAATTTCCTGTATTTCCTGTAAAGTCGAAGTTCTGTCAGAGGGCTAAGCATATCTGAAACTATTTTAAATGCCCTATTTGCTGTCCTTTTGTATCCCTCGATCATAGGTGACAGTGATAGACATGATTCACTGAGCCCAGACGGTGAGGCATTAGTTTGGACATGTGGTTTTGTTTGGGCTGCAAGCAGCTTTCCACTCTTGTTTTGAAAAATAAAACTCATTAATACCAGAAGTAGTTTTTAGCAATAAAGCAGGTACTGCTTTTAAAGGCAGCTAGTTTATAAAAAAAAAGGTAAATATTACTAATCTTTATAAGATGACATACTCCTAACTGTATAACTGCCTCAATTTCCCCCTAGTCAGAAGTAGCAGTTTCTGCCTTGTCTTTCTTCCTGTTGTGCTGTTACCCTGTCTCTCACTTTCTTAGTTTTTCAGGCTATTTCAAGCTGGAAACTGCTTCTCATGTAGTATTTGTTTACCTTTTTGAGTTTGTTGTCAGTAGACATACTTGTGACAGGAATTTTTTAATTGAAAAGAGACCGTCCCTTATTATGGATTAGGATTTTTTGAACAAGTTGTTAAATGAGTAAGATTTGACTGGCTTTATTTTCATAATTGTGTCATGAGTTGGGTACAAAAAGATTGACAAAAAGATTGGCTGTTTAACAATGAATTGAGAGTGTTAGCCACCTGAGGTGGTATGGAAGTGTAGCTAATGTTGACTGAAATTCCATGTGTTGTTGGCACGTTACAGAAGGTGTACTGTGCTCAGTAATAATAGTTAAGTACTTTTTATAGGATTAAAAAAAATTTTTAACATTTATTTTTGAGAGACAGAGACATGGCATGAGTGGGGGAGGGGCAGAGAGAGAAGGAGACACAGAATCCGAAGCAGGCTCCTCCAGGCTCTGAGCTGTCAGCACAGAGCCTGACGTGGGGCTCAAACTCACAGACCGCGAGATCATGACCTGAGCCGAAGTCGGACGCTCAGCCGACTGAGCCACCCAGGCGCCCCTTTTTAAATTTTTTTTTTTTTTAACGTTTATTCATTTTTGAGACAGAGAGAGACAGAGCATGAACGGGGGAGGGTCAGAGAGAGGGAGACACAGAATCCGAGACAGGCTCCAGGCTCTGAGCTGTCAGCACAGAGCCCGACGCGGGGCTCGAACTCACAGACCCACGAGATCATGACCTGAGCTGAAGTTGGACGCTCAACCGACTGAGCCACCCAGACGCCCCAGGTGCCCCTTTTTATAAGGATTTTAATTTGCAAAATGCTTTCACATTTATTTTCCAGTTTGAGCCACATTTCATTCCTGGAAGGAGAAATTTTATGCCCTCTCGGCTAGTGAGGAAACTGAGGCTCAGAAGGCCTACCGATTTGCCCAAAGTCATTCAGTTTATTAGTCACAATACCAGGAATTCTTTCTTGTTTTAGAGAAAGAAGAGCAAGCAGAGGAGGGGCAGAGGGGGAGAGAGAATCTCAAGCAGGCTCAAGTGGAGTAGAGCCAACGCAGGGCTCGATCTCATGACCCTACTAGTGTCATGACCTGAGCTGAAGTAGAGTCGGATGCTCAACCCGACTGAGCTACCCCAGGCGCCCCTAGGAATCTGACTCCAGAGCTCATTCTCTTTCCAGAACTGCAGTTCCTCCGTTTTATTGTATTTCTTGGAACTTGCTTACAGATTTACTTTTTGGTGATCTGTCGATTTAAACTTTTCTTTGATCCCTCCATGTTGACCTGTTACTTAATCACCCTGTAGGTGTCTGCCGGTGAGTGGGTGGATGGGAGTGGGACGGCCATTGGCCAACCCATAGAGGAGAGAACTTAGAGGAGACAGAAGTGACTCAGAGTCCAGAAAAAGAACATATTTGCCTCTGTAGATGTAGAGGAGGAAAAACTTCCTGTTGCCCTGTTAGGTTCTGTAGCTGGTCTAAGAATTAAACTGACATTAAGACATTAACAGGAGAAAAGCACATACATTTTATTTTTTGTGTATATGGGAGTCTTCAGAAGGAGAATGAAGCCCCAAAGCAGCTGTTAGGCCCTAAAGCATAAGTGGCAATGTGACAAAAAAAAAAGGGCTTAAATCGTCTAAGTTGTGGGACAATGACTAGGAAACTAGGGGAAACTAATGGAAGCTGATGAGGGTTATTTGGGTTTGTTCATACAGATTCATTTTGTCTTTGACTCCCAGTCTAGTGATGACAGTGCTCTTCTGTTCTTGGTATGGGAGGGTATCTTTAGTTCGGGGGGAGAGCAGAGAGCCTTTTCGCATCTGCTGTTTCTCCAGTGCACTCAGCTTAAAATAACTGATATGCCAAAGTGACATATTTTGGAGTGGTATGTTCTGATCTCCTTCACCAAACCTGAATAAGGTGAGGCATTCTATTCAAAGGCTAGAAAGCCGCTCTGACAACTGGCTAGGGAAGACACTTCAGGCAAACTGTCAGAAAGAAAAGGGCCACAGGCTGTAAGTCACAAGAGGTTTCTTGCAGAAGAGGGAAGAAATTGGTGACTGAGTCAGTGCAGGATATTCTAAAGGCCAAGGCTCATCTGGGTCCAAAGCTGAATACAGATTTTTTTTTTAATGTTTGTTTGTTTTTGAGAGAGAGAGAGAGAGAGAGAGCAAGAGAGCATGAGCAGGGGAGGGGCAGAGAGGGAGGGAAACAGGATCCAAAGCAGGCTCCATGCTAACAGCAGAGAGCCCAATGTGGGGCTTGAACTCACGAACTATGAGATCATGACCTGAGTGAAGTAGGACACTCAACCGACTGAGCCATCCAGGAGCCCCCCCCGGATACAGATTTTTGAAGTATACTGTGACTTAGGGCCCAAAAGACTGACCCACACCTGGAAGAAGTAGGTTCTCAGAGGTAGTGGTATCACCTGGAATTGGCTTCAGCCATATCTGCCTCAGGGTCAAGCCCTGAAGAACAGCTTAGCATCCAGTCCAGTGAGGGATGAGACAAGGACATGGAAAGGTTTCATAAACTGAGCCTCCAAGCTAGTCTTCAGGTTGCTTTTTGGTTTTTTCCAGGTTGCTTTTAAAATGAGCATCATGAAGTTTACTTGTTAAATTTGCTTGCTTTTTTTTCCTTTGTTTTTCACTTTGTGTTGTAGTAAAAGATTGCTTTGGAAAAATACTAATCTCTTAGCTGTGCAAAGGAGAAATGGGTAGAAATGATGCAGACTGAATCTGTGCTCCTAACCATCATCCATGGTGGGTGATTGTAGACGGACCCCTGTGAAGGATTATTCTAGGCAGAAAGACCTCCCCTCTCTCCTGGGTTCCCCTTCTCAGTCTGCACCGTTCCCTATCTAATTTCCTTTCCTTAATTGAAAAAAAACTAGTTGCTGAATTCTTGTGATCTGAGCCATCCCACTGCACACCTATATTGAATTTGTAGTATTCAATGTGTGTGTGTCCATGGTCCTTTTAAAGGGTACCAGGTCCGAATTCATCTCCTACCCTGTATTGACATGTATACTGTTGCTGAAATATCTTTGATGCTTTCTGCCTTTTTTGTTGCTGTTTTCAAATACCTGGGATAGTCTCCACATCGTCTCTTGGATTATCCAAACTCCCATTCATTGTCTAAGGTCTGCCTTAATGTTGAAGCAGCACAGCTTACTAAGGGCCAGGTTGGCAGAGATCAGAGTGAGAATATCCTCAGAGGAAGCTGAAAGTAAACAGAACTAACATAAGGGTCTGTTGGTAGGCAACTGCCCCTTATCATTGTGAACTTGTCCTAGTTCTGAAAGCTAAAGGGAGTGTATTTTAAATAAGGAAGGCATTATTATTGCCCATGGCCGTCACAGTCTGACTTCACATCTTGTTATTCCCCTGGCTCCCATATACTCTACAGCAGGATTTGTCAAGAATAGCACTTGACTTGGGGGTGTCAGATCATTCTTTGGGAAGTTATCGTGATCATCGTAGCATATTTAGCAGCATCGTGGCCACAAGCCTGGGTTGCCAATAGCACTCCCTCAGTTGGGACAACTAGAAATGAATACAGACATTGCTAAATGTTGTGCAACAAGGGAGGTTAGAAGAAGAGAGGGGCTGCAAAATTGCTCTCCACTGAGGACCACTGCTCTACAGGCACAAGGAATTTCTTCTAGATGCAGAATTTCTTTCTTCCACACATCCATGTTGCAGAATGCCCTTTCCATTCATCAGTTTGCAAGCTTTAGCTTTGTTCAAGATCTAGCCCTCCTGTGAAGGTTTTCTTGCCAAAACAGTTATTGCGCCTTCTTTGTGCTCCCAAGCACATAATAATTATTTACAAACTTAACATGTATAGAGCTCCTACTATGTGCCAACCATTATACTAGGTTCTAGGAATACAGCAGTAAAGAAAAATATTCTTGCCTTGTGTTGCTTAGTCTAGGCTACTGGATCACAAATTATATATTAGTTACCATATAGACTATGAATTCCTGGAGGGCAGGGACCAAGTGTTGGGTCTTACTCATTTCTATATCCCCTAACTCCTTACATAGTATTTGACACAGAGATAGATGCTCTTCATAATATTTGGTGAATAAAAAGTAGTTCATTCCACTCTCTGCATCTCGACCTACATTGCCTCAATTCAGTTTCTCTTCGTTGTGAAAATGAGCTCTCGCCTGTTTCCAAATGAGATAAACGGATTCAATCTGCCCCTTCAAATCCTGCCTTCTGCAAAGATGCCAGAATGAGATGTCCAGAAGACAACTCTTACTGCTCTGCCTAAAACCCATCTGTGCTTCTTGTTGCATCCGGTATTTTAAAGACAGATGTCTGTAACATAGCTGAGTCTGGACTTTCTGGCTACTCCCTTCCCTATCATTCTCTCCCAATAGCCAGAACAGTCTATAGCTCTCTACAATCACTATTTCACACCCCGAATGCATTGTTCCTTCTTCCTCTGTCTGCATTTCCCCTCTTCTATTGGGTAACTCTAACTTACCCTTTAAGATTCAGTTCAGGGGTCCGTTCTTTCTGGAAACTTCTAGGCCACCTACCAGACTAAGGTAGTTGTTCCTCTTCTGTGTCCCACAGTGCCAGTGTCTACTTATAATATTTCTTAATTGTCTGTAATGCGTCTGCCTTCCCAATTCTGCAGGGAGTTTCTTGAGGGCTGGAATTATATCTTACTCTTTGCATCCCAGGTGTCTAGCACAGTAACAGACAAGTGGTGGCACTTAGACTTTGAATGAAAAATTTAGTAACAGCTTTTATTTATCATAGAAGTTTAAAATAGAAGCTCTTAATTATTTACTTTTACCTTCCACAGATATTGGTATCAACTTGACAGATCCTATGTTCAGAGGAATTTATAGGGGAGTTCAGAAGCATCAAGGTAAATGTTTCTGTTGTTAAGATAAAATAAAGACAAGCTTTCTGCCTCAGGGAGATGATGGAAAGCATAATCCACTTTACAGCTGAAACATTAAAGGATTTATTATGCAACTTGGATAAAACTATAAACAAAGTGAAACATTTATAAGCTATATTGGCAAGCCACGGCCATGAGCATTTATAAAGCACCTATTATAACAGAGTGTTACCAAGGTCTTCTCTGAGGAACCTTATGATTTTGAATAAAGAACTTTAACGATATGCATAAAAGCCAAACAATCGCTGATTGCTTAATTGGTCTTTTAAGCATCTGAACAGTAGGGCACATAATTTAAAAAATCACCTGCAGTTGAACATCAGTATCTAGTCCTTTGAAAACATTTTCCACTAAGTGACAAAGAGGTAATGGGATTAAGGAGTAGGCATGCTGCTGTCCACCCTCCCTGTCTTACCTTTCCCCCCTTTCCATCCAAGTCTTACTAAATCCCAGATACCTGTGGGATAGGTGGAAATAGACAGGAGTCTCTCAAAGGTTGATGGAAAGCTTAGCCAAAAGCAAAATGGCTTATATTTATCATATCAAGTTCATTTAAAAAGCATATTTTGTCAGCTGAGGTGAGTAAGCAGGAAATGATGGCAACAACAAGTTTTTGAAAGAATTTCTCCAATAAGCTGGTTTGTGAATATTGTCTCAGAAAATTACCGTACTTGTTATTATGTGAATGCAAACAGGAAAATTTGGTTTTGAGGCCTGGGTGAAGTGCAAGTGCACATTTCAGCAATTACGTCAAGATAATTTTACTATGCTTCTAGGTGGTAATGAGCGAAAGCTGCTCTGAATACAGAGAACGTTAGATGTCACCTACAAGAAAGTTAAACATTAGCTTTCATAAGCCTTACCTCAAAACATACCTTTTCTACTTCATTTAGAAGTTTAGATAATGTTTTTATGTTTATCAAATGTTAGGTACTACATCTTAGAGTATGTAATTATATTGATTTTCTTGCCTTTGTAGCACTTAATGGATTTCATGCTTTATGACTCTATGTGTATGTATGTTTGTGTGTTTTTATGAAATAAGTTTTATTCTTATCAGTATCCCTCTGGTTTACAATATTTAGCAAAACTGGATGTCTTAGTGTAAGTTCACTAAGTTGATATTTTTTGTCTAAAAGAAATTTTATAGCTTCTAGAAGTAATGATAATTCTAACCAAATTTACTGTGATACTTAAATCTGAAATTAATACATGGATTTATGTCATTTTTTAATATTGCTGTCCATTTACCTCAGGCCTCTTAAAGCTTAGCCTTCAATTGATCTCCCCAGAAAGCTTATTGTTACTTAACAAGAAATTTTGGGAAAAAGAAAAAAACTGTCAGTGAAAATAAAAATTATCCTTCCTCAATGGGAATGGAATTATAATAATACGGTATTAACTGAAATTTACAAAGAGAAGTTTTATCATGTTTTGGGAAGCATTACAGATACACTCTGAAAAACCCTAGTAAAAATAAGCAATCTTAATGACTTTTATTTTTATTAAAAAAAATACAATACCAACAAGTTTCAATTTTAAGGCAACTGATTTAAGTTGTAGTGAGCAAATTCACCTTTCATTTGAACTTCCTGATTTTTGTTACTTTTCTCCCTTTTGGTCAACAGAATAAAATACAATTAAATGGATAACTAGTCACCTAGTTTGACTGATATAGGTTTCCTTTTTTTGTTTTTTTTAAGGTTATCTCTGATTGTTATCATAAGTACTCATCAAATGGTATTGATTTGGTAAATATGATTGTTTCTATGTGTTTTTCTTTCAAGAAGAGATAATTAAGTGAAAAAAAATTTTACTAGCTTTTCTTAATGTGGGGTTTTTCCTTTTATAGACGACTTACAAGATGTAATAGAAAGAGCTGTCCAGATTGGTGTTAAAAAGGTAACGTTTCATTTTTGTTACTCTTAAGTTTTTTTAAAAAAATTAAATTTTGGTTAAGGTACTACAGAATAGAAGAGAAAGAGCTCAGGCCACACTTGGCATTTTGGGATATGTATTGTCAGCAAGTAATATTAGCAAGTTAATGAAGTAAAATATCAAAATTCTGTTCACAGCTATTTAAGTGATACAGACCTCATGCTTGGATAGTTCTTCCATGTGATCAGAAACATGGTAAATGGCAAAATCTCTTTGAAAAAAATTTTTAAGACCTATCTGAATTATCAGGTTTGTCAAAAATGCAACTCTTAATTTTATAATGTAATTTAGCATCTGTTAGAATTAAGTGATCATCAGAAACACATGTATCCTGGGGCACCTGGGTGCCTCAGTTGGTTAAGTATCCAGCTCTTGATTTTGGCTCAGGTCTTGATCTCATGGTTCTGGAGTTAGAGCCCTACATCGGGCTCTGCACTGACAGCACAGAACCTGCTTGGGATTCTCTCTTCTCTCTCTCTCTCTCTCTCTCTCTCTCTCTCTCTCTCTCTCAATATAAGTTAACATTAAAAAAAAATGTATCCTGTCACCACCTTTAGCTCTTATAGTATGGGTATACCATTTCAAAAACTGAGAGAACACTTTAATTTTTACAGTACTAATTTGATTATTAGGAAAATTCTACCTTTTAGAGAGTTCTAAGCAAATGAATATTAGCACTGTGTCAAATTCTTTGAATAGATAGATACTTCTTTTTAATTAGTATTTTTTTAAAAATATCAAACTATTCCTCCCCCCCCTCCAACACACACACACACAAACACACACACATGCACACAAGAAATCGGGTGAAGTTCCATAGGATGGCATCAGGACACTTGGTGACTGTGGCTGCTAAGTTAAATAACCTGAGTTTTAAAAGATGACGCTGCTGGGGCACCTGGGTGGCTCAGTCAGTTGAGTGTCCGATTTTGGCTCAGGTCATGATCTCGCGGTTCGTGAGTTCAAGCCCTGCGTCGGGCTCTGTGCTGACAGCTCAGAGCCTGGAGCCTGTTTCAGATTCTTTGTCCGCCTCTCTCTCCTCCCCACCCCTGCTTGTGCTCTGTCTCTCTCTTTCAGAAATGAATAAACATTAAAAAAAATTAAAGATGACACTGCTGACTCATGAGTTCTCATTCCCAACTCGGAACGCTATAGCTCTCATTCACAAGTAATAAGAAAGGATAAAGGTTACAGCATTCCTCTCTCATGATGCAGTCATTCTGTGCTTGGCAAATCACTGTATAAAATGCTTTTCTGCAAACTCTGAATACCAGGCTCCTGAATTTCTGCGTGTCGGCCATGAGTAGTTCAGTCTTAACATTTGTAAACACACACACGTAAGAATGACAGGGATGGAATATACTTGGACATGCTTCCAAATTGAAATCTAACTTGGTGCCTTGCTGTTACGTTGTGACTGAAAGCACAGTGATCGTGGCACTGCTGGGTTCCAGCCCCGGCGCCATTTGTCATCTGACAGTGATAATAACGCCTACTTGAGACTTGTGAGGGTGAACTAAAGCAGGAATGCAGAGCACCTGGTATTGTACCTGCATGAAGTGAGCAGCCTGTATTTTGTGAAGTTTGTGGTAGAGGCCATCGGCCTAATGTCCTCATTGTGAACTGGGAGAGGAAATTATGTCCTCTCGTCTTGTCCTTGCTTGTTGCTTTTCTAATCTCTTTGGGAAAGTTACAGATAAAAGGTAGAATTAATTAGCAACTATTTTACACAATTGAAATACTAAATGTGGGCACCTGGTCTTGTATTAAAGAATTAGGGAATGTTGGTAAACAGTAAAATTTTCCCAAAAGTTGAGGATTTAATTATGCCTGTGCATTCCCTGAGTAAGATACTCAATGTCTGCTATATTAGAAGTCTAAGTTGCTTTATAAAAACGTCTGTCATTTGCATTTCCTCCTGTGTTTTATTGTTTTCTCTTTAGGCATACACCTAGAGTGAATTCTTCATTTTAGCTCAGGGAGGCACTTGAAGTGAGATGCTTAAAGAAATATACGTCGGTGCACTTAAATCACTGCTCTAGAAGGATGTACACTTATCAGCACTGCCTCAGTGGCCACCGTCAACACACAGGCTCTTTGGTGACATTTTCCTTTTAATACAGTAGCAAAGACACTATTCTGACTGCTGGTCGACCCTAAGGGCTGTCCCTTTAGAAGCGTGCTTTTCTGCTAAGAGCCATACATTTTCCTTACAAAGAAGTCATCAATATACATTAACCCAGAGATTGTCAGACTTTTGGTCTCAGAACCCATTCACATTCTTCACTATCAATGAAGACCCCAAAGAACTTTTGTTTTGGTTTTATCTGTTAATATATACTGTGTTAGACATTAAAACTGAGAAAAACTCAAAATATCTATTAACAATAAACCAATATATTACATAAGGAACATATTTTTAGGAAAAACAAATATTTTCCAACCCCCAAAAATGTAGTGACATGAATGGAATTGTTTTCCCTTTTTTTTTTTTTTTTTTTAAAACATCTCGTCCCTTTCCTGTCTAGCTCTTAAGACTGCTGAACTTGGGTATGTGTTTTTGCAGGCAGTCTGTTGTGACATTACACATCATGTAGCCTCTGGAATACTCCCTGCACACTTGTGACTGAGGGTGAAAAAGCAAATAGCATCTTTGGTATTATTTTGAAAATAGGTTTGACCTCACATACCCCCTGGATGTCCCAGGACCTCACTTGGACAACTGTTGAATTAATAAACACTGTTAAATCTCTAATTTAGATTAACAGAATTCTAAATTCAGAAGTATTTAGTCAGGCTTTCATAATGTAGAATCTGTCCTCTGTCATTCAATGTAAAACAGACATGGAATACACTTTAATAGGAAGGAGTGACACATTCCGTGTTGGATGTATGCTTGTACGTGTGGAGAGGGGTGGTGAGGGACCACTCTACGTAAAAGGTGACCGTTCAGCCAAATTTTAAAGGAAGGTAAGTGTGTGACAGTCTTAGGAAAGCATTCTGGAAAAGCAGCAGGGAGGCGTGTTTAGGAAACTTGTTGATACTCTGTTAAAGTGGGCATGTTTTCTTTCTGTTTCAGTTTATGATCACAGGAGGAAATCTGCAGGACAGTAAAGAGGCACTGCATTTGGCACAAACAAATGGTATCCTCCTCTCACTTTGACCCTCTCCCCCCCATATGAATTAAGTTATTTTGAAGAAATCTTTCTATAACTGCCTCAGGTACAATACAACGGATCATGACTGGAAACAACAGGAAAACGGACTGAGTGTAACTGGGTGTGATTAAGATGAAAGGGTTCTCACACTGATATATCAGATGTTTGGTTAAATCCTCTCTCATCGTACTTAAGGATTATTTTAAGATTTCCTTAATGAGAATTAAGTTCACCAGGTATATAATTTAGTCTCCAGTATTCCTGATACAGGATTTTTGTGTGTATGCTGTAATGTGTTCAGGATGGGAGTTGCTTTTATTTTGCTTTTTTTAAACTTGAACTGTGAAGGATCATTCATTAAGTATGTATCATGCAGACCACGGTGGAAGGCCCCAGGAATGCAAGTAATAATGTATCATCCCTCAGATGCTCACTTTATGTTACACGTTTTGCATTTATTTAAAATCTTTGGAATTGGTTCCAAAGGGAATCCTAGTTACACAAAACATCTCCTTTATCTGGCATTCATTTTACCTCACCTTTTTTTGGTTTTGTGTTTTGTCATACTTCATGTGCTAGACTTTAAAGAATTAGGCATTCTATTTTATTTTTAAAAAGACTGATTTACTTACTAAAAGCTATTTTGGGGGGTACCTGGGTGGCTCAGTAGGTTAAATTCCAGACTCTTGGTTTCAGCTCAGGTCATGGTCGCATGGTTCGTAGGTTTGAGCCCCATGTCGGGCTCCGTGCTGATGGTTTGGAGCCTGCTTGGGAATCTCTCTCTCCCTCTCTCTCTGCCCCTCCCCTGCTTACTCTTGCTCTTTCTCTCTCTCTAAATAAACAAAATATTTTTTTAAAAAGCTGTCTTTTTGTGGCAATCTTTCTAAACTGCGTACTTCTCTTCAGGATCCACTGACACTTTTTCTTAATGATTAAGATAAAAATAACCATCTTCCCAGATGCCTTGGAGGTGTATAAGAATATTGTCTTCTATCCTTTTTATCCCCAGAGAGATCTATTTTCAAAAGTTCTTGAATCTTCATTGTCAGCCCTCTTCACTCCCCCCTTCATGAACCTGTGTTCTGTTTTAAAACCTCTGCCTCCTCTTATATGTAAACACCTGCAGGAGAGGCTGAGGAAGGCTCCCCACCTCTCACGTGGGTTCAGGTGCAAACCACTCAGAAGCCCTTTTTGACTTCACGTTGGTGTTTCGTGCAATTATAGTTATCAAGACATGGTCTGCAAATAAGTGAGCTTAATTTTTTATCAGATAAACAAATCTCCTTTCCACCTCCTTAACTCACCCTTTTTAAGCATGTTTAAATTTTAATTGTCATATTAACTATGTGAAACAAGATGTTCACATGAATAGTGAGTATAAAGATATAGTTAGGTTATGACACTTCATTCTGTAAGAAATTGTTTCATTTTCCATTCTGTTAGGCTGAGTAAATGCCAGGCTTTGGAAAGAGGTGAATTAATTATTTTTACCAATCTGTTAAGGCAATTTTCATATTCCTGTCCTGCCTTGCTAAGGTATTCCAAAAATTCTTATATGATTAACTTCATGCCATTCTGGCAGTTTGAATAGTTTATGGCTATTATTAAAAATTAACCAGCTGAAAGTATTTGATCTGTCATTTTTACATGTTAAATATAATATGAAAAATACTTTGGAAATAATCCTAAGACATTATTTTGTGCTAGATATGTTTTTCAGTACAGTTGGATGTCATCCTACAAGATGTGATGAATTTGAAAAGAATGACCCTGATCTTTACCTAATGGAGTTGTTAAATCTTGCTGAAAACAATAAGGGGAAAGTTGTAGCAATAGGGGAATGTGGACTTGGTAAGTGCCAACCTAGCCCTGTTAGAGTGACTTTGAAAGTGATTTGTTCTGTACAAGTTATGAGTAATTGTTGGTTCTTTTTTTATCTTTTAAAGATTTTGACCGGCTACAGTTCTGTCCCAGGGATACTCAGCTCAAGTAAGGAAATTTATTGACTTCAGGAATTATTGTAAAATCTTAAGAGTGATTTTTTTTTTTTTATAGCTTTTATCAGTTCAGAATGTAGCTGGAGTAAGCATCAGGATTTTTTGTTAATCCCTTTGTATATCAAAAGTTACGTGAAACAAATTCCATGCATACTTGCATGGAATTCACAGGGGATGGAAGCATATAGCTCCTAATTGGTTAACCGGCTAACTTAATTTTAATGGTGGAAATAAGGGATGAGTTTTACATGATAGAGACTTTTGTTGTTCTTTTTTTCACGAATGTATTCATGCATGCATCATTCCAATGAGATGATTTAAATTCAGTTGTGGGGGACACGATTTAGGGGCAAGGGATATTAAAAAGAAATTATAGGATCAATCACCAAAGCTAGAAAAACTTATTTTACTCTTGCTGGGCATTGGATATTGTCAACTTAGAATATGAGAATCCTTTCATAGGAGCCACATGGAGAATGGTGGCTTCTGAGAAAACTCCAAAGCTCACAAGCCATGTAGACTTCCTACAACCCACACTGCCTATACCTTTTAATTGGAGCTCCTATAAAGCACACTAGTGGATAGTGTTACTGGCTAAAAAGAAAAATAGACTTAATTTAAGACTTGAGCATTTTGTTACATTTCAGAAACAGTGTATTAATGATCAAGATAATTAAACATTAGAGTAAATCCTTTCATAATTAAAATAGTATGTACATAGCAGGATATGGTTTAGGCTTGAACGTAGATGCCAAGTGCCCAGGTATTAATCTGTACTAGGGAGTCTGAACTCCATTTGTTCAGTAAAGGATTACCAAGTGCCTCCTCAGTATGATACAAGGAAAGATAGGCTTGGTTCTGTGCCTTTATAGATAAGAGAAGACGTAAATAATTAAAATAGGCTGGAAAATGCTATCAAAAAGGTGTAGGGCAGTAGGGCAGAAGGACTTTCCGGGGGAGTCAGGGAAGCCTTTGCCAATAAGGTGAGGAGATGTGAGTGAGGCCTCTTCCAGAGTAGATAAAGCTAAGGACAGACTGAAGTCTGGTATAAATTTTGAAGAGATGGGCAGTTCAATCTGAGCTTTTTAAAAATTTTAAAACCTCAAATGATGTAGTAAAAAACCACACTAGCAGTTATCCTGTGTGGACCGTTGCTACCGAAAGAAATGCCCCGCCTTCCACCTGTGCTCCCATGGCTCCGGCTCCGGCTCCGGCTCTGCTCTGCTCTGCTCGCAGGCTCTGCTCTGCTCTGCTCACAGCGGCTGTGCTAGTAGTTTCAGTGCTCCCCGCAGTGGGTGCGCTGCAGCCCGTTACCCCTTCCCGCCCACGCAGACTAGCCTCTGGGCTCTGCCGAGGCAGGTGCCAAGTCTTCACTCATGTTGTAGTTCCCATGGTGCCATGCACAGTACTCTCGGTACGTGGTAGGTACTCGGGAAATGTTCACTGAGTTTTTAATGAGGAGGAGAGGGTCCTTTTTGATTCCTGTAGAGCGGCATGGATATAAAGCTTATAATTCAGCTTTTACTGTTGGCTCTTTTCTCGGAAGAATTTAGATTTTGAGCTGTTATTTGATACCATCCTGGAGACTTAACCAGTGTATGACTTGTTTTTTGTGTAAAAATGCAGTCAGGAAAAAGATCTATGAGAAGAGAAAAATAGAAAATGGTGTGATAGATTACTAGGCAAGACAAAACTAATGTGCGGTAGACACGATGTCTAAAAAATAGTGTCTGAGAAATAATGGTAAGTAAAGGCAGTATATAATGGTGTTTGAAAGTAGTTATCTTTGGAATCAACAGCTTTGGGTTGGAATCACAACTGCCATTGGTGGCTGTATGTCTCTTTGTAAATCTCAATTTCTTCATCGTTCCACCTGCTTTTCTTAACATTTGGTATGTAAGGCCCAGAGTAACATGCCTGGCACAAAGTAAGTGTTCAATAAATTGTGGCAGTTGTGTTATTCTTAGAAATATTTTCATCCTAAAGAAAATACTGGCTGTTCTTTTTCTTTGGGGTTTTTGGAAAGTATTTTTTAAAAAGAAAAAAAATCAGAAAACAAGGGAAAGGCTGATTCCATCCTGGAAGGGTTACCCTTTAAGCATTCCCTGCATTTTCAGTTTCTCTGCCACGGGCCATATTCTCTTTTCTTGTTGTAAGTTTAGAGCTTGGTTCACTTGAGTGGGAAGAATTTGCTTTGGGATTTCTCTTGGGGCTTTAAAATATTAACACTGTGCAAAAAAGAAATCCGACATCAGACAGGATTTAAAAAAATCGTTTGGGGATTTAGGGGACCTCAGAGAGGAGAGATTGAGGCTGTCCTTGCCATCAGCCAGTCCAGAGGAGGGATCGCCACCGTGGGTTAAGGTACACTGTGGTAATGCTTTGGGTGCTCTGGAGTTGCCTCAGTCGTGATTACTAACAGCCGCTATTCTGAAGCTGACCTTTCCAAGGTCAAGCTGACCTGTACTTGATTGTTGACCCTAAAATGTAAGAAGCAGCATTACAATTAGAAGTAATTACAGTTTCACTAAAATGAGCAAATCTAACACAAGTAAACAGCGGTTTTCATATATGAGCTAAGAAAAAAATAATAAAAGCAGAGATGTCTCTTGAAAGGTGCCAGTTCCTGCCCTTTAACTTATGCTATTTTTAGTTACCATGACTTTTTTTTCTTTACAGACAATAGTTTAATGTCAAGCACCAGCTATTCTCAATATATGTCATTAGGAATAATTGGCCTCCTTAAGACACCTACCTAGTTTGAACGCATGGACCTTTCTTTTCTCATATTATGTAAAATTCTGTAGGCACCCTGCTTGAGCATCTATTATTTTCATAATTTGTACTTTTGCCTGTTTTGTGATAGGCTTATTCCCAAGGTGATCATTAGATTCTGTAAATCTGTGGTTTGGTTGTGTGGCTTTGTACATGGAGTTTTGTGTGAAAGAAATGATCCATGTAGAGTGGTGAACACAAAGGGTATGTGGTGTGTAGCCAGAAGCCAGATACATGGTCAAGTTTATATAATGACTGGAGCACACTTACTTGCTGACACTTGTATTACTTTAAACGTTATGGAAACAGTGACTTTTAAGATTTCATTTCTGTTTCCTACCCTGTGAAATTTTAGCACTTTGTTAAATTATTTTTGCTTTTTCTAGCCCAGCAGAATCTGAAAAGGTGATTTAAAAACCTGAACACAGTGGGAGCACTTGGGTAGCTCAGTCAGTTAAGCATCCAAATCTTGCTTTCAGCTCAGGTCATGATCTCACAGTTTGAAAGTTCAAGCCCCACAACGGGCTCTGCGCTGATGGTGCAAAGCCTGCTTGGGATTCTCTGTCTCCCTTTCTCTCTGCCCCTGCCCTGCTTGCTCTCTTTCTCTCCCCCTCAAAATAAATATACATTTAAAATAAATAAATAAAAACCTAAACATTGGGTAATAAAGACAAAGAACACCAAGTTTATGAAAACTATTTAAGAAGTACATTTCTATTTCTAATTTTAAAATTTAGCATTTTCAGGGCACCTGGGTGGCTCAGTCAGTTAAGCGTCCAACTCTTGGTTTCAGCTCAGGTCATGATCTCATGCTTCACGAGTTCAAGCCCTGTGTCAGGCTCTGTGCTGACAGTGCAGAGCCTGCTTAGGATTCATTCATTCTCCTTCTCCCCACTCTCTGTCCCCCTCTCTCCTTCTTCCTCCCTCCCTCTCTCAAAGATAAATCAATAAACTTCAAAAAAAAAAAAATGAAAAGAAATTGAGCATTTTCAAGAGTACAAAGGGGTACTTCAGGAAAATGGTTGTCCTTATACTTCAAGGAGACAAGACAGCGGAAAATATAGCAAAAGAGCTTTAAGTGAAACACAGGGAAATTATTCCCTAAAATCAAGGCGCCTAGAAGAGGTAAACTCCTGTAGGAAATAAGACACTTATTAGCTGTAATTCCTGGGTTTTATTTTAACTGCATGACTGTTAATGAGAACTAGTGACCACTGTGCTGAGTGAGAAAACATAGGACAGCCCACCCCATTATATCTCGCTCTTATGCTATAGGACCAGGAAAAAAGGCTTCTTTGAATACAACTTGGGTCATTTTGGCTGGACCTGGACTTAGAGACTGAAGTTCTGATCACACTGTGTTCTGTGATCTTGGATGAAGTCCTAAATCCACTGACACCAGCTCTTGTCCTATTCTAGGGTTATTTTGTGGATCAGATGAGATAATGGTATGTGGTACTTGAAAAACCTTTTTCTAAAATACTCTTCAAACATTTAGGGCTGCCATTTTATCATGTAATTTTCAGATCTTTGAAAAACAGTGTTTTAGTTTTTTTGTGTATATTTAATAAATCCTTGTGTTTAGTGGTAATAATTTCTTGTATAACAGCACATGGAAAACACGGAGCATAAAGCTTTGCCTGGCCTCTTGCTGGAGCGAATGGATTCCCACTGATGGTGCTCAGCCCGCTCTCCAGGCAAGAGGCTGGTGGTATATTCACCACCAACACATGCTGCAGGGAAGGGGTTCCACAGGTGACGGGAGGGTGTCTGCTTCATTTGCTGGGGTTTGGTGGAAAAGCTAGTTAAAAGTATATTTGAGGGAACAGCTCCCATCACTGTAGACTTAAACATTATAGCTCTTTAGTGATCAATAAAGTGCTGTCTAATTTACCTAGAAGTTATAATGGAAAGCTAACACATTAAAAAAAAAAATTTTATTTATCATTTTTGAGAAAGAGAAAGCACGTGAGTGGGAAAGGGGCAGACAGAGAGGGGGGGCTGGGGGGATAGAGGATCCGAAGCAGGCCTTGTGCTGACAGCAGAGAGCCTGATGCAGGGCTCGAACTCACAAACTGTGAGATCGTGACCTGGGCGGAAGCCGGATGCTTAACCAACTGAGCCACCCAGGGCCTCCACTAACAGACATTTTTTGAAAATGATTTTGTAATCCCAGAAAATGAAGTATCCCATTCAGGAAGATGTATGTGATAATTATCAATGCCTCTGGCTAAGCCAGCTGTATTTTAAACATCTGAGTTCACTACTTCTGTCCTGTAATCTCCTAGATAATAAAAGTCCTTTAAAAAAATTATTTTTGTTATGCTAAAATAAAATTAACGAAATATTTTTGGCATTATGCAGATATTTTGAAAAACAGTTTGAACTGGCAGAACAAACAAAATTACCAATGTTTCTTCACTGTCGGAACTCACATGCTGAATTTTTGGGTGAGTTAGAGCTAAAATCTCCTTTAGAATTAAAGAATTTTGCAGAAATTAGCAAAGTATTTGCCAAAAGTTGTTTGTTTTTAATTTACAGACATAATGAAAAGAAACAGAGATCGGTGTGTAGGTGGAGTGGTAAGTAGAAGAGTTTTTTTGTTTGTTTTTTAAAATTTTTTTTAACATTTATTTATTTTTGAGACAGAGACAGAGCATAAATGGGGGAGGGTCAGAGAGAGAGGGAGACACAGAATCCGAAACAGGCTCCAGGCTCTGAGCGGTCAGCACAGAGCCCGATGCGGGGCTTGAACTCACGGACCGCGAGATCGTGACCTGAGCTGAAGTCGGACGCTTAACTGACTGAGCCACCCAGGCGCCCCAAGAGTTGTTTTTAATTAAAGGATGCACAGAAGCTTCTTTGTTACTCCTGTCGGCTTCTAAAGGAATTCAGATATCATCAGTAAAGCTATTAAACTTCTTCCCTCTCTTGTTGAGGTACATAAATTTACTATTAAACCTATTGGCCAGATGTAATACAGACCTAAATCACACCGATTTAATTACATTTATTTTGTCCAAAGTACAAGAATGATAAAGAATTTGGCTCACAAGAAAACCCCATGAATTTACTCCTATATTTTAATAGATGGGTGACAATTCTTTTTCTCTGCCTCTTCCATCAGCATTCTTCAGTGTTCTTCAATTTAAATTCTGAGCAAAATATAAACTAATCTTAATATCTTGAAATATTTCAATATTCACCTCAGGTTTGCCTTCTCAATTTGTCAACTGTATTCACTTAGCACTCTGATTAGAGACTCCTGCTTTCTGGAATCTGCTTGTACTCTGTAAACACTTCTGTGTGGTCATTTCAACCAGTAGTCTTGAGACAGTTTCCATAAACATTATCTGCCCACCACTTAGCTCAGGTATCCATAGCAGTGTTCCTTAAATCTTTTTTCGATCATGGGCTCTTTGGAAAATCTGCCTCCAAAAAATGCTCAGATGTACAAATTTTCACCTGTAATTTTAGGAGATTCACTCGTCTCCGGCAAAAAGGCTGTTATCCAGGTATATAAAATCAATTATACTGCACCAACTAAAGAAAGAGGAAATGGCACTGAGCACTTACTGTTTGCCCACATACGCTGCTTTGATAGCTTCATCTGTATTCTGTCAGGTTTTTAGCCTCTGCTTCATGTCGTGTACTGCTGGTGATAATGTTTTCTATGTTGCTGTTGATATTACTGCACACGTTTTTATCTATAGTTTACTGACTCTAATTTATCCTTTAGGAACTGTACTTGGGAACTGAGAGAGGCTTAGAGGCTTTCATTAATGGGGGGATTAATGGCTCTACCTCTTTGCCCATTTGCTTCTCTTCTAAATAAGAAGTTACTTAGCAAATCCAAACCTAAACGTTTGATTTTATCAAAAAAAGAGATTGCCAAGGGGCGCCTGGCTGGCTCTGTCAGTAGAGTGCAACTCTTGATCTTGGGGCTTTAAGTTCAAGCCCCACATTGAGTGTAGAGATTACTTAAGAATAAAAGCTTTAAAAAAAAGATTGCCAAATAAAAAAAAACGAATTTTCTGCAATGGTTTATGAGGAGTTATGTTTAAAATTACTTTGATGTTAATGGAGGATATATTTTCTAGTCAGCTAGAGATGCTGAGAGGAGAATAAACCCTTTTGGGTAAACCCGTGTAATGCAGTTTTATTTTTCAGAAACATGTTATCCATAGTGGATTCTGACTCTGGATGCTGTAGTAACAGATTAATGACATTACTTGTTGGTGTATTTAAAGTGTAGCTTATTGTTTAGATTACATAGATGTATCCCAAGTATGAAAGACTGTGCTTTCTTCCTTACATCTTTGAAGGAGAACAACACCAGCTTCTTCCTTTTTGCCTACTGAGCTGATTCTTACCGTCTCACAGTTCAGTTTTGTAGTTACATTCTCGCAACTCTTTCTAGATCTGCTTAAAATTTCTTCTAAAAGTCATTTTCTAGAAAAAAGTATCCCCTAACATAATAAAAACTCAACATTTTAAGATTTATTTTACATGGTTTTGTCACATTTCTAACTTGTCTTCATGCTTTTGCCTAAGAGTGTGGCTCCCACGTCCATTCCCCATTCCTGAAGGTACTGCAGAGCCATCAGCACAGCCACAGAGAGAGTCTGGGCAGCCACGTCCCTCGTGCCTCACCTCTTTGGAGATGGTGACCCATTATAACTGTGAGATTCGAATTGAAAATAAAAATTGTAGGGGCCACCACATCTGAAACCCTCTGATCCAAAAAACAAAAACAAAAACAAAAACAACAAACCCCTATGCACCTATACTTTTCCTTAGAAAGTCTTATGTTATTTAGGATTTTTAAAGAAAGAGCGATTATTAAATAAAATTACACCTGTATGTTCTAGGTGCATTCATTTGATGGTACCAAGGAAGCAGCAGCTGCCTTGATGGACTTGGATCTCTATATAGGATTTAATGGTTGGTAGGTCCTTAAGTTTGTTTTATATTAAGTAGATTCCTTGTTTTACAGTGAATTGCTGATAAAGATTTAAATTTTTTATTTAAATGTATTTATCACCTGGATCTTGGCTTGTGGATTTCAGTAATTATACAAGAAATTAAACTACATTACTCCTGCAAGTTATAGGGATGCCTGCCTTACTTGGTGGGTGGAGCATGCGACTCTCGATCTTGGGGTGGTGAGTTCAAACCCCGTGTTGGGCATAGAGCCTACTTAAGTTAAAAAAAAAAAAGTTAAAGGTTATAAACTACTAACGCTGTATTACAATCATGGACAACAATTTTGTATTGAGATCAGCAGCTAGCTTTCTCTGGCAATGCCATTTATACTTAGGTCATTTTATCACTTTAAAGTATATGTGTTCGCAGCATTGTGCATGCAAGTGATGTCTGACGTGGGGAGAGTCCTACTATGACATCATTTTATGTATCTCTATAGGCCAGGAAACTCACAGAAGCTAAGGACACGGCATAAAGTACTCCTAGTGTGAGAACCAGTGTTCTCTGGCTCCACACTCAGCCTTTCTGCTGGTACAGCATACCAAGCCTCATAAACCCAACATAGTCAGCTAGCGCTGCTGGGTCCCTGGCTTTCCCTCTTCAGTGTTTCATTCCTTTAAAATGACCACACTTCTGATTACATGAGTTTTTGCTAACATATCCTCAGGAAAATAGAATCATGAAATTATTGGCTATGGAGTTCAGACTTATTTATATGTCCTCAATGCTGCTTCTCTATTTTAATGATTTAACTAATAAACCACTGTGAAAAGGCATGCATGAATAATGGACTAAATAGTAGTTCTAAAAAACTTACTGATACAGTCTCTACACCATGCTTTCTGAGTCAGCTTTTCCAGAGACCCCGCTTTGCTCTTTTTTTTTTAATTTTTTTTTAATCTTTATTTTTGAGAGACAGAGTGTGAGCAGGGGAGGAGCAGAAAGAGAGGGAGACACAGAATCCGAAGCAGGCTCCAGGCCCTGAGCTGTCAGCACAGAGCCCAACGCAGGGCTCGAACTCACGAACCGTGAGATCATGACCTGAGCCGAAGTCAGATGCTCAACCGAGCCACCCAGGCACCCCCTCCCCCCCACTTGGCTCTTTATCACCATATATCTAAATATTATGTATGTGATGTTGTCTCTTAATTCATTCCCTTTGTTTTCATTAAGTCGATGAGCATCTTAGTTCTTCCATCCGGGACTGCCCTGCCACCTGCATTATTTCCTCCACAGCCGTCACAGTGTGGCTATTGCAGAGTTTTTGGTTATATGCGTATTCAGTATTTTCATTGCAGTCTGTGTAAGTACTGTTGACTGCTGAACCACAAGATATACCACTTTTTTTATTTTCCTGGGGCAGCTTTCTTCCTTTCTCTTTACTTGGTTTTCTTCAACACTTGAAGCCTTCTCACACTTTCCAACAACTGTAAAGTGCCTTTATCTGTTCTTCTGCATGAGGACCCTGTCGAGATAATCTCGTTATCTAGATGATCTCTCCATTAGTTCCTGACCCTTTCTGCTTCGTTTTGAGTCCACGTCTGCTCCATGATAGAACTCTTATGTTTAGATCCCATGTATTCAGCTGTTTTGATGGAACACGTTTCAAAATGAATTTATTCTATTCTTGAAAGTTTGCCTGGATAGTTAAAGAAAACCAAAAACCCTTCCACTTGGTATTTTTCCTCGGCATAATATTCTGGACTAGAAATAATTTTCACGAGAATTTATAGGGCTCCATTTCTAGATTTAAAGTCAGCGGCTATTCTGTTTCCTAGTCCTTACCCCATGACCTACTATTTTCTCCCAGTGGAATATTTTAGTTCTTTACCTCTGGTATTGCCAGACTTCACAGAGGTGGCCGATAATTTGTGCACTTGCTGCTGGCCTATTCTGGCTAGAAGCTCATCTTTGTCAGTCCTGGGAAACTTTTTTTCTCTGTCTGTCTTTGGAGCTCCCAGGCTCATAATCTGATCTCAATATTTTCCCCTCTAATTTCTATCTCTAGTTTTTCCACCTACTTTCAGAAATATTTTTCAACCTCTTTGATGAAACTTCAGCTTCTGGTTTTAATCTCTGAAAGCTTTTTCCCCCTGCCATTCTCTGGAACTATGTACATTTGCAGATGCATCTTCTCGTCTCTCTAAAGACATGAATGATGAGTTATTTTCTGTTTGCCAGAGAATGCTTTTACTTCCTCTGAGCGCCTTTTTCCTCTTTTAGTCTCTGTCATGACTTCCTTCAAATGTCAGGAAATTCTTACTCTGTATATTTAAAAAGTTAAGAAACAAGCTCATTGGAATCTCTGTGGGGAGACAGCCTATCAACATGCAGGCCAGCTGACCTCGCCAGGGCATCTTCTCGGTGGGTTCTTTTTCTTCACAGAGGGATCCTCTGATCTCTGCTGGAAAAACAGGGTGGGGATTCATGAATGTACCTGTGTTCTGGAACAGAATGGGGTTGGAGAGAGGAACTCACCAGCCAGTCAGCATTCAGTCTCCATCTTCACCCCTGCAGTCCTCTGTGCTTCTTGTTCTCCTGTCCTGGCTCTGATTTAGCTTCTCCAGAGACTACACATACCCTCTCCTCCCTTCTCTCTCTCAGGCCAAGGGTGGGGGGCAGGAGTCATCTCTGCATCAGTTCGCTGGAAAATAATCTGAGAGTCCCCTCTTTTCTGTACCCCACATTTTAAAACAACCCCCACTCAGTCCCCTGCCTTATCCCAGCCTCAGTACCTGGGATCTTCAGTTCTTAGAACTTCCTTGGGTGAATTGGTTTGCTTGTCTTCAGTATCTCTCTCTGCAGGCACATGGCACTGAAGTCACTTTGCACATAAACAGGTCATTTATAATTTTAACATATACTTTCTGCTTTATAGTTTGTGACTAGGGGTTAGAAATACCCCTGGTTTCATCAAAAAATTTGTGGGTTTTTTTCCCTTATTTTGAAATGATTTTTAAGAGAAGGTAGAAGACCTTTATTTCACTAACTTGAACTGAGAGATTTCAAAACGGCCTTGAATTATAAAGATTTGGCATTAAGTTAATGACAAGATTTTTTCCTCCTCCATTAACTCAGAACTAATGTTAGTCATTTAATCAAAGTCAGTATTTCTGTTCTTGTTCTGAAATTCAGTTTATTGTAGTCTTAATCTGAGGCTCTGAGGTATGGTAATTTAATCTGACTATACTACCTGTGACATAAAGTCTTTGATTTCTAAGGATTAAATTCTAACATTTTCCCCCAAGAAAATGGGGAAGTTTCAGATTTGACTCCAGAATATGCAGCTGCTCTCCCTTAAATGGGAAACCTTATTAGAGATATAATCGACTTTGATTTTTTTTTAAATTTGCATCCAATAATTGGTTTTGATTGAAAAATATTTGTTCTGGTAGTATATATTTCTGTATGTAGATCACTTTTTACAAGCATGGAATTAATGTAGGAAAAGACTAAGATATGATCTCATGAAATTAAAACTATGTAAATAATTTCATAACTGGAAGTTTTAAATTTAGTACCCATATCAAACATATTTAGGAAATATTCATATTGATCAACTGTTAAGTTGGCTGAAAATAAGAATTTTGGTTTTTTCTAGAGGATATCATTAAAAGGCTGATATTTATGGCAAACTACACACATTTCCCTTTCACTCCTCTTAAAATCATTCTAAAGTAAAGCCCTACATACTCAAAATGGAGTATGGGCATCTATAAGGGCAAAGAAACAAGGCCAGAGTTTCTGGAACAGCCAGCTTAGACTTTATAAAGGGCCTCAGAGGAGATGGGAGCAAATTTAGCAGGCAGAAATCAGAGAGAGGGCTTTGGGTTTAGAATTAGTGACCAATAGGACCAAATTGGGGTGATTGATGGCCTTTATAGAGAAAGCTGTCACCCCTATATTTACTGCTATACGCAGAGTACAAGAGCAGCAAGCATTTCTACCAAAGGGAAAAATCTCTTCTCAAGAAAAATGAACAAACCAAATTGTGAGAGCCAGGACTTGGAATTCTTATGTTGATGCCAGAGGAAAGCATTTAGAGAAGCAATAGCCTAACCATTAGCTCCTTACCTTCTCACTCTTAGATGAAATTGCAGATCAATATTCCTAGTCCTGGGTGTCCCACAAGGAGCTTCCATTGAGCCCCCACTCAGAGGAGCACCTGGGTGGCTCAGTCAGTTGAGTGTCCAACTCTTGATTTTTGTCTCAGGTCACGATCTTGCGCTTCGTGAAATTGAGTCCCACATCGGGCTCTCTGTTGACAGCATGGAGCCTGCTTGAGATATTCTCTCTCTCTCTCTCTCTCTCTCTCCCTCCCTCCCCCCCCCCCCCCGTCTCTCTCTCTGCCCCTCTCCCCACCAAAATAAGTAAACTTTTTAAAAAGAGTCCCCATTCAGAACTATCAGTAAAACAGTCCTCTGTTTACACAAAAGCAGAGGAAACACAACACTGGAAACTCAAGCCTACTTAAATGTAAACTGATAATTAAGGACCACCAGATAAATGAGGTGCCTCAACAGAAGGAAAAAGACCAAATAGAAAAATTAACACCAGAGGAAACAATTTAGGAAAAAGAACTTTAAAAGAGACCTGATATAGTAAAGGCTGAAATGTAACATTCTGTCAGTCTGTCTGTAACAAGAGAAAGAACATAAAAGTAAGAATTCCTTAATGATTAAAAATGAATGTCAGTGTTAATACCACCATTGGGCTAAGCTAGGGAATCAACACATTCAACAGGAAGATACATATTTTTCCCCTCTACCAACTACCATTGGGTACCTAATAGTAGACATAGGGATTTTCTCTTCATACAAGTATTCTAGTGAATAAAGGGTTGATAGGATTCTATCAACATCTGCAACTCCTAGTAAACTAAGAGGTCTAAGCTTTGGGCATCTGTGGCTGCCTCATGTCACAAAAATATAACCAGATACCATGTGCTTCTAAATAGAAGATCATACCACCACCTATGAAGGTCTTGCCAAAAACATGAAGAAAAAAATCCAACCTGAATCTGGTCAAGACTCTGGATGGTATTCTTGACATCCTGTAAGAAACACAGCAGGCAAAATTTTCTTATTGTCGAGATGACCAGGGAACATCGTAGAGGAGGAGGATCCCACCTCCTCCCACAGACACACCCCAGGCAGCAACTACGTGAAATGCAAGTCATTTGGAAAATGACCTAATTAGCAGAACGACTCTTCCATGGGGAAAGAAAAAGCCACACTGAGAAAGCAAGAAGGAGCAGAGACGTGGTAGGGAACCAGTTACATGGTACGGCAACTTACAACCGAGAGGGATATCACAGGGGTAGAGGTCTTCCCTGAAGAGCAAGGGGATCGAACCCCATGTTGAGTGCCCCCACCCCCCACCTCAACTGCTCCAGAGATCTGTACCAGGCAGACAAGCCCCCGTAACATGTGGCTTTGATAACCATCAGGGCTTTATTCCAGCAGAGCCAGGGTGCCATTAAGAAACAGACTACTCTTACAGGACCAGCACACTCTATTACTAACTCTAAGATCCAGCAGAGAGGCAGCAGTTTGAAAAGTATCTGGATTATACAGGAATAGATTATTGGCTAATTTTAGGGTTTGTGCTGGAGGGGCAAGGATCTGTAGAAACTTTCTCCAGGACTGGTAGTGTAGCAGGTGCCATTTTTCTTGCCCTTCTCCAGCCTAGCTGGCCTGATGCTGATGAAAGCCAAGTCTGACCCTCTCCAACTAGCTTGCTAGCACCGCTCACCCTGCCTTGGCATTCCTTGTCTGAGCCACCCCACCCAACCTGCTAGTTCAGGCAGGTGCCCTTCTTAATCGGCACCTGCTCTGCCATACCCTGTGGTCAGCCTTGTTTGGGACTGGTGAACCCGCAAAGCAACCACTGCCCCACCACACCTTGGACAGCTCTGGCTGGGACTGCATCCCAGCCCCACCCAGCACGTCCCTGGGGTACTTGGTTCTGGTGACCTGGTGGGGTGGGTAGGATTATGCTGCTTGGCCCCACAGGACACTGCTACACAAGGCCACTGCTTGCAAGGCCGGGAGTCGTAACTGATGTAATGCAGAGAAAAGCAGAGTCAACAGAATGAGAAGACAAGAGTTTATTCTAAATGAAAGAACAAAAGAAAACCTCATAAAAAGAACTAAATAAAACCACAACAAGCAGTCTACCTGAGAGTTCAAAGTAATGGTTATAAAGATGCTCACTGAACTAGAAAGGGGTTGTATAAACTCAGAAAAAGAGAAAATATAAAAAAGAACCAATTAGAGATGAAGAATATAATAAATGAAGTGAAAAAGAATCTGCTACTACATTAGAGGATACAGCAGAATAGATCAGTGACTTGGAAGACAAGGTAGTGGAAACCATCCAAGCTGAACAGAAAAGGAATTTTTAAACATGAGGATTTTTAAAAATTTTTTTTTCAACGTTTTATTTATTTTTGGGACAGAGAGAGAGAGAGCATGAACGGGGGAGGGGCAGAGAGAGGGAGACACAGAATCGGAAACAGGCTCCAGGCTCTGAGCCATCAGCCCAGAGCCCGACGCGGGGCTCGAACTCCCGGACCGCGAGATCGTGACCTGGCTGAAGTCGGACGCCCAACCGACTGCGCCACCCAGGCGCCCCAAACATGAGGATTTTTAAAACATCAACTAGGAGAACATCAAGTATACTAATATTCATAGTATCAGAGTCCCAGAAGGAGAAGAGAGAGGCAGAAAATCTGAAGAAATAGCTGAAAATTTTCCTAATCGGGAAGGAAATAGATGTCCAGGAAGCACACAGAGCCCCAAACAAGATGAACCCAATGATGTCCACACTAAAGCACTTAGTAATAAAAAGGTCAAAAATTAACAAGAGAATCTTAAAAGCAGTAAGAGAAAAGCAACTGATTACATACAAGGGAACCCCCCTAATGCTATCAGGTGATTTTTTTTTTTTTATAGCAAAGACATTGAAGGCCTGAATAAAGTGGTGTCATGATATATTCAAAGGGCTGAAAGGAAAAAGCCTACAACCAAGAATACTGTGTCTGGCAGAGTTACTCAGAATTCAAGGAGAGAGGTTTTCTCAGACAAAACTTAAAAGAGAGTTCATCATCCCTAAATGGTCTTTGCAAGAAATGTTAAAGGCAATTCTTTAAGTAGATAAGAAAATGCCAACTAGAAGAAAATCATAAAGAGAAAACAGAAAATAAGTCTCTAGTAAAAGCAAACATACAATAGAGCAATCACTTGTAAGACTAATAGGACATTTAAAAGAAATAGTAAAATCAGTTATATTTCTAGTAATTACACAAAATAAAAATGTAAAATACGACACCATATACATAAAACTTGGGGAAAGAATAAAAATGTAGTGCTTTCAGTGTGCAAACTTAAACATCAACTGAAAATAGAGTGTTGTATATGAACCTCATGGTAACCACAAACTTAAAACCTATAATAGATACACAAAAAGTAAAGAAGAATCCAAGCAGAAGACTAAAGAAAGCCATCAAACCACAAGGGAAGAGAGCAAGAGGAAGAAACTACAAAAACAACCAGAAAACAGAAAAATGGTAATAAGCACATACCTGTCAATAATTATTTTAAATGTTAATTAAATACTCCAATCAAAAAACATAGGGTGACTGGGTTTAAAAAAAAAATTGCTGCCTACAAGAGATTCCCTTCAGATCTAAAGAAACAACACACAGACTGGGGTGTCTGGGTGGCTCAGTCAGTTGAGCAACCAACTTCAGCTTAGGTCATGATCTCACAGTTTGTAGGTTTGAGCCCCATGTCAGGCTGTGTGCTGACAGCTCAGAGCCTGGAGCCTGTTACGGATTCTGTGTCTCACTCTCTCTCTGCCCCTCACCTGCTCGTGCTCTCTCTCAAAAATAAATATTAAAAAAAAAAAAAGACACATGCATCCTGAAAGTGAAGGGAGGAAAATGATATTCCATGCAAATAGAAGCAAAAAAAAAAAAAAAACAAAAAACTGCACTAGCAACACTTAAAGGATACAGTATACTTAAAAAAATTTTAATGTTTACTTGTTTTGAGGGAGAGAGAGACAGAGTGCAAGCAGAAGAGGGGCAGAGAGAGAGGGAGACACAGAATCTGAAGACGGTTCCAAGCTCCGAGCTGTCAGCACAGAGCCCAACACAGGGCTTGCACTCAGGAACTGCAAGATCAGGACCTGAGGCAAAGTTGGACGCTTAGCCAACTGAGCCACCCAGGCTCCCCTGATACAGTATACTTTAAAACAAAGACTAACAAAACACAAAGAGGGCATTGCATAATGATAAAAGGATCAATCCAACAAGAGGATATAATGACTGTAAGTATCTATGCATCCAATAGGAACATCTAAATATATAAAGCAATTTATTAACAGACATAAAGGGAGAAATGAATAGTAATAATAGTAGAGGACTTTAACACCCCACTTACATCAATGCATAGATCATCCAACAGAAACGCAATAAGGAAACACTGACTTTGGACAACATAATAGATCAGATGCACTTAATGGATATACAGAATATTCCATCCAAAAACAGAACACACAAGTGCACACGGAACATTCTCCAGGATAGCTCACATGTGAGGCCACAAAACAAGTAAACTTAAGACTGAAGTCATATCCAGCATCTTTTCTGACTACAACAGTATGAAACTAGAAATCAATTACAGAGGGGTACCTGACTGGCTCAGACAGTACAGCATGTGATTTTTGATCTCAGGGTTGTGGGTTCAAGCCCCACACTGGTGTAGAAATTACTTTAAAAAATAAAATCTTTAAAAACATCAATTATGGGGGCACCTGGGTGGCTCAGTCGGTTGAGTGTCCGACTTCAGCTCAGGTCATGATCTCACGGTCCATGAGTTTGAGCCCTGTGCCGGGCTCTGTGCTGACGGCTCAGAGCCTGGAGCCTGCTTCAGATTCTGTGTCTCCTTCTCTCTCTGCCCCTCCCCTGCTCACACTCGGTCTCTCTCTCTCAAAAATAAACATTAAAAAAAATTTTTTTTAAAACATCAATTATGGGGAAAAAATGGGGGAAAAAACACATGGAAGCTAAACAACACGCTACTGAACTGGGTCGAGGAAATTAAAAAGATACCTTGAGACAAATGCAAATGGAAAAACAACAGTTCAAAATATTTGGGATGCAGCAGAAGCAGTTCTAAAAGGGAAGTTTAGAGGGCCACCTGGGTGGCTCAGTCAGTTAAGCGTCCACCTCTAGATTTCAACTCAGGTCATGATCTCACAATTGGTGAGTTCAAGCCCCGTGTCAGGCTCTGTGCGGACAGTGTGGAGCCTGCTTGGGATTCTCTGCCCCTCCCCTACTCTCTCAAAATAAATAAAACTTTTAAATAAAAGGGGAGTTTAGAGCAATACAAGCCTACCTCAAGAAACAAAAATCTCAATCTAACCTTACACACAAAGAAACTAGAAAAAGAAGAAATGAAGTTGAAAATTAGAAGAGATAATAAAGAGAACAAAAATAAATGAAATACAGACTTAAGAAACGAGAAAAAAAATAACCAATGAAACTAGAATTGGTTCTTTGAAAAAACAAGCAAAATAGATAAACCTATAGCCAGACTTACAATAAAAGAGAGGACTCAAAATCAAATGACAAATAACCAACACCACAAAACAGAAAGGATTATGAGACTACTGTGAAAAATTATACAACAAATTGGACAACCTAGAAGAAATGGATAGATTCCTAGAAAAATACCAAGAATGAATTAGGAAGAAACAAAATCTGAACAGACTGATGACTAGTAATGAAATTGAGACATTAAAAAAAGAAAAAAAATACCCACACACCCAACCAACCAACAAAATCCAACAACTCCCACCAAACCAAAGTCCTAGATCAGATGCTTTACAGATGAGTTGTACCAGACTTTTCAAGAAGTGTTACTACCTATTCTGAAACTATTCCAAAATATTGAAGAGGAAGGAATCCTTCCAAATTCATTCTATTAAACCAGCATTACCCTGATACCAAAAACCAAAGGCACTACAAAGTAGAAAATTACAGGTATCTCTGATAAACATGATTATAGCATTCCTCAACAAAATATCAGCAAACTGAATCCAACAATATATTAAAAGGATCATTCATCATGACCAAGTAGGATTTGTTCCAGGGATGCAAGGATGGTTCAATGTCTGAAAATCAAACAGCACGTTAACAAAGGAAAGGATAAAAATCATATGATCATTTCAGTAGACAACAGAAAAAGCATTTGACAAAATTCAACATCCACTCATAGAAATTATCAACAAAGGGAGTACAGAGGGAGCACACATCAACATAATAAAGGACAGATATGACAAGCTAACATACTCAGTGGTGAAAAGCTAAAGGCTTTCCCTCTGAGATTAGGAACAAGACAGACAAAGATGTCCACTCATGCCACTTATATTCAACATAAGTACTGGAAGTCATAGCCACAGCAATCAGACAAGAAAAAGAAAAGCCATCCACACTGGTAAGTAGGAAGGAAAACTGACACTATTTGCAAGTGACATAGTATTTTTAGAAAGCCCTAAACAATTAGAATAAATGAATTCACTAAAGTTACAGGATAGAAAGTTAATGTACAAAAATCAGTTGGGTCTCTGTACACTAAAATGGGCATAAAGAGAAATTGAGAAAATCCCACTGGGGCGTCCTGGGTGTCTCAGTGGGTTAAGTGTCTGACTCTGATTTCAGCTCAGGTCATGGTCTCACGGTTTGTGGGATCGAGCCCTACACTGGGCTCTGTGCTGATAGCGTAGATAGAGCCTGCTTGGGATTCCCTCCCCACCTCTCTCTGCACCTCCTGCGCTTGTGTTCTCTCTCTCTCAATAAACAAACATTTAAAAAGCCCCATTTACAATTGTGTAAGAATAAAATACGTAGGAATAAATTTAACCAAAGTTGTTAAAGACCTATACTCTGAAAACTCTAGGATACTGATGAAAGAAAGTGAAGACATCACAAATAAATGTAAAGATATTCCATGCTCATGGATTGGAGGAATTAATGTTAAAATGTCCATTCAACCCAAAGCAATTCACAGACTCAGTGTAATCCCTATCAAAACACCAGTAATATTTTTCAGAGAAAATCCTAAGATGTGTAAGGGACCACAGAACACCCTGAAGAGCTAAAGCAATCTTATCACAATCTCACATTTACTATACTACAAAGCTATAGTAATCAAAACTATATGATACTGGCACAAAAACACACAAGGGGGTGCCTGGCTGGCTTGGTCAGAGGAGCATGTGACTCTTGATCTCGGGGTCGTGAGTTCAAGCTCCACATTGGGTGTAGAGATTACTTAAATAAAATTTTGTAAAAACAGACACATATCAGTGGAACAGAATACAGAGCTCCGGCATAAATCCATACTTGTACAGTGAATAATTTACAACAAAGGAGGCAAGAATACACAGGAGAAAAGATCGTCTCTTCAATAAATGGTGTTGGGAAAATGGCCACTTTCTTACATCATAAACAAAAATAATTCAAAATGGATTAAAGACCCAAATGTAAGATCTGAAACCATAGGCAGTAAACTCTTGAACATCAAGTTCAAGAAAGAAAAGAAAATGTAGGCAGTAAACTCTTAAACATCAGTCTTAGCTATATTTTTTGGATTTGTTCTCAGGCAAGGGCAACAGAATAAAAAATAAGCAACAGGAATTACATTGAAGTAAAAGGTTATGCGCAGTGTAGGAAACATCAACACAACAAAAAGGCAACATACTGAATGGAAGAAACTATTTGCAAATGATAAGCCTGATAAATGGTTAATATCCAAAACATGTAAAGAACTCATACAATTCAACACCAATAAAAAAATCTAGTTTAAAAATGGGTAGAAGACCTGAACAGACATTTCTTCAAAGACATTCACATGCCAACAGACACATGGAAAGATGCTCAATGTCTCTAACCATCAGGGAAATGCAAATCAAAACCACAATGTGGTATCACCTCACGCCAGTCAGAATGGCTAGTATCAAAAAAGACAAGAAATAACAAGTGTTGGCAAGGGTGTGGAAAAGGGAACCCTTGTGCAGGGTTGGTGGGACTGTAATTGGTACAGGTACTATGGAAAACAGTATGGCAGTTCAAGAAATTACAAATAGAAATACCACACAATCCAATAATTACACTTCTGCTTATCTGCCTGAAAAAAAAAAAGGCACTAATTCAAAAAGATACATGCATCCCTGTGTTAACGGCACCATTATTTACAACCACCAAGATATGGAAAAAATCTAAGTGCCTGTCAATAGATGAATGGACAAAGGTTTGCATATACAAAATGGGATGTTACTCAGCCATAAAAAAAGAATGAAATCTTGCCATATGCAACGTGTATGGACCTAGAGGGTATTCTGCTAAGTGAAATAAGTCCGACAAAGAAAGACAAATACTGTATGATTTCACTTCTGTGTGGAATCTAAAAAATAAATGACCAAACAAAAAAATTAAAAATAGAGAACTGGTGGCTGTTTTAAGGGGATTTAGAGGTACAGACTCCAGTTATAAATTAGTCATGGGGATGCAAAATACAATGTAGAGAATATAGTCAATAATAGTGTAATAAGTTTGTATGGTGAGCATTTTGTAGACAAATGTCAAAGCTCTATGGTTTACACCTGTAACTACTGTAATATTGTATGTTCACTATGCTTCCGTTACAAAAGGAACCTACCAAACTGTATGGTACTGGCACAAAAACAGACATATACATCAATAGGACAGTATACAGAGGCCCGACACAAAGCCAGATGGAGACAGATGGCATCAAGACCAGGAAACTTCAAGGCAAACAACTGGGTTTCTTCATAAAATAAATTTTAAGGGGAAGAAGAGATGCAGGAAAATTTAACAGGTTAAGAGATTTAGACTGCAATGCGTGGCTCCCATTTGGATCCTAAGTCAAACAAACAACAAGAATGTAGGACACTGTGACAGTTTGAATACTGGTATATTAAAAGAGTTGGGGTTTCTTAAACATGATAATAGTATTGTGGTTGCATTTTTCTTTTAATATTCATGCTTAAAGATACATGCTGAAATATTTTCTGAAATAAATGCTAAAATGTAGAAACTACAACAATTTGAATTTCCTTCAAGATTATATAGAAGAGGTTTGGGACGAGTGGATGGGATAGTTATCGGCCAGGCGTTGATAACTGATGGGGCCAACTAATGAATACATGGGGGTTTTTATATTCTAGTTTTATATATATTTTAACCTCTCCAGAAAGAAAGTTATATATACACTAAAATTAAAAATGCAACGTAAGGACAGTATTAATCATCATTACATTATATAGCAAACCATCCCAAAACTCATTGGCTTATGACAGGAGGTATTTTTTTCTTACTGCTGAGTCTTTGGGTTAGCTAGGGGTTGACAGAGGCAGATCTTTCAGGCTACGTGTTGAATTCAGATCCAAGTTACATGTTTTCATTCTGGATGCCCAGGCTGAAGAGGCAACAGATGTTAAATGCATGCTACTCTCAGGTCACAAAAGTGCCATCAAAATCAAAACAGTGCATTTCAAGCTTCTGCTCATGGCCAGATTTAAGCTCCTCCTTCTAAGAAACCATGGCAAGGGTATAGATACATTTCTATTCAAGGAAAGTGAAGAACTGAGACCAATAAAACAGTCGTCTCGTGGTCTGAAAATGAAAGTTAAGGAAATGAAAGTTAATTTCCCAGGAATGGATGAAAGAAAGAAGGCCTAGCAGACTAATTCAGGAGTCCTAAAACTGACTAATAAAAGTCCCAGAAAGAGAGAAGACAAAAGAGGAAAATTCCTTTTTTCCCATAATTTTTCTCAGAGTTGGGGGTGGGGTCTAAATTGGAAAGGTTCTAACACATCAAGTTTCAGAATGTCAAAAGTAATGGAAGATCCTGTTTCCAGATGTGGGGGAAAGGGCACCAAAAAAGGAGACTCAAACTGACATCTCCTAACTAGGTTGTCATTTTCATTGCTTGTTAAATGCTGCTTGTTCTGAGACTATGATTTTCATCCTTTGTGAAGATTCGATTTCTGGTTAGTGAAGCATTAACTTTGATATCCTTGTACCAATACTTGGCCCATACAGAACTGACCAGACCTTCAAAGTCAGCATTTTGAGCCTTTCTACATTATGCAAATTACCCAGGGAAGCAAATGAATTCTTTAAATAAAGTTTTACACAGACTGATTTTAACAAAAATCAGTTTATCAGGTCAACTGATAAGCACAAAAAAAACTGCATCCCCCAAAAGCCAGGATATGGTTGGAATAGATCTTAATCCGGATTCTGTAAGGATAGAAATGTGTATACTGCCATTAGAGCCAACCAAAGTTTTGTTTGGGGATTTTAGGTTTTGTAATGTTTTAGGTAAGTTTATAATACGAAAAAAAGTTCCTCATTAAATATACCTTCTTATTATCTCTGAAATTTTTTTTAAGCTCACTGAAAACTGAGGCTAATTTGGAAGTTTTGAAGTCAATACCTAGTGAAAAATTAATGATTGAAACTGGTAAGTTTATGCTTTTTGAACTTTCATTTTCATATTAAACCATACCAAAACAGAGCTAGACAAAAGTTAAATATCTTAAAGACGCTCAATCTCAACAATTTTACTTTTCAGAAAACCTTTGAGGTTTTTATTAACAGAAAAGTATCCAATCAAGTTTCTCAATTTTAGAAGTTTGACTAAGCCAAGCACTTAAAAATGGGATGTCAGAATATGTGGTGACTAAGGAGGTTATAAATATTTTATTAAACTAGTAGTCTTATTTCACCTCAGGGTTTCAAAATCTTCAAAACATTTTTTTACATAATGTCATCTTTGTAATGGCTTAATTCTACGATACTTTTCAAGTAAAGTACATAAATTTAAATCAAACTGGTTTAGTCAAAGAATTTTAGAAATTAATCTGTTGCCTCTTAAAACAAGGTTAGAAGCTAAAAATTTTACTTAGCCCTGAACTTAAGGCTTTACTTACACATATGGACTTTTTAGTAAAGTCAAGACTAAGCCATTCTGAAGAATCAGGTTTATTTCCTTGGAGAGTCATGACAAATTATTTTATTAAAAGCACAATGCTCGTAAAATGTGTAAATTCTTACAATTCTTTATTAAAGAAAGAGGTAAGTGAATAATCCTAGTATTGAAAGCCACTGTTTTCCATTCTGGAGAGGCAAATAGAGGTTTAACTTTTTTCTGGTTATAATTGGTGTTCTTTTAGCTTTCTTTTTTAAAAGTATGTCATACACCAACAGTAATGTTAGCAGAAAAAAAATAAGACTCCTAAAAAGCAATTAAAATTTTAAAAATGCATTTAAAAATTTGTAGAGTTCAAGGTTTAATCTTGTGCTTAGATTTTTTTTTGCTTTCAATCATAGCTTGTATTTAGGAATTTACATTATTTGTTTGATAACGTTCATTACAAAAACAGCAATTTGAGGGGCGCCTGGGTGGCAGCTCAGTTAAGTGTCCGACTTCGGCTCAGGCCACGATCTCACAGTTCGTGGGCTCGAGCCCCGCATCGGGCTCTGTGCTGACAGCTCAGAGCCTGGAGGCTGCCTCAGATTCCGTGTCTCCCTCTGTCTCTCTGCCCTTCCCCTATTCTCTCACACAAAAATAGACATTTAAAACTTTTTTTAAAAAAATCAGTAATTTGAAAGGTAAATCTCTGAAGAGACTTCTTTCTTTGCTCAACTCCAGATGCACCTTGGTGTGGAGTGAAAAGTACACATGCTGGGTCAAAATATGTAAAAACTTCGTTTCCTACCAAAAAGAAGTGGGAAAATGGGCACTGTGTGAAAGACAGGAATGAACCCTGCCATATAATGTAAGTATTTTGTTTTCTTGGTCTTCAGAACACTAAAGTCAACTACCAAATGCCACTTACAGAATGAACTCAAGGGACTAAAGTTGGGTGAAATTCAAATGAAGTTCAGCTCAAAGGCCACCATTTTGAAAGGATTTGGAAGGATTTGCACTAAGTTGCTCTGTCTCTGCCCCTCTTCATATCATTTCAACCTCTCAGCTCAATAAAAGTGGTTATATTACAGCAGTAAGAACTTCATGTGATTTTGGTCATTTGTCATTTTGTAGGAAAGGCAGAAAAGATTCTCATACTGCTTCCTGGCTGATGGTTATAAAAATGCACTCTTAGCAGGAGACCTTTTTAATGGTATCTGTATTTTAAATGAATTGACAACCTGAATAAACCTAAAAAGTAACACATTTCTTTGAGCCCCTGAACAAAAGGGCAAGGTATAGAAAGGATTTCCTTTTTCTACCCCAAAAGGAGAAAAAAAAATTCAGAATTAGTTTTTGATTATAATACATGTAGCATGTGAAAAGAAGGGCTGTTTACCCATCTAACTGTTAAGGAGCTATAGAGCATGTAACTTACAGGTTAACTTTATATCATTTTAATGGGCACATCCAGTTTTTGTTTGCATAAGCTGATAATTTAAATCTAGACTGTATCAATCTAGTATGGTTTACCAGTTCAGGCAATTGAACTGTTAATTTTAGGTTGTAATAATTCCTTTCATATACATTTTTTAAGTAGCTTTTAACAGGTAAGTGTATCAGATAAGATCTAAAATGCAGCAGGCAGAAAAGTGGAAAATTATTCTACAAAAATAATACTGGAAAGATTTTCCTTTGTTAACATTCTGTTGTTGGCAAGGATTTTGAAACCAAATGTTTTAAAACCCATAGGCTGAGGAATACATTTAAATCCTGGCTAGTAAAGAATCACTTGTAATTTTTATAAAATGCAGCTACCTGCAGACTGTCAGAAGACAATTATTTCTGAATCTTTTGGAGATTTAAAGAGACACTAGAGACAACAAACTGGTATTTTTCCAGCAGCCAGCTTAGAGGAAGTATTGGCCAACGGGGATCCAAGTCAGTTTTCTATACTGCCTTAATGTTAAGTACAGTATAGCTCTGGACCTAGGTTACACATCTGTAAAACAAAATTCTGTGGTCTTCCAAGTGCAGACTGTTAAGCAAGAAAGCTGGAGTCTCAGCTGCAATTATGAATACCAGTTGAGGAGGCTGAGCTTGGGAAAGCCAGCATTTACAAACTGAAAGTTTTTAAACCACATTTCAAAAACACACATGCCTCTAGTCTAACGCTTATTACTAATTAATTCCTACTTAAAAAGTCATTTTTATCAATCCCATCTATTAACAGTTTTATATTTTAATTATTTTTATAGAGATCTTTTCTCCCTTTTAGATTATAAATTCCATGAAACACATTTTGAAGCTCTTGTATGTCAGGAAGGTGTAAGTTACTGAGGTTACATAGAAGAATCAAAGTCCCTGCCCGCATCCACCCAGCAGATGACAAGATACATTCTGCCAGGCACTTTGGATAAGACATTGAAGGTGTCAGACAGGAATCCTTGCCCTCCTGAAGCAAAGCAGCAGAAAGTATAATCCAAGATGTTAGTTCTGTTATAGAGGTATGAATATACGACTAGGAGCACAGGACATAGTCACTGCCTGCCTTGTGGGGAAGTAGCTTAACTAAGGTGACATTTCAACTGGTCACAAAGTGCAACTGGGAGTTAGGCCAGACCAGGACAGACGCCTTGAGCAAAGGCAGGCTGCAGAAGGGCTTGGCTGCTCAGAGGGGAAACAATGAGTTTACTGTGACAAAAAGTAGGATGCACGGGTAAGTGATAAGTCTGCGAAGACTGGTGAGGGCTCCTGTATGCCAACCTCAGTAGTTTAGATTTCACCAGGACCCAAAGGACTTTCAGCAGGAAAATGGCAGTTGTTTTTAAAACGCTGTTAACATATCAGCACAGAGAAAGGACTGAAAAAGGAGATGGGTGTCAGGAACCTTACTGATTTCCCACATTATGCAGGTAAGTTCTAATTCTGAGTAGTTAACAGAGGAAAGTTCTGTAGTTTACTAAGGAAATTGGGTCCTTAATGTCAATTTAAATGTTAACAGATTTGCTTTTAGCATACTTTGATCTAGATAATAAAAATTTAGTCTATATTAAGCGAAGCTTTTGTGTTACGATTATGTACTTTTTAAAAAGTTCCAGTAAGTCTTTAATCTCTGTCCCTAATTCCTTTAGTTGCTTGTATTTAAGAAACCCATAGCAGGGACAAAAAACTTAACACAAAGAATATTTACATGTTTAATTTGGACTTTAGAACTTTCTAATTCATGTATAAAAATATTACATATAGTACGGCTAGAGAACACTCATGATGATGATTATTCTAGGCAGAGAAACTGAAAGATCTGACACCCAGGCTGTTCTTGATCGTGCAGGGAAAAAGTACAGAGGAGAAAGCACGTCTCCCTCCCCCCTCCCCCAATAACCATGCATTATTCCAAGTAAATAACTTGTAACTTCCTTTGCGGTCACTGTGCTAATGATGATGCAGCAATTTCCTGCTGTCCTTTGAAACTAATTCTCTTAGCAGAGGTGCTCAAACTTTGCTGTACCCACAATGCCACCCACCTTGCGACTCAGCACACATGTACGTATAAAACCATACAAAAATGAAACAGTACTTCCCTTATTAAGTGCAATGTACTTTTCCTTTTCTTACAATTTTCTGAAAATTCATCATGACGCACTAATGAATGCATAATGACTTACGGTTTGAAAGAACTCGCCGTCTTCACTGGGTTAGTTCCATTAATTTGTGGTAGACATGATATGGGCTGGTTTTAGAATTTATTTGAACCTGGTCCTTGTCTCAACTTACCCTATTTTAAATATGGCAGCAGTTCAGCCTTTCTGTTGAAAACTTTATAGCTGGTTAAAGCTTGTTATGTTAAAGGTGCTAGTACAAGAGCTTCCTTTGCATGGATGAAGAGAAAACCTTTAAAACTGAGCAGGTACTTGGAAATAACCATCCATTTTTGTTTTCTCTTTCAGTCAAATACTGGAGATAATGTCAGCAGTGAGAGAGCAGGATCCACTGGAATTAGCCAATACACTATATAACAACACCATTAAAATCTTTTTTCCTGACATGTAATTAGCATGTCCTTTCCATTTTCCATCATGTATGTAAAATTTCATGGTAAACCTTCCTAAAGGACTGAATAAAGAAATGCTCTGGAAGTTGAATGGAAAGTTATTGTATGTTACTGCACACCATCCCCCTCATTTTTAATCCATAAAGTCAGATCAAAAAATTTTTAATGTCAACTAATGTCTTAGTTTACATCAATGAAAACTCCCAAATATTTCATCTTGTAATCTCTTCCAGAGTCTGAAAGGACAATTTTATGTCAACGCTGCAAACACAGAATGGCCAATAAGCATACTGGGTTTTTGTTTTGTTTTGTTTTGTTTTTTTTACATCAAAATTAAACAAGTAGCACATTCTGGTTTATATCCCAAAGTTTAGTTGAGATAAACCTGTTTCTCAACTCTTACACAATCTCTGAATCATGACTTTCCACCCCAGCTCCACAAGGGGCTGCTCTCAAATTTCAAGAAAGTCTCTTCCGGCAGCCTATTTTGCCTTTGTTTTAAAATACCCTAGGTATAGCTTTTATCCTCTGGTCCAAATTACTTTATTTCTTTCACGTAATGTGGTTTCCTCTGATTTGCATTTTCATTCCTCCCATCCATTTTAAAGAAAAACTAAGGTCCACAGTTAGATACTTTCATATGCTTTCATTGAGGAATCTTTGGCACAGTTGATGCACTGTATTATCATTACATCTATTAAAAAGCTAGTTGTTCAAATTTTGTCATAAAAACGTGAAAACATTTTATTCTATGTACAACAATGTACACAAATTTAAACAGGTCACCAAAGAGACCAGAAGTAATTAAAGAGGTATATTTACAGTAGCACATCACAGTAAACGGAAAACCATTCACAGATTCAACATGGATACTGTTTTTGTGCTTGGTTACACGCTGAAGTGAAGCATATTACTCCATTTTGGATGAACTGAATTTTAAACAAATACCTCAATGATTAGCAAATGCTATTTTAATCAGTCAGTATCATCATTAATAAACTCGTCAGCCGCAGGGCCTGTGTGTTGCTGAATCACTCCATTTCTTTCTCTTTGAACATCATCATCACAATCTGTACTGTCCTCTTCGTTCAATTCCCTGTCAGATTCAGCAGCAGCTTCCCTTATAGCTTCCTCTGGATTTTCATTCGGTGCAATAAATCCATTGTTGTTAGATACATTTGAGTTATCCTTAATGTCATCTTCGATGTATACTTTTTGATGGCACATTGGACAAGTATCTTGAATGTACAGCCATTTCCGAAGGCAAAGTGCATGGAAATAATGATTACATGGCGTGATGCGAGCAGATGTCGTAAACTCATGATAGCAGATTGCACATACATCATCTATCTCTTGTAAGCGGCTCCCTTTTATTTCAGGAAGTGAATTAATTTTCTTAACAGCAGTCCTACGATTCATGAATGTCTTCCAGCCATTTTTTGCTTGTAAGTAGATGTTAAAATATGCATGTAGACACATCATACAAGCCCGAATTTTACTTCCTGACTCAAACATCATAGTGTAAGCCCCATTTCCAAACATTACTACTCCAAATATAAATTCAATAATATTGCCTGTTGAACGAACATAGTAGACATAATCATCAAGCTTTTCCCAAAGGACATTATAGTAGCCGTCAATCATGAATAATGTATAAACAGTCAGAGAAACAATTACTTTTAAGCAGAGTTCCACACAAAAGGCTGTAACTGCAAACAACCACGTATTTAGCGCATAGTGATGCCAAAGCACGTAACTGAGTAAAACGGGAAGAATAAACAGGCAAGCTGAGACAAAGAGCACAGGAAAATGTCTACGAAAAGATGACACATGAGAGGCACTGAGAGACATTAATACAGGGTCTGTCATCCCATGGATGAAATGCAGGACTGCAGTTAATAAAAGGCACATGTTTCTACTTAAGCGAATAAGTCTCTCTTCTGGTCTTAGCCCACTTAAACCAGTCTGAAGAGCCAAAATAAAAAATAAAACAGGTGCTACGAAGCCAAGTCGCCTGTCATCCTCTTCAGTGGATCCAATGAAAGCCAATATTCCAAGGCCCAAATAATGGGCTATTGAGGAAATTACAGCACTCATGCCCAGTACAGTTAGTGTAGAATCACATCCACTAATTATAAGATTGCAAATGAGGTCCCAGAAATCATCCCAAGAAATAAAGAAGGAATCAGTTTCATTTGCCATCCTTAAGATGTACATCAACACCGTAGCCTGAGCTGTAATTCTTGTTAGCCAGAAGACTCTCAGTATATCTGGAAAACGAATCCTCTTCCATGTGTCCTCCATTAATAACTGTAATCCATAAATTCGATACATGTGCCTCACTAAAAGATAAACATATCGTGTAGAATAATAAAACCACTTAAGTTTCACTACCAAGACAAGCACTGTGTTTAACGTGAGAATCAAGGAAGAAGTAAAAACTAAAGTCTCTCGGATGTGTAATGGCAGCTCTGTGATCAGGCCTATTACAGGAACTAAGAGATCCAAAATAATTAATTGTGAATAGATGGAATGGATCTGCAGTAGTGTAATATATCCAATGCCCAAGGTCAGCTGGAGAACGATGAGTGCCATCCATAGTGAGGGCCCTTTGCGAGGAAGCAGCTCAATTCCAAAAGCTGATGTGTTGTAGGCACCATAGAAGTCAATGTGCAAAGAAGCATAATAATTTACCAACACTGAAGTTGCAGCTAATAGAAAGGCCGAACTGTACATGTAAAACTTGAAAAGTGATCGTTGTGACAAGATCAGAACAATACTGGATACAAATATACCTAAACAAGAGAGAAAAAAAAAAAAAAAAGAAAGAACAGGTCATTTGAACACAACATTTTTAAGAATGTTTTTCTGCTAATAATTATGCCATTCTCCCCTTACTCAGGAAATATGAATATTTTCAAAGTTACGAACTTAACTAAGCCTCAAGACAATTTAGGTTTAAAGGCCAATAAAGGTTTTGTAAAGTCAGAGTTCACCAGAACAGACCAAACAATATTTTAAAAAATCTTATTCCTTTATGTTCTAATTCCCAAAGTAATTCCAGTAGTACTGTATGTCCAGACCCCAAAATTATCTTCAAGATCAGTTTGTAGTGATACATTTTAATGTTTTAAAATCTTGAAAGAACATATCCTTTCTAATTTCATAATCACTAAAAATATTTAAAACAATTCCATTACTTTAAAAAAATTAAGAATTAAAAATAATCAAAATGCAAATATTTGCCTATTAAACCTTAGATTCCTTTTTCTTAAAAGTCACATTTAGGAAATCAAGTTTAACTTTTATAATTACACCTAAGGCCTCCTTTTCCTCAAACAATGAACTCCTGCTGGCTTTTATTTTTCCTGCTCCTTAAATCTGCATTCTCCCATGGGTCCAAAATCAGGGTTTTTTTTTTCTACATACTTTCCTGAAGATTTCAGAAACATCCTCCAAAGTTCTCTTTTTTCCTGTAATTACTGTATCTTTTACTACAAATAGTCAACCCTTTTTATTCTCTAAATTACAGAAGTAACATTTAGAAAACCAAAACATGTTTTAAAAACTGGTAATAAGGGGCGCCTTGGGTGGCTCAGTTGGCTGAGCATCCAACTGTTGACTTCAGCTCAGGTCATGTTTTCATCGTTCATGAGATTGAGCCCCACATCAGGCTCTGCACTATCAGTATACAGATTTTCTCGGGATTCTCTCTCTGTCCCTCCCCTTGCTCGTGCTCACTCTCAAACATTTTTTTAAAATGATAATAAAGCCCTCCCCCCACACTCTGTATGTAACCAATGTACAGTGTGACATGCATCCAGGATCATCTTTCTTTGTGCTCTGACAATTTTTTTTTAAATTTTTTTAATGTTTTTATTTTTTTTTATATTTGAGAGAGACAGAGCATGAGCAGGTGAGGGGCAGAGAGACGGAGACAGAATCTGAAGCAGGCTTCAGGCTCTGAGCTGTCAGCACAGAGCCCGATGTGGGGCTTGAACTCAGGAGCAGTGAGTGAGGTCATGACCTGAGCCAAAGTTATACACTCAACAGACTGAGCCACCCAGGCACCCCAACTCTGACAAATTTAAGTGAGATCACAATAAACATTATTGCCCAAGGTTTCAACTAACTATGGAAACAATATCCAAATATTCACCTAGTTCCACCTCTACCTCACAACTGAAACACTCAAAATTTCTAAAACCTAACTCACTTCAAATAGTTCTTGCAATTTCCAATTTCAGTTACACGTACCATTATTCTCTTAATGGCACCTCTAGCCCCACATCCTCCAACTTTGATAGTTATTTGCCAATTCTGCTAACACCTATTATGTCCCTTTACTCAGCGACATCAACCTGTTAGCTGGTGCCTAAAAGCTCTTGTCCAAATCTATCCAGTCCATCACCAAACTGCCTTTCTTCATTTCTATGCTCCAAAGCAGTGGCTCTTGAAATTACTAGCAAGTGAAATCTACATTCCTTGTCCAAACATTCAAGGATCCAACGTGCTTTAGAGTAGCGCTCCTCCCAACACACACAGACCACCACTCCAGACTTCTTTCTCAAACATACCCCTTTCTCTGCCACAACTGCAGCTATGTTTACATTCTTCTCTTTGCTTGGTATGATGGGCTTCCCAAATCCCTGTCTGAATCCTACCCATCCAATCGACCCATTTTCTCTGGTAGTGACTGATCTTTCAACTTACCCACAGAACTTGGGGAAACGCCCAATACTCCTATACTACCTGATGTTGTAGTTTGTAGGTATCTGAGTAGGTCATCTACCCTGCTATACAATATATTCTTGGTAGCAAGCAAGGTTCCTACCTTGCACATCTACGGATCCTAAAATATTCTGCAGAAAATAAATACAATTATTTCATTGTTCATTGAAGTCACATTGGGGAAATATTTCTGCTGCGTTCTAGATTATATTTGTAAAGGTAACCGCAAAATACAGCCCACCTGGAAACTGAAACCTATGGAAAGGTAAGACAAAACTGAGAAACCAGAGCTTGGAGTACAGAAAAAGTGGCAAACGCCAAAAACATCATCTACCCACCTTATTTCAACACGTAATCAAGAAAGACACTGCATATTACAATGGAGGCATTTTACAGTCTATTGCATGTAAAAAAGCAAGGGCTAGTTCTCAATGATGGCTTTGCCTATGAACTTAAAATTTATCCTGTGCTCACGTGTCAGATTATTCGTGAAAAGGAGAGAAGGGCACAATCACCTGAAAGACACATACATGTCTGCACAAGAACCACCTAATTCCTGGAGCAAGTGGTCACTGATAATGTCCCAAAGAGCTGACAGGTGGGAACAGGCCCTTTCACTAGAAAATGGGTTTTTGGGGGGGTTGGATTAGAAACATTTTTCATGTACGGTACAGGAAACAGAATTTACTCACCCACTATGTGTAATCTTACTTTTTCTATGTGGAAAAAAAAAAAAAGGTATTTTTCCTGAGACAAAACTTAACCTAATCTCCTAAAATAAGTCAAAATAAAACCCAAATAACTTCAGTCCTATTTTATGCCACTTAAAATGGAGAAAGCCAAACAGGGACTATAAATTATTTTTGTCAACTTGCTATCCACAAAATGGTAAATTAATCTTTACCTGTGAATAACCATGAACTCTGTTGTAATTTATAAATCAGTCCTTTTTATTCTAACAGCTCTTTTCCTTAAAGCTTATTTTTATACACAAATGAAGGAATGACTGGATTTTTACAAATATTTCTGTAGAAAAAGTGCTATTTTGCTTCATGCAAATGTATCAAAGGAAAAAAGGGGGAGATGATGGCCAACGTAGTGAGACTATACTCCAAGTCTGGATGCGCCCCAGCAAGTAACAGTAAGAAACTGTTACTTTTCGTGATTAAAATTATACTCCAGGATACAACAATGACAAAACATTTCAAGAATAGTTTAAAATTATTTTAATTCCTACCCAAAGTTTGCATGTAAGGTTCTTACAGTTTTCTTTTATGCTCATGTTCCTATGTATGGAATGTAGGAAAAAATCAGCTCTCATCTCACAGAAAAAGCCCACGTGCCAAGTAACAAGTCTCTCAAGTAACATTCCCTCTTATGGCCTTTTAACATTGAAATAATACCAAAGTTTGTTGCATTTTTACAACTTCAGACATAAAACTCTTGGTATTTATCCTGAAGGCCTAAGAAAATTAAGCACAGGGGTAGATTTCTCATTAGGATTTAAGAGTAACCTGAAGAAGCAATCAAGACTATATATAAATGCTACTTTATGAAGAAAAATCACCTTGGACACTGGAGATCAGGGATCTCAGTACCCAGTGATTAGAGTTCCACTGAAGTTCTCACAGTAGGAAAAGAGCCAAGTATCAAAATCAATTCAGGAGCTTAGAAGATACATACAAACTCTATTCATGAAAGAGTTCAGGGCCTTTTCAACTTGATTACCAAAATAAGCAAACAAAACAAACACTGCCATGCATGGCGCACAACAAAGTGTTTAACCCCTTTAGGTGTAAAGTCCATTCATACCTTTAACCCTGTCTAGAAACTGAGGACTTAAAACTGGAAGGAAATAAGACATAACATTTATAACTCTCCAGATATCTTTAAATACCTTTTAAACACAATCTAAAGAAAACTATGGAAAAACATTTAAATGCCTAACAAAGTAAAGAATGAACAACACAGAAATGTTATGATTACCGTAATCCAAAGAGAGTCCCAAGCAATAAAATGTAGACCAAGTAAATAAAATATCTTGAAATGTTAATCTGTAGGTGTACTTGATAAATAAACGAGAGCATAAAGTATTTCTACAGAATTCTCATTTGGGGTTTAAAAGGGTATTCTAAGTCTTTTATTAATAAGAAAACTAAATTTTTGCTTCTAAACTAAGATTTTTAACGTTTTTATTAAAAAGAAATGTGAGTATAATTTTTTTAAAGTCAAAAGGTATGGGTATAAAATGAAGAGTAAACAAAGTTTTGCATAAGCAAACACACATTCACGAACTCATTCTTTTTGCTTCTTATCCAAAGAAGATGTCATTGTAATAGTGGAGTTTTTATTATCTTTTTTAAAAACTGCATTTCTGATTACTTATCAAAGAGAGCATCTTCCGATTTATTGACCATGTTTCTTTCTCTGTGAATTGCCAATTTATCTTTTGACCATTTATCTATGGAGCGGGTTTTCCTTCTTGAATTGTAGACATTTAAAAATATTCTGGCTACAAATTCTTTATCAGTTATCTGTAATGCAAATATCTTCTGCAGGTATGTGGCTGATCTTTTCACATTTCTGCTGCTGCCTTTTGATTGACAGAGGTTTTTAATTTTAATATTGTTGGATTTACCAATCTTTATTTATACATTTACTTTCATACATTTTTAAAGAATTCCTCCCTTACTCGAAGGTTAAAAAAACTCTATATTCTCCTATATTTTCTTCTACAAATTTTTAAAGTTCTGCTTTTCACATTTAGGTATTAATCCACCTAAAACTATTTATATATTGATGTGAGGTATGGACCCAGTGTAATTTTTTCCACGTAACTAAATGACCACTACCTGAATAGTCTGTATTTACCTCAATGTACGTACTTCAATTCTACCTCTGAAACACATCAAGTTTCTCTATATACATGGATGCTCTGTTTCTGGGGTTTCTATTCTGTGCTATTGGTCTATTTATCTATCTCAATGATTCTCAGCTAGGATCAGATTTTGCCCCAACCCCACTTCCCCACACCCACACCCAGCATTTGGTAATATCTAAATGTCTAGAGACATTTTTAGCAGTCACAAAAGGAGGAAGAGGGATGCTAATGCGTATGTAATGGGAACAGGACAAGGATGCTGCTGAAAATCCTATAATTCACAGAAGAGCAACCCTCCCCAATGCCCCCCCCCCCACCAAGAATTATCCAGTCCAAAACATCAATAGGGTTGCTGTTGAAAATCCCCAGTCTATCAACATTACTATTGCTTCACTGTTTTTTCACTTCAAAGGTTTTCTGAGTTCTTTCTATACCACCAAAAATACCTATCTCATTCTTTTCAAAAACTCCATTTTATGTCTAAACCTAATATAAAGAACAGATTCCTTTTAGATATTTAGATTACCTAAGTTAGATATCTAATAGATATTTAGATCAACAATTTGTTATTACCAACAATGCTGCCATGAAAATCCTTTCCCATAGTCTTGCACAAGTGCAATTATATCATTAGGTCAAATTCTTAGAATTGGAATTGTTGAGTCAAAAGATGGATGACGGATTTCAAGAGACAGAACCAAATGGCTTTACACAGAAGTGACAGCATACCAAAACTGTATAACTTTATTTGAACTTTGTATATAGTATAACTTTTATTTGAATGCTGAACTCTTCACCAGTCTGGTAACTGAAATCTTGTTGCCTGCATTTCCTTAACTGTAAATGAGGCTGAGTTTTTGTTTTTTGTTTTTGCTTACTGACCATCTGCATTTCATTTATTGGAAACTACTTTATCTTGGGCCCATTCTTCTCTGGGAGTTTAAGTTTTTCTTTAAGTAAGTCTTTTCTTAAAAGTAAAACTTTTATTCAATCTTATGCAGTGTGAATACTTTCCCCTCAGTTTGCCATTTTTAAGAATTTTTTAAAAAAGAGTTTTGTCACAAAAAAAGTCTTCCATTTTTATGCGCTCAAATTTATCAATTTTTTCCTTGTAACTTTTGGGTTTCCTTGTGTTTAGAAAGGCCTTTCTACTTCAATGAATTATCAGTACATGAGTAATACTATCAAACTTGTCTGCTTGCGTTTTCTCCCTTGGATTTAGATTTGCTAATTCAGCATTATGCCGCACTGGGTTGCATTTCATTTAGCATTTAACACCTCCTAAGAATAGCTTAATAATATTCTTAAATACTCCATATGCTGTGATTCGTATTTTTTGGATCTCCAAAATGAGATGCTTTATATTCTAATCTGCTGAAATTCTTGTATTAGTTGGATACCAAATGCAAGTGCAGTGGTGGTACATTTTTGAAGGAGGAGTAAATTTTTCAGACCAGATATAAAATTGGTAATGCTTTCCAGAGAATAGATTTCCATGTTTACAATTCCATTTTAAAGAAAAAGATGAGATTTGACAAATTTTGAGATTTACAGACAGTAGTATTGAGAGGTCAACGATTATTAAAAAAAAAAAAAAAACTAGATAGAACAATTAATTTCAACTATCCTCTGGTAGCTTTTACACACAAATCTGTCACTTTCAGTAACAACATAAGCTGCCTCATTGAATGGGCCTCAAAAATTGAAGACATTTGTTTTCATTCAGGGTAAATCTTTAGCAACAAAACCAGTTTTTAAGAATTTTATCATTCTGGGGTGCCTGAGTGGTTCAGTCGGTTAAGCGTCCGACTTTTGATTTCAGCTCAGGTCATGATCTCACAGTTTGTGAGATGGAGCCCCATGTTGGGCTCTGCGCTGACAGTGCTGAGCCTGCTTGAGGATTCTCTCTCTCTAAAAAATAAACATTTTTTAAAAAAAGAATTTTATCATTCTCACAAGTATGAAAAATTTGCAAATTACACTGGTATAACGTAAGTAGCAGTCCAGGTGATAGATGTGGAAAATAGGTTGTATTTCTTACAAAGTGTGAACAAAAAATTGTGGGTACAAAGCACCAAAATTTCACTGAGGCCTTCAAAAGACCAAAATATCTAACGGTATGGTCTTAACTGAAGCATTATTTTTTTTTTAAAGCTATCAAGCTTATTAATAGCTAACACTTAGATAGCCTTTCCTAGGTCCAGGTACTGTTCTAAGAGCTTACATCCTAACTCACTTACCATCCTTAACATCCTGAGACAGACCATCACTGCCCAACTTTAAAAATGTTAAGAAAAGGGAGGCACAGCGCAGTTAAATCACTTGCCTGAGGTCACATTCTTTAACTTGCCAAATACAGCTTCCATGATTTACCATAAAAATACCCATGGGTTACAAAGAAAATACCAAAATTACTGTTCAGGGTTCTTAAACTACACATGATTTAATTAAGGAAAATACTCCCTTTTCCTTAAAGCTCCTTAGCCTAAAGCTCAACTCTCAAGAGCACTGCCTTTAAGCACCTGGTCTCAAAGGGCTTCTCAAAAGGATACGAAGTTGCAGGTCAAAAGAACATTCAAGGCAGTGGCTACACCATTTGCCAAAGAATACATGAATCCCCTCAAACACAGCTGTTTTGTTTTTTGGTTCTTGTGGCCTTTTTTTTCTTTTTGCTCCACCATGACCTCCTCTTAAAACAGAAGTGACGAAAGTCATCCCTGTAGTTATATTCGGTGAGTTTCCAAAGCAGCACTTGGGTTATCCCAAAATTGATAAAGCTCCTTGGAAGTCTGTTAGCTTCTGTTCTCTCTCTAGCAAGCTCTCTCTCATCCTATGGGGTTGAGGAACAAAAATGGTAATTCTTCTCACTTCTCAGTCTCTTGATGCCAAAAAACGGCACAGATCTTGCCCGCATGCATATCCCTAACTAATGTGGGTGGGTATGGCAGGGAAAGAGGGCTGGTAGTTGATCAGGCTCAGCTGGAACCCCTAAGTAACTATACTAAGTAAGAGCCTATTAATCTATGATCTTGATGAATGGCTTCTAACTGGCAGAAATAAAATACCATCCCAACAGGCCCCCCTTACGAATTTCACTTTAACTGAAATCACTTTTATCTACGAGTACCAAAATGAAGCAAAATATGTTGAGCATAAACCGTTAAAACCACTTAATGCTCTTTTTGAAGCTGAGGTATAACTGACATATAACACATTAGTTTCAGGTGTAGAACATGATGATTCCATATTATATGCACTGTGAAATCACACAGCTCCCTTTTGCCACATATAATGAGGGCATTACACTTTTGTAATGGTAAGTAGCAATGACTGGGATCAAGTAGCTGGTGGGTTACTGAGAAGTCTTGTGCTAAAGAGCATCACTGTCCCATCTGTTAGTTTTAGATCTAACGTATGATCACTACTATACCATTCTGTATCTGGATAGCAGCTGTATAGAGGAGAAAAGTGAACCACCCTGGATGTCAGAAGATTTTTCAGCCCAAGCTCTGGCAACCACTTAGTATCAAAATCAAAAACACTTAGTCTCTATGGACCTCAGTTACCTCATTTAAAAAATGCGATTAGCACCATCCACCTCTGAGGGATGTGTAAAGTTTAGGTTAGATAAAAACAGTGAAAATGCTTTACAAAAATAAAGTACCAAACAAATGTAAAATGTTATTGCCAATAAAACTCAACACCACTTTTTTTCCCCCTTTTGGAGGAATAAACAAGCAACAGATGGTTCCTAATTCAGAAAGTCTCGGTAATAAGGACCTCATCATCAACCCTTCATCAGCAACACTTCAAAATCACAAGCCTACTGAAAACTGATCACAAGAATTACCTCATCAACAAAATTTGCCAAGTTTCAGCTGCTTTAGAAAAAAATGTTATGCGTAAATGCTTCTCACACTGGTAATGCAAGTAAAGACGGGGGATGAAACAGGATATTGTTAACACTCCATTCATTTACAACAAAGGCAGTGATTTTCAGGAGTCTCGGAAAAGTCTCCTCACTTTCTAGCCATTTTTATAACGATTTTCAATACCTTCTCTATTCATGGAAAATGCTAAGACTCGTTACAAGTATCGCTGTCTTCATGAGCATTTTTGGTAATCGTTTCAAGGTCTGACATTCGAAACCCTGTCTCCTTCGTTTGGGTGTCATTTCCCGCAGACACTTCATGATCATGTGGGCCCGGGGATACAGAAGTGACAACATACGAGTGCTCTGTATTTTGGAGAGGGGGAAACTGAGGCCCGGGCCTTGGCACTACAAGCCCAAGGTCACACACGGCGAGATGGGGCAGAGTTGCTGTTTTTCCAAGGCTGTCGCAGGAGACGCGGCGAGCCAGTACTCATTCCCCAAGAGAAACAGCAGGCAAAGAGCCGCATGCTCACACATCCATGCTTTCTCCCCACCCTCGGGTGCAAAAATGAACGGAGGGCTGACTCTTGACGAGGACTGCTCCGCTGTCAACTCTGAGACAAGTGTCATCTCCTCCCCTCTCCCAGCCTGCAAAGATGCCTCTGTTGGGAAAGAAACTGGTTCTCACACATACACACACTACCCACTGACTGCGCGCGGGTGCCCGCTCCCTGCAGCACGTCTCGGCCCGCACAGCCGTCCTGGGACGCAAGCTACCCGGTTCCGCTTACCAAGAAGCCGGAGGAAGATCTGGAGCCCGATGCAGAACCGGCTTTGGCTGGAATCGTAGTAGGAGTTGAAGATGGCGTCGATGATGTAGAGGCAGGGCACCCGGAGCGCCACCTCGAGCGCCGCCCAGACCTGCTGATGGGCCATCCGCACCTGCTGCTGCGGGGGCCCCACCGCCGCCATGAGCCGCTGCCACACCGGGGCTGGGCGAGCCAGGCAGGGCCGCGCGGGGCAGGGCCCGGGACCACGGCCAGGGGCGGGGGCTAAGGCGGGCGACTCCGCCCCCGCCCTCCCTCCTCTCCGGTCTGTCTCACCGCCTGCCCCGCCGCCCGCTCGCGTCTCTCGAGCTGGAGCAGGCGGCGGAGGCTCCCGGGAGGCCTCTGGGTGTCTGTGTTTCCGGCCGGCTAAGGTCTGGCTCCTCCTCCCTCCAACGCCTCCCCCGCCCGCGGAGCCACCATCTTGACCTCGCCCGCCTGCCTCTGCCGTTGCTGCTGTTTGGAGGCCAGGAGGCTGCGTCCGCGGTCACGCGAGACCGCAGGGCCCGCGCCGCCGACTGCGTCATAATCCGGCGTTAGGGGCGCTCCCCAGACCGTCATCACGCGCGGCGTAGCGAACGTCTCGCCGCGTTGCCATGGTTTCCGCCCACCTTCGCGGCTTTGGCGCCACCGGGTGGCGCAGGCGCTCTCCGGCAGCCGCGCCCTCCTGCCTGAGTGGCTTCCTCACGGGAGGCGGTGGCAGCGTCGGTTCTGCGAGGGACTCCATGCTTCCGTGGGCGGAATTATTAGCCGCTTGGTTCTAACCCATTAAACGTCCCATAAACGTGGTTCAGAGCTGTTTGGGAGGAGGAGAGCAGAGGGCGCCGCCCGCCGGACCTACCCCACCCCGCCCGGAGGCCGGTCTGAGGATGGCATTTTCCAGGCAAAATCTCTGCAAGGCCGCCCGGGGTCCTGCTGGAGCGTCGCTGAGCGCGCTCTGTGCTGCGGCCGTGCGACGTGGCAATGAGCTGGGGGTGGTAGGCGCTGCCAAGGAGAGCATCCCTCTCATCTCTTGCGCATCACCTTCCGTGTCTTCTACCCGACTGGACAGAACTGAGGACACCCATCGGCCGCACTTTGCGAATGTCAAGGGCCACTTGTGATTTAAGGGCGAGAACCCAGGGCTCTGTCTGTGTTTCTCGCCTTTGAGGTCCGCACACTCAGGCAGTCCCTTCTTTCCTCCTCAGGGAAGAAGCCACACTTATGTTTTTGTAGGGGATCAGAATGTGCCACCCCAAAACATGCCACTTTGACACAAAGATAATTTTGAGCTGAAGACAGCAGAGAAACAGCAGGAGCTTAAAAAAATTTTTTAAGATCCCTGCCCGCCCTCCCCACTGCCCCCGTTCGCCTAAAAGGCAGGACATAAATTTCTATTTGTAAAGGTGCCTCCCTCTCCCTTACCAAGAAGAGGGCAACTCAGACTTTCACTGACCCGCAAACCTTAACTAAATGAACCCTTATCTTCCATTCGTTTCCTCCATTACGTTTTTACCTTAGCAGTCTGCTGTCCCTGAAAGCCTAATCGCCTTTTCTTTTGTCATTTCTCTACAAAATTATTCTTTGTTAATACATTAAACCCCAAACTGTAGGCACGCTTTGAGTCATTCACCACTTAGTTTCTCGCATGGGTATGTGCACTCACGGGTTAATAAACTGCTTCTCTCTTGTTGATCTCTCTTTTGTCAGTTTAATTTCCAGGTCCCAAGTCACAGGACGTGGGACCACGAAGGAAGGTCTTTTTCCCTCCCTACACTTTCTTGCCTATCCATGTAATTAATGTAATGTGGTCATTCTTATTTTTCTGTTCCTTCACCAGCAAATGAGAGTGTAAATTGGGCCAGAGTCTGCTTTACTAACTCAGCCATCTTAAATTAAGGGGGATCAAAAACAAAAACAAAATTTTAAAAACCTGGCTCATTTAGGATCCTAGCCCAAACTGTGCTCTGCTATCGTCTGTACAGAGCTCTGCGTGGGTGACTATCCTCTATTAAAAACCCTCCAGAGGAAAGGAGTATAAAACTCCAACACCCCCTTTCTCTGGGTGGAGTTAGGTGTGGTAGGAAGATTGATTCATACCCAACTCCTTACTCCAGTCTCATGTTTTTAACCTGTTGTTGTTATCCCCCACAAATAATGACTGCCATCTATCTAGTGCTGTGTACGGGGCACCACGGGGACGGTTTTACATTTTACTTAAATCTTTGCATCAGCCTTTTTGGGGTAGGTAGGATTATCTCTGCTTTAGAGAGGAGGAAACTGGGGCTTAGAGAAGTTATCACAATCACAAAGTATGTATGTAAGTAGTAAGCTAGAATGGCCATAGCTAGTAGGAGTCAAACCAAGGATTAGAACCCAGGAAGCTTAGAACTTCAGGCATCTTTGATTCCTTCCTCTTCACACCCACAGCCAATCTGCAACCACATTGTATCCACCTGTCTCCTTTGTATTCCCCTTTCTGTTGTCACTGCCACAATCCGAACCCAAGATCCTACTGGAGCTTGCCTGATTCACTGCAATATCCTCATTATGTTATAATGATCACCACTTTTCCTATAAATCAGTCTGTTTACCTCTGCCAGGTTAATTTTCCTAAATTGCACACCTGGGGAATAAACTTGTGGCGCTGACAAAATTCCCAAAGGAAAGCAAACTTGGTAAGATGAGAGGATTATTAAGGTTTATATAGAAAACCTCAGAGACGTAAATTAGCTTCTCAACTCACCTGTTATTCTGCCCTGATTGCAATTTAAAGCAAAAAGGGAGAAGCTGTTGTGGAGGAAAGGGTCCACAAGGACTAATCTAAAACAGGAGTGTGGTAGACAAAGCAGGCAAGTACCAATTACATTATGATCATGCAAAATGGAGAATTAAATAATGTATGGGCTCTCCAATTTTTATTTAAAAAGTTAAATGTAATAAATAGTAAATAAAAATCATATCAAAATGCTTCAGCCCTTATTAATGCTTTAATGGTTTCTAATCTTAATTTAATGCACAAATTTTATTAGTTTAAGAATTTCTAATTCAAAGTAAATCCCACTCTCGGGAGCGATGGCACAGTCGTTCTCATCTTACGTGACTTCAAGCACATCCCTTTAAGCTCTAGATCTCACTTTCCCCATCTATAAAACGAAGGTTTAAAAAGATTCTGGCAAAGTACTTTAAAATACTACCTTAAAATTAAATGTAAATTACTGAGGTAGTTTTTAGAAAACTTAGGAATTTGGGGGGGGGGGGGGAGGTGGCACCTGGGTGGCTCAATCGGTTGGGTGTCAGACTCTTGATTTCAACTCAGGTCATGATCTCATGGTTGGTGGGATGGAGCCCTGCATCAGGTTCTGCACTGACAGCACAGAGCCTGCTTGGGATTCTCTCCCCCGCCCCTCTCTCCCCCTCCCATGCTCAGTTATCCTTGCTCTCTCTCTCTCTCAAAATAAACTTTTTTTGTTTTAAAGAAAGCTTAGGAATTTTAAAAATAAAAGATAAGCTTTCAAAAGAAAAATCCCTACGTCAGTGGTGCACTTTTCTGTTTTACATTTGCCATCTCTCAAGTCTATATTCTAAGCTCAGTTTCATCATGCCTGAGCTCCGGGTGCCTGCTTACATTTTAGGGGTCCAGTCAAGTTAGGAGAAATAATCACCTTCAAGTAAAGATGAAGGGATACCCTCCTGTACTACCCAAAAATATCCTGTACTACCAAAAAGCTAATGACTACCAAACCACTTAATAGATGCTATGATGGAAACAGAGGAACAAGGACAAAAATCTCAGAGGAATAGTTCTTTTGTTTTTTGTTTTTACAGAAGGAACTTACTGGTTATGTTTGCTTAGCTTTGCAAGAGGTTTTCTCAGCTTTGTATCAGGAAATGTCTGTGTTAGTCGTCATCCAAACAGAAGCTAAATTCCTAATAAGCATAATCCCTCCATAGCACCCACTGTGAAAAAAAAAATTAAATAAGCTTTCAAAGAAATAGCTGCAATTCACTGAATTTAATCTTTGCTTGGTTTCTACATTGACTTGAATGTTGCACAATTCAGGTATATGTTTATATTGAATCCACTCAGAGCAGTGTGGAGGGTGTGTGTGCATTCACACAGACACACTCTATATACGTAAGTTGCCTGTTTAAAATATTACCAGCTTAAAAATAACTTCATTTGGCTTTAATGGTTGAATGCCCTTTAGTTCTGAAAAGCCTTTGGAAACAGAACGTGTAAAAACTTGTTTGACTTTTCTGTTGACCTTTGCACTTGCCAGGTCTCTGTTCTAAGCAACAGGAACTGATTCTGGGCTATCTTAAGCAAAAAGGGAGATTATTAGAGGGTTATTTTCATTATTCTTCACGATTTCAAGTTCCAAGAGTGAGATGCAATTAGCCGAGCTTATGGGACCCTGTGTCTTACCCCAGCTGTACCAGCCAGTGCCAACAGCTTCCTTAGCGGGCAGAAAGCAGAAAGAAGCCAGCACTTAGAACCACCCACCCCACCTCTACCCACCAATGTATTATGTATTTACTTCAAACGGATAATGGGGATGCTGGGGGGAAGGGTAGGAATTGATAGCCCAAAAAGGGATAGATACACCCCACAACTTTTTCTCAGACCTTTGGAATTAACTTTAAAAAAAAAAAAAAAAAGGCTTCTGATCCCAAATTACAGTTTTTCTCATTTCATTAAAGTAAATTTCAGATATGCCCATCAACATGCAGCTACTATTTGAGTTTTCCGGTTTTGTAAATGCCAAGTGAATAGGAAAAGTCTGTTGTTTAGTTAACAAAGGAAACAACAGAGAATATGGTGGCATTTGCAATCAATGTTGAGTATACACTGACTCCTTCAGTTCGTTCATTCCTGTGACAGACATTTGCCGAGCACTTTCTATGCATTTGGCAGGAAGTTTGCCCGCTTCTGCCTCTCACTCTAGACAGAGAACTTAAACTCTCTAATCATCAGTATCCTCACCTGGGAAAAAGAAAAAAGTGGTTAATATTGCCAAATAAGATACGAAATACATAGCATGCGTTATCCAGTTGGATCTGTCCTGCTTTTGTCATCACACGTCCTATGTCCTACTTGTATTGCCTCCCTCTTACAAGAGCCCCTGAGATTATATCAGGCCAACATGGATAAACCAGGATACTTTCCCCATCTTGAGATTAACTTAATCACACCTGTAAAGTCCCTTTTATCATGTTAAGATAATATATTTACTGGTTCTGGGTATTAGGACATGGACATATTTGGGGGACATTGTTTAGCCCGCCACAGTGGAAATTCTCCTATTTCTACCCTTTAATTCCTAGCTGTGGATTTTCTATCTGAATGGGACATGGCACTCATTATGTAATAGGTATGGATTTAGAGTGTATACTGCATCCTGGTGAATGGGATCCCATTCATAGGGCATTATCTTCAAGCTTTGATTTGGTTTCAAAAGGTTTTTCCACCACTCCACCAGGCCAGCATTTTCCTGGTTGTATAGTATGTGATAGGATCAGTGAATCACCTGGTCATGTGCCCACTCAAACACTTCCTTTGCTGTTCAGAGGCAATATTATGCAGGAGACATATTGATGGATCGAACACTGTAAACCTTTGGATAGCAGCACTGGCCAACATCTTGTGGGCAGGAAAGGTAAACTCATGGATGCACATAGGAAGATTCTAGTCAAGGTGAATCACTGCCCTTCCATGACAGAAGCCCAATGTAACCCATTTACTACCAATTAGCTGCTTGGTTTTCTTGAGGGATGGTGTTGAACCAAGGGCTCAGCGCTGAATACTAGGCTCTTTGGTGAGTAGAAGCCATGCTGTTGGCAACTTGCTAACCTGCATCTCTGCAACATGTTATTCATAAGCTCTTTATGCTACTGGGGTAGCTCATGACGACCGCTGCTAAAATTAACCAGCCAAGTCTTTTGTTTACTTGTTGAGTTCCTCTTTGATGTGCATGTCTCCGGTAGGCACTTATGCAACACAAAGCTCTTTACTCATGTATCCAATCCCATAGATTCCCCACCACCTCTTCTCCAGGCTTCATTGTCCCTCAACTAATCTTTCCCACTCCAGGCCCCTGATCAATTTGCTAACCTATGTGCCACTTGCCATGAAGGTATATTCTTACTTCAGGCAACTTCTCTTTCCATACGAGGTGGATGACCAGGAATATTGCCCCCAGTTCTGCCTTGTGGGAAGATACCCTTCCCTGCTGTCTTTTAAGACCACTCCTGAGTAGGGCTGTAGGGTAGCAGCAGTTTATTTTGGTTTTGAACCTGTATTCCAAGAAAGCCCATCAATGAACTTAGCTCTGCATTTGCATCCTTTATCAGCAAGACAGAAGGGCTTCTCAAGTGGCCATGATTGTGGGCCGAGGGAAGGGCATTGATGCAAGAATTATAAATATGACACAGGAGTCTGGGCCACCTACCTGTGCACCTATTCGTTTCCTCTGGCACTCGCCATCCATCCCAGATGTACCACTTCCACCTTATGATGGTTTGACTTGAAGGGTCTGACAAAACTCAGCTCATGATGGGCAACTCTGGCTACATGGTTACCCGAAGTTCCAGAAGATGCTCAGATTCTACCAACGCCCATTAGCATGCCAGGAGCCATTTTTGGATGACGCCTGGCTCTCTGCTGCATACCATCTGGCCTTGCTACAGACATCCACTTGAGACTACCTTGTGATTTTCCCATTGGAGCTTGTCCTAAACTTCCATGGCTGCTTTGCTTATCACAGATACTCTTGTACCATAGAATCTCCTGGATTGAATGGTCCATGAAACAAAGCTAATTACACCGCAACCTGTACCTGCTACAGGGACTTTATGTGCTGTGGATCCCACTGAAAACTGGCAGCCTTCTATATCATCCAGGATAGGAGTCAGAGCAGTATTCCCAAGTCCCAAATTCCCACAAAGGAGCATGCAGAGGTTGGCGTGCTTCCTTGACAGAGGAACACTGATGAGTGGGTGAGATGGAAAAATCTGTTCTTTACCGTGAAGGAGCAATCTTGGCATTCAAGCAGACCAGTAGCCCTAAAAATTTCACTGATGGAACAGGTTGCTGGATGGTATTAGTGATTATTCGGAGTACAATATACTAGCTCATTGTTTCTCTGGCCTAATGAGTATGATGCCGTTAAGTATAGTAGGTTAGTAGGGTGTTCCTCGAAATGTTCCCATGGCCTAGGTCTCCTCAGACTATAATGATGGGGGAGTGGAGTCCTACATGAACGCAAACTGCTTCTCACCCAGCACCCTGAGGGCTCAGTTCCATACGTACTCTCATGGCTCCTGCTGGTACATGTTGCTTAGATCCTGCATCCCCTTTGGCACATGGGCCCAGCTGAAATTGTTGACAGAAGACACAAAAACAAGAGAAAAGGAGCCGTGTAGGATTGAGCCAGTTGCTTTGTTCGGTGTTGTGCAGCTGCAGTTTTACTCATCAAGTTTTGTTGACCTTCGCTTGAGTTATGAAACTATGCATACATATAGCTTTCATTTAAAACAGCAAGATTCAATGACTAAAAAAGGAAACTAGGACCGTCTGTCTGTCCATCTATAAATACCTACCTAATAGCGTACAGAGAGCTTCGTTGCATGGGCCACTCCATCCAGGAGACGACAGGGTACATAAGTGTGGTGGATACGTGCGTGTGCATGTGTGTGGTATGTTCCAAACTGCAGTTGTAGCTTCATATTCGTTATTGTCTATTTGCCTTTGATTCAACCTTCACCTTCAAAAAGCCAGAAGCAAATACCTATTCTGACAGTTTGGGCCCTCTCTGAAATTATGTGATTGTTGATCAAGTAATCTTGCAGGCAGTCTCAAATCTCATCAGAAAATTTCCCCTGTACTTAGTGTTAATAGTTTTACATTCAGTTTATAACATAGGTAGGGATCCTAACACAACTGTGGTAAGAAATTCTTATGAACTTTATATGTTGAAGTTTTGTGTCAGCTTAAGTATTGATCTGTATTTATTATTGCTAACGTGAGTTTCTTCAGTGATTGTGAAAACTAGTAAATTCATACACTATTATAAACTTCTAAAGAGTTAAAAAAAGCTACACAAAATATAAGAAACAACGATCCTCAAGGCAATGAAGGACAATGATCCATGGGAGATAAAAACAAGGCGAGCCTTTTAATGGTTTAATCACTCCAGCCTATTGCCTGGAGAAAGTTCCCCGGCTGTGGCTGTGGCAGGACATGGCAGGATGAGGGGGAAGCTGGGTGGAGCCCAGCCGACTCCCTGAGGTGGAGATGGTACTGGGAGTCCCAGGAGCCCAGTTAACGAGTTTAGAGGTTGGAATGCCAAACAGGAGAGGGTCACGGAGAAGTCCCGAGATCTGCCGACCATCCCCTGAAGCGTCAGCTGAGTAATGATCAGTGCGCACAAGAGGACGCTACCAAAGGCCAAGAAAAATGACGAGTGTCACGGCTTGCCCAGTGTGAAGTGGCCGCACCCCGAGGCTGTTCAGAATGACATATATTGACACGTGTCCAGGGTGGGAGAAAGTGAATTCAAATGCTATTTATGTGTTTCTCATCATTTCAAATTTCTATGTTTTTATATTTAACATGCATGCATTATACTCCCTAGGTCAAGAGGTGCGCATCACTTATTAAAATCATGAAGTTAATGAATAAAGCAACTCATAGTTGAGGGAGTTTTAATAAAGTTATCGTCACTGTTTTTTAATCACAACCTCTCCATCAAGTGGTGCCCTAAGTGACAACTAATACTGATGCTCACGGAGGAAGTTTCAGCACTTTTAAACGTTCCCGACTGAGGTGACCAAGCCTCCATGAGCCTCCTGATCCTTTCAGTCTTTTTTCCTCGGTTCCATTAGGTGCCTCTTTCTGACCAGGCCAATCCAGCAAGTGCTCGGAGAAGACTGTAACGTAAATGGACACACTCAAGGTGGAGAAAAGGCTTAGGGGACCCTTACTTTCTTCCATTCACACATAACTCCAGCTCATTCTTTTTTTTTTTTTTTTTCAAGTTTATTTATCTATTTTGAGAGAGACAGAGAGAGCGGGAGCAGGGGAGGGGCAGAGAGAGAGGGAGAATCCCAGCAGGCTCTGTGCGGTCAGTGCACAGTAACCCAACTCAGGGTTTGAACCCATGAAACTGGGAGACCATGACCTGAGCCGAAATCAAGACAGCTGGCTACTTAGCTGACTGAGCCACCCGGGCGCCCCTCCGGCTCATTCTTTAAGTCTCAAGTGAAGCGTCCCTGCTCCCACCTTCCCAGCCACACTCTCCGCTTCCCCTAACCCACACCCCCGAACGTGGATGGCTGCCTCCACCGTGTGTGCCCGTGAACACCCGTCTGTTTCTGTCTCAGCACTTAGTGCCCAGTATTAACATGGTTTCCTCTGTGTCCACGTCACCAGAAGTGATCCCTCCCATTTTGGGCAGGACTCGGCTTTTTTTAATTTTTTTTTTTTTTTAAAGATTTTGAGTACTTGCCCCACCTCACATGGGGCTTGAACTTACAACCCAGAGATCAAGAGTCACATGCCCCCCAGGACTCAGCTTTACTCACCTCTGTGTCTCTGGCCCTCAGCACGGTGCCTGACAGCAAGAGTACACGGCACATCCCAATTAATCAGTGAATGGCTTTTCAAAACAAGGACCCTCTACTTTAACTAAAGCAAATGTACAGCAATTCCTCACACCCAAAGTAGGAACCGGGCAGTTCACCGTACACGAAGACTGAAGTACTCACTACGTGCCAGTCACGGTGTTGACGGTTCAGGTCCATTAACTCGCTTAACCCTAACAAGTATGCTTCGGGCTACGTACACTTGTTAACCTGTATGTACAGACGAGGACACTAAATCTTGAGAGACTGCCTCAGGTCACAGAGAAAGAAGGGAGGCCAGAAAGTGTATGAGTGGAACCTCAATTCCATGAAGGCAGAATCCATGTCAATCTTCTTTGACCACTGAACATTCAAGGCCTGATGTGTACGTAACAGGTCGAACGAGACCAGTCAGGTGTATCTGATGTCAGCGGCCCATCCGTAGCTTAGGTCAGAAAGGTAACTCCTCAGCCCCTAGCCACGTGGCTCCCTGACCCCCCTTCCTCCCTGTTTCTCCCCTGCCTTCCTTCCTCCCCACGCGGCCTCCAGTCCCAGCGTGGCATTTTTAGCCGGAGGCACAAAAGCCGCAGGCACGCGTGTCAGAAACCAGTATGGGGAAGAGGAGAGGATTCAGGCAAACACAGGCCACTCGGTGGGATGGTAATGGACCAGTCAGGCCCCCTTCTGCGATGGGGTCCCACGACGGCTACCACTTCCTGGGGGCTTACTGGGTACCGGACTCTATTCTTTTTCATCCTTACAACGACCTCCATCTTCAACACACCTCTCGCTGCTTCTTCTGTTCCGGACTGCTCTAGTGACGGTGCTCCAAACATCTTCTGAGCCAACTCTCTGCACTCACTATTTTCTTCCGCTAGCATCTGTTTCCAGCCTGACTCACTAACAAAATCTTACCCAGTTTTTAAGAGCCGGGCCAAACACTACCCCTCTGAAGGCTTCCCCATTCTGAAAACTTTTCTTCACCTTTGCACTTCTACATGGTGCTATCACTCTTACGGTACCTACTGTATTCCAGCTCTGAGTTTTTGTGTTATTTCTGCTGCTAGGTTGTGAACTCCTCAGAGACAGGGTCTGTATCGAATGCATCTGCAGCTCATATAGACAGCAGGCACTTAATTTGCGTGGAAGCATGAACAGTACCAATCCTGTCCTTACTGACGCTGTCCCGAGAAGGACGAGCAGCCCCAGCTCGAGCCCAACAAGCTGAATGCCAGACACAGTCATAATCCTGAGAAAGCACAACTTCCCTGTGCGTCCTTCATCAGGCAAACAAGCCCAGATGGCTTCGAAGTGCACGAAAACACAGCTCCGAAAAGTGATTCTCAACTATTAGTCATTCCAAAGGTAAACAGTGCTTCTCTGCGATCAGTCATTCCAGGGGCACACAACGGTGCTGGCAGACAGTCACAAACCAAAGTGACGCTTGAGAAACCCTGCAGAATCTCTCTCATTCCCTAGAGCTCCTCACGTTGGGCCTGATGTCCACCTGAGAAGGAACACGAAAAGGGAATCTGAGGCCTGTTAAAATCTAAGATTTTAATGTGAACTTTAAAAATAGCTAGCTTAGGAGCACCTGGGTGGCTCCGTAGGTTGATTGTCCAATTCCCAGGGTTGTGAGATCGAGCCCCGTGCTGGAGTCCGTACTGAGCATGCAACCTGCTTAGGATTCTCTCTCTCTCTCTCTCTCTCTCTCTCTCTCTCTCCCTCGAATAAAATAGCTAGCTTTTTGTACAAGCTTAAAGCTGGAAAGCTAGTTTCCCTATAATTTAAAGCAGTCATTCTTAACCTCTTTTCTACAACAACAAACCTGATACATAAGACATCCTCCCCAACACTCATTTAGCAATGCTAAAGCAAGGGAATGAAGTTAATACACTACAGTAATTCTTATCCTTTTCCTTCCCTAATTCAGTCTTAATAACAAAGCTGCACCGTTTGATTGCTTTGATTTGGACTCTGTTGCTTAGTCTCATCAATTTTATATCTCAAATCCATCCACTTCCCACTGCCACCGCCCTAGTCTAGGCCACCACCATCTCCTGCCTGGACAACCACAGAAATCTCATCACCGGTCTCCCTGCTTCCATCCTGGCCCCACCCTGGCTGATTTTCCATATTGTAGCCGGAGTGATTTTGGAAACAGCACTGTGTCTTTCACTCTAAAATAACCAAGCCTTATTAGATAACAACTGCTTATTAGATAACAGCCATACGAGACCATTCAAAGAAATCCTCATTTTGCAAGTGAGGAAATTCAAGGCCAAAAGAATACTGGAATCACCCCAGAACTGAAGTCAGAAGCCAGAAACGCCCCAGCCTCATTTTAATGAGCCATACTGCTTCTCCCAGATATGTAGTTCATTCTCAATGTGTTAACAGAAGACAAATGCAATGACTCGGATTGGTCTAGAGCCTGCATTCAGGGCCACAAAATATTAAAATAGGTTGCCAGGAGAAAAGAGGGGTGAGAACCCAGCCTAAACTTATGTATTAAGGTTCACTCACATGTAGATCCTTGGGTCTCAGGATCCACCTTCTCTAGCCAACTAGAGGGCAGGGGCGGCATTCCAGATCCAAGACTATGTGGTCCACATGGGGAGCGTAGGATTTCACTGGTTGGATGTGCAGGATTTGTGTCTTCCATGGTTTCCCGTGCACCTGCCGAAGAAGGGTGGCAATACGAGTTTCTGCAGATTCTGCCCATCTCTGCCACTCTGGTTTGGTGGCTGCTGGCAGTGTTTTTCTCCTAGAATCCCCGGTAGCTCCATTTGTCCCTTGGTTGGTGATAATTTGCTGAGGATAAGGCCAATGCTCCTTCTCCATTTCACTGCTTCCAAGAGGCTGGAGATTCTTCCCTGGGAAAGATTCCACATTTTGGTGGATATGCAAAATGCCCCCAGCATCCTGTTTTAGCACCTGGCAGGCAATGGGCCAGCCTTCTTCAGAGCTGGGAATCAGCCCCAGGTTCACCCTGTCTGCAATGTTTGAGAGCTTCAGTTTTCTGTTATCCCCAAAGTGTATTTGGCACCGATCTGCCACTCCATTGATCTCAAGATTAGTTCTCAGGGCAACTACAGCATGGGGGTTCCACTCACAGGCGTGGACGAAGGCAGCACCAGCATGGACCAGGAAGGGCAACGTAAAATAGCCAATCCCTGCGTAGAGATCCACCAGCACCTCTCTGGCACAGGGCAGCGATGCCACTCGAAGCTTCTCCGTGATGTTTCCGAAGGAGAACATGCACTGGGTCACGTCAAACTTATATCGGATCCCATTATCGACATGCTCTACCCAGCCATGGTCGCCCAGCAGCAGAGTCACGGCTGGTGTTCGAGTGCCGTCTGGTGATACCCGCCCTCGTTTGGCCACACGACGGACGCCAAGGGCCGACGCAACAGTCTCCCAGAGTTCTGGTTCCAGATTTTCCCACTGCTTGGCTTGGAAACAGTCTTCACTCAGCAACAAGAGGTTACCATGCCGTTGCCAAGATCGGGGCAAATCAGCCTCCAACTCAGCTGACCACGTCACTCCCCGTCCCTCTACCCAGCGACTCACTTCAAGACACAGCCTTTGGGCAGGTGAACAACTCTGAGCCTTCTTGGAGGGAACAGGATGCAGGAGCTGGGTTACTATACAGGTGCTGCCTGGGGCCACACAATTCCTCAGCTCCCGCAGGTGCTGTTCACGGAGAGCCTCGCCCAGCACGGGTAGCGCCACGGTGCCATCCGGCATCTTTGCCACACGGTGCTGTCTATCCAAGAGTTTCTGCTTCTCGAGATATTCCCTGTATCGCTGGGTAAACCGAGGCTCAGTCACAACTGCGACAACAGCCGCGTTCTTCCCACCTTCCCTTTCCATGCTGCCGGAGCCCCATTCTCTCCGAGTCCCTCCGCGAGACTCACTCAGACTCCACTCACCAGGACCGGGATCTCCACCGCAGCAGCAACAGGAAGACCTGCGCGAACACCGCCCGCCGGAGCCGGAAGTGACGTCAAAATGGCAGGCCGGAACAAAAGGTTGGTGCGCTTGCGGACAAATGCGTCGCCGTTGCCGTGGAGACGTTGCTGCCGCCATCTTTGTTGTGGTTGACCATGCCTTGCTTCGGTTTAACGGGAGATTAGTTAAAACAAGGAATTCTCAGGGCGCCTGGGTGGCTCAGTCGGTTAAGTGTCCGACTTCGACTCAGGTCATGATTTCACGGTCTGTGAGTTCGAGTCCCGCGTCGGGCTCTGTGCTGACTGCTCAGAGCCTGGAGCCTGTTTCGGATTCTGTGTCTCCCTCTCTCTGACCCTCCCCCGTTCATGCTTTGTCTCTCTCTGTCTCAAAAATAAATAAACGTTAAAAAAAAAAAAAAACAAGGAATTCTCTGGGCTCGAAAACTTAAAATTAGTCGATATCCGCTAGAACCCTCGTGCACTCTCTTCAGTTATGCTCACGAATCCAAAGAGAGAAGTGCACTTGGAATGATGGGCTGGATTTGGAGAAAGGCATGGTTTCCATAGTCTCATGCTGCTCTCAGGTCAGTGTCAGTGGCCACGGTATTTGCTGAGAGTGAGGAGTCAACTATAGCTTCCTCATTCCTTTTCCTTAAGATAGTCGTCACCAACTCACTGTCCTGCATATAAAAACAAAACAAAACAAAAAAAACAAAACAGTGTTTGGAAGTCAGAAGTATCTGAGTAAATCATATCACCTCTCAGAACCAGAAGCTTCACCTATGAACTGGGATTTATGTTAACTTTCTCAGATGATTGCTATGATTATAGATATATATAAAACGCTCTGAACAGTGGCTAGTAAAGAGTAGATACTCAAAAGAGATATATGGAATAAGTTGAACTGGTTAGATAGTAGATTAATAGCCCCTTGAAATGCTTTGATATAGCTAATGAGGACAAAGAGTAATTCCCCTACACCTAAATTCAAATGGTGAAAAATAAGAGTTGTAAATAAGCCCTATTCATTCTACTTACCTCCGACCATTCTATACCAGGATGTTGGGACCCAGAGAGGTTAACATTCATTAAGACTCCCAATTCAGGTCTCTCTGTATGGGAGGCACAAGGCTATGACTAAAACAGTTTCTTGTTTCTTGACTCCTATTCAGTATCAATCAGAGTTGTTGTTGTCAGTTTTGTCTTTATGTTGAAAATTCAGATTCCATGGAGACAAAAAATTAAGTGGGACAGAGTAGAAGACCCTTTTGGTGCCCCATATATTCTTGGGACTCTCCATTCCTGTATATGTCAATCCAATGGCTTCTAACTAAAAGCACTTAGGTGTCTGTCTAATGGCTTTCTCTGCTCACCAGAATTGGCTTAGCCTATGTCCAGGGCATGCCAGAAATGCTGGAAAATTACTGCTATATCCCCAGTATTTTATATAGTTCCTGGTCACAGTCATTTCTTGGCAAATACTATAGTAATTAAGAGAATGATTGATCACCAAGAGACTTGAACATGTTTGTACCCATTCAAGCAGTAATCCATTCCATAAATGTAGAATGATTAGAAATCCAAACAAAGAATTATAAACTAAGACTCCTTACTGTTTTACTTAAATGTACAGATGAAAGGTTAAATGGATTATGATTACATCCTTTAGATGGAAATAGTAAACAATGGTCATGATTATAAGAAATATTAATGACATGGGAAGTTACTCCTTTTGCAGTGTTAAATTGAAAAATGTACAATTATGCCTTAGATGATATTATTTATGTATTTTAAAAAGTTTATTAGGGCAGGCTCTAAAATATGAACGGTGATTCCCTAAATGTGATATAATTATAAGAGATTCCATTTTCTTTTGTACATTTTTCTCCAGTAACAAATTGTATATGATGAACAAATGTTATCTTTATATCTTACAAAAGTCTTTAGAAGATCCCCGAGGCAGCAAAAACATTGTTTTCTGGGTTCCATACAAATGGAAACTCCCTTTCATTTTATTTGTAGTGGGAGGTGATAAAAGTCATATCTTGCAAAGTGTTTTTTCCTCTAGGTTTTCCTTCTGTTCCAAAGTCAGTCTAACACCTTGCAACAATAATTAAGATAATGTAGTGCAGACTTTGACCCAGATATATCCTACTTTTAATCTGAAGTAAACAAAATATTGGGGGGGGGTAGATTTGAAAACTAAATATTTGAGAGTTAGAAATGGTCCTTTAAAAAAGTTTTACAAATGAGCCCCACTTGTGCATGGCCACCTTGATCCACCTTCCCTCAAGCACATGACCTCACTTTCCCCACCACTTCTACCATGTGAACTCATTAAAATGACAACAAAGCAAAAGCAACCAGCAATGACGACAGTAAACAAGCTTGTAGACAACCCATGGGTTCAAATGCAGAAGAGGATAACTACTTGGTAAAGGAGAAGTAGGTCACGGAAGTTAACTGGACAGAAAAGGCGAGAGAGAGAGAGGAGGCAAACTTTATCACAAACTGCTTTTCCTGAAGTGGCCAGAATTATTTATTTCCATATGAATTAAAAATATCCATTAGAGTTGTTGTCTGAGAGACCCCAGCTGGAGATGAGTTTGTTACCACCTCTTATTGATGAGATGCCAACACGTGGAAGACCAAGGGACCAGCTTCTTATAAGAGAGGCTGCATTCGGTTGTTTAAGGGCTGTCAGTTTTCATGAAGGAAGGAGGTTCCAAATGGTGTTGGGCTGGCCGTATACACAAGAGCTTTCCTCCATGGCTTGATAGACCCTGGAGTCTAGAAATAAAGAGGAATAATTTTTTTCACGTTCTTATTTTTCTCTTCCTTCTGTTCTCCACTTCGCTGGCTGCACCTGGAATGCCTTTCCCTTCCCCTAGGTGCCTCTTCATTTGTTCATTCATGTTAGCATCACTTCTGCAATTTTTGAACAACTGTTTGCTAACCTCCCTCCACGGATCTCTATTCTGAGTTATACGTAAACTCCCAAATACCTCTGATGCCGTCAGGTAGGTGCTATTGGAGTTGCAGTTTCAAGTGTTTTGTGAGCATGGAGGAGAGATCAAGCCATCCCTGTCTTTCATTTTGAAGAACACGTTCCACTGCTTTTCCTCCTACCTCACTGAATGCTTCTTCCCAGGGGTACACCTGTCTACCTCCTCTCATCGGCCCCCCTGCCACCATATTTGATGTTTCCCAGACACTTCACATTCAATACTTCCAAAATTGAACTCAGCCTGTGTTCCCCCCACTCCTCTTTAGCTCATGAAATGCCCCTGCCAGTCCCTCTAGTTGCTCATGTCACAAACCTGAGACTTTTCTTTTACGTATGCCTCCCCTTGCCCTCAGCACTCACAACAAAGCCACGTCCATTTTGAATGGACTTTACCTGCCGCACAGTTCCCCCAAAGAATCCCCTTCTCCCCGTGTCAGTGACAGTGCCCTAGACCTTGTCTCACAGCTTCCTGAGTGGACTGCACACCTTTGTTTATTTCACTGGTAACATACTATTATTTTTACTCCCTTTATTTTATGTCAGGGTGTTTGAAATAAAGCCCCAAGATGGTAAGGAATTTTTTCATAAGCTTTGCTTTATTCTATAAAGAGTAACACGGTCATATTACAAAGTACATTATACCATAATTGAATGTTCCATTAGGGGAATGGGATTTGAATAATTTATATTATGATACCCAGAGCTTGAGACTTTGTAATGTTTAAAATTGTAAAAATTCAAAAATAGCAAGTTTTTTTCATTGAGAGAGAGAGAGAGAGGAAGCACAAGCTGGGGAGAGGAGCAGATGAAGAGAGAGAATCTTAAGCAGGCTTCACACCCAGCATGGAGCTCAACACAGGGCTCAGTCCCATGACCCTGGGATCATGATCTGAGCTGGAATCAAGAGTTGGATGCTCTCAAGTCACCCAGGTGCCCCCCAAATAGTAAATTTTAGCAACAGTTTTATTTTATTTTTAAAAATTTTTAAATTTTATTATTTTTCAGAGAGAGAGAGAGAGAGAGAGCGCACGAGCAGGGTAGGTGCAGAGAAGGGGGGGTGGGGACACAGAATCTGAAACAGGCTCCAGGCTCTGAGCTGTCAGCACAAAGCCCAATGTGTGGCTCAAACTCACAAACCGTGAGATCATGACCTGAGCCAAAATCGGATGCTTAACTGACTGAGCCACCCAGGTGCCCCAACAATATTTTTAAATATAAAAAGTTCTCATTTTAACTCATTAGTAATTGCATTCCATTGTGGCCAGAGAACATACTATCTATACTTTCAAGCCTGCCTTTTAGATTTATCGAGGCTTTATTTTGTGACATAGTATATGGTCTATCCTGGAGAATGTTCCACATGCACTTGAGAAGAATGTGTGTTCCACTGTTGGTGGTTGAGTGTTCTCTAGTTGTCTGTTAGCCTGTATCTTTTCAGCTTATGATCAGGTCATTATTATATTATAATCATTATATTTAACAACCATAGTCTTAATTCAAAAAACTAGAATGCCTAAGGGCACCTGGGTGGCTCAGTTGGTTAAGCATCCTATTCTTGATTTTGACTCAGGTCATGATCGCATGGTTCGTGAGATCAAGCCCCATGTCAGGCTCTGCACTGACAGCCCGGAGCCTTCTTGGGATTCTCTCTCTGCCTGTAGCCCACTTGCACTCTCTCTCTTTCTTTCAAAAGAAATAAACATTAAAAAAACCCACTAGAATGCTTAATACCAAGTAATAATTTAAACACATGGTCCTCTCTTATTCCTCTGTACTCAACACACTCCCTCCCTTTGCTGAGCTCACTTTCATGATGGGTCTCACTGCCCAGAAAATTCCCTTCCTGAGGCCAGTCAGAACATCCTCAGGAAAGCCTTCTCTAACCTCCTATCCATCTCCCCAATAAGGAAAATTCCTACCAATAATTCTCATAGCACCATGTTCTTCTCTTAGAGCCCTTTCCAGTCATATTTTTCATGTTGATTTGATTAATGGCTATCTTTCCACACTGTGTAAGTTTCAAGGGGGGCGGGGGGGGGTAAGGAGCTAGGTTTCCCCCCATTATTGTATTTCCTTATTGTATTTATGAGGACCCGCCACATACAGTACATTCTCATAAAATATCTGTAGAATGAACATGTGAGTTTGTGAGTGCATGGATGAATGAACGAATGATGGAAGGAAAGAAGAAGGATCTGCGGAAAAACAGTCCGTGGCCCAGGTGAGCGTTTTAGTTCCAAGTTGTTGCCACTAGATGGCAGCAACAACCAGCACCACAGTAGTTGCAACTCTGAGCAAAGTTCTTGGGTTTCTCACGGTTTGGACACCCTCAGGGGCCTACCCTTCTCCAACGGGCCTTTCTTCATTCAGCTCTATTGACCTTACGACATGGCCAATCCAGATACATGAATGTGTTTGGCAGCAATTAACAAAACCTCCAAGGAACAGCAGCTCAACAGTGGGTGAGGAGATACGTATTTTTTCATATAAAAGGAAGTCCAAGGCTTGTGTAGCCTTCAGGGAACTCGGCAGTAAACCAGCCTCCTCCTCAGCCTTAGCGTGACCCTTTTATCCTTGAGGTGTCAATATGGCCACTACGCTTTTAGGCTTTGTGTGCAAACCAAGGCAGGAAGAATAGGGCAGAGCAAAGAGAAGCGTCTGCCCCATGGACTTCCACTACCCCTCTGGGACAGAAAGGGGTCCCAAGGCCACCCCTGATGGCTGGGGAGGCTGGGAAGTGGACTGGCTTTACTTTTTGATTGTGGGGTTGACCGAGGACAAATAAGGGAGAGTGAGCAAACATCAGCCATGAAGCAACATTCCTCTACACAGTAAGGGGGGGGGGGGGGGGGAGCAAAAACCCTGGAAACAACAAAGGGGCTCTGGACAGGGGTTGGGATAAAAGACGGCAAGTAGACATAAGAGCAAAGCCCAACATCTATGAAGAAGTTTTAATAACATAGTTCAGCTAAGAAAGGGCTGAGCTGACTCTTGTTGCCTTCATCTTCACTCTGCAAACTCTGAAAATTCGAATTTAACTAGGAACATCTTTTACAGGAAGTCCTTCCAGACTTCTCTTGCCTTTTCCTCCCACCTGGGATTTTTAAATTTTTAAAGGACAATTAAAAAAAAAAAAGATTTAAAAGTATTTTTTAAAGTAGGGTCCATGCCGAACATGGGGCTCGAACTCAGGACCCCAAGATCAAGAGTCACATGTACCACTAACTAAGCCAGCCAGTCACCCCAGATTTAAAGGTATTTTTAATAGTGACACTGAGAAAAATAATAAGTAACATTTACAAAGCGCTTATCGGGTGCCAGGCACTAATTTCAGTGTTGTATAGTAATGAACTTTTCCAAGAGCTGGTTTTTTATCATTCATGTTCTTTAAAAGAGGCTACTAAAGTTGTTACACAGCTAGGAAGTGGTGCAGCCAGGCTTCGTACCCAGGCCAGCTGACTCCTGAGTCTACATTTTTAACCATTACCCCGCACTGCTATCAAGTAAGCACAATTTGACAACACCAGTGTTCAGAGGTGTCTAAAATGATGCAACGTGAGTATGCGAGATGGTCTAGTGGGTAAGGAGGGGAAATACTAAATTTTTCTCCTTTCATTTTTTTTGCGTCTCCTATGTTTAATTTCTGTATGTGCCTACACGTAATAAAGTACATACTATGTTAGCACTTTAGCTCTTTTCCAAGATTTCGAAGTAAAACACACAGCTACTAGAGCTTAGAGAAGTGCAGGTTAAAAGCCTGGGGCTTTTTCCAGAGGCTCAGTCTGAGTGTATTTGTATTACAAGGTATCAAAGACTATACTTTCAGGGATCATTTCTATAGTTCGGATTCCAAGGTATCTCCACCAGAGGGTGCTTCGTGGGCAAAGAGACTGGTGACATTTCCAAAGGGAGGGCTTGGGGATTTCATCACTTCCTTTGTCTGGCTGTAGTGAGGCCTCTGTGCACACACTCTCCATCTTCCTTGTGCCCACTGGATACTTTTCACTCACCTGGTTGGTCCATTTGCCTTTAGGCTTTAGGAAATCACTACAGGAGTTGACCTATCACAGCCCAGAGAAAAGGTAGAAGGGCATTGCTATCCGTCCTCTCCACTTAAACCCCCCTTATTCTTTTTTTCTTTATTATTATAAATTTTTATTTATTTATTTTGAGAATGAG